>NC_057418.1:767056-1410046 GCF_019320065.1 Cervus canadensis
GCATATAGGGTTATCGTTACCATCTTTCTAAATTCCAATTATATGTGTTAGTATGCTGTAATGTTCTTATTGGGTCTTTATCTTTCTGGCTTACTTCACTCTGTATAATGGGCTCCAATTTCATCCATCTCATTAGAACTGGTTCAAATGAATTCTTTTTAACGGCTGAGTAATATTCCATGGTGTATATGTACCACAGCTTCCTTATCCATTCGTCTGCTGATGGGCATCCAGTTGCTTCCATGTCCTGGCTATTATAAACAGTGCTGCGATGAACATTGGGGTGCACGTGTCTCTTTCAGATCTGGTTTCCTCAGTGTGTATGCCCAGAAGTGGGATTGCTGGGTCTCTGCTTTTTAATATGCTATCTAGGATGGTCATAACTTTTCTCAAAGAAGCAAGCATCTTTTAATTTCTTGGCTGCAGTCACCATCTGCAGTGATTTTGGAGCCCCCCAAAATAAAGTCAGTCACTGTTTCCACTGTTTCCCCATCTATTTGCCATGAGGTGATGGGACCAGATGCCATGATCTTAGTTTTCTGAATGTTGAGCTTTAAGCCAACTTTTTCACTCTATTTCACTTTCATCAAGAGGCTCTTTAGTTCTTCTTCACTTTTTGCCATAAGTGTGGTGTCATCTGCATATCTGAGGTTATTGATATTTCTCCTGAAAATCTTGATTCCAGCTTTAGCTTCATCCAGTCCAGCATTTTTCATGATGTACTCTGCATATAAGTTAAATAAGCAGGGTGACAATATACAGCCTTGATGTACTCCTTTTCCTATTTGGAAACAGTCCGTTGTTCCATGTCCAGTTCTAACTGTTGCTTCCTGACCTGCATATAGGTTTCTCAAGAGGCAGGTCAGGTGGTCTGGTATGCTCATCTCTTTCAGAATTTTTCACAGTTTATTGTGACCCACATAGTCAAAGACTTTGGCATAGTCAATAAAGCAGAAATAGATGTTTTTCTGGAACTCTCTTGCTTTTTTGATGACTTTTGGGTAGTTGCAAATTATCAATTTTTCAATTCTTTATCTATAAAATGGGAATATAATTCTTGCATCATAGAGTTGCTATAATAAATAAATGTGATAATACATGTAAATCCCCTGGAATAGTGGCTGCTATATAGCAGAAGCTTGGTCAATGGTAGTTACTATTAACAATAACGTCACTTCCCAGGTTGCTTAGTGGTAAAGAACCTGCCTGCAAATGCAGGAGACCCAGCAAATGAATGTTCAATACCTGGGTCAGGGAGATCCCTGGAGGAAGAAATGGTAGCTCACTCCAGTATTCTTTCCTGGAGAATCCTATGGACAGAGGAGCATGGTGGGCTACAGTCTATTATAGGGTTCCAGAGTCAGACATAACTGAGGGACAGCACACATGCATGCACATGAATGAGAGCATTAATAAAGACACATTAAGAAACAACTTTGAGTAATACATTATTGCTATGAAGTAAAAGTTAACACTAAAGAACAGCCTTGAGAAGTGCATCACTGAAATGGCTAGGAAAGCATCACGGCTAGATTTGAATAAAGAGAGGTAGATCCCTAGAAACGAGCACAGAAATAGAAACCAAAGAACTGTCTTCACATATATACCTTATGGGCATTTGCTTCTGTATATTCAACCTTTGGGTAATGACGAAGGAATAGAAAGATTTTCTGACATCTTACATACACACACACACATACATATACTACACACACTGGTTTGACGATTCACGTTTCTGTATAGAGAACCAATATTCTGCCTGGTTTTCATTCCATTGATTTGTAGTTTAGTGTACTTCTGGCACTGGCAGGATGGAGTAGGTAGCTTCCAAATTCCCCTCAAGCCCTGACTCTAAGAAAAGCTTCACCTAGAATACCTTTACTCTCTTAGGGTAAACTTCTGGAGTATGCACAGACCAACTGAGACAACTGAACCTTTCCTATTCACACCATCATGCCTGTCAAGAATGCACTGCCCCCATGTTAGGTGAGGGGTATAAGAGCAGGAGAGACCCTGCTTCTCAGATCCTGTGTTCTATTGCTACTATGAGAGAGAGAGAGAGAGAGAGAGAGATTGAGAGCGCGCACAGAGGAGTCCCATGGGGACCTTAAAAGTCGATCCAAACAATAACCAGACTTTCCAGCTGGGGCGAGGGCTCTCAGCTGGGTGTGGTTTTTGCAGACAGCTTCCTGGATTGTGGCCGTATTTTCTCAGATGTGCTGCTTCCAGAAGGTTTGCTTTCTTACGGTGAGGGTGGTGTTCTTTGCGATGGGGGTGGTGGTAGCACCAACCAAATAATGTCCCACTGTGATATCATGAGAGCCCTAAGGGCTCTTCTCGGCCCTTTTGTGCTTGTGTTCAATGACTTTGTGGGCAGCTCTGTGGTCATACTGGAGTCTCACCTGCCTTTGCAGTCCTTCACTGTGCTGACCCTTCAGGAAATGCAGTGGTTCAGATGCGGCTTCTGAAGCCCACCCACACCAGCTGCTTCCACACAAGGGCGTTCATGAAACACAGAAGCAGATATGGGGAACAAACAGGAGAGTCTAGTGGTTCCCAGATGTTGGGATTTCAAGACAAAGTTTTCCAAACTAAAAGCATTGACAGAAAGTAACTGCAATCTACATCAGAAAACAAAGTTTAGGACAGACCTGGAAGAAGTATATCTAGCTTCTCCCATGGCTCAGACGGTAAGGAATCTGCCTGCAGTGCAGGAGATCCAGGTTTGATCCCTGGGTTGGGAAGATCCCGTGGAGAAGGAAATGGCAACCCACTTCAGCATTCTTGCCTTGAGAATCCTATGGACTGAGGTGTTGCAAAGAGTTGAACACGATTGATTGACTAACACACACACACACAGGGAATAAGCCAAGGATGTGAAGGCTTACAGAGACTAGCAAGAGTGGCAAGTCTGAAAGTGTAAGGGAAGTAATATTGCTGTCTGCGTTCACTGACAAAGAGCCAGAGTCATGGGGCAGGAGCTCTCTGGTAGAGGGCCACGGCTCAGGAGATACGCAGCTGCTGACAGAGAGGCAGTGCTGAAATAAGTAGGGAGAGAAGAAGAATACCTCAAGCCTGCTTTCTCTTCCTGTTCTGTGCTCTCAGGCCAATGTTCCTATTGGGTGAACTTAACTGGCAACCAGTCAGCAAGAGGGATTGAGTGATGCCATCCAGAGGGGCCAATCTTGCAGGTAGGTACCAGGCAGAGCAGAGTGGAGAAGAGACATTGAGGCAAACAGAGAATAACTAGAATGAGCACTTATGCCAGGCTCTTGACTGGGGGTCTTTACATGGACTATTTTATCTAATTGTCAAAAAGCTTCTATTATCCTTGCTTTACAAGCATGAAAACAGAAGCTTACAGAGGCTAAGTAGCATGCTCAGAGGAGCACACTGCCTGCAAATAGTAAAGCCAGATGGTCTGACTTCACTAAATAGTCATGAAAAAAATGAGGAAATAAAAATTGAGATGTTATACTAATCAGGGTGTCAGCAAACCAGACCCTTGGGTCAAATCCAGCTTACCACATGTTTTTGTAAATAAACCTTTATTGGAACATAGTAAGGTCCATTTGATTACATTTTGCTGCATTTACACTAAGGCAGAACTGAGTAGTTGAATCAATGGCCAAATGTCCACAAAGCCTAAAATGTTTACTATCTGCCTTTTTACACAAAAGCTTGGTGACCCTTCCCCTAGATAAAAGAGATTTTTCCTTGGAGCCACTTCCTGACTTCTCTGCTTCTTAAAAGGCCACCTCACCTGATACTCTGCAAAACATCCAGAATGAACTCCCTCTAATCTAGACTCAGCCCAGGCCTGTCTGATGCAATCCAGCCAGGGGAAGACATGGATGTCAGCATGGCATTAGACTCCAGATAAAGGCACTGATTAAAAATAAATTATTAATTTCAAGTATATTTTCTTGGGCTCCAAAGTCATTGCAGATGGTAACTGTAGCCATGAAATTAAAAGACACTTGCTCCTTGGAAAGCTATGACAAACCTAGACAGCATATTGAAAACTAAAGACATCCCTTTGGTGACAAAGGTCCATATAGTCAAATCTATGGTTTTTCCAGTAGTCATGCATGGATGTGAGAGTTGGACCATAAAGAAGGCTGAGCACCAAAGAACTGAAGTCTTCAAATTGTGGTGCTGGAGAAGACTCTTGAGAGTCCCTTAGCCTATAAACAGATCAAACCAGTCAATCCCAAAGGAAATCACTCCTGAATATTCAGTGGAAGGACTGATACTGAAGCTGAAGCTCCAATACTTTGGTCACCTGATGAGAAGAGCTGACTCAAAGGGTTGGACATGACTCAGCAACTGAACAAAAAAACAATTATAATTATTAACATTCATTGCACAGAGTCTAGAAAATATGAAAAGCATGAGGAAGAAGATGAAGACTATGCCACTCAACAATATTTTAATTGTACTCAGAGATATGTAATTTTTACTTTTCACAAAGATGAACTTATATCATGTATACTGCTATGTAACCTACCCATTGAACTATCTTCTTATATAAATATTTATGACATTATATATTTTTACACAAGGATATTTTAATGGCTATTGAAATAACAATTCAAATTTAATTACTTATTTGAATCAAGTAAGTCTTAACCAAATTTATTGAACATCTTTTATATGCCAGATACTCCACTAGGTTTGGGGGGTAAATCAATCAATAAGAGGCACTTTATATGCCTTCAGGGAACTTATATTCTGGAAAGAAGTCATAGGTTAACAGGAAAATAAATAAAAGAACTGCAAATTGTGATCAGTATTATAACAGAAAGAAAGTGAAAGTGAAAGTTGCTCAGTCGTGTCCGACTCTTTGCGACTCCACAGACTATACAGTCCATGAAATTCCCCAGGCCAGAATACTGGAATGGGCAGCCTTTCCCTTCTCCAGGGGATCTTCCCAACCCAGGGATCGAACACAGGTCTCCAGTATTGCAGGTGGATTCTTTACCAGCTGAGCCACAAAGGAAGCCCAGAAAGAAAAGAGTAACAAAGAACTTACATGGAAGTGCTAACCTATGCAGAGAAGGTATTTCAGGGTGGGGGAAGGTGTTATTTTAGCTGGGACCTAAAATGATAAGAAACCAGTCATGCAAAGAATGAAGGAAGAGCATTCTATGCAGAGGGAACACCAGATGCAAAAATCCTGAAGATAAACAAAAGCATGTCCAAGGAACCAAATATCAATATGGCTGGAGTTTAGTCAATACAGAGAAGAATATCATAAAATGTAGGTAAAGGTAGGCTGGAGATTAAAACCTGGGGTATACAACAGACTACCACTGAGCAATAAAGAGGAATTCTGACACAGGCAACAACATAGATGATCTCAAAAATCACTGTATGGTGTAAAAGAAGCCAGATACAAAAGAGGTGAGACCATATGCTTCCGTTTATGTGAAATCCTAGAACAAGCAAAACTCATTTTTCATGATAGAAAGCATAATGATAGTCCCTAAATTAGGGAGTAGGACAGGGATTAACTGAGAGGAGTATTTTTCTGGAGTAATGGAAATGTTTTATATTATGATATGGATGTGTGTTACATGGATAAATACATTTGTCAAAACTCATCACATCATACACTTGTATCTGTGTCATTCACTCTGTGTAAATTATACTTCAGTACAAAACAAAAACCAAACAACAAAGGACGCATACAACACAAGCAAGAGTATTTGGGGCCATTTCAGGCAGGGACTTTGAAGTCGATGTACAAGTTTAGATTTTATTTCAAGCACAAGGGAAAGTCCTCAGATGAGTTTCCTCAGTGGAATGACATGATTTTATTTATAGTTTAAGATCAGTGTTGCTGCTATTGAAGAATGTATCAGAGGAGGACATGTGGAGGTCTCAAGACTAGCTAGGGTCTATTGCAATAGTTCAGCTAAAGGATGATGGGGACATAAGATGGGGAGCACCTTGGGACTAATGTGGAGGGAGTAGGCTTGTATTTAGCATGTAAAAGTACCAGAATAGGCCAAATCAGGCTCTAGATAAGTGATACTTGTTCTGTTCCATTTTTGTATTATTTCCATTAGAACCCATGCTACATCATGGATAGATGTACATCAATGTTTGAGCACATCTATGGTTATATTCTTGTACTAAATAAATTCTTAGAAGCAGAATTGTTAAAATAAAGGGAATAAACATTTTCATTTAGATACAGGTCATCAACAATCAGCAAGTTCAACTAACCATGTCCCTGACTCTCCATTCAAATTGGCCATCCCTCCTCTTCCTTCTTATCATCACCATCCTTATCCTATTAAGCTAAAGAATAACATCCTGTTTTTATTACTACAAAATTTGACTTTTTATACTGTTTAGGTATTTGAATTAGTTTTCAAGTTATCCATCTGTTATCTTTGGAAGATGGTTGTTCTTTAATAACTCTCCATGGTATTGATATTAAGTTTTAAGTTAAAGTAAGTCACGATTTCTGAGCTTTGCATTGGATTTCATGAGTTTCTCTCAGCAAAAAAAGAGACAGAATTGCATATTATAAATGTGTCAGATAGCCAAGCTCCATTGCTCCATGGGAGACTTGAGTTAACATACTACCTTGGGTCAGCTATTTGAGCTTCCATTGAACCAGTCCTCCACTTGGGTCAGCATCATTCTAGTAGTATCTGTGTGGCTCTTTTCTTTCTCTCTTCCTATCATCGTTGTTGAGATTACCAGAGAAACCAGATGGCAACTTTACAAGAAATTTCAGAAGGCCTTTATCTGTTTTCTTGTTTTCTATGCCTTATGAGCAACTGGTAGAATGAAGTTTGTTTTAACGGTTGAACCTGAGTACACTTCTCTAGAAATACTTGTTTCTCAGCATTTGATTCTCCACAGTTGATGTCATTAGAATCTGTGAGTTAAACTGGAATCCAGTTTTCTCTTGTGTTTCCCAACGTCCCTCTCCCCAAATTTCTTTCAATATCTATGCATTTTCATTGATCAAACCCATCTGTCAATATAGATTTAACATCTACTCCTCTTGTGCAGACTTACAGTTAAGATTAATTGTGGCAAGACTATCAACTGCATTTACTATCTGACTCTAATTCAAATATTTAAAAATTCATGGATATTTAACAACTACTTCAAGACAAGGATTTCCATTCTCATTTGAAGGCTTCTAGTATAATGCTCACCCTAGCTCTCTATTCTTATTCTACGCATCCCACATTCTACCTATGGATGCTGGGTATACATCTTGGGTATCACCACTTATACTAGAGAAACTAAATTTGTATAGAGTAATCATTCCGTTTGGAAGCTTGTTGGAACTTTCTCTTCAAAGGTTCTTTGCTTTTCCAAAGAGGTTTCAAAGTCCTCCCAGTCTTTCCCACAGCCATTTGACGTTACTACGCTGGGTATCTGGTTCCTGGCACACAAAGCACGGCAATGGCGGCACCACCAACCGGCGATTGTTAGCACAGTGATTCGTGACTTTGCAGACTTACAAGCGCCTTAAGGATCAGGACCATGTCCTGCAGATCTTTAGATGCCTTTGACCAATTTTCTTTTTGCCAAGTGCCAAACAACAAGGCTGACACTTGACATATGTTTACGGACAACCTAAAGAAAGAAAGAATGAATGATGGGTGAATTAAGAAAACAAATTCAGTCTGTTGCTGTGGAACAGTCTATGGAGGACTGCGGTGTATTTTCTCTTCTTAGTACCATGTTATGGCCACTCACATTCCCAGAACACTGAAAAGCTTAAATTAGAATATACCTAATTCAAATCCTTATCAAGCACCTTAATATAAAATAGGCTTATTTGCTTACAGAATTTACTATAAATCTGAAATCCTGGATATTTTTCTCCTATGCCTAGTCTGACATTGTGCAAGGAATGTGAACATGTGGAGCCCTGTGCTACCTGCCTATAAAACACTTGAGAAATTCATAGTTAAGATTTATGAAAAAATATTGGGAGGTGCTTAAAACTTACTGGATTTATATAACAGTATCATAAAAGTACATACCAATAATCAAATCATCATTAAAAATAAGTGAATGTTTCAGGTTTCCTTAAAAATATATTTAGTGTGAAAAGCATGAAAAAGATATGATTCAATTCAGTCAACAAACTATATATAGAAATTAAGTTTTTTTAAATGGAAGATTTATATGCCAATAAATCCCTAGCCCTTGGAAAATTTCTATAACCTTAAGTTCAATAAACATGACTGAGCAGGAATAAGAGAAAATATCAGAAGTGGTGAGAAACTTCATTACTGTTTCCTAGAAGTAAAACCTGACTTCTGGGTAAAAGTCTTTTAACTCTGTAAATTTCAGGTATGATTCCAGATATGGATGACATGTAACCGACCTTAAAATGATGAAGGCTACCTTTTTGTGGTACTGCAGTAATAGTGATGATAAGGAAATGCCTCTAGTTACTAGTTGCCATAATTTGCCTTATTTAATACAAGGACACTTTTGTGCAATGTCCTTGGCCTTAGAGGATATACATTCTCTCTCAGAAGAGAAAGTGAAATAAAAACAAATGCCTAATCTAGTTAAAACAGTGTGAACAATGCTTATCAAACTGTAGGCCACAATCTATCATGGTTATGACATAAAAAATGAAAATATTTTTTGAGGGCATCACATAGAATAAGGCTAAGTGTCATTTCATGAAAATTTTATACAAGTTATATGTTAGTTTTTAGGTATGTATCCAATGCATTTCTGTATTTTTGCTTTTTTTCTGTGGGTTGTGTCTCCAAATGTTTGAAAGCCACTGAATTAGCAGGCCTGTGCAGATTTTCTATGAAAACTAATTAAAATGAAGAGCTGTGGCCCAGCCTGGGTGCCAGGCCACTTCTGCAAAGCAGGTGAGCTGACTTAGCTTCCATTGGCTGCCAGGAGAAGTACAACTGCATTCAGATGTGGGAAGTGTATAGCATGCAGCCTTGTTTGTCTTCATGACAACAGCAGCAGATGGCCCTGCTGGGAACTCTCACTGGCCGTTCAGGTTGGACAGCTGAACCCCTGAATTCACACAAAGAGAGCAAATGACAGAGCTTAGGAGCAGAGTGTCATAAGCTTTCATAGCCTTTGGAGACCATGAAGCCCACTCTCTCGTATTATTTCCTAGCCAGAAAGGCTGGGCCAAAACCGCTTGGTGTCCAGGGATGGCTCCAGAACCCCTCTCCCTTTCCTTTACTTCCACTCCTCTACCAGCTAATACTGCCTGACACGAGGGATCTGATAGGATAGAAGTATGTTGGCATCCTCAAAATTGGGGCCACTCCACTTTACATAAAGCTAATCAACACGAAGTCATTCCTGAGTTGAAACTTGCCCATGATTACCAAATGATGTACAGTTGTTTGTGATATAGATAACATTCCAATAGGGACCTCACTAAATATCCTCTTAAAAACTCCTATTATACAAGACCTCTGGCTGAACTTCAATCCTCTGTTAAGGAGTGAAAAAGAGTGGTGCTGTATCTGTTAACGCCCCCTTCCCCAGCTCTACTCTGAATGCTGGAATTGTAGGCAAATTATCCTATTTACCTTGTAAAGATTTGGACAAAGCGAGGCATCAACCTCCAGAAGAGTGTAATTAATTAAAGATAACTGGTTTGATTGAGCCAACTATTCAACTCTGGAGTGCCTATAAAAAGGAAAAGATGACCATCTAATATTAAGTTCTTAGTAGCTTTTGGCTTTCTTTATTACAGATATTTTCCTGTGTTGGTCAGTAGTATCCTATGGGTTATAAAATAAAGAAGGAAGTCTGAAAAATTGATTGGCAAATCTCCCAAACTTAGGTCAGTCTCAAGTATATGAGAAATGGTTCTACACTGAGGGCAAATACCAAAAAAAAAAAAAAAAAAATTCAATTTGATTCTGCAAAATCTATTTTAGTTTGGCTGGATGCTGCCTGAACTCCCACTGCAGAGAATGGCAAGCAGACAGTGCATGGTTCCAGAAATCAATATCAAAAATATGTTTGTATGATAGACTACACAGTTTCTTTAGATTTGCTATGTAGGTTGCTGTGAATCTAAGAGAGCTGTTCTGTTTGTCATTTCCCTTAGAGTTCACTGTAATATGAATATACTCTAACTTAAAATTTATGTTTAAAAATGAGAAGACTAAAAATCCATCCTGATCAACACTGACCAAATATTAGGTGTGACTGAAAAATTATTTAGACTTTCTAAAACACAGCCATGCTAAACTTATACATCTCAATACAGCCATTTGAAAGGTTGCAAATATCACCTAACTCTATACTTTCCTTGTTCAAAACATAATTAGAACTCATTCTTTGGCTATTTAGAATTGAATTATCTAGGACAAGCATTTTAAACTCTCAGAGCCTCCAAATCCTCATCAATAAAATGAGGATGCTTTTAGACATATATCAGCAGACATAAATGCAGCATAACTGCAAAAGTATTTTTGAGGATTACGTAAAATAACATGCAAAGTTTCAAACAGCAAACAGCTCAGAGCAGACCCTTAATACATGGAAGTTGCCATAACCATTTAATTATATAAATTTTTCCATAAGACATAAATCTCATTCTTTCTTCTGAAACAATATACTCAGAAACAAAAAAATAAATAAATGACAGTACAAAGGTCATCATTCTGCCCAACCATCATTGTTTCTGCCCGTTCTCCGCATTACAGACAGCTTTGTTTGGGGTGGGGGGGGGGGAAGCCACTTAATAGCTCTACGTAAGGCCCTTTTCAACATCTTGCACACTTAGGCTTCTTAACCATCTGGCCTCTGTCTACCTTTCTTCATAACCTCCACACTGGAATCCCATCACTAGTGCATCATACCATGCCTTTTGTGGTCTGAAAGCAATTCCTCACTGCTTGCAGTGTCTGTCCCTCATTCTTCATCCAGTAACCCCAATACAATCACATCCTTTTCCCACTTCTGCAGCACAAGTTATTCTCTCCCTCTGCCGTGCTCTAGAATCACACTGCACATTCTTTGTTGTTGTTTGCTTGGTTTCGGTTTTTTGGCTGCACTGGGCCAATGCAGGATCTGAGTTCCCAACCGGGGATCTAACCCATGCACCCTGCAGTGAAAGCATGGAGTCTTAACCTCTGGACTGCCAGAGATCTCCCACACTGTACATTCTTAATACATTCAAATTACTTGCTTGATTTGAACAATCTAGATGAACATAGAATAATTTGAACATAGATGCAAAAATCCTCAACAAAGTATTAGCAAACTGAATTCAATAATACATAAAATGAATCATATACCACGATCAAGTGGGATTTATTCCAAGATGCAGGGATGGTTCAACATCCACAAATCAGTCAATGTGATACACCACATTAACAGAATGAAAGATAAAAATCATATGATCATATCAAAAGATGCAGAAAAGGCACTTGACCAAATTCAACAGCCACTTATGAAAAAATCTCAACAGAACAGGTATAGAGGGAACATACTTCAACATAATAAAGGCCATATATGATAAGTACATAGCTTACATTATACTCAAGGTGAAAAGCTGAAAGCTTTTCCTGTAATATCAGGAACAAGACAAAGATGTTCACTCTTACCACTTTTATTCAAGGTTTTATTGGAAATCTTAGCAAGAGCAACAGGGAAGAAAAAGAAATTAAAAATATCCAAATTGGAAGGAAGAAGTAAAACTGTTACTATTTGCAGATTATATGAAATTATATACAGAAAATCCTAAAGACTCTACCAAAAATATGTCATAACTAATAAATGAATTCAGTAGATTTGCAATATACAGAATCAATACACAAAAATATTTTGTGCTTCTATATACATATAATGAACTACCAAAAAGGGAAATTTAAAAATAATCTGGTTTAAAATTGCATGAAACAGAATAAAATATCTAGGAATAAATTTAACTGAGGAGGTAAAACACCTGCATATTGAAAACTGTAAGACGTTAATGAAAAAAACTGAGGAAGATGCAAGAATATGCAGCAAGAAAGGATGATCTCTTCAGTAAATGGTAGTGGGAGATGGTATAGCCACCTGCGAAAGGATGAAACTTGACCACTGTCTTACACTCTACATAAAAACTGACTCAAAATGGATTAAAACTTAA
The DNA here is from genome assembly GCF_019320065.1 of Cervus canadensis. NCBI lineage: Eukaryota > Metazoa > Chordata > Mammalia > Artiodactyla > Cervidae > Cervus > Cervus canadensis. The sequence continues at coordinate 779,181 of NC_057418.1, forward strand.
ACGTAAGGCCTGGAACCATGAAGCTCCTAGAAGAAAACACAGGCATATATACACACATGATGGACACTACTCACACATAAAAAAAAAAAATGAAATTTGGCCATTTGCAACAACATTGATGGGTTTGAAGGGCATGATGCTAAATGAAGTAGTTTATACAGAGAAAGACAAATACTATATACCACTTATATGTGGAAACTAAAAAATAAAGCAAATTAGTGAGTATAGCAAGAAACAGACACAAATATACAGAACAAACTAGAACAAATTATAGTCCCATGGTGGGCTGGGTAACAGGTAATAATATAGGGGTAGGGAATTAACAGGTACAAACTATTATGTGTAAAATAAGCTACAAAGTTATATAGTACAACATAGGGAATATGGCCAATATTTTACAATAAGTATAAATGGAACATAATATTTAAACATTCTGAATCACTAAACTGTACACTCGTAACATATAATATTGTATATAGACTATACTTCAATAAAAAAGAAGCACAAAAAAAGAAATTTTAGTTTAGTTATACAGTGGAATATTATTCAACCATAAAAAGAATGAAATCTTACTATCCACAACAAGGTGGATAAAACTTGAGGATATCATGCTAAATGAAAAAAGTAGACAGAGAAAGACAATTACCATATGATCATATGATCCTTCTTATATGTGGAATCTAAAAACAAAATAAAAAGATCATAGATATGATGGAGAACAGATTTGTGGCTGCAAGAGGCAAAGTGTAGGGTGTGGAAGAAATAGGTGATCCAGTTAGTTTTTCAGTTTAAATAAACTGAATAAAAGTGCTAATAACAAAACAAGAAAGCAAAAAACCCAAATTATGTGCTAGCATGTCTGTCCCCTCAAATAGAATTTATGATAGTATTCTAGAGTAGAGACAATAGAAGACATCATGTGGAGGTTAAGAGTGCACACTCTAGATAAGAACCAACATGGGCTCTGCCCTTCACCAGCTTGGGTGGGTGACTCAACCACTCTGAACCTCAGGTTGCTCATGTGAAAAACAAAGATCCTATTAGTATTTGCTTTGTAGGGTGTTTGTGGGAATTAAATGAAATACTTCACACTACTTCATGACATCTAATAACTGTTAACTGCTTTGGTTTATGTGGTCCTGGGATCAGACTGGCTAGTTTTCTGTGATTATGGTTTCAGTGTGTCTGCCCTCTGATGCCCTCTCACAACACCTACCCTCTTACTTGAATTTCTCTTACTTTGGAAGTGGGGTATCTCTTCACGGCTGCTCCAGCAAAGCGCAGCCACTGCTCCTTACCTTGGATGAGGGGTATCTGCTCATGACTGCCCCTCCTGACCTTCAATGTGGAGTAGCTCCTCTAGGCCCTCCTGCAACTGTGCAGCCAATGCTCCCTGGACAGGGGGTTGCTCCTCTCGGCCACCGCCCCTGACCTCAGGCGTGGGGTAGCTCCTCTCCACCAGGAGGAGAAGGGGACGACAGAGGATGAGATGGCTGGATGGCATCACCAACTCGATAGACATGAGTTTGAGTAAACTCCGGGAGTTGGTGATGGACAGGGAGGCCTGGCGTGCTGTGATTCACGGGGTCGCAAAGAGTCAGACACGACTGAGCGACTGAACTGAACTTGGTTTACGTATTTGTTTGGTTTTTTTTGTTGTTGTTGTTTATGTATTCCTTGAGGCTTTACCATAGCTAAGACTAGAACACAGTAAGTTTTTGATTAAAGTTGAATGAATGATGACTTTAAAATATTTCAGAAATCTATCTCCTTACACATAATAATTTAAGAAAGGAAATTCTATGACTCATCTGAATAATATATTGAATGATATACTGAATAATGAGCTTACAGTTCATACAGAAAGAGATGTGACAGAAGAGATGTGATAAAAGAAAGATGATGCTCCTAAACACATATTCTTATTGGAATTTTTATGTTATCATGATTTAGGTGTAACTCAACAAAAGTGCTACTATTCTGAAAATCTGCTCCTATGTGAATTATGAAATAGATGAATTATTCACATTGATTTCACAAAGAGAGGCCTTCCATGGAAAAATATTATTGCAATAGTACAGTAGTAAGGGCCACGATCTTCATCTTTGAGCTTGGAGCAATAAGAACCATCATTAGACTAATTCGTCTTTTTGTTGCCACAGTGTTCCCTGGTGTTTTAAAAGCTCTCGGTACTGTTGGGTGCTTTAATGTAAAGCGAAATACCTGACTAACAAGTTCTTGACCTGGGATGGTACCTGAGAACCCGGTCCAAGGGGTTTCCATTGGCGGTTTCCATAATGCCACAGGAGTGATAGGAAGACAGGAAGGGAGGGACATTCCTTATTTTTCTATTGCCTTTAATTTTGCCAGGAGTTCTGCTAAAGATAACAATTATGGATCCACTTCTATTTCCTGATTTCTTTGTTGCTGTTGTTCAGTTGTTAAGTCATGTCTGACTCTTTGTGACCCCATGGACTACAGCAACCGGGCTCCTTTTATCCTAAGCTATCTTCTGGGGGTTGCTCAAATTCATGTCCATTGAGTCAGTGATGTTATCTAACCATCTCATCTTCTGCTGTCCCCTTCTCCATTTGCCTTCAATCTTTCCTAGCATCAGGGTCTTTTCCAATGAGTTAGCTCGTCACATCAAGTGGCCAAAGTATTGGAGCTGCAGCTCCAGCATCAGTCCTTCCAATGAATATTCAGGGTTGATTTCCTTTAGGATAGATTGGTTTGATCTCCTTACAGTCCAAGGGAGTCCCAAGACTCTTCTCCAGCACCACAGTTCAAAAGCATCAATTCTTTGGTGCTCAGCCTTCTTTATGGTTTAGTCTCACATCCATACATGACCACTGGAAAAACTACAGCTTTGACTATGCCCTTTGTCAACAAAGTGATATCTTTGCTTTTCAATATGCTGTCAAGGTTTGTCATAGCCTTCCTTCCAGGGAGCAAGCATCTTTTAATTTCATGACTGCAGTCATTGTCCCCAGTGATTTTGGAACCCAAGAAAAGAAAATCTGTCATTTAGCTTCTACTTTTTTCCCCTTCTATTTGCCATGAACGACTCAATGGGCATGAGTTTGGGTAAATTCCAAGAGTTGGTGATGGACAGGGAGGCCTGGCGTGCTGTGGTTCATGGGGTTGCAAAGAGTTGCACGTGACTGAGTGACTGAACTGGACTGATGTTACAAACCTCCATCCATATTTCTTCAGTCACTTTGTCTACCAGATCTAATCCCTCGAGTCTATTCATCACCTCTACTGTACAATCATCAGGAATTTGATTTATGTCATATCTGAATGGCCTAGTGGTTTTCCCTACTTTCTTCAATTTAAGTCTGAATTTTGTAATAAGGAGCTCATGATCTGAGCCACAGTCAGCTCCAGGTCTTGTTTTTTGCTGACCGTATACTGCTTCTTCATCTTTGGCTGTGAAGAACATAATCAGTCTGATTTCAGTATTGACCATCTGGTGATGTCCATATGTAGAGCTGTCCCCTGGGTTGCTTGAAAATGCTGTTCGCTATGACCAGTGCATTCTCTTGACAAAACTCTGTTAGCCTTTGCCCTGCTTCATTTTCTACTTCAAGGGCAAATTTGCTTGTTTTTCTAGGAATCTCTTGACTTCCTACTTTTGCATCCCAATCCCCCATGATGAAAAGGACATCTTTTTTTTGCTGTTAGTTCTAGAAGGTCTTGTAGGTCTTCATAGAATGGATCACCTTCAGCTTCTTTGGCACAGTGATTGGGGCACAGACTTGGATTACTGTGATGTTGAAAGATTTGCCTTGGAAATGAACTGAGATCATTCTGTGGTTTTTGAAGTCGCACCCAAGTACTGCATTTCGGATTCTTTGGTTGACTATGAGGGCTACTCCATTTCTTCTAAGGGATTCCTGCCCACAGTCATAGATATAATCATCCTCTGAATTAAATTCATCCATTTCCATCCATTTAGTTCACTGATTCCTAAGATGTCCATGTTTATTCTTGTCATCACCTCTGCTTGACCACATCCAATTTACCTTAATTCATGGGCCTAACATTCCAGGTTCCTATGCAATATTGTTCTTTACAGCATCAGACTTTACTTTCACCACCAGACATATCCACAACTGAGTGCTGTTTCCTCTTTGGCTCAGCCTCTTCATTCTTTCTGGAGCTATTAGTAATTGCCACACGTCCCCAGGTACATATTGAACACCTTCCACCTCGGGGGTTTATATTCTGGTGTCACATTTTTGCCTTTTCATACTGTTCATGGGGTTCTCCTGGCAAGATTACAAGAATCCTCTTCCAGTGGACCACATTTTGTCAGAACTCTTTACCATGACCTGTCCATTTTGGATAATTCTGAATGGCATGGCTTAATAGTTTCATTGAATTACCCAAGCCTCTTTGCCATGAGAAGGCTGTAATCCATGAAGATGATGCTTTGCTATAAAATGCTTTAAATGGGGTTTATCTATATTATTATTGCTACTATTATTATTATTCATACCTTTTAAACAAAACTTCACTCTATAAATTTAAATGCATTATGTATTTGACTTCCTATAAAAAATTTAAGGAGTTTTTAAAGAGAAATTTTACATTTACAGGAAAATTAAGAGGAAGGTACAGTGATTTCCCATCTACCCCCTTACCCCTACATGTGCACAACCTCCCCCATTATAAAACTCACCACCAGGATGGCACATTGGTTCACATGATGAATCTACACTGACACATCATAATCACCCAAAGTCCATAGTTTACATCAGGGTTCACTCTTGATGTCATGCATTATATGGATTTGGACAAATGTATAATGACATGTATCCATTACTGTTGTTGTTGTTCAGTCGCTCAGTCGTGTCCAACTCTTTGCGACCCATGGACTGCAGCACGCCAGGCTTCCCTGTCCTTCACTATCTCCCGGAGTTTGCTCAAACTCCTGTCCTTTGAGTCAATGATGCCATCCAGCCATCTTATCCTCTGTTGTCCCCTTCTCCTCCTGCCCTCAATCTTTCCCAGCATCAGCACCTTTTCCAAAAAGTTGGTTCTTCACATCAGGTGGCCAAAGTATTGGAGCTTCAGTTTAAGCATCAGTCCTTCTAATGAATATTCAGTGTTGATTTCCTATAGGATTGACTGGTTTGATCTCCATCACTGTAGTATCAGAGAGAATATTTTCACTGCCCTAAAAATACTTTATGTTTTGCCTATTCAGCCCTCCCCTTGCCAAACCCTCTTTAAAATTTTACTCTATCCCTGTAGCTCCTCCTATTCTACTTTCTCTTAAGTGTGTATAAAGTACTTGTTTCTTCACTGGTGGATAGCAGATGGTGTTACCTTTGTTTTGTATATGCAGGAGGTGAAATTTTCATTATGTTAAAGATTTGTGCTCTGTACCTTTCCCCAGTAATATATTTCAGGAAGAAATCTGTATTCTTTATGAGTCTGGCCCTAAACTCCATAGATTTCAATTATCTTGCAAGTCTAGTTATGCATCAAAAGATCTCTTTCCCCCACTAAATATGATGCCTAAAATGAAAAGCTGCTATGTTGTTCATACGCTGTGCTTTGAGGAACAGCTTTTCACAGATGGAAAGGCATAAAAATGATGGGCTGTTATCTTGTAGCTGAGACTCCACGCTCTGAACATATGAAATATTGATATTAAATCAAGCTGTACCTGGTTTCTCCCATATGAATCCTTCCAAGTTCTTGACCTCTCTTCTGTTGCTGTTTCATTTTAGGCAGAATTCCAGAGGCAGGGTGGGGATGGAGGGGATCTGTGGCCTCAGTGAAAGACAAATGAAATTGGACTAGCCTGTTCATGCATTAGTAAACTCAGGGAAGGAAGAAAACAGTAAAAATAAGGGAATCGACAATACGGTCACAAAGCTAAACATTTATTCAACAGGAACTGCTTCACTCATGTGCAATGACACCATTAAATGCTGACAACAGCACTTCTAATATTTATAACTAACAAATTGTGAAATAAAATACATTCTAATTACACAGATTATTGGTTAAGGTAATGCTCGCTGCTATAAAAACAAAACCAAAGCTTATAATGGGTAAGACATACATCTCACTCATGTGCGGCCAAAATGAGTGTTACTGATTTACTGGGGGTCACCTCCAGGCACTGATTCAGGGTCCTGTGCTTATCCCAGTTGTGGCTCTGTCAGCTTTAACAAAAAGTTCCCGAGGTTGCCACACCTCTGCATCAATTCACATGAGGGAAAAGAGCATAGAGAGTCAATCAGGGGAAGTTTTTATACACCAGACTCAGAAATGCTATATATCACTTCTACTCATTCCATTGGCTAGAACTCACCCATCTGGCTACATTTAAGTGTAGAACAGTCTTGTAAAATGCTATCTGGCTGTATGGCTTAGAAGAGGAAGAAAAACTTTCATTGATCATAGCTGACATATTTTCAATAAGAGCATTTTCAAAAATTTTCTTCAGAGATAATTTGACAAGACAGTGAAACAAATGTGTTATTGGGATAAAGACTGTTTTCACACACAAAAGAGAAAGAAAATGAAAAAAGATATCTCAATATCTCATACTTTTAATACATCCTGAAAAATGTATTAAAATCTGTCTTTTCAGTCCCTACAATTGTTTTGCCATTCTGTCTGAAAGTGACTTAGTTGGGGTTTTTCAAATTCACTAAGATATGAAGGCAGAGATAGCAGTTAAAGTCAAACCTTTCAGTTGTCAAAGCCCAAACCATCAAACTCTAGAAGATTCTGTCTTTCACTGGCTACACTGAGTCTCACTGAATCTAGTCCAAACCTTGGTTTTTAGTATCTGGTAGAACAGCTATAGAGTCATGAGGACATAGAATGAAATCAAGAGGAAAATTTGCTGGAGTGTTAGTCGTAAAACTCACAATGTCAGTAAGAGGTAAGTACTGTTTTTTCCAGTGACTCTGGTATGTGTGGTGTGAAAGTTGCTCAGTCATGTCCAACTCTTTGCAATCCCATGGACTATACAGTCCATGGAATTCTCCAGGCCAAAATACTGGAGTGGGTAGTCCACTCAATCCAGGAATCAAACTGGGGTCTCTTGCATTTCAGGCAGATTCTTTACCAACTGAGACATCATAGGTAACAATTATTTCAAGTTATTTTTAATGACTCCCATCTAATCACACAATACTTATATCCATTCTGGGGATAAACTGTACATTTTCTGGAGGTTAACTGTTTCGAGACCTGACATTTAATTTAGATTAAGAATTCACTAATTGGTTCCCAGGGGGCCCAGCCAGCTACCAACAGGAAAACTACCTTTAGTTTCTAAGATCATCTTTTCAACCAAATTCTGTTCATATGAATTTTATTTCTAGCTTTAAAAATTTGTATTTCAAAATCAATTCTGTAAATATTCTTAGAGATATATTAGCAAAACAGAAGAGTGAGATTGTTATGCTGAAATTCACTAAAAGTTTACTATCCAAACCCCTGATGCTAGCTTTTACCTGGAAGCTTTTCCCATTTCTGTGCTCTGCTGTGTTAGTTTATTAGTCTTAAAAATCACTTGGAAAATCAGAAAATTTTTCCAATGTTATTTACACATAACCAATGATTTTTTTCTAAACATATGACTTCTGTGACTCATGAATTAAGAATATGGTTTTTAGAGAAAAAATGCCATGGATTAAATACATATATTCAGCTTCCACATTTTTTAACATCTACTTGATGAAGCCATCATAACATATTGAACATAAAAAGAAAAAATAGACATGTTTTCCCTCTATAAGACAAAGGTATAAAGGTAATATATTTACCAAATATTAACCAAGAATATTTACTGAACAATAAATAATAAATCCTCTCATAAGGAGCAATAAATCACATGCCCTTGAAATGCTGCTAAACATAACAGTTAAGAAAGCTAATCTAAATTAATCTAATAATCTGGTTTAATATTTAGGATTCATAAAAATGAGTAAAGAAATATGAAAATATAGAATTAACTCTGTAAATACAGAGGTTATAAAAGAAGAAATATCATTAATTATTGCCTGAGTATAGATCCTTAAAAAAATTTTTTTAATACCTTTTATTTATTTAGCACAGTGGGTAAAAAACTCCTGGTAACTTCAGTTTCTTATGTTCATTATTGTTCTTGCATGAGAAAAGAAGAGCTAATTCCTGATCCCATTGCCTTTTTACAAAACTTCAGAGATACGGTGTTTTTAAGATATTATCCACAAAGGAAGATCAGTGGAAGTATACCCTGATCCCAGAAAAGCACAACCTTAAGGAAATTACTTTAGCAGGAAACTTCACACGGTGATATTATAGCATAGTTTGGTATCATTAGCCAATAAATGATAAGCATTCCATTTTAAACCAAAGTGGGAAATACAGATTACACTTCAGGTAAAAAAAATTGTTTCACCAAATTAATAAGAGAAACATAGGCCTAAAGCTACATAGCAATAAGGATATGCTAAAAAAAAAGAAAGCAGTGAACAAAGTAAAGTTGGAAAGCAAATGTATTCTTGGTCTAAAATCCTTTTTGAAATGTAATTGTACCAAGTGACAGTTTGTTTTGATTCCAGTGGTCTTGATTGTGCAATTAATAATTTGCACTGTGAATTTAAAATGATGGGACACAATAAGGTGAAGATGACACATATCTGGACCCAGAGTCCACATGCACCGGCTAAAGATCCCCAGCCTTGTGACCCTGGGCAAGTCCCTTCAACCCTCTGTCTTGCCTCTGATCCCATGTGTCCTGGAGTGTCCTCCATCCTGCCTCCTGCCTCCTGTGGTCCACCACTCTGCTCTCAGGTTCTGACTGGAGAACAGCCCCAAGCTGCTGGCTGACTGTGGTAGGGTGAGTATGAAAGATGGGTGGTCACACCAGAGAGCTCTGGAGGGAAAACCATGCTAGATGAGGGCTTTGAAAGTCTTTAAAAAAGACAGCTCATGCATTTCCAGGGTCATAAATTGTCACATGAAGCCAATGATCTCATTTTAATGATATTTGTTATTGAAAGAAATATGGATAACAACTTGTCTTAAAATCATTTCATGATGTTGTGGTAAATAATATCAAATCAGCCCAGAGCCCTGGCATTTTACACTGCCTTTAAAAATTAACAAACCAGCAAAATAGAAACTTCTTGATCCTCCTTCAACCAAAAGAGATGGAAAGTGCAAAGACATTATATCTATTTGAAAATACAGGGTACACCCCCATGTTTATCATGAAGTACAGTGCTGTGTTTGCAAGGTTATTTTTACTTTGTATGTACCCTGTAGTGCTCAACATTTTAATTGCCACTTCCTCAATAAAGTTATTGGAAATCTTCCATCTTGCCATTAGCACTTGCAAAATAACTGTTAACAATATGTTATCCAGACACAGAAACTTTATAATTAATGTTGGAATAGTCTTCAAAGTCTAGTGACTAAAATATATCCTATAAAAATTACTGGACTTCATTCAATGCTATTCTGCTGTTTTAAAGTTCAATAAATGTGTTGAGGGGGAGATATTTGGCAGCCTAAGTTGGCCAGTCTGGCAGGGAGACCTGAGATGCTGGAGGGTTTGATTTCTGTTGTGTGGTAAGTACACCAAAGGCCTCCACAGTTTCAGTGCAATCCCTGAAAGGCTGAAGGAGATCTGACCAAATGCAGCTCCCAGTGGGAATCTGAACAGTCATCCGGGGCTATATTCCCACCTTGTCAGTTGATGAGGCACTGGGACAGGTTCCATTTAAGCAATAAAACACAACAGGCCATGTATGTATCTGGGTGATTACAGCATAACTCAGATTGTGTTATAAGTCATGAGGCTGAAGGCCAAGTGTCTTAACTCCATGAGAAGTGCAACACTGGCCCCAAAACACACTGCCTGAAGTGTCTTATTGCTGTCAAGAAATGGAATTTCTACAGTACATTAAGAAAAGGAAAACACTTAGCACAGTGGATTTAAAATAACCATGGCTATGACATCACTGACAGCTAATCAAAACTCTAATTGCAACCAGAGTTCTGAGGCTATTGTATGAAAGGTCTTAACAGACCCAGCCACGGATACCATGAAGAACAATGCCGAGGCCATGAGCAAAACTTCAGTAGCACAGGACGTGAAGCGAGAGCGGAGTGGGCTGGCAGATTTCAGACAATCTCATTAGCATGAGTTGGTAACTTTGTAGTGAACTCACCTTGGGCCAGTTAGCCAAAAAAAAAGTAGTGCAAATACCCCTTGAATATTTTCTCCTTCACTTGCAACCTTCATTTTCATACAGTTAAATATTTCTTTAAATGATTAAAGATAAGGCAGCGTAAATGAAAATAGTACCCAGTTCACTTGCTCTAGAGGAGATGAAAGGTTATAATGAGCTGAGAGGAGTTTTGGGGGTCACGTCTTCCTCATAATCTGTGCAAGGAATTTTCAGTGATATTAAGTTGAAGTTGTCCAAAAGGACTGAAATCAGGATGTAGTCGTAAGGACTCAATTCACATTTTACATCTGACTCTGTGTAGCACCACAAAGTGGAATGTGTGTTTCATGGTCCAGGTAAAAGCCTCAAAAAATTCAGCTATGCCAAAGCACACACTGAGAGGTTCGTTCAGAAGACGTGTAACAGGGAAGCACATAACATTATAAACGAGAGAGAAAAGAAAGGTTGTCTCAGGAGCCCAAGCATTTGAGCCTAACGATTTTCTGGGTCACCATGGATAAGTACATAATTTTTGTGGGTTTTAGTTTACCTCCAGTGAGTGCTCCTGGACTCTGGTTACAGGTGTTGCTTCCTCAGCCTGAAAATGGAGCAACTCTGACATTTCCTGAAAGTTTACTGACAGGGCTTCCCTGGTGGCTCAGATGGTAAAAAGTCTGCCTACAATCCAGGAAACCCAGGTTCAATTCCTGGGTCAGGAAGATCTCCTGGAGAAAGGAAATAGTAACCTACTCCAGTATTCTTGCCTGGAGAATCTCATGGACAGAGGAGCATGGTGGGCTACAGTCCATTGGAGTTACAAAGAACAGGATACATTACAAAGAATAGGACACAACTTAGACTGAACAAGAACAATGAATGATCTGTTATGGTACTCAAGTGAAAAATTCATATTCTTGTGGGAAAAAACAAGGAAGAGTTTATTCCATTAGAATCCATTCAGGTTCTGGAATGAAGGTAGCACAAAAACATGTTTTTCTCTTTCTTCTCAACTTGCTTAAAAGTTTTACTATATCATACCTGTCACCCATGATTATACTCATTTACAGATAATAATTGTATCCTACCTGTGACAAAATATTTTTAATAGTTTTACTTTATGTATTTTTCTAATAATCTTTATTTGTATCAGCTTGGGTTCTTTTGGAATTACAAAAATGTTAAATGAGTAACTGAATGACTAAAATTAGATATATGTAAAATTATTATTCCTTAAAAATATTAAACATTTATTCATTAGAAACAGATCAATTAATTATTTTATCTTGTCAAAACTTCATATATATGGATTTAAAAATTCTGTTGTTTTAACAATCCATTAAATATAGTTAACAGCCCTGCTGGTTTTAATGGTTTTATAAATAATATATACTTTGGTTTAATTTGAAATAAGCTACATTTCCAAATTCTGTTTTAACTAATGATCTTGCAAAGGACCTTTGATAAGCTAAACCCTTCATAATTTTAATAACCTTTCTCTTTGATAAGGCAAAGAACCAGAGTCCAATACATATTCAGTTAATAACTTAGGATCTAGAATATTGCCACAACCTCAAAGCTAGTCACTGAATAGCTTAATAAAAAATATTTCAATAACACCAGTATCAAGAGTGTTGTGTCCAGTAAAACTTAAGTATTACATAGAGATGTAAACATTAGGATCTAATGACCAGCTAGTAACACATTAGTCAGAGCCACTATGAAATTATATTCTCTTTTGTTGTACAATGATGCCATGAATAAGTATAAAGCCACTTTCAAAGTACATGCTTCATCAGTTCAGTTCAGTTGCTCAGTCATGTCCAACTCTTTATGACCTCATGGACTGCAAACAAACCAGTACTCCCTGTCCATCACCAACTCCCGGAGCTTACTCAAACTAATGTCCATCAAGTCGGTGATGCCACCCAACCATCTCATCCTCTGTCGTCCCATTCTCCTCCCACCTTCAATCATTCCCAGCATCAGGGTCTTTTCAAATGAGTCAGTTCGTCGAATCAGGTGGCCAAAGTATTGGAGTTTCAGCTTCAGCATCAGTCCTTCCAATGAATATTCAAGATTGTTTAACTTTAGGATGGACTGGTTGAATCTCCTTGCAGTCCAAGGGACTCTCAAGAGTCTTCTCCAACACCACAGTTCAAAAACATCAATTCTTCAGCACTCAGCTTTCCTTATGGTCCAACTCTCACAACCATAAAAGACTACTGGAAAAACCATAGCTTTAACTAGATGGACCTTGTTTGGCAAAGTAATGTCTCTGATTTTCAAAATGCTGTCTAGACTGGTCATAACTTTTTTCCAAGTGGCAAGCGTCTTTTAATTTCATGAATGCAGTCACCATCTGCACTGATTTTGGAGCCCAAGAAAATAAAGTTTGTCACTGTTTCCATTGTTTCCCCATCTATTTGCCATGAAGTGATAGGACCAGAGCCATGATCTTAGTTTTCTGAATGTTGAGTTTTAAGCCAATTTTTCACTCTCCTCTTTCACTTTCATTGAGACGCTCTTTAGTTCTTTGCTTTCTGCCATAAGGGTGGTGTCATCTGCATATCTGAGGTTATTGACATTTCTCCTGGCAATCTTGATTTCACCTTGTGCTTCATCCAGCCTAGTATTTCTCATGATGTACTCTACATATAAGTTAAATAAGCAGGGTGACAATATACAGCCTTGATGTACTCCTTTACCGAATGGAACCAGTCTGTTGTTCCATGTCCAGTTCTAACTCTTGCTTCTTGACCTGCATACAGATTTCTCAGGAGGCAGGTCAGGTGGTCTGGTATTCCCATCTCTTTCAGAATTTTCCACAGTTTGTTGTGATCCACACAGTCAAAGGCTTTGGCATAGTCCATAAAGCAGATGTTTTTTCTGGAACTCTCTTGCTTTTTTGATGATCCAACAGATGGTGGCCATTTGATCTCTGGTTCCTCTGCCTTTTCTAAATTCAGCTTGAACATCTGGAAGTTCATGATTTGCATACTGTTGAAGCCTGGCTTGGAGAATTCTGAGCATTACTTTGCTAGTGTGTGAGATGAGTGCAGTTGTGTGGCAGTTTGAACATTCTTTGGCATTGCCTTTCTTTGGGATCAGGATGAAAACTGACCTTTTCCAGTCCTGTGGCCATTGCAGAGTTTTCCAAATTTGCTGGCATATTTAGTGCAGCACTTTCACAGCATCATCTTTCAGGATTTGAAATAGCTCAACTGGAATTCCATCACCTCCACTAGCTTTGTTCATAGTGATGCTTCCTAAGGTCCACTTGTCTTTTCATTCCAGGATGTGTGGCTCTAGATGAGTGATCACACCATCATGGTTATCTGGGCATGAAGATCTTTTTTGTATAGTTCTTCTGTGTATTCTTGCCACCTCTTCTTAATATCTTGTGCTTCGGTTAGGTTCATACCATTTCTGTCCTTTATTGTGCCCATCTTTGCATGAAATGTTCCCTTGGTATCTCTAATTTTCTTGAAGAGATCTCTAGTCTCTCCCATTCTATTGTTTTCCTCTATTTCTTTGCACTGATCACTGAGGAAGGCTTTCTTAACTCTCCTTGCTATTCTTTGGAATTCTGCATTCAAGTGGGTATATCTTTCCATTTCTCCATTGCCTTTCGTGTCTTTTCTTTTCTCAGCTCTTTGTAAGGCCTCCTCTCCCATCAAGAAACTTCCATAAGCCTCTTATCCTTCTCCATCAGAGGGCAGACAGAATGAAAACCACAATCACAGAAAACTAACCAATCCGATCAGATGGACCACAGCCTTGTCTAACTCAATGAAACTATGAGCCATGCCACCTAGGGCCACCCAAGACAGACAGGACATGGTGAAGAGTTCTGACAAAATGTGGTCCACTGGAGAAGAGAATGGCAAACCACTTCAGTATTCTTACCTTGAGAACCCCATGAACAGTGTGAACATGCTTCATACTTCTTACAACAATGTAACATAGCTTCATCTATGAAATGGGCTATCTACAACATACCATGGGCTGCCACAGTGGGACCAATTCCCAATTACTTGAACTAATCAATGGCCTGAATAAGTTAAACCAGCCAATAAAACCAGTTCTCTTATTGCAGACACTGCTTGTGACATACTTGTTAGAAGTGTCGCTGGGATGTTGACATATTTGGCTAAGGGATCCAAAATATACATGTTCTGCTCTGACAACCACCCCTACTCAAATATCCTGCTATGCCCTTCCCCTAATCCCCCAACACATAAAGGGAAGCAAAGTGCGAAGTGCTGGGGTTGTTTCTTTGATTTTACTGGCTTAGTCCTGCCCAATTACCGCCAGTGCACAATGAAGGTAAAAAACTAGGGTGGGCTGTGTGTGCCCATACTCTGAACTACAAAGTGGAGTCACCTCTTACCCCTACTCCTAACCTACATTAGACTCTTACCATTTCTGGCCAGTCATGGGCCAGAAACCAAAGCAATGACCAACAAGTGCAGGCATACTTTGTGGGGATAAACAAGGCAAATTCGGGTTCCCACCACACCAGCAGCATGATGGAGGGTTGCAGCAGAAAGCCCATGAGTGCATGAGCATGAACACAGTAACCCTGATCATCAGACTGCCCATCAGTATTTCAAGACTCTGAACAACCGGTTTAGCAACTCTTCCTACTTGAGGAAGGGTGAGGAGGCGCCTGAGCAGAGAGGACTTGGGAAGGCAGAAGGGTCTCTGTTTCTATACTTCCTTTCTGCTCAAATAATCCACCAGTTCTACAGGTTTAGTTACTGTGAACTCACATTTGCTGGGAAATGGAAGAGAACTGTGGGATTCTTTTAAGTGGTATATTAAGAGGGGCCAAAAGGAAATCTTTTTACCAGGAGTGTCCCTGGTTGGAGGCAGGTAGCTTCAGGAAAAAGAACACAGGGAAGGAAGAATTTGTGGAGTGGGCAACAGAGACTGGGAGTTACCTGGCAGAACATCTTATTAGGGTCTATGAACTATAAAACAGCATATAGAGAAGCCCGTTGATGTCTTGTTATTCACCAAAATCTTCCCTCATCAACCCATAATCTTTCACGTAGCAAAGGGATAGTGAAAATATGAGTATATATCCTACGGAGGGGAGTAAAGAGGGGTAAGACAAACCACTTACCCCACAGTCTGTCTGCTTTGTAATCACCAAAATGATGTAACTCATATCTTTCTCCCCTTGATGATCTAATCAACTATTTTTAAAAAGAAAGAAAAATGGCTAAAAAGATGTGAAGCAAATATCTAAGAAGAAAAAAAATACAGAAGAACACAAAAGAGCCACAAAGAGATGAACTAAATCCTTGAGTAGTTACAATAGATTGAATAATGTCCCTCCAAAACTCATATCCCCCTGAAAACCTGTGAATGTGACCTTATTTGGAAATAGGGTCTTTGCAGATATAATCATGCGAAGTGAGGTCATACTGGGTTAGAGTGGGCCCTACATCCAATATGACTGGTATTCTTACAAAAAGAATGAAATCTGGACACAGGAACAGAGAGATGGCCACGTCAAGATGGAGAGAGAGATTGGAGTTAACGCTCACACAAGCCAAGGAAAGCCCAAGATTGTCAGCAACTGTCTAAAACTAGGAAGAGGCAAGGAAAGATCCTCCCCTAGAGCCTTCAGGGAGAGCATAGCCCTGCTGATTTGGATTTCTAGCCTCCAAAACTGTGAGAGAATAAATTTCCATTTCAAGCCAATCAGTTTGTGGTAATTACTTATGGCAGCTCAAGGAAACTAACACAGACACTAATGGTGCATTACTAATACTTGTATATCAGCTCTTTCCTTACATGGCAATTTATTCTATTCACATGCCAAAAATTAGTCTGTTGCACAGAAAAATAATATCATTTACTCAATACCAGAAAAACTTCCCTGGTGGCTCAGACGGTAAAGCGTCTGACTACAATGCAGAAGACCCGGGTTCAATCCCTGGGTTGGGACGATCTCCTGGAGAAGGAAATGGCAATGCACTCCAGTATTCTTGCCTGGAAAATCCCATGTATGAAAGAGCCTGGTAGACTACAATCCATGGGGTCGCAAAGAGCTGGACAGGACTGAGCGACTTCACTTTCACTTTCACTTTTCACCAGAAAAACACAGATTTGGAGTTTTCTTCCACTTGTGAAAATTAAATAGGTACCAAACCCTCCCCCACTGCCTCTCCATCCTTCTTGTGATCACGACCATACAGTTACAAATTGGGATATCAGACTATAAGGACTACATGGAGATAAATCTACAACCCAAACTCGTTAGGACTATTATCTCCTCTATGACAAAATACGCTAACTGATCCAAGCTATAATGAGGCCATTAGAATGATTACACAGATAACATGGATAAATTACAGCATTTCTTTTAGGTATTGTTTTCTTTTCATTGTAATATATATTCAGGAATTATAAAGCATTTAGGATGAGATAAGCCTTGCTTTTCTAAGTTGTAGTAATGCCTAGAGGTGCTTAGAGGTTTTTTCCTCTACCTCATGCTACTGATTAAGAATTCCTTCTCTAAATTAGTTTAATTTGCATCAAGGGAAATGTAAATTGTAATGGCACTAATATTTGGCCTTTAAATGCACTCAGAAATAATGATGATCAGAACTATCCTGCTGCGAGTTGTATGCTGGCAAATTGGATTTATCATGCAATGGTCTAAAGGGACCCAATCTTTGGTTGCACTTACATGTTGCCAAGTATCCTGACTTGAGTGCAGGTTTTGGATGAAAGCCCAGTTCTCAGAATTCTTATCTCAGTCCCAATGTCCAGGACCCGAATACAAATTATAGTCAATGATAACAGTACCAAGAGTGACAGCTAACATTCATTGAACATTTACTATGCTGTAGGCACCATGCTAAGAATTTTATCTACATTACCTCATTTAACCATCACTAAGACTCTATGACATAAATGCTCTAATTATCTCTGTTTTATAAGTGAGGGAAAAGATTTAGAAATGAAAAACAATTATACCTGTTGAGATCCACCCTAGCAGGGAACAGACACCACCTCAAAAAGAGGTAAATAAAGAGGGTTTAATGAAGTGACTATTTACAAAGTTGTTGGTAAGATTAGGGGGAACCAACAAGCAATGGTGAAAGGCTAATCCCATCAGAAAGTTCTTACTATCTCAGACTGGAACACTGGAAGAACAGCCAACAGCTTTTGATAGAAGGACACAGCCACTGCCAAGCTGTGACCTGATGGGTAGGTGGCTGGGATAATCAATACCCTGACCTGTCTTACCTCTTTTTGATCTCCTGAACTATATCACATTGGCGGCCTCAACTAGAAACCACAGGATAAGGGAACTTAGTGATGCAGTCTCTAAAGGCTGGCCTCATAAATACAGAGCCGGGTGGAGAAGACTGGAGAACAGATTTGGAGAGGCAAATGACATTTAGGCAGCACAGTAACATACCCAGGACATTCAACTACTCAATGTTGAGTGAAGGCAGAATGTAAGCATGGGTCGTGTTCCTGCACTTAACCACTATACTATGTACTGAGAAGGAAGAAAATTCTCATAAAGAAACCAGTGGGGGTCGAAAGAGAATTCTTTTCTCCCCTACTCTTGAAGTCTGACTCTTTTTGACCCCATGGACTGTAACCCACCAGGATCCTCTGTCCATGGAATTCTCCAAGCAAGAATACTGGAGTGGGCTGCCATTCCCTTCTCCAGGGGTTCTGACTCAGGGAGCAAACCTGGGTTTCCTGCATTGCAGACATTTTTTTTTTTTTTTTTGCCATCTGAGCCATTAGGGACAAAGACTCATAGAGCCAATGCTATGGTTTTTCCAGTAGTCATGTAGGGATGTGAAAGTTGGACCAGAAAGAAGGCTGAGTGCCAAAGAATTGATGCTTCCTAATTAGAGTGATGGAGAAGACTCTTCAGAGTCCCTTGGACAGCAAGGAGATCAAACCAGTCAATCCTAAAGGAAATCAACCTGAATACTCATTGGAAGGACTGATGCAAAAACTGAAGCTCCAATACTTTAGCCACCGATTCGAAGAGCCAACTCATTGGAAAGGACTCTGATGCTGGAAAAGACTGAGGAAAGGAGAAGAAGGGGGTGACAGAGGATGAGATGGTTGGATGGCATCATTGACTCAATGGAGAGGAGTTTGAGCAAGCTTTGGGGGATAATGGAGGATAGGGAAGCTTGGTATGCTTCAGTTCATGGGGTCTGAAATAGTCAGGACATGACTTGGCAACTGAAAGACAGTAACCCTTCTTGAAACCCATCTACAGCCCCCCTTCCCCAGCTGAGCTCTTAGTTTTCTGGGAGAGCTCCTTTAATGCAGACAGAGAGGATTTCAGTAGAAACATGGGAACACACAGCCTGCTCCCACTGGAATGTAAGCTCATTAGCACAGAGATTTTAATCAGCTTGTTCACTGCTATGTCCCTATAAATTAAGTTACTGGGTTTGAAGAACTCTTTTGAACCAAAAGATACTGAACAGTCCATCTTCAGGAAAAAACCTGCTAGCAACAGAATATGATCAATGAATTATTCTATCCACTCTGCTTATCCTTATCACTTCCCTGTTTCTTTAACTTTTGTGATTCTGGTCTTTGATTAGCTGTTGAATATTTTTTACAGTGGAAATCTAATGAGTGCGATGTGTCTTGTTTGGTGCGAAGAGCTTTATGTAGATTTTCTTACTTGATCCTCATCATCACATTCCTCTGAGATCAACACTATTATTTTACTGGTAAGGACACTGCAATGCAGATTCGGGTACATGTTATTCCAACCAGTGAACTTTAAACTACTTCTCCCATTCTGCCTTTCTGATTCTGTTTCCCTGTCAGTGTTTAAAAGTAACAACTCCACTGGTGACACCGAGACTTTGATGGTACGAGGCCCTCACAGCACCTTTGATGGCTCATGAACTACAACTCAAACCTGATGCAGCTCATGGCCTGCCCCCAACTCTGCTGGGGTAAGCCAGGATACCACCAGTCCTCGACCCTGCCAAGCCTCAGCCCCTTCTCTATTATGTCTTCTACATACATGACTTCAAAAAGCTGCTGTCTCCTCAAGCTCTGTTTCCTGACCCATCAACTACCTCCTTGATGAGCGCTACAGTTTGCTTTGCAGTGCAGACTCCCCAAGGAAGCAATGAACATGACTGTTCAACTTTACTGCTATCAGGAGAATAATTGATTAGTGCCTCTCCTTCCCCTGCAGCCTCTCTGGACCATTTTCACATTGAGGCCACTCCCAGGCAATGCCTGAGCATGGCAGAGGCTCTCAGGCAGGCCCAATCTGGCAAGATGTGGGGATTCTCCAATATGTGGTGCTGTCTGAGGACTCCTCATTAGCCTGGATACACCTTTTTTGAAATTGCATATCCATCCAAAACTTGACTGCTCTTGGTCATCCACTTTCTCTCTCACGTTTCACAGATGTCAGACCTACATGTGGCTTGAAGCCTCTCCCCACCTTCTCCAGTTCCTTCTCCCAATAAATCTCTTATATGTCTAATTCCATCTTGGTATCTGCTTGTTAGTAAGCATGAACTGATGCAAGTGCACAGGAGATGGTCTGAGAAACAGTGGAAAGATAAGAATAGGGCATCATCACAGAAAGGCAAGAGCGATGCCCTCCTAAATGGTAAGTGGAGCACAGATAGTTTCTGATACAAGTTGGCATCTCAGTTGCTGGAGATTTCACAGGTGGTTACCTGGGAAAATGTCTGAGTGGAAGGAGATATCTTTGCAGATTAAACAATCCAGACACTTTTTTTAATTGGAGGAGAACTGCTTTACCACGCTGTGGTAGTCTCTGCCATACATCAAGGTGAATCCATTTGAAAGATGTGAAGTAAAAATAGCCATCAATACAGGGATAGTGGACATGACTACTTATTTCTACATTGTTTTGATGCCCTACACAGAAGATGAGAAACTTTTAACCATTAACAGGCAGATAAAAGCTGAATGTGAAACAGACTTAGAGAAAGAACTTATGGTTGCCAGGGAGAAGCATGGGGGTGGGGTGGGATAGTTAGGGAGTGTGGGACGGACATGTACACACTGTTATATTTAAAACTGGTAAACAACAAGGACCTACTGTATAGCACAGGGAACTCTGCTCAATGTTATGTGGCAGCTTGGATGGGAGGGCAGTTTGAGAGAGAATGGATACATGTATATGTATGACTGAGTCCCTTCATTGTTCACCTGAAACTATCACAGCACTGTTAATTGGCTAAACCCCAATACAAAATAAAAAGTTAAAAAAAAAAAAGAAAGCTGAGTGTGAGAGCTAGAGCATATCTTTGGGAGCTCACTGAGAGTTCCTTGTAATCAGATACAGCAGAGCAACATCCTAGAGATTTGATAGGTATGTGTCAGCGCTCCACAGATGGCCAAATGCTCACTTAAGGCAAGTTTGTTATGCTAAGGACCATGCCTGGGAAAAACTTAAGCCCCTGAAATATGGCATGACATCATGTGGATGGGTGTCTCTCAAGATGCTGGTTCTACAGAGCCCCATCAGACTGTTGAAATGGTGTATCTTCTTAGATGGGGGAGGGGGAGAATGTCTTCACATGTGAGGAAGAGAGCTCTGTCTTGTTAGGAAGAAATAGGGAGTGGTACTGCTGTTGCATGGGAGTTCTCATGGGTGTACAAGAGTGTACATGGAGCTAACAGCTTCCATTGGTGACCCCATAGCCCTTGCCTGGACCTGATGACCATGTCTCTGGAGTCTTCCTATTGTTAATTCTAGTGAACTCTGGAACTTGCACTGGAAATGGCACCCCAGCTCTTTTTCATGCCTACCTATCAGCTTCAGCTTACCTATACTCCAAAGAGTTATGTTCTGCTGCCTGACAACAGCAGACCAAATCTGACCCAAAAAACCCAGCAAACATCTCAACCATCAACTGCAACCACACCTACCCCAGTAAGGTCTGAAGCCTTGCAGTGGGGAGTCTCCCTTCCAAGCTGTTCCTTCCATGGATATGCTTCCTCAACCCAAGGGATACTTTAGAGTTCTTTCTACACCCTTAGAGTTACTCCCCTATAGTATGGTTTAATCATTATTTATGCTAAAAATCTCATTCATATTACAATATAGTTCTGTTTCCTGACTAGACTCTGATTGATATGAGTATCTAGAATGTATATCAAAAAATCCAGAATATAAGATTAAATGAGCAAACATTTACTGTCCAAGCCAGTATATTTAATATCTTGGTAAGGACCTCAATTGATGCAACAAACTCACTGCTAGTGTGGCTCTTAGATGCTTCAAAAAAAGCTTATGGCCAATGCTGAGAAAAATGGAAGTGCATGGGTTGCCTTGGCTGATGGTAGAGGAAGAAATAAAGAGGCTAATAGAAGTAGGCATGCTGGAATGAACGTATTAACAGGCCAGATTATGTTCTACAATGAAGCCCAGAGAACAGAGTGCATCATTCACCAAGGCCATGAAAATGGCAATGGTAGGAGGGGCATGAGCATCAGTAGATATTCATGTGGACCCTCTCTGTAGGCTTGGTTGACTGTAGGGGAGGCAGTCACAGAACTGAGCTCAGTAACACTCAGCTCCAAAGTATTAGAGCCTAGATGGGGGTACTTTCCTACCAGACACCAGTTATCATAATTACATGCAAGAGCAGAGGGTAGCCAAGAGGTCTTGAAGAACAGGGAACTGTGGAGATGGTTAACATAATAACATGGTACCTGTAGGGGCCAGACAGAGCACTGTGCAATAAGCATTCTCCTTTACTTCTACAATCAGAAAAAAAAAGGGTACCAATTCCTTGCTCAGTTTTCAGATCCAGGGTCATCTGACTTAAAAGGCTCTCTAAAAAGAACACAGCAACTCTGCTATAAGGACATACTGTAGTGACTTCCCTTGTTCTTCCCCAGTGGGATGTACAGTCATATACTCAGCTGACTAGACACGCTAAGGAAGGGGAACTCCCCAGACAGATCAAGGCTAGTTTATTCAGTGTCTGAACTGACAGATCCCAGGGGTTCAAAGGCCCTGGAGGAGGGCAAGGCAACCCACTCCAGTATTCCTGTCTGGAGAATCCCCATGGACAGAGGAGCCTGGTGGGCTGCAGTCCCTGGGGTCGCACAGAGTCGGAGCTGACTGAGTAACTGAGCACAGCACGCACAGGAGCCTAAATCATCATCACGGTCCCCATGTCAGAGCAGGGCTTACAGACGACAGGTGATAGATCCAGTTATGGTTAAAGTCTGGCCTACAAAGACACTCCCAGGGGTCATTTCCTCAGTTCCCCACCTTATAATTGGTATTGACATGTTAAACAGTTAAAGTAACACCCACATTGGGTCCTCAACTTATGGACTAAGACCTATTTTAGTGGGGAAGACCAAATAGAAACCTTTGAAATGGCTCTGGTCTCAAAGAACCAAGAAAGTAAATCAAAAACAATATCATCTCAGGAGGGATGGTGAAGATTAGTGCCACTGTTAAAACCTAAGAGATGCAAGGATGGTGTTCCCAGTTAAATTTCTGTTGAGTTTGGTAGTCTGGTACTTGCAGAAACCAAATGTATCCCACTAAGCCTTAGGCATCTTTATGTAGAAAGAGAGCACATATTGTTATTTTGTTGTAATGATGACTGACACTCAAATTTCATCATTTGAACTCTGATTTATCACTCAAGTTATTGATAACTATAGATCATACCAAATTAGAACAATTTGACAGAGCAATATGGCTCTGATTTTGGACAAAGAAGATGACCTTCTGATATATTATAATCATACTAAATGTGTTCCATCAACAATATACTTCATGACATTCTCCAAAAAGGCACATGGCTGCATGGTACTTTACTGCTCCAAGCTCCTCTTCATGGACTATTATTCACCCTGTATTTTGTCAAATATACTGTAGCATCTATTTTAAAACTCAACACAAGAGCTACCTTTTCCAAGAAGTCTCCCTTAAACCCCTATCCACACACCAGGCTAATTGAGAGGTCCTTTCTTACTGCTCCAGTAATATCCCCTGCAGTTTTTTTATTTGCAATAATCTCTCACCTTACTTTATACTTGTCCATTAATATATCTGTCTCCCCACTGGGCTGTGAGATCCCTGAAGGCAGGGATTGCATCTCATTCATCTTTGAGCCTCAGTGGTTTAGACTAGTGACTGGCTCACAGTTGGCAGCCCATATACATTTGTTGAATGAAAGAATAAGTGACTTAATAAATTTAAATATTCTGTGTTGATGTTTGGATTGTGTACCAGTTCCTCAGAAAGCAGTTCTCTCTGAGTGATTTCTTCCAGAACACATTAGACTATTTCACGAATGTGTATGCAGGCACATTTCCAATTTATCCTTTTGAACTGGAACAATACCCTGCTCCGGACCACCCAGTAAGAACCAGTCTCTGTGGTCAGTGCTCTGTGACCAGATTTAATCATTAGTTTTCAGTCTATTCTGGATGAAATTGATGGCACAATTATCTCCATGGAAGGTCAGGTGAGATATCAACAGCAGAATTACTGACTATGGGTATGGCTGAATCCCCGCACCTGGGTCACCTGCCACAGAGGTGATGAGTCTGCCAAAAGTCCCTTTAGATAATGTGGTTCTTCACTCTCAGCTTAAAGCATCACTTTACCAGGTTCCACAGAATTACATCTGCATGTGCCAGAGAGAATTCAACAGATGTGCTAACATCCATTGGATCACAGAAAAAGCAAGAGTCCAGAAAAACATCTACTTCTTCTTTACTGACTAGGCCAAAGCCTTTGACTGTGGATCACAACAAACTGTGAAAAATTCTTAGAGAGATGGGAATACCAGACCACCTGACCTGTCTCCTGAGAAATCTGTATGCAGGTCAGGAAGCAACCGTTAGAATCTGACATGGAACAACAGACTGGTTCCAAATTGGGAAAGGAGTACGTCAAGGTTGTATACTGTCACCCTTCTTATTTAACTTATATGCAGAGTACATCATGCGAAATGCCAGGCTGGATGAAGCACAAGCTGGAATCAAGATTGCCAGGAGAAACATCAATAACCTCAGATATGCAGATCTGAGATACGCAATCTTTATGGCAGAAAGCAAAGAAGAACTAAAGAGTCTCTTGATGAAAGTTAAAGAGGAGAGTGAAAAAGCTGGCTTGAAACTCAACATTCAAAAAAACTAAGATCAGGGCATCTGGTCCCATCACTTCATGGCAAGTAGATGGGGAAACAATGGGAACAGTTACAGACTTTATTTTCTTGGGCTCCAAAATCACTGCAGTTGGTGACTGCAGTCGTGAAATTAAAAGATGCTTGCTCCTTGGAAGAAAAGCTATGACCAGCCTAGACAACATATTAAAAAGCAGAGACATTACTTTGCCGACAAAGGTCCATTTACTCAAAGCTATGGTTTTTCCAGTAGTCTTGTATGGATGTGAGAGTTGGACTATAAAGAAAGCTGAGCCCCAAAGAATTGATGTTTTTGAACTGTGGTGTTGGAGAAGACTCTTGAGAGTCTCTTGCACTGCCTGGAGATCCAACCAGTCAATCATAAAGGAAATCAGTTCTAAATATTCACTGGAGCTGAAGCTCCAACACTTTGACCACCTGATGTGAAGAAAAAGACCCTGATGCTGGGAATGACTGAAGGCAGGAGGAGAAGAGGATGACAGAGGATTAGATGGTTGGATGGCATCACTGACACAACAGACAAGAGTTTGACCAAGCTCCAGGATTTTGTGATGGACAGGGAAGCCTAGTGTGCTTGCAGTCCATGGGGTTACAAAGAGTCGGACATGACTGAGCGACTTAACTTACCAGGTTCCACAGTCTGCCATGTGCCAGAGAGAAGACATCTCAAACATGGCAGTAGGGTCAGACGTAGCTCAGCCTGACCAGAAGGTAACTCAGGTCAGATCTTGTACTACTTTTCAAGCCACACAACCCTGATCTCGCCATCTGCTGCTGTAGTCAAAGCTACAACCAGGATGCAAGGGTCCCACGTACAGAAATCCATGCATTACAGCACAATTAACATAAGTGATTGAACCTTCAACCATCTCTACAGAGCAAATAATATGGTGGTAACTCTCTTGTGCCTGCGTCGACTGTCTGATTTAGTCTTCCCAGGTTTGAAGTGTAACAATATGAGACATTAGTAAATGTGAGACATTAGTAAATCCAGATGTATGTCTTGACCAGTGCAGAAAGGATCCAACTGCACATTAGGACCAAATAACATCCCCATCATGGGTCCATTCTTCACAACATTGTTTGGCGAGAGAGGCGGAGGAAAAGAAGTGGGGGTACAGCTTTTGAATTAAATTAACTTGTATTCTCATCTAGTCTCTCCCACTTTACAGCAGTGTGACCGCAGACAAGTCATCTTATTATTCCTCAGTTTCACTGCCCGTAAAGTGGGACAATCTGCTTAACTGCAAAGCTTGAGTCCCTTTGATCATCTCATTCTTCTTCTCATTATAAGACATGATTTTTGCCCTTGGATAGCTAAAAGGGGAAAAGACTGAAAAATAATTAAAGGACAACCTAAACACCTCCCAGTTACTCATGGAAGGTTTGACCTGGGTTTTCAGGAAAATATCATGGGTATAGAAATTAGGAAAGACATAAACCAATGTCTACCCCAGTCTCTGATATTTTACTCCATGGAACAGATGCTACAGAATAACAATATCATGACCACTTAAGTTTAGCTGGATCAAAGCTGCCCACTTAGTCACCCTTCTGGGAGTCCCTACAGATACCAAAATCTGCAGATGCTCAAGTCCCTTCTATAAAATGATCATAGTACAATGAATATGGTTGGCCCTCCAGACATCTCAGCATAGTTGATACCAAAATAAATCTTGACTATTTACTAGCTACTTGACTGTAGATTCTCATCTACACAATTGAGTTTATAATATATATATCACCAGATCAGAGTGAGAATAAAATATGATAGCATATCCATTCAAAAACATTCCACAAATAATTATTAAGTTCTTCTTTGCTTCCTCACCACTAAGGTGGCAGTGATTAATAAGAAACATTCTTGTTCATTTGTAATCATTCTTATGGAATCTGAAGTGAATGCTCATAGCAGAGGCCTGCCACAATATGTTGTTCTATAAATAGCAGTTCATAGAAATAGAATTCTGACAGCCAGAAGGATGTCAACTGTATAAAACCACATGGGAGACACATTCTGAACCCCATGTCTGCAACAAAATGCTGTGCGTATGGTCCCACTATGATCTTTATTACACAATTTTGTGGCCATGGGCACTCTCATAAAGATTATTGCAAAGCATTTTAGTTCTAGAGGACTCCAAGGATAATTTATACCAACCCATAATAAAAAGCTCCCACTGATACATACTTTTAATGCATCCTATATATATATATACATATCATTTCTCTAAACTTAATAAAAAATAGCATTTAGTTCCAAAACATATTCCCCCAAGTTGGATGATACTACTTATTACCTATGCACGGCTTTAGGTGTATCAATCTAAACTGCATTTTATAGAATTTCTTCTGGCTGAGCATCTGTTTTTCTCATTCCACACTGAGTAAGTTATCAGATCTAATTTTGAAATATGAAAGCTATTATCCAAAATGCACCAATATTTCCAGGTGTGCTTTATGGAAGTGTAGAACTACTTCTCAGAAGCATAAAACAGTTGTTGAAAAATGCTCTGAAGTGCCAACAAGTTAGAAGTCTTATGAGTTGAGCAGGGTCAGGCTCAGAGAAGTTGAACCCCAAGGTCCATTTGCCCCAGTCCCACAGTCGTGATGGGCCTTCTGTTCAGACCTCTGACAGTCTACAATCAAAAGGGAATATAATACCTTCCATTTTGAGGATTAAAAGCTCTATTTTACTTCATGTAAACATTTAAAATATACCACACAATTTTAGCTCCATTTTGCACTTCTTTACTGCATGCCTCGAAAATAGCCCAGGCTCTCTCAAACTTAGAGAAGACGAAATATCTTCAGGTAGCCTTTATATTCTTTTTTTTTTGGATCATTTTAAAAGTCTTTATTTAACTTGTTATAATATTGTTTTCTGGCTGTGAGGCATATGGGATCTTAGTTCCCTGACTAGGGCCTAAACCTGCAACCCTTACACTGGAAGGCAAAGTCTTAGCCACTGAACCATCAGGGAAATCCCCTATATTCTAATGTATTTGATCTGTAGAGCTTCAAGCGGCAATATCAGTGACCTTCTCTACTGATTAGACTTGTAGAAAACTCACATAACTAAAAGTCATGAGACTGATTAATGGCCAAAATTCCAATTTAATGATTTCCTATTAGAAATATCATACACAGCTTACACACAGATAATCTGTGCATTTATATGAAGGACAGAAAAGATGTTAGAAAAGCTACACAAGAAACCTGTCATGAGAAGAATGCAGTTTGTTGATTTTGTATCTTTTACTTCTTTAACCAGCATTTATTGAATACTTAAAATGTTCTGGGTTACATGCAAAGTGCTGTTCAGAAAAAATAAGACAACTGCTTTGATTTATGGAGCATTTACACTGTGTCAAAAAGTTTGCAAAAATGATCTCATTGTCTCATATAATTACTACAAAAATGCGAAATGTTACAAAGCCCACTTGAACAAATGAGAAAATTGAGGCTCAGAGAAATAAACTTGCACAATTACAGAGTAGTAAGTAGTAGGTTCTTGTTTTAGTCACTAACTTGTGTCCGACTCTTCTGTGACTTCATACACTGTAACTCGTCAGGCTCCTCTGTCCATGGGATTTTCCAGGTAAGAATATTGGAGTGGGTTGCCATTTTCTTCTCCAGGGGATCTTCCTGACTCTGGGATCGAACCTGCATCTCCTGGACTGGCAAGCAGATTCTTTACCACTGAGCCTCCAGGGAAGCCCGGTAAGAATTAACAGTAGGACTGGAAATCAAATCCAGATCTACTTTCCTACAAAACTCAAGCTCTTTCTATCACATCATGGTACTTTTAATTTAATACAGGTGTGAGCAAACTAAAGCCTGTGTTCAAAACCCAGCCTACAGCTTGTTTCTGTAAATAAAGTTTTATTGGAATACAGCCATGCTCCTTCACTTATGTTTTACTGTGATTGCTTTCTCTCTACAGGAGCAGAGTTGAGCAGTTGCAACAGAGACCATATGGACTACAAAGCCAAAAATATTTAACATCTAGCTCTTTCACAAAATAAGTTTCTTGAATCTTGATTTAAGATATATTTGCTCAAGGAAATGGAAGAGAAATAAAAAATGGAAGAAAAACAGGAAAACAATTAAGATACAACTTAAAAGCCTTCCTATTACATATGGCTACCCTTGCTTGGTTCCCAGGAAGACAAAGTCTGAGACAGGTTATGTGCTAATATTCTATTACCTAGTGCCATGCCAGGGAAGAACTGGGAAATAAGGTAGGGAAAAAGAGGAAGCCCACACTAAATTGTGCATTACCCAGATTGGCCAGTTTCTGAAGAAAGCAAAGCTGGTTGTCAGTCATGTGGGATTTTTCTAAAGAGGCTGTTTGGAACAATCTCAGAACAGTCCTCACCCTTCAGGGGAAGCTGAGACCATCAGTGGTATTAGAATATAAAGTGAACTGCAGAATCTGTGGGAGCTATCACTGTGGCTACTCAGGCTGGGAAGCCAGGTGACACCTGAGACCCAGGGGATAGAAAATGTTGAGGAAATAGGGACCAACACAAAATTGATCTAGTATAATTCACCCCATGCACCTCTCACATCTGTTCTCATTCTTCACTATAACCAAATCTCATACACGAACAGGATGCCCTCACCTCCTCCCTGAGAGAAAAGTTGTTACATCTCATTCTTGAAACTAACACCCAGTTATAATCTCCTAGGTAGACTTCAACAGGATTATCAACCTAAACTATAATAATTGATGCTGCAGCAGTTGCTCTTGGAGCTAGAGTTAATACTGATCATCTCCCTTCTCTTCCTCATTCCAGACTTCCCTCTCCCTTGGCCAGCATTATTCTTGCTTGCTCAGTCACCCAAGTCATGTCCGACCCTGCCACCCGAAGGACTGTAGCCCTCCAGACTCCTCTACCCATGAGATTTTTGAGGCAAGAATCCTGAAGTGAGTTGCTACTTTCTTCTCCAGGGGATCGTCCTGACCCAGGGATTGAACCCACATCTTCTGAGTCTCCTGCGTTGGCAGCTGGATTCTTTACCCCTGAACTACCTGGGAAGCATTGTACTAACTCAGTGGAATTACGCTGATAATCATTCCCAAGGAGTCTACACCCTAAGTTGTCTTGCCAGGATAGATGGAATTGCCCATTCACACTTATCCCTGGCCATAGAAATACCAATAGATAATCCAGTGATTTCCTTGGGTATCAGATATAATTTTTCTAGACCCTCAATTTTGTAGTCTCCATACACGCTTATAACGGTAATTAGGGTTAATCATCTCAGACTTTGTTGGTTTAGTTTGTTCAGTTCAGTTCAGTTCAGTCACTCAGTCGTGTCCGACTCTTTGAGACCCCATGAATCACAGCATGCCAGGCCTCCCTGTCCATCACCAACTCCTGGAGTCTACCCAAACTCATGTC
Organism: Cervus canadensis; assembly: GCF_019320065.1. NCBI lineage: Eukaryota > Metazoa > Chordata > Mammalia > Artiodactyla > Cervidae > Cervus > Cervus canadensis. The sequence goes on from NC_057418.1 coordinate 808,974, forward strand.
CATCAAATCGGTGATGCCATCCAACCATCTCATCCTCATCATCCCCTCCTCTTCCTGCCCCCCATCCCTCCCAGCATCAGGGTCTTTTCTAGTGAGTCAACTCTTCGCATGAGGTGGCCAAAGTATTGGAGTTTCAGCTTCAACATCAGTCCTTCCAATGAACACCCAAGACTGATCTTTAGAATGGACTGGTTTGATCTTCTTGCAGTCCAAGGGACTCTCAAGAGTCTTCTCCAACACCACAGTTCAAAAGCATCAATTCTTCAGTGCTCAGCTTTCTTCACTGTCCAACTCTCACATCCACACATGACTACTGGAAAAACCATAGCCTTGACTAGACGGACCTTTGTTGGCAAAGTAATGTCTCTGCTTTTAAATATGCTATCTAGGTTGGTCATAACTTTCCTTCCAAGGAGTAAGCGTCTTTTAATTTCATGGCTGCAGTCACCATCTGCAGTGATTTTGGAGCCCAAAAAATAAAGTCTGACACTGTTTCCCCATCTATTTCCCATGAATTGATGGGACCAGATGCCATGATCTTAGTTTTCTGAATGTTGAGCTTTAAGCCAACTTTTTCACTCTCCTCCTTCACTTTCATCAAGAGGCTTTTTAGTTCCTCTTCACTTTCTGCCATAAGGGTGGGGTCGTTGGTTGATGCTTAATACAAAATGGCCAACTGGTAATCACAACTTCCAGTTCAGCGGATCTTACTTTGTCTCCTGGAAGAAGTACCCCACCATTAAATGACTGAGGAATACAATTTGACAGAGCCTAACATTGCAGGAAGCAGAAAGCATCTGAAATTCCATAAATGGATAACTGCAAATGATGGCAATAAGATAAACCTTACTTCCACCTTATGTTAGTTTGGATTATCCAAGAAATATCTCCCTCCAAAATGGACTTGTTTGTATACATTACTCATTGGGGAAAATTTCTGTGACTGACAAAGGGGAAGGAACAGGAACAGGCAATGACAGGGTACCATGCAGTCTGATATCTGTGAAAGGAGACAGGGGAGGCATGATGCTATCCCTGTCATATGAATGAAAACACTCTTTTCATCCTTTTTGTGGCCAAAGATAAGGAAAGAATTCCCCTAAATTAATAGTTGCACACAAGGCATCAGAGTCTTATTGATGCCATGGCAGCTGAGGGTGAAGCTACCAATGGCCCCCTACCACTGCCACTAAGTTTACTGTAGTCCTTATTCATCAGCTGTGATCCATCTGGGTTTTCTGGAAGTCTAGTAGGTAAATTAATGGGAACCTGATGAAGACCATTTTGCATCTTTTAATTGTGTGACAGTGGTGCTAATTTTTTCAATACCTCTTACATCACTTGTTATATCAGATGTTATATCACTTCTACTATGCTTCTCCTGGCCAGGAAGAGTTGGGGGTTAATTTCAGGAGCTTTCAACTGATCCTTCTATGAAAGAATTCTATCAGCTGTTATGTATATATCTGAAGTATAACCAGAGGGTGGATCTATTAAGCCACTGGACTCATGGTGAGAAAAACTTGGGCTAAAAGTCCACGGAGTATATGATCTCCATAAACTCCCGCTCTACCCAGAGGACCAGCATGGTATTTCAGGTCTCCTCTCAGTATCAGGGCTTCCCTGGTGGCTTAGATGGTACAGAATTCACCCCAATGCAGATGACCTGGGTTCAATCCCTGGGTCAGGAACTGTAGCCCTCCAGGCTCCTCTGTCCATGGGATTTCCCAGGCAAGAATACTGGAGTGGGTTGTCATTTCCTTCTCCAGGTGATCTTCCTGACTTAGGAAGTCAACCCATGTCTCCTGCACTGGCAGGTGGGTTTTTTACCGCTAAGCCACCAGGGAAGCCCTCCACTTCTATAGGCCATGGCTACATTCAAGCTTCAAGGACTCTTCTCAGCAAATTATTAAGATCAGAAACAGACATACTTCCAGAACACTGAATCCTGAGTCATGTGTGAGATCCCCATGACGATGGACTATCTCTTACCCACTCATATATTACACCTTCCCCTAGTCAGCCCCCTCAATACCCCAATGTATTCCTATGTTTCTACTGATATATGTGTATATGCGTATGCTGGTACTACTATTTTGTATGTAAATGCCTTTTCCTGAAGCAGCCTTGTACTTCCCTGCTCAAGGCTGTGCTAAAATCTGACCCCAGTTATTATCTGGACACAATAAAATAAGGGGTGGAGCAGACCCTGAGGAAAACCAGCATCATGTTCTGAGGCACCTAATTAAAGTGAAGTGACTGAGTACTTTCTAGCTAAGTGGAAGCTCCTGCAAGTGGCCTCTGCAAGAAGCAAGGACTTGCTTCTCATGGACAGAGAATTCAAGATAAATTGGGGGTAATCGTTCTCAAACTCATGCACACAAATATCCTCCTCCTAATTTTCAGGATCCCCACTCTTTCCCTAGCAGACTCATGAATTAGATGTAGAACTGCTGAGGCTGCACGTTTAGTTTTCTTTGCAGACTTACCACCCTTAGATGAAAGGCTTGAATTTTAGCCTAGTCATTCTCACAGGAGATGAAAGTTTTACTAAGATGCCATAAGGTCCTTGGACTCTTACAGCATGACACAGGTTAACAATTGTCTACAGCCTATAATTTTTTTTTGCAAGGCTTCTGATGATGTCAAAAGCAGCCACCCAACAACATAATCCTTATAATTATCATCATCCCCATAATGTTCAAGCACAGAAGACACAATGTTCTTATACTATGTCATTCACCTGTACTTCAACTCAATTAACAAGAGCAAAAGCTTTAATAATTGCAATGCCATGGCATACCAGGGGGTATTAACACAACCCTTCTCATACCAGTTACTTTATTCTATATATTCTACAGCTTTGTGACTCAAAATGTGATCCATGGACCAGCAGCACTGGCATCACTTGGGAGCTGGTTAAAAATGCAGAATCTGAGGCCCAACCCAAGAGTATTGAATCAGAATCTGCATTTTATTGAATTCCCCAGGTAACTCTTACAAACATCAATATGAAAGGCACTTTCTCTACACTGAAACAGATCCTGAAGCAAAGTGAATACGCTACTGGCTTTTTGGAAGGTATAATCCCAATGAAACAAGAGAAAGGGAAGAAGGAAACAGGCACAGAAAAAGGAAAGCAAATCCAATTCATAACAACCTCTAAAAAAAACCACAGGTTGGAAATTGGTCACATAGTATTTCTCCAGAGAGTTCACATGGAACCCTAACAACTTGCAACAATCTGTTGTTGGGAGCTTGGCAGGAGAAAAGTGAGCAATTTATTTGCTGGTTCATTTCTATTTTTTTGCTGTCTGTTGGTCAAATACTGCCCCAAAATATGTTAACTTCCTAGCACTTCCTGATATATTACCAGGCCCCTCCTTTCCGCTATCTGGGAAGCCAGACCTTCTATGGGTTCTAGTGGACCATATCTGTGTGGAACATTCAAGAATTTTAAAGATGTGGCTCTTTTGTCTTGTTTTTTATAGTTTCTCATCATAAATCTATTATTCTTATATTTGTTCCTCATTTGTTTTTGATTTCTCTGGCTGCCTACAAGATTTTCTTTTTGTCCTTGGTTTCCTGTCATTTGAATATAAACTGTTTATATCTGGGTGTTTTGTATGTTTGTTTGTCCCATTTATTTTTATTAGTTGGAGGCTAATTACTTTACAATATTGTAGTGATTTTTGTCATACACTGACATGAATCAGCCATGGATTTACATGTATTCCCCATCCCGATCCCCCCTCCCACCTCATTCTCTACCCGATCCCTCTGGGTCTTCCCAGTGCACCAGGCCCGAGCACTTGTCTCATGCATCCAACCTGGGCTGGTGATCTGTTTCACCATAGATAATATACATGTTTTGATGCTGTTCTCTCAAGACATCCCACCCTCGCCTTCTCCCACAGAGTCCAAAAGTCAGTTCTGTACATCTGTCTCTCTTTTTCTGTTTTGCATATAGGGTTATCCTTACCATCTTTCTAAATTCCATATATATGTGTTAGTATACTATATTGGTCTTTATCTTTCTGGCTTACTTCACTCTGTATAATGGGCTCCAGTTTCATCCATCTCATTAGAACTGATTCAAATGAATTCTTTTTAATGGCTGAGTAACATTCCATGGTGTATATGTACCACAGCTTCCTTATCCATTCGTCTGCTGATGGGCATCTAGGTTGCTTCCATGTCCTGGCTATTATAAACAGTGCTGCGATGAACAATGGGGTGCATGTGTCTCTTTCAGATCTGGTTTCCTCGGTGTATATGCCCAGAAGTGGGATTGCTGGGTCATATGGCAGTTCTATTTCCAGTTTTAAAAGAAATCTCCACACTGTTCTCCATAGCGGCTGTACTAGCTTGCATTCCCACCAACAGTGTAAGAGGGTTCCCTTTTCTCCACACCCTCTCCAGCATTTATTGCTTGTAGATTTTTGGATAGCAGCCATCCTGACTAGCGTGTAATGGTATCTCATTGTGGTTTTGATTTGCATTTCTCTGATAATGAGTGATGTTGAGCATCTTTTCATGTGTTTGTTAGCCATCTGTATGTCTTCTTTGGAGAAATGTCTGTTTAGTTCTTTGGCCCATTTTTTGATTGGGTCATTTATTTTTCTGGAATTGAGCTGCAGGAGCTGCTTGTATATTTTTTAGATTAATCCTTTGTCTGTTGCTTCGTTTGCTATTATTTTCTCCCAATCTGAGGGCTGTCTTTTCACCTTGCTAATACTTGGGAGTATATCTACCTAAAGAAACAAAATACCTATACATTGAAAACTGTAAAACACTGATGAAAGAAATCAAAGAGGACACAAACAAATGGAGAAATATACCATGTCCATGGATTGGAAGAATCAATATTGTCAAAATGACTATACTACCCAAAGCAATCTATAGATTCAATGCAATCCCTATCAAGCTACCAACGGTATTTTTCACAGAACTAGAACAAATAATTTCACAATTTGTATGGAAATACAAAAAACCTCGAATAGCCAAAGCAATCTTGAGAAAGAAGAATGGAACTGGAGGAATCAACCTGCCTGACTTCAGGCTCTACTACAAAGCCACAGTCATCAAGACACTATGACACTGGCACAAAGACAGAAATATAGATCAATGGAACAAAACAGAAAACCCAGAGATAAATCCACATACCTATGGACACCTTATCTTCGACAAAGGAGGCAAGGATATACAATGGAAAAAAGACAACCTCTTTAACAAGTGGTGCTGGGAAAACTGGTCAACCACTTGGAAAAGAATGAAACTAGAACACTTTCTAACACCATACACAAAAATAAACTCAAAATGGATTAAAGATCTAAATGTAAGACCAGAAACTATAAAACTCCTAGAGGAGAACATAGGCAAAACACTCTCCAACATAAATCACAGCAGGATCCTCTATGACCCACCCCCCAGAATACTGGAAATAAAAGCAAAAATAAACAAATGGGACCTACTTAAACTTAAAAGCTTTTGCACAACAAAGGAAACTGTATGTTTGTTTTTATCCTACTGATATATGTGAGCTTCTTCGACCTGTTGATTGAAAAATGGTGATTTTCGAAAATTCTTGGCCATTATTTCTATAAATATTTCTTCTGCCTCATTGTCTTCCTCTTCTTCCTGTATCCCAATTACACGTTAGATTTTTTATACTGTTCCACAGATCTTGAATTTCTGTTCTGCTCCCCCTTCCTCTCTTCTTTCTCCTATTTTTTCAATTTGGGTAATTTTTATCAACTTATCGTTATTCCTCCCTTGGATATACTGATTCTACTGATGACTCAATAGGCATGGTAGGCATTTTTCATCTCTTTAAAGTGACTTTTCCTTGCATTTGATTCTTTCCTACAGTTTCTATGTCTCGTCTGGTTTTACTCATCTAATTGTGCATATTGTCTACCTTTTCCATGAGATCCTTTGACATATTAATAATAGATATTTCAAATTTCTTGTCTGAAAGTTCCAATACTTGTGCTATATGTGAGTCTAATCTATTAGTTGCTTTGTCTCTTGAAGTTGTGTTATATCTTTTCTTGCTTCCTTGTAAGCCTCATAATTTTTTGTTGAAAGTCGAGTATCTTGTACAGTAGAGACTGAGGTAAATAGATTTTATGTATGGAATTATTCATACCATTTCTTCTGCTAGGTCTCTAGTATGGGGGAAGGGAGTTTGAGTCAATCTAGTCAGAAATTTAAATGGGTCTGTGGAATGCTGATGCTAAGGTTATTTTCAGTGCATCATATTTTCAAATTCCCATAGAATTACTTTGATTTTATTGTGGTGGTTGGTATGTCAGAGGGTTTTCCTCAGTATCTCCTGCACCCTCTCCTTTAGGTCTTCCTTTGTTCTTGTGCATCAGATAGGTCTCTCAGCACATTCCAGGCCATCTCCCAATAGTTGACTGCTAATAGCTATTGCTTAAAGATTCTTAGTCTCTGTCCTGGGAAGAAGAGGGAGAATGCTTTTCTGCTGCTCTTATTAAGCTTTAGTTTTAGGCAGGAATTGTTTCCCTAGGTTGTACTGGTGGGGTCCTCTTGTGATCCTGCCCTATCCTCAGCTGTAGGAGACCTCTAATGATCTAGGATCAGGAGTGTTCTTGTTCTTCCCTCAGAGGTAAACAATATTTCTCAGGTCCTTCTCCACCAACTGCCACATCTTCACCAAAATCCTAAGTGCCCACAGGGGTCACTGGCCTTTCCCCAGCAGCTTAGGAATTTCATTCCTTATGGGAAAAAATAGGAGAGAAGGACTTGGGCTGGTTTTCATGACCTTCTTACCATGGATGCTTTTCCCCTCTCCCAGATCCTAGGATGGTACTCTCACCCTACCCCTACTGTTTTTGGTGACTACTCTCTGAGATCTATGGAGAAGAGCCTGAAAATGGTGCTGTTTCCCCTTTGTCTTCTGCTTTCCAGAATTCTGTATTCTCATTCTGGTCCCTATTTGGCTTTATGCAATTTGTGAACGGTTTTTAGTAGAATTTTTCCTACTAGCTTTGCAATGGCTGGTAGCATCAGCCCCACGTACACCCTAATTGCTCCTGTTTTGTCTCTCCTTGGAGGTTCCTGTGTTACTTTAGATTTTGGATTAGTTGGTTGAGCTGTGATCTCAGCTTTCTGATGGTTTCATGAAAAATCATGATTTTTCAGATTATCTGGCTGTTTGCTATTGTCATTGTTTCTTTTGTAAGTCTGAGGGTGATATTCTTTCCAGCTTTCTACACATTAAGTAGCATGAAATTTTAAAAATCATCTCAGATTACTATGAAACAGTAGAATGTCTGTTTCTGGCTTTCTTGTACTTATTCTTACTTCTGGTCCCATATCCAACGTTGGCACCTTTGGTTTTACAGCCCTTTGGTCCTGATCTGATGGGCTCAGCATTCATGCATGAGTTTATCCACTTCCTCGGTTTTTATGTACTATCTTCCTCTGATCTTATGTGAGAAAGCCTCATTTCAGCATGCAGTTCTTATGTATCCACCTCTGGGGACACAGAGGCAGAATGGCAACTCCTACAGCAATTCCTTTCCCAAATGGGGTAAAGAGGTCAACAGTAAAGTAAAATTTTTCTAAAATGCCTTGAACATTTTTTTGGAAAAATTTTAATTTAAATAAACATTTGATAAACTGTATCAGACAACCATAATAATTTATCTAATATTTTCTCAACTCCTATTTTACTTCATCCATTGCCATAGAAACCAGTTTTGGTGAGTGAAACTGATAGCATTTTTTCTTCATGGTACCATACAGCTCTTATTTCCTGCCCATTATATTAAAATTGAAAGAAAATAAAAATATTTACCTACAGTTTCTGTCAACAAATCAAAATTTCAATTTTTCTATGTCTTCACCTAACCAATGTTCATGTACATATAATAATTTTAAGTAGTTGATTTAAATTTGTATTCTGGTAGGGATTTTGTTTCTGAAGTCTGCCTATCTGTTTTCCTTAATATTCCATTATAATAATCCATTCATGTTGCTAAATATTCATTATACTTTTCATTTAATAGCTGAATACTATTCAGTGATATTTGTGTACCCTAATTTAATTACATGCCCCATTGTTAAATATTTAAGGTTTGTTCCCAGAAATTTCAGTAATAAACATTGCTCTTGCAACCACCAATCTACTCCTTGCTTTTATGAATCTGGCTCACTTAGATTCCATGTACAAGTGAGATCATACCATATATGTCCTTCTCTGACTTATTTCACCCAGCATAAGCCATCAAGGTATATATGCACATTGTCACAAATGACAGAATTTCCTTCTTTTATAGGCTGAATAATATTCCTGTGTGTGTGTGTGTGTGTGTGTGCATACATCACATCACATCCTGTTTATCCATTCCTCTGCCGACACACTGTTTCCATGTCTTGGCTATGATGGATACCCTACAATGAACATGGAAGTGCAAATATCTCTTTAAGGTATTGATTTCATTTCCTCTGGATATACACTCAGAGGTGATATTGTTGTATTATATGGTAGTTCTATTTTTAATTTTTTTGAGGACCCTCCATAATGTTTTCCACAGTGGCTCCATTAATTTACACTCCCAAAAACGGTACACAAGAGTTCCCTTTTTTCCACATCGCCTCCAATGCTTATCTCTTGTCTTCCTGATAAAAGCCATTCTAATAGATGTGAGGCGATATCTCATTGTGATTTTGATTTACATTTACCTGATGATTAGTGGTGTTGAGCACCTCTTCAGTTACTTATTAGACATTTGTATTCTTTGGGAAAATGTCTGTTTAGGTCCTTTGACCATTATTTGGATTTTCTGGTGAACTGTATAAGTTCCATATATAGTTTGTATATTAAACCCCTTATCATATATTTGGTTTGTAAATATTTTCTGTCATCACATAGGTTGCCTTTCCATTTGTTGTTTCTTTTGCTATGTGGAAACTTTTTAGTTTGTTGTCATCCCACTTATTAATTTTTGCTTTTGTTACTTCTGCAACAACAACAACAAAACCCTTTTTGTGTCATATCCAAAAAACCATGGCCAAGACCAATATCAAGGGATTTTTCCAATATTTTCTTCTAGTGGTTTTAAGTCTTTGATTCAATGTTAGTTCTTTTTTTTTTTGTGAGCAGTGTAAGATAGGGATCCAATTTCATTTCTTCTTTCTCAAGATTGTTTGTCTTTTATGATTCCATACAAATTTTAGGATTTTGTTTTATATTTCTGTGAAAAATGTCATTAGAATTTTGATGGAGATTGCATTGAATCTATAAATGATTTTGGGTGGTGTGATCATTTTAGCAATATTAATTCTTCCAATCCATAAACACGGGATATCTTTCCATTTGTGTCTTCTTCAATTTTTTTCATCACTGCCTTATAGTTTTCAGCATGCAGATCTTTCACCACCTTTGTAAAATTTATTCCTAAGTATTTTCTTGTTTTTGATGCTATGCAATTGGGATAGTTTTCATTATTTCCTTTTCAGTTTGTTGTTACTGTACAGAAAGGCAGTTGATTTTTGTATGGCTTCTTTCATTTGGCATTAGGTTTTAAGGCTCATTCTTATTGTGGCATGTATTGATATTTCATTCCTTTTTACATACATTTACATACATTCCTTTTACATACATTCCATTGTATGGATATGCCACATTTTATTTACTACTTATTTACTATTCATCAGTTGATGAATATTTGGGTGGTTTCCACCTTTTGGCTATTATCAGTAATGCTGGTACAAACATTCATAAACAGCGTTCTGAGTGGGCATGTATTTTCATTTCTCTTGGGTATATATATCCAGGAGTGGAGTTTCTGGGTCATGTGGTAACTCTGTGCTTACTTTTTTAAGGAACTGCCAGACTGTTTTCCAAAATGGCTGCATACTATTTTGCATTTCTACCAGCAGCAGCATATGAGTGTTCCAATTTTGCCACATCCTCACCATCACTTGTTATTACCTGGCTTCTTCATTCTAGTCATGATAGTAGGTATGAAATGGTATTTCATTGTGTCTTTGATGTACATTTCCCAGCTGGTTAATGATATCCAGCACCTTTTCCTATGCTTAATGGCCATTTATATTTCTTCTTTGGAGAGGTGTCTATTCAGATTCTTTGCTCAGTTTTTAATTGGGTTATTTGTCTTTTTACTTCTGAATTGTAAGAGTTTTTTAATCTATTCTAGATACAAGCCTCTGTCAGATATATGATTTGCTAATGTGTATAGTATCTTATTTGGCATGTTTTGGTAATTCTCTACATGATCACAGTCTTCTTTTAGACACATTTCCTACATTCAGTTTAACTTCATGTATGCTTTGTAGTTAAATCCTTCAAATTAAATGTGCTGGATACACATTCAGTATGACTACTTCATCAATATTTCTATTAGATTCATAATACTATGTACACCAACATATGGAGGGACTGTATTGGAGCAGTTCTGCGAGGGGAAGGGAGAGCTCTAGAGGTAAAGAGTCTGGGTTCTAACACTGTCTCCACCATGTACTAGCTATGGTACTTAGGATGTTACTTCACCTCACTAAGGTTTAGTTTCCTCATCTGTAAAATGAGGCTAATAACATACACTATATAATGATGGATTACTGATGAAACTAGGCTAATGTAGTAACAACTTGACCATAATTTAAGACAAAAATAGTGATAGCTATTATGTATATTATTGTTGTTACTGTTGTGTTTACTCTGTTCCAAGTAATCTAATGATTCTATGTAGATGATTTAATTCTCAGAACAATTATATGAAGTTGATATTATAATAAATATTTTCCTTTTCTTAATATGTATACACTATCTTAAATATTATTATTATATAGTCATAAAACACCACACTCAATAACTATTGCCTACTAAATATAATTACTAGATTAGAATATTTGTAAGACATATTTACATTTTATTTCTCAAAATCTTGGTTTGTTTACCTAGTCTTATGGATTCATTATTTAAACATAGTGTGACTTAAAGGAATATTTGTTTAATAAAGAATATTGACAGTTTGTTTTGGCTTATTAAATTCTTTAGTAAACATTCACAAATTTTATTTGAATGGATTTTTGTACTCTTTCCTCAAACATGTTTTAGTGATTTATATTCACTCATCACATTAATGAAAGAAATGTTGAATGATTAATTTAAATGTTTATTTTAAAAAGCGACCAGAAGAAAATATTTTAGAAGATGGAAATTTTGGAACAGCACATATTTAAAGATGAAGAAGCAAAAAATTTTGTGATATGTGGTATTAAATTCCACTGTCCCTGAAAACAGTCATCAAGCCTTTTATATTTGCTCAATTTATAACTTATAGATGGCACTCCAGTGCCAATTATAAAAACATATTTTGGAGGGTTGCTGAAAGTTTGTAGAGGCAGCTTTTATTGTTAACAGATACATTTATGTACAGGCTTTTCTGACCTTTGATAAACAGTGTATATGCTCAGATTCAACATTATTTATTTGAGCACTTAACATAGAGGTGAATACTATAACATCACCGATACTTCATTTATTACTAAGAACAATGCACAGAGGTAGGTTTTATTATTACTCTTATTTATACAGAATAGGAAACAGAAGTTTCAAGACATTGCATATCTTAACAAAAGTTCTTTATTTTCAAACAGTTAAGGAAGATGTATTCTATTGCTTTTCCACCAGGAGGTTATGAAGTCTTAAATTAGTGAGCAGAATGGGCTTTTCCCCCCATCTTTCCTGCAGTTCTTCCTTTAGCAAAGTCTCTTTCATCCCAAAATAACCTGATTGTTTTCTCTCTGAAGTACTACAGCAGTAGTTCTTCAAGCATGATCTTGGCCCACCCAGCCACAGTATAGAATTACCTGGCAACTTGTTACAAATGCAAACGTCTCAGATCTACCAGACAAGCCCTGCTGATTCTGACGCACACTGAAGTTTGAGACTCATCCCTCTACAGAAATTTCTCTCTAAACAGTCTCTGTCATTCTTAATTCCAAATACCAGTGAGCTGAGTACTCATGAAACTTTCCTCTGTGGTGGCATTTAACGGAATTCATCTCTATCTCAATCTTAAAACTATGTTATTTTCTAGAACATGTTTTTATCTGATCACCTAAGGTTCCTAAATTTTCTTTTTATGTTTCTTTTTTATTCTAATTATTCATTTAATAAATTCCCAGGACCCAAGCTTCTGGTCCCATCACTTCATGGCAAACAGATGGGGAAATAATGGAAATAGTGACAGACTTTATTTTCTTGGGCTCCAAAATCACTACAGATGGTGACTGTAGCCATGAAATTAAGACACTTGCTCCTTGGGAGAAAAGCTAGGACAAACTTAGACAGCATATTAAAAAGCAAAGATATTACTTTGCTGACAAAGTTCTGTCTAGTCAAAGCCATGGTTTTTCCAGTAATCATGTATGGATGTGAGAGTTGGGCCGTAAAGAAGGCTGACCTTCAAAGAATTGTACTGTACTTCAAAGAATTGTACTGTACTACAGTTGTATTGTACTTCAAAGAATCTGAACTATAGTGTTGGAGAAGACTCTTGAGAGTCCCTTGGACAGCAAGGAGATCAAACCAGTCAATCCTAAAGGAAATCAATTCTGAATATTCATTGGAAAGACTGATGCTGAAGCTCCAATACTCTGGCCATCTGATGCAAAGAGCTGACTCATCAGGAAAGACCTTGATGCTGGGAAAGCCTGAAGGCAGGAGAAGGTAATAAGAGAGGATAAGATGGTTGGACGGCATCGCCGACTCAATGGCCGTGAGTTTGAGCAAGCTCTGGGAGATGTTAAATGACAGGGAAGCCTGACGTGCTGCAGTCCATGTGTTCGCAAAGAGTTGGACACGACTGAGCAGCTGAAAAACAACAGCAAGTATCACACACATACTTCTGACTTCCAAATTCCTATCTCCTCCTTAGATTTTTGTATTAGTTGAATTACTTAGTCATTAACTCAATATCTATTTGATACTGTGCAGCAGTCACAGTCAAGCAGCATTTGTTTGGAGATACTAAAGGAAAAGAGATAAACAACAGCCCTAAGGAGCAGATAATTAAAATCTGTAAATGCCCATAGGACATTAAACCTTGATGTTCTATAGGTCTTATCTCAACATGATCTGATTTATGAAAATCACCTTTGTCCCTAAATTTTCCTTTTGAGTCTGACAGCAGTTAAAAAAATACTGTCAGTCACACTGAAACTGTAACTCCCTTTCCTTCACTCCATATATACACCAACCTTCTCCAACCAAGTCTTCTTTGAAAATGTGTCTCATAAGCATCTCCCTCCCTATGGCCAATGTTTTGGGTCCTGCTCTGACCATACTATAGCAGACATAGTATATACTATACCACAATAGATTGCTACCTTTTTCGTATCCCTTTTCCCATTGCATTTTCTTTTACAGTGCTGTCCAACTTATTTACCTAAGACTAGAGATTTTGAGATTTTGTTATATCTTTGTCCTGCTTGAAAACACACAAATAACAAACAGCACAGTTCAATAGCTCACAATTGCCCACAAAAACCAAACTCTTAAATAAAACATTTAAAATCCTTCTAAATGTGACTTCAACTTCCCTCTCCAGCTACATGCCTCCACCTCCCTGGGCTCTTTCACCAACATGCCATCCACTGTCACTCTGCTATGGCTCTCCTGAGCTATGTCCCTGTGTGGGGTGACTTTATCAATACCTCTTCCTCTGGCAGCATCTCACATCAGGAATCTGCTTCAATGTTATCTTTTCTGTAAACATTTCCTGACTCTCTTAACAACCTTGTTCCCAAACCAGACAAAATTAATAGCTCCCTCTTTAACACTCCTAATATATTTTGTTGATGGCACTTACAATGCCCCACTGGATTTTAAACAACTTGAGATAAAGGATTATATTAGTTCATCTGTGGATGCCTGGCATCCAGCTCAGTGCTTGGCATATTAGTAGGTGTTTAATAAATAGAGGTAGAATTGATCTAACCCAATTTTAATATTTTGGTTTTCAAGTCGCAGCCATCTGGAAGCAGAAGTTTAAAATACTGATTAAAAGGATGCCGGTTTTGTTGCGACCTCCATTTCTCCTTCTTACGTAGTATTAGAACTCACAATTTTTGGCTGGACTCTTGGCTCTTGGAATAGAAACTACATTTCTCAGCTTCCTTGCAGCAAGGTGTGGTCATTTTTAAAATTCTGGATGGTAACAGAGGTGGCATGGCATACTTCTGGGAAGGCTGAAAGGGAAAGCCCTGGAATGTGGACATAATTGCTGGCCCTCCAACCTTGACATGTGTGGCTACTTTGGGAGTGCAGGCCTTGTAAAGCACAGCAGCAGGACGATGGAGCCTCAGCCCTCTCCCCGTGGACTCAGCGTGCCACATCAGATCCAGCTGCATTATCAGATGGATATGAGACAAGGAAGTTAGAGTCCACAGTTTTAAACTGTGTTTTATTTATTTGCTGAACACAATTTTTAGTGATACAGTTTTAAAACACTGATATTTATATTAAAATATTTAACAAAACACAGTTTATTTCCCTTTTAAACAGAGAGCTTAAAATGTGATTTAATCTTTTTATGATTAACAAGCATCACAGAGCTATGATGATATGTGACACCGTCCAGGAGACCACAATTCCCTCTTGCGAGGACTGTGTTTCCTTGTCAGCTCTACCACTTCTTACTTTCAGTGTGCCTGCATCTACAAGGTAGGACGATATTCCTTTAAATTTTTTTCTATCTTCTGAAGCATTCACCTATATAAAGTTTCACATTCTCATTAGCCAATAATGACCCATAAAGGAAGTATCATTATATTTGAAAGAATGAGTTCCCCTCCCACATCTGCATATATAAAGCATCAAAGTAGAAGACAACTTTGAAACCATGCACCCCACTGTAAGTCCATAAACCCTTATCTGTTCACAAAGACAAAAAAATGAAAAATAAACACTTAAAAAAGTTACAGCACTTTTGAAATTTCTGTGATAGGCAAGCCCATGACAAGGAGTGTACTTGTTTCACTGAAGAGAGTGCAAACCAGTTTGGATGCCTTCTAATTAATTCACTTGTTAAGTCACACGTGGCACGACCGAGTGCATGTCATATACACCAAGACCATGTGTTAATTGAAAATAGGTTGACATTTAAAAAAACTTCACAGAGAGTACAAAACACTGGTCTATATCTGGGGTCAGAACTTGGGGTTCCTGACTTCTGGCTCAGCATTGGCTGCCTTGGCCCTTTGCTGCTCTCAGGTGCTAACACTGATGTCACCAACCCACATCTCACCACCTGAGGGGCTTCAGAGTCATTGTCTAAATGCAGCTCTAAGCCTACTGAATGCCTCTGATATCTGATTGGCTTCTCTGTGTCTGAACATCAGTTTTCATGGGGTGGACCTCATATACCTGGGTTCCAAAGACTGTTTCACCCCAGCATTGGCCTCTACTCCTACCGTCCCCTTAACACTATTCGATCCTGCTTCAAACTGAATAAACTAAACTATGAGTCTTTCTCTCATCCAGTTCTGAAAATCTCCATTGCCTAAAAGCCACTACAGCAGTGCTCACACTTCTTCAAAAGAGAGAGAGAGAGATGGGGAAAGCACTTTAGATTCAACCCAAACTCATCTGAATCAGTGGTCACCGTTTACTGGTCTGATGAAGTTGTTGAATGACCAATTCACTGAGTTATTGTTGAATTTTTTAAAAGATTAGTTTGGTGACTGTGCACAGCAGTAGTTTTCACAAATGTTTGGATAGGACAGCTCAGTTATCAGTTTCCTACATGATTTACATTTCAGATACTGAAGCAATTCTCCGGGACTTAGCATTTAAGATGTGGATGGAGGAGTTATCCTTTAAACACACTTTACATCATTTTATATTTCTTCAGGTGTCTGTCCTGGCCATGTCTCTGCTTCTGCTGGTGAAAAGGCTCTTTATGGACCTTCTCTACCTGGTAAAAGATATATACCTGACAGTTTCCTGCAATTAGTAATTTGGCAAATTGTCAAAGAATTGATCTGCAGCCATCACCAAGTGCCACATCCTACCACACTTGAATTATGTTTCCATTCACGTAGCAAATGACTTCAGCAGCTGAAAGTGAACTTTGGGAGAAAAAATTTCCTCTACTAACATCACTGATTTTACATGTACTTTTGGTGTCAAAAGCACACCAAAACAATTACCTCCACATCACCTCCAACCCAAAGAGTTGTTTCTTGTGGATTCTCTCCTTCTGCTTCAAAGAAGAGCCACAACAGTTTGTGTGGGGATTGGGGGGTGGTAAGCTACCTAAATGCAGTATTTTACTTTAAAGTGCTTTCAAATATACTGTCTCATCTGATCCACATAATCAGTTAATGCGTTTGCCAGGGTCCACATTACTCAGTTGTTTTTTTGTTTTTTTTTAAGTTGCGGAAACAGAGGCTCATCGAAGTTAAAAAACTTCCCTCAGTCATATAGGCAGCAAGTTAAAGGATCTGCACCAGAAACAAAGTGAAGTTGCTCAGTCGTGTCCAACTTTTTGCGACTCCATGGACTGTAACTGACCAGGCTCCTCTGTCCATAGGATTTTCCAGACAAGAATACTGGAATGGGTTGCCATTTCCTTCTCCAGGGGATCGTCCCAACCCAGGGATTAAACCCGGGTCGCCCGCATTGCAGGCAGATGCTTTACCATCTGAGCCGCATTGACTGTGGTTTCTGCACCAGAAACAACCTCTCAACTCTTTACTTCTTCACCTGGCCCTGATTCCTATTCGGGCATTTTTTAATATTTCTGCATAAAAGAATATCAGTGAAGTATTTTCACTGTCTTTATAGTATTTAGGTACTACCATTAGTTTGCCTCTGACTATGCTTTCCTAGCCCTATTAATATAGTTAACTTATTTTTGATGTTTTCATACAGTTCATTTAGCTGTAAACTCTTGAAGGTGAAGGCCAGTTCTTCTCCATGGTCAATACTGTTCATGACATATGTGTCTCCTGGCACTCAAGGGATCCCCATTTAGTTTCTTTCTTTGGCCAGAACCTTCCTTGGGTGCTTTGAATCTGGCCAGTGAGCATTAACCAATCAAACAGCTTCTACGGTTCTGGCAGGACTTCTAAGACCTTCTCTCACACAAAAGTTCAGGAACGAGAATAATAAGTCAGGCTATTTTAAACAATAAATACAACTATTCTAAGAACAGACAGCACAAAGGTTTTTCTAGTCTCTTTGAAGACTAGAACTACAGATCAATGTGCAACAACCATCATCTCTCTTAAAAAGAGGAGGTTTTGCACTTTCTTCTCTTAACTCTATTTCTCATCTGGAAAATTTGAGTGTATTGGTGTTGAATCAACTATTCTAAATGGTATTACAATATACTGTTTGGTGAAAAAGTAAAATGCAAGAATATGTTGGGAAAAGAACTTAACAAGAAGGCTGCAACCACTTTAGAAGTGTAAAACTCCATCCACAGGGGAGTTGGGACACTAAAACTTCCATCAAAGCACATGAAAATGACATCAGTGGTCTGTTATCCCCTCATAAATGAACCAGACCTGGGCAAGGACGTTTGAGCAACATCAACCCTTGTCAAACCCTTAACAAAGTCTGACATCTGTTAAATCATTAAAGGGACAAATAAAATGTTAACCAAGACAGAGAAGGAAGGGAGAGTGCTGATAGCATGTATTAGGGCTAAAAGTAAAAGGCCAGAAAAGACATGATTAATTTCTGGATTTGGAATATCTCTATAACTTGTTGGCTAAACCTTCCCAAGTTCCAAGTCACTGGAAACTACTCTGGCAATAAAAACACTATGGAGATCTGTAATAGATGGATTTAGGGCTTTTAACACTGATACAGCTGTTTTCACAATAAGTGGAGATCCTTTGGCTCTTCATATCCTCATCTTCCTCCAGACACCTTGTTTCAATTCCGTGGAATGTAATTCTCCCTGACCTCAAAGAGACCTTTGTCCTTGAACCAGCTTTGTAAGAACAAAAACCAAACACTGGCCTATAGTACTTCATCTTAGTTTTTATACCTGATTAAACAGTGCACTCTTCTTTTCTCTGTCCTTTTGAGTCTGGGGCATACCAGTCTGGTATCTCTTGTACAGAAAAGAGTGGGGTTTCCTTTCAAAACTTAGGACAGAGAAAAATCTACTGCTGTGTTGTGCAAGTTACTTCAATCATGTCCAACTCTTTGCAACCCCATGGACTGTAGCCCTCCAGACTCCTCTGTCCGTGGGATTTTCCAGGAAAGAATACTGGTGCCATGAGTATTGACACCATGCCAACTGAGGTGCCATGCCCTCCTCCAGGCGATCTTCCCAACCCAGGGATTGAACTCACATCTCTTGCATCTCCTGTATTGGCAGGCAGGTTCTTAACCACTAGCGCCACCGGGGGAGTTCTCAAGAATTGCTTGATACATCAGTTAGCATTACTTTCCATGACTAATACGTAACTTCTACAATATTGAAATTTATGAAAACAAATAAGCCTGAGACTTATATGATAGATGCACCATAAATGGATGGGGATAAATATGCATCCAAACCTAACTGGCCTGAAGGCGAACAGCAACCAACCTTCATATGTGGGTACATGAGGACTTTCTGCAGCAACAAGGAAAGGTGCACAGGAAGTCATATGCCACACCTTCGGGCCGCCAGTCAAAGAAAGGACCTTTAGAAGGAATGGCTACCGTGCATTAGCTCATTCTTATGCTGTGTGTGGGTGAAGCCAGGCACAGAAAATGCAGGAGAATGTACAGCAGGAGGAAAAGACAAGTAATCTGGACTACCGCAGCCCAACCCCCTGCAGGCAAGAAGGAAGAACTTTGACAGGGCCTCCAACACGTAAGACCTTAACATGTATGCAGGCCCAGTAATGGGAAGTTGGGGTAAACATAGAGATAGTATCAGTAACCAGGGCAACAGGTAAGTTTACCAACTTAATGGCAGCAAGCATTAGCAGCAGAAGCTCCAGAAGCACCAGTTTTCCAGGGAGGAAGTGCAGGAGTGCTGCAGCAGTTGGCCAGGCTGAAGCTCTGGGTGGACCACCAGCACGAAGGGTTGCTCAGAGGAGCTCCAGTGACAGGTGAGCAGAGAGGACTGAGGCAGGGGCTGGGTTACAGGTCTCATGACCCAACTGACAGTAGAAGCAAGAAAATGCCTTACTGTGAGAATTTACTATAACCTCTTCCTACCAGTATTCTTCTAGAAAATAATCTACTGGTTCTGCCTGCAGCCTTAATTCTGGAATCCATTAAAACCAGTAGAAGAACTCAGATTCACATACTTTAACAGAGTACAGTAGTCTTCTCACTTCTTTCCCTTCCTCTGAGAGAGTTTCAGGCAGTTGGCAAACATGGACACAAAAACCATACCACATGAATAGTCCAGCCTCTCTAAACTCCTTCACATGGCCAGGTGGACCCTGTTGCAGGCTGCAAGCCATACTCTGTACCTAATAACTGCATTATTAGGTGGGAAAAGTCCCATCACAAGAAAACATCATAAAGCTTGCTTCCTTTCTACCATATTCTGTGCATTTTCCAAGGAAAGGAGCTGTATATTTATTCTGGATCACTTGGCCTGTAATTCACAAACAACAAGGACAAGTGTGCTTCTTGGCATCTTAATCATGGGGCCACGCCAACCTGAAACAAATTACCTGCCACTCTAAATGCAGTCAATCAATGCATAAACACCAAGATGTTTATGGCCTTCGGATGCTTACAATCATGTAGAACAGGTCACACATGCACATATACATCACCATTCTTTTCTAAGATACAACTAATGTTGGAAAATACAAAGACTTGGATACGCTAGATTGATATTTGACCCATTATCAACCTTCAAACTTTAGCAGGAGAAATGTTGAGAGTTTAGTGGGTACTGAGCAGGTGAAAGAGAACAAAGAAGGAAGAGGGATAAAAAGAGAGGACCTCTTGGGGGGCAAATGCCTGGATATCCTTAGGTGGTAGACCCGCCACAGAGAACCTGTCTCTGTAAAACCTAGAACCACTACTGGATTCTTCACAAGTACTCAGTTTAGAAATTCTACACAGTAAGAGGCAGAGTGAGGGAGGTAGGGGGAAAGGGGAGGGTTATCTTGTATTTAGTTCCTGCCCCAAATCCTCAATACTTCTAAGATCACTGACTTTCTATAGTGACGGCAAAGCTGTAGCTCCTGTCCCCTTCAAAAAAATACTGAATAGAGCTAACTACCTTCTCTTGGAATTCATTCATGCCTTGACTCACCTCATTACCAAGGTGACCCAGACAGTTGCCACTTCCACTGGTACCTAGGAGTGGGGCTACTGCACAGCATCCACCTGGGGACCTGCAGCCTCAAGGACTGACATTTCTTATACTTACTGGGTTAAGACAAGGTCTATCTTACCAATACCTCCTTCTCTCTCCAGAAAAATAACTATTACAGGTAAGCAGGGAGAGTAAAGGAGCTCAGAGACCTTGCTCATATGCCTGTACTGGCAGGTCTTTCAGTCTTAAAAGCTTGGCATTCTTACTTGCTCTGAGGCCCAAACGGAGAAGTGCCATTGAATGCTTTGTGGCTGTGGGAAAGGAGAAAGGAAACTAATGGTTGTGTTATTGTTAAGGACAATAAAGACAGCAGTTACGGCCTCACACAAAAAGTTTCTTAGTGTCAGGCTCAAAACTGGGAAAGGAATACATCAAGGTTGTATACTGTCACCCTGCTTACGTAACTCATATGCAGAGCACATCATGAGAAATGCCAGGCTGGATGAAGCACAAGCTGGAATCAAGATTGCCAGAAGAAATATCAATAACCTCAGATATGCAGATGGCACCTTATGGCAGAAAGTGAAGAGGAATTAAAAAACCTCCTTTTGAAAAAGGACAGTGAAAAAGCTGGCTTAAAACTCAACAATCAAAAGATGATGGCATCTGGTCCCATCCCTTCATGGCAAATAGATGGGGAAACAATAGAAACAGAGACAGACTTTATTTTGGGCTCCAAAATCACTGCAGATGGTGACTGCAGCCATGAAATTAAAAGATGCTTACTCCTTGGAAGGAAAGCTATGATAAACCTAGACAGTGTATTTAAAAGCAGAGACTTCACTTTGCTGACAAAGGTCTGTCTAGTCAAAGCTATGGTTTTTCCAGTAGTCATGTACAGATGTGAGCTGGACCATAAAGAAGACTGTGCACACAAAGACTGTGTGCTTTCACACTGTGATGCTGGGAAAGACTCTTGAGAGTCCCTTGGACAGCAAGGAGATCAAACCAGTCAATCCTAAAGAAAATCAATCCTGAATATTCATTGGAAGGACTGATGCTAAAGCTCCAATACTTCAGCAACCTGATGCAAAGAGCTGACTCATTAGAAAAGACCTTGATGCTAAGAAAGATTGAAGGTAGGAGGAGGAAGGGACGATAGAGGACAAGATGGTTGGATGGTATCACTGACTCGATGGACGTGAGTTTGAGCAAGCTCTGGGAGATGGTGAAGGACAGGGAAACCATGGCGTCTCAGAGTCAGACAGGACTGAGTGACTGAACAACCAGAATACCCTCTCCTTCTGGCCTATGGGATAGTTTGTCTCCGCTTTATAAAGAAAACTGGGTTTCAGAGAGGCCTTGCCAAGGGTTACAGCAGACCCCTAAGTGCAAAAGCCAGTAATGTACTCAGATCCCTCTGATTTCACAGTTTCTTCCAGACACTGAACTACTTCTGTGTAGAGAAGCAGCTTAAGCCTAATAAAGTAAAAACAACCCAAGAAGAGTACCTGAGTGTGTTGGAATTTGGGAGCCAGGAAGGGGAAAGGAAGTTGATCTCCCAAATGGAACAGCCGCTGCTACTAATATCATTACTATCATCATCATCACTAAAGTGATGGGAACAGTTGCTTAGTATAAAAAACTGATTAGATTTCTCCTTGTGCATTATAAGCATCTTGTTTTGCTTTTTACTCTTGCTTCTAGGAAGCTCAGAGACAAACCCAAAGTTCCTGTTTAGTAACTGTGCAGTAAGCCACATGCATATCAGTATTTTCTTCTCATCTTGATCCTGGATTTTGATTTCTATTTTACTTGGTTCTAACCTTTACTCACCACTTATATATTTATTCATAATATATATTCTCATGAAAAACCTCAAAACTTTAGTGGAATAAGGTTAAGGTATGCATGACATTAATTTAAAAAATAATTTACCTGGGTGCAGCTTTCATCTGTAGCATCACACAGATTCTTTAGTCCTTTGAATTCTATTGCTAAAATATCTGAAGCAAAAAAAAAAAAAGAAAATCAAGACACCATCTGGAGGCTTTGGAAAGACAGAGGTAATCAGGTCTTTGATCTGCTCTGCACATGGACTGGGAGAGGGAAATAGGACCAAATCTCCCTGACACAGACAATCATTTGCTTTATTAAACAAGTGTCTTGTATTACACACAGAGTAGTGCGTTATGTGGATGCACCAGAAAAAATGATGATGAAAAGTAGATACTGAGCATATTGAGTACTCTGGGTTTTGAAACATTAACATCACAGCTGTTTCTAATAATTTTTTCTCTAACTGCAAGCTTATTTCCACAACATGTTCTAATGTAACTGTAACTGCCCCAAAATGTTTTTCTTTTTTCAAATGAAGTCTTGTTAGAAATAACTATGCAACTGAGAGCCCATAGTCATCTTAGCTTACTACCCCATATACAGGTTATTTTGTATTCATTTATTGGTGTGTTGTGTGATTCAAGACGGGACAGTTTGAAACAATCTAACTTACTTTTAAACTAGTGAAACGTGCCTTTTTAAACAACAGAACAACAACAACAAAACCCAAGAAAACCTCACTAATGAGAGAAGTCAAGAAAGTTCATCAGTGGAGTGCCCTGCAGTTTTAAACGTAAATGACAACGAGCAGCTCATTCCTCGACTATCTGTATCTGGGGTACTGATGGTTTATACCATTAAAACTATGGGGTTAACCTAAACTCAGATGCAAATAATATATTAATATTGCTTTTAAGTTCTTCCTTCTATTTACCTTGTAATTCTTAACTGTCTCCCTCCATCCATGTAGCTTCTTTTTCTTCCAGATTTATAGCTTTGTAAAAAGTTTGGGGATGTCTTCAATTGTGACTCTCCCAGGAGGTTTGATCATCAGAGACCAATTTCTTCTCTGGGTTTGATTTTCCGATGAGACCCAGGGTCGCCTCCACCGTGTCCACAGCTAAGGACAACCTAGAGGGTCCCCTTTCAACCTGGGTTTTGGGTGACGCTCAGCTCCTGCTCCAGGCAGGAGTTTCTGAGTCTCTCGCTGGGGCAGCTGCCCACGGCGAGATGGTGAGGTCGACCAAGAGCCTAGTAGAGGGCTCCAGGAAGGCTGCTCTGCTCTAGGCAGGACTCAGGGACAGTGCGGTCCCCAAGGGCATCACGTGTCCTGGCCTGAAGCGTGGCGGGCTTCGCGGAACCTAAACGACCACCAGCCCCTCCTACTGGGAGGTCGCAGGCCGGGACCTGAAACCCCCTCACTCCACCACCCTCCAATCTGGGAGGGCTGTGAACTGCCACCCGGCGGGATAGTTGACAAGTCTCTCTCAGCCGGAATATATATTATCCAGCCACCACATGGTGGGCGAGCCGGCAAAAACTATTCCCCGTTGTAAAGCTGAGGAGGTTAAGGCCGGGACGAGGCCGGGGTCCCGAAACAAATGCGTGCGGAATCACTTCAGGAGAGGAGCTCAGTCTGCCTGCCCCCGCCCCGAAACTTCGGAGCCGGGCGGGCTGCAGGCCAGGGAGCTGGCCGAGGCCCGAGTGAATTAGGGTTTACGCCCTCGGGGAAGGAAGCGGTGGGCGGCGCGGCTGGCGAGGTCAGGGGCCCGGAACCGCCAAGCCGAGGGCGAAGAGGAGGTCTGCGCCGCGGAGCCCAGGAGCCACAAAGAGGCCCAGGCTCCCTAGGACGCGGCCGCCCGACCTCAGCGGCGGGCGCCCAACTCCCACGCGCTACCCGGGAACCAGAGCTCTCCGCGGGGCGTGGAGGAGGAGAGGGCTTAGGTTTCCGCTCACTTCGCTCTTCAAGCCATTTTTAAAAGGAGAGGCTTCATTGGCAGCTACAAGGGACGAACACAGCCTCCACTCCCCACTCCAGACCACCCGGCCTAACGGCCCGCGCCGTCACCGCACGCACACGTACGCACACGCACGCACACATGCGCACACGCCGCGCACGTCAGGTCTGGGCTCTGCGGCGCCGCTCTAGCAGCTCCCGCTGGTTGGGCTGAAGCCCGGAAAATCGGCGGTGGTGCGGTTGTGGGTGTTTCTGAGGGTTTTGAGGATCCTTAATATCAGTTTCCCTCGGAGGAGCCAGCGCCGCGCTAGGCAAGGGGCGCGCGGCGGCCGGGGCCGCACGCCCTTTCAGCCTATGACCGGAGGCGCAAGCGCGTCGCGGGCGCCCACACTAATCAATAACCCTCGGCTTAGCTCCGAACGGCAGGGGGCTGAGAGGCCTTTCCGAGAGAGCCGGCCGGGGAGATGATGTATTTATTCTTCGCACTTACTGTGCACTTAGCACCAAGAGGGCTGTTCTTTGCTCTTAGCAACAGAAAGAAACCCTCGGCTCCGCAGCCTTGACTCCCTGTGGCCGCTGAACGCGTGTCCGCCTGGGGTCCCGGAATCACAGACTTGGTCTCTGCAACAGGTGGCGAGGGCTGGCGGCGACCGACCGGGACACCTTCCCCTCTGCCTGACCCACATCTCCTGGGTGTCGTGGCCGGCCACTTCGCCCCGAAGAAGAGGCCGAGGACTCTTGTGTCCTGGGGAGTGAAAATACTGGCGGGCCACGGGCTCCAAGCAGTTCCAACGCCGACGCAGAGAGCTTTCCAGGCTCCTTTGATTTTCCGTAAAATAGATTTACTTAATGGCTGAGGAGAATCTCGATTTCAAGTGACTTGAGCAATCAGAGAAACTCCTCTGGGATTCAGAGAGAGTCGAGGAATTGTTATTCCTTGCTCCGTCCCCCACCACTGAGTTTGCCTCCCTAGTCCTCCTGACCATTCACAGACAACCCACTGGACTACGCTCAGTGATAAATTAGGGGGAGTCGCTTAAGCGTGGCCATGCCTTTCTACCCTACATGCCCCTTCCGCGGATGACTCTGAACTCGCAGTGGAATCCGATTCCCGCTCAGATCCCCGGAGCCGAGCCTCGCTCACACCAACCAGGCGAGCCCAGCGGCTGCTGGAACATCGTGGCTGCCGCGGGTGCGCGGCTTCGAGCGCGCTGCTCCCTGAAGCCGCCGCGATGCAGATTTATGCTCCAGCCGCTCTCGAGAACCCCAACGCTTTGGCTGGGTTAATTTTTGTCAATTATTCCTCATCACACTGAGATAGTTTGCAGCTTGAGGCGGGTTTTATTTATCACCCTGCACATTTGAAATACAGTCAGACATAAAAATAACTGACTCTGGGGCTCTGGCGCAATATTGGAGCCGTCGGGGAATAATTTGGCTAACTGACTTGGACGTTTCACCTTCTAAACAGAAATGCAACTCTCAGTCAAACTGTAAATCAAATTGTCTTCAGCCATGGCGGGGGGGGGGCGGGGGGGGGGCGGGAAGCACCAAACCCAGAAGGGAATGGAAACAAAATGAAAGAAAACTCAGATATTGACCAAAGCAAAACGAGCTTCAGAAACCCAGACTGGATTTTAATTTTAGGCGTGGAACCTCGTCGAGAATGTGAATTAGTAAATGTTTTACCAGTCGGATCCGCCTTGGGGATTCTAGGGTGCCCTGGAAACTGGACTGATTTCTTTCTTTCTTTTTACTGCTACTGCTGTTTTTGTTATTAAATAATATATGCTATTTTTGGGGTGGGGTCCCCTTGAAGAGTTCCAATTGTAAATGTTAAGGACAATGATCTGGGTAGGACGGGGTAGGAACTCTGGGAACCACCTAAAACTTGGAGAAAGAGGTCAGAAATTTCCTGGCACTTTCCTTGTGCCAAATTTCTTGTGAATAGGTAGAAAAGAATCTGATAACCTTTTCGGCTTCTCCGGCATTCCTCCCCTACCCCCAACACCTGTCTGGAAGCCCCCAATAAGGAAAGCTCAATTTCTTACCGCCGCACGAAGACCGAGTAGTCTAAACCTTGGCCAGGACTGGCTTTCAGTAAGGCAGGAACTGGAAGGGAAAACCCACCCGAGCGACCACTCAACAATTGATCAATTAGAGGAACTCAAAACGCAACCAAATAAAAATTCTGCCAGGGTGGGGGAGCATCTGCTGTTATTTTTGTATTATTTCACACAGCCCGAACTCCAGCAAGTAGATTTCATTTCTGCACAGCAAAGCGGAGATCAGCCTCCCGCATTTCTCAAGCTTCTACACGGGAAATCTGAAGACCGTTTTCTTGACATGAAGCCACGGCGACCTTAAATGTAGACACCTGCCCCTGTCATAGGGTATTAAACAAGTATATATTTTTTTAAACTTCTTTTTAACCAAGACCGTTCACGTAACTCGCTTCTAACATTTCTCCAAATAAACTGTAACAGGAGAGCTGTGACTCTTAAAATCCACAAATTAAAATTAAATTTCAAGATACCAAAGAGGGCTTCAGGTAGAAACTTGGCAGGATTATTTTCAAATAACTTTGAAAGTTTAAGATACTTCTATAGTTGATAGTCCTTGGTATCTCTTCTGAATATGTAATATTAAATTGTGATTGCAATAAAAACGTGGTTTCAAAGGTGTTAAATGAAATAAAATTAAATTTAATATTTTTATGGGGGAAAAGATCAGCTAGTAGTTGGAAATTTTTCCCAAAAACAAATTTAATTTGTGTGGTTTTGACATTTGCATGATCCAGTTCTTAACCTGGTGGTTTTTATATCAACCCCAAACTGGTTTTGCTCAAGTTGACATCTCTGCTTCTTCAGATTGGGAACTCAGTAAGCTCAGCGTGCTCTGCTGACAGGCATCTCCTGTGTTGTGAGTATTCCTTTGCCAATACATGGTGTGATGTCCTTTTCAGTGTAACGAGTTGGGGAAATAAAATAAAAATTTGCCTCTCCACACATTTATTTTTATTTGTTGTTTTTTCTTTATTTCTAACACATCAAGATGAGTTCTTTCTCTTAGAATCTCAAACCACAAATATCTCCTAAAAACGTATATTTTTAAAAAAATCTACAGATGTAATACATACTGTGAACCCTATAAAATGCGTTTACAATGCTGACTTAAAGAAAGAAATTTATAACTTTCATATGTACCTTCCTTTTGCAATAGGCAACTGCCATATGTTTCCGACTTCCATAATTCAGTTTTTCCTGGACATCTGTAGCAGGTAGTGAGTGCTTCTTAAAGTACATTTTATGTAATTTGAGAAGGAACCCGAACCTAAGACTAAAGGTTAACATAAAAAAGCACAAGCCTTTCTAGAAATGTTAGTTATTCAAAATTTACATCACCTATTGTGCATGGCCTGAGTTACTTTTTTTCCCTCTTCTTCCTTCTTGAGACTGAATTTGGAAATGCAATATTGTGTATGCTGAGAATTCGTTCCATGGAGCATATTCAAAATGTCTAAATGCTTTGGTAGAGTTCCTCTTGTTTTTTACTGTTCTTTAGCCTTTTGCTTGAAGATTCTCATTCAGTTCTTTCTGAAAACCCAGGTTGGAAGTGTTTTCCAGTAAGATTATTTTGAGACACATTTTAATATTTTTATATCAAAAGAGGGAAATCATAAGCTCTTTCATTTTTCCTCTGCCTTAGCTGTTCATCTTATACTTGTTCAAGGATGGAAGAGTTTACATGATTAAAAATGAGAACAAACCCAAAAGTAATGTAGAAAAGCCAAAGCTTGTTTTCAGGTTTTTTTGACTGTGTGTTCAAATCCAAAGTTCATTATTAATGCTAATGCTATATTTCAATAGCTCACTTCTTTTTGTGAATTTCCAGTGCTAGACTTAATCTGTCAAAATCCCCTTCATTCAGCTGAAACTGAAATGTTTCATCTGTCAGTACAAAAATATGAATAAATTCTAGCCACATTCTTTATTGTTCATACTTTCAGCATATTATATAAATGCACACAAAATATTCACTGTTTAATAATTGTGGGTATCTACAGATGTGAAATAGAAGAACAGGGTCCAATTTATAGCCAATTAGATGGTGTAATAATTTGTATAAAAAGCTAAAAACCTTACCTAATGATTCTTACATGGAAGCTAAACAGGGACTCAGTTTTCTTTTCAATTCATTTTATTAAACCAGCAGACTCAAGATAATCCTCATTCATGGGGGAAAATAGCATTAAATATTTAGTTCTAAGAATATGAAGCTGCATATTTAAAATATCAATTTAAACATGATTTTATGAAGTATAAACTATTAAAATGCCCATCAACTATTTAGAGAATATTGTTTAATTTCCCCATTCTTTGTCCCAATTTGGTTTATGTCCAAATTGACCTTTTGCAATATTGCTATCAGCAATGTCCAACTACCCACCTTTGGGTATTCATTTACATCTAGGTGTTCATTTCATTACCACCTTCAAATCGGCTAATACCTGATTAGTGATAGAGACAAACTTTGCTTCTTGGACTTTTCTGTTACTAACCCCTTACTGTAGTAGGGTCATCAGAGTGTGGGTCAATGAATGAGGAAGTGAAGGGGGTGGTTTTTCATGCACAGGGTGAAAAATAATTCCAGCATCGGTTGGAAACACAGCCGATGACTGCTGGAAATTGGACATGAGTAGGGAAGCTCATTCCCCCCAGCAGAGTGAGTTTCCTTCCGGATTCATTACAGGTTCTTTCCCTCCTCACCATCCCTCAACTTAGTGGGTTAGAGGACCCCTTTCTCCCTTCCTTTCCTTCCTTAAACTGGAGAACTTGGACTTGGGAGGAAGGGAATAATGATGACAAGCTTACCATCAGAGTACACTCCTTTTGCTCTCCCCGAACTGCGCACCTCCCCTAAACCTCACTGAGAAATGAGCATTGACTGAAAAACCAACACTAGAAGGCGTCCGGCTCTAAATCGAGAGTGCGCCTGGGAGCCCGAAGAGCGCTTCTGTGCGCTGCGGCACTTTGGTAGGGAGACTCGCTCTCAACTGACCATAATACTTGAGAGACTGGTTGTTGGAAGAAGAGAAGGGTAAACAAATGCTAGCGTGTAGGCTGTGCTGTCTCTGTGTGCAAATCCGCCACAGAAGCCTCGAGGAATTGCGGTTCTGAATCTCTTTCTCTACGGGGCCTGGGTTTGCAGTTGGAGACTCGGCAGGGAGGAGGCCCGCGAGACCGGAGATTGAATTTATTCTCTTAGTTTTTGTAAGCTTATACAGGTTACATTTTATTATTCTTATTAACCCAGATCAGAGGCAGAGGCGAAAAGAAGTGCAGAGCAGAGAAGAAAGGAAGGAAGTGGGGGAGAAAAGGAGCACTGCCCTCGGGTAAGGTGCTGCTGAATGACTACGGGGCGGGGTGGGTGGGGGGGCTCTGAAGTCCACGCCTCCAACTAGGATGCGGCTTCTTCCCAGATTCACTTACAAATTAAGGCAGCCAAATAAGTACTCCCTCGGTGCCCTTATCACCCCCTCTCTCGCGTCTATTTCTGTATTTCTCACTCTGTTAATCCTCTGGCTAATAATAAACTTTTTTTTTTTTTTTTTTTTTTAAAGCGTGAGAAGAAAGTTAGGATCCTGCCTGTTCGGGAGTTCGGGGACTATCTGATGCAACTCCCATTCAAAAGCCAAGAACAAACTCTCTCATGTGCAGGGCTCACCTCCTGTTTTCAGGTCTTGAGTGGGGAAAATTATCACAAGGGTTAGAAACTCACGGCCACCGGCAAGTGTAAAAGATTTTTTTAAAAGTCTATTTAGAGAAGGAAATCCTCGCTAGAATTCTTGAACTTAGAATTTAAAAATATGCTGTTTATAAATATAATACAAGTAGATATGTTAAGTGAGCGTAAATAGCAAGCTGTCTCCAAACATGTATGTGTGTGTGCTCAGTTGCCAAGTCGTGTCTGGCTCTTTGCAACCCAATGGACTGTAGCCCACCAGGTTCCTCTGTCCATGGGATTTCCCAGGCAAGAATACTGGAGTGGATTGCCATTTCTTTCTCCAGGGGATCTTCCCCGCCCAGGGATGGAACCCATGTTTCCTGCATTGGCAGGTGGAATCTATATATATTACACTATAGTGTAAATAGGCTCTAGGCTGAGAAAGCACAGTGGGAACCTACAGAAAGAATGCATTTTTAAAAAATCTTTCAGAACTGTCCAATTTTAAAATGCACCGAGAAAAATAAAGAGGAACCAACTTGTTTTTCAAAGCCCACCGTCCTTCTTGGGTTAGTTTTGCTATCTAGCTGGACACGGATTCCACTAGTTACCATTCACAGGGCTGTTGTGTTCTTTCCTCTCCGTGCCCCCAACACCCCAAGTTCTGGAGACAAGCCCACTGACAACGTTCTTGCCTGGATGACTTTTACTTGAAATAGAGCACTGCTATTCTTGTCAGAGGCTTGACAGTTTAATTCCGTTTTAATCGTTTCCTTAACATAGCTCATACTGGGAACAGACATTTTCTCTCTTCAAGTGACGAGAGGAACACGCTCCCCGGTCACACGCCCCCCACCCATGTTTGCACCCGCGCAGGTGCACACGCGCATCTATGCAAAAATGCAAATACAGACACGTGCACGCGCGCACCGGCTTAAGTTTTCTCCCGCCAATTCGCTCCCTGTCCCTGCTTCTTTTGCTCTCTTGACTCGCAAAGTGCAAGGCCCTGGCTTGGCTCTGGCACGCGCATGCCGTGTTTTGAGACAACGCAGCAATAAGGTGCTAGCGTCGCCAGCACTTCGAAGGCCGAGACTCCGATGGCATGCCAAGCCAGCCTTCCTTCCCTCCCGACCCGGGGAAAAGCTCGGCGCACCCTCTCTGGAGCGAAAGTCGCTGGTGCGCTGAGGTCTGCGACCTTCTGCTTTCCGGCGGATGGGGGCGGATGGGGGCACCTGGTCCCACTGGGTCCTTGGGTCCAGGAGTCGGAGCCAGATTCAGCGCGAGC
The DNA here is from genome assembly GCF_019320065.1 of Cervus canadensis. Classification (NCBI taxonomy): domain Eukaryota; kingdom Metazoa; phylum Chordata; class Mammalia; order Artiodactyla; family Cervidae; genus Cervus; species Cervus canadensis. The sequence goes on from NC_057418.1 coordinate 840,076, forward strand.
CCAAAGTGGAGAGATGTGGTGCGGCTCCAGGGCTGTGCTTCCCAAAGCCCAGCCCGGACTTGGACTAGAGAGACCAGAGACTAGGTCCTGAACCGGGCGCCCAGGGCACACACCTGGATTATTTCTACGGGTCACGTTCCATCTGACATCATGGGTGTGTGTGAGGCCCGGCTTCCCGGCTTGTCTAAGTGGACACAAGTCCTAGGTGCCCGCGCGTCCGGAAGGCCGCGTCCATCGCCGCCGCGGATAAAGGAGAAAGTGGGGTAGGCGGATAGGAGGCCTTGTCGCTGTGTGAACCTCCAAGTGCCCTGTAGGCCGTGCAGTTCTCTCTGAATCAGTTTGAGCTGGGAGGCATGTAAACGGACAAGAACCCATCTACAAAGCAGGCTTCGCGTCTGGAAAACCGTGACGGTCCCAGGCGACCTGGGGTTGCTCCTTCCCCTGCAGCGGGGCCGGAGTAGGCCTGAGGGCCCCGGGGACTCCATCTCTGGGCCTCAGCGCCTCCACATCCCCAAGGCCGCAAGGGCGGCTTAGAAGAGCATCGCGTCGCTTCTCCTAGGGGTCGCCGAGGGCCGGGGCCTGGCGCAGGGCGCTCGGTCCCCGCCGGCTGCGGATGCTGGCTCCAGATGCCCCAGCCGCGCGGAGCTCGGTGCGCAGCCTCCTGCCACGTCTGCGGCCCTCCCACCACCGCATCCCCCTCCCCACCACTTGCCCGAGCCCTCCGGGCGACGTCCTCGCTCTCCCAGGCTCGCTCCCGTCTTAGGGTAGGCTTCGGAACCGGATTTGCGCTTACTTTTAAAGCTCTACTACCCGCCCAGGGCGCCGCGGAGTTTGGAGGTCCTCCGAAGATCGACCCGCTCCAGACTCTGCGCACAGCCTTGTTTTGCAAATGCAAAACACCTCCTCCAGGTTGAGGACGGTTCTCAATCTTTTAGAAGAGAACTCCTCCGCAGGTTGCTAGGGGGTCGTTTTTGACCCCGAGGCTGCTGGGCCCGCCGGAGGGCGGCGAGTGCGGGGACGCCTCTGAGCACCGCTTGCTCTGCTTTCTGCTCTCCTGGTTGCCTTGCGGGAACCGCGAGTTCCCCCTGGAGCTACAGCAAAAAAAAAAAAAAAAAAATCGAAGCTACTGCCTGAATAGCTATACTGGAAACTACGAGAGAAGTAAGAGATGATGGGGCAGCGGACAGCGTGGAGGTTAAACAGAGCGAGGGAAAGAGAGAAAACAAAACAACACAACCCTTTGTCCTGTATTTTACATCAAAAATTTAAGAGTAATATGCGTCATGAATTTTATTATACAAGAGACTTGCTCTATTTACACCACCTCCATTATTTTTGTTAATCCAGGGCAAAAGTCGAGTAGAAAGTACAAAGCAAACTGCAGATACGAGCTTAGTGTTATTCAATTAAAACGCATTTTAAAATTTGTTTTAAAGAAACATGTCGACTCTAATAAAAGTCTGAGAAAAGAAGTAGCAAATTGTCAAAAACAGGGAAAATATGAAGCTACGTTAAATCACAGAGACATTTTTAAAACTGCAATGGAAATCTTACTGCATCATAAAACTTATTTCACTTTGCAAACTGTTTAGGCGTCTTAAACCTACGTCCTTATCGTTAAAAAAATTAAAATCCTAGGTTTAAATTAACTATCACGGTATGAAAGAAATGGGAGGCTCCGGAAAGAGCGTGCTTTTTCTGACTAGTTCATAGAAAGAACTTTGCTATAATGGGATAGAATTTTGCTTTCCTAAATATAAGGATTCAAACATGCCTTGAATTCTCCCGCCCTCCCTAAGAAAAATTCACAGAGTAAAACAAATAAATACGTCTATGCCACTCCCGGTGCAGAATGGGTGTTACTAAAGGCAGGAATGTGTAGAGGAGAAAAGATGGGCCTGGTGGCTGTGAATTCTCTCCATTCAAAATGTTCTGAGTTGTGGCAATACGAAGCGATAAGTGAAAGGGACTGGAACTTTAGGTTTACTGAAAGATTCTTGGTATTCTAATGTGGTGATCACTTCGGTTCAAAGCCAGGAACCTCAGCCTTTCCAGGTCCTGGTGGAGAAAGCTGGAGACTCCTGGGCAGGACTGGGCTGTGGGAGGCAGGGAGACTGACCCAGTTCAGCGCCGGGGTTGGCGCTTCCAAGCCAGATGGCGGCGCTTTCCACTCTAGGTTTTTTGCAACCTTGTAAGGAAGTGGGCGCGGGCTGAGCGGAGTCTGCGCTTTCTGATTGGCTGGCCGTCTCAGTGATTGACAGGACCCCGGGCTCCGCCCCCGCCCCTTTATTGACACTAATGAGCAAGTTCTTCCCACCGCTCTCCTGCCTGGAAGTGCTGACAGATCAAGGCAACAAATTTCAATTACAATCCCTAATTTGTGTCCGCAGAGTGTTTTTTACCCATGTTAGTTCTCTCTGGCGCATCAGTCGAGGCAGATCTTGGAGCAGCAGGAGGAGGTGGAGGGGGTGGGAGCGAAGGAGTCCATCAGTGAGAGAGCGCGCGCGAGAGACCGAGGGAAGGAAACTTGGCGGGCGCGTCGCTGGTTCCTCGGATCTCAACACAGTCGCGAGAGAGGAAACGCCAAATTTGTCTCTGCCCGCGGCGGGGAAGGGCGCTGATCTGGGCCTGCGGGAGGCCCCGAGAGTCGTTCAGATTTTGGTGGGGGAAGGAGAGCGAGTGTGTGCGTGTGCCCGCGCGCGTGTATATGAGCGAGGGGCGGGCGCCGGGCGGCGGGGATGGCCGAGAAGCGGAGGGGCTCGCCGTGCAGCATGCTAAGCCTTAAGGCGCACGCCTTTTCGGTGGAGGCACTGATCGGCGCCGAGAAGCAGCAACAGCTTCAGAAGAAGCGGCGAAAGCTGGGCGCTGAGGAGGCGGCCGGGGCCTTAGATGACGGAGGCTGCAGCCGCGGCGGCGGCGCCGGCGAAAAGGGCTCCTCCGAGGGAGATGAAGGCTCTGCGCTCCCGCCGCCGGCTGGGGCGGCTTCCGGGCCCACCCGGAGTTGCGCAGACCTGGAGCGGAGCTGCGGCTCCCGGGGAGCCGCGGGTGAGTCGGCCCCTCCCGCCTAAACTTCTTCCCCGCACGTCCCCTCCCGGTCCCGCGGGCCCGTACCGCCGCGGAGAACCTGAACTTCTGCGAGTTGTGGGCGTGCGAGCGCGCGGTGTCCCCACGCACCCAGGGCAACTCGGCCACAGGCGCTCTAGCGGTGGGTGTCAGGGCTCAAAGCTCCCGCTGCTGTGGCCGCTCCTCCGCGCAATTCGGGTCACGGTTCAAACGGTTAAAATGCCGCTTCCAGTCTGGCTTCTCAGGCGGCCGCCGCCCACTCGGCGAAGCTCACCCGTAGCAGCTGCAGTTTGCGGCGCTCAGCGGTGCAGATCTGTGCTTTCCGCATCTGCCTCCCTTGGGCTTCTAGCCCCTGGGTGCTCTTTTTTATTTCCTAACTTTTCAAAGCTAAAGAGTGGGGTGAGCGACGGCGTACCCCCCCACCCCCCGAAACCGAAACAAATGCCTAAACCATTTGGGCAAACCAGGAAGAGGGCGGTGTATTTGCAAACGTGGTTTCCCAAGGGCTCGCTAAGCGGTTCCCTTGCCTCCCCCCACCCTTGGTTCCCGCTGCCAAGGCCGACGGCGATCTTGGGCTTGTTTTTCGCGCTCTTCTCTTCCCTGTGCCGCTTTGCTAAGACGCTCAGGACGGCCAGGGAGTTTGGCGAGAGCGGTGTCTGGACAGATTGCTAGAGGATGCCTCCGGCCGGGCCCTAAGCAAGGACGCCGATTGCGAAGCGAGGCCCAAGGATCTGAGACCAGGAACCCGAGCGCCAGGCGCTTTTGCTCTGTGCTCTCCATGGCTCGGGGTGTATCGGGCACGGATCCCAGACTCCGGCTGCGGCACAAAACTTATTTTGGGGCCTTGACCGGGCGGAAGCAGGGAGGGTGGGGTGGACTTGGGCCGCACGCCTCTTCGGGACTTGAGACTTGGGGGCCAAGAGGGCCCGACTTGAGCGTCGAGTGTCCGTCCCTTCGGCTGGCGGAGCAGGTATTTAACTACCCGTGGGCCTGTTACAAGGGCCGGATGGCAGGAACGCTTCCGTTTTTCCCGCGGCCCTTTTCTCTTCCCAGTCGCCCTCGGGGGGTTTATCTCCCCACGAGGCTTCCCATCTCGAGCCCTCACCGGTACCCCCTCTCTGCCCTTTGCTGCCCAGGCGGCTGTGAGGATGGCTTCCTGCAGGGCGCTTCCCCGCTGGCATCCCCAGGAGGCTCCCCGAAGGGGTCCCCCGCGCCCGCCCTGGCCCGGTCCGGGACCCCGCTGCCCTCGCCGCAGGCCCCGCGGGTGGATCTTCAAGGAGCTGAGCTCTGGAAGCGCTTTCACGAGATCGGCACGGAGATGATCATCACCAAGGCGGGCAGGTAAAGGGCAAGCTGGCGCGAACGGCCCGGCCCCGGCCTCACCCCACGCCTTGATGGGCGAGGGAAAAGGATCTGCAGCACGGTGGGGTCTCTGGTTAGCAGTTTGTACAAATAAGACGAGGCCCTCGGTAGTGGTTCACTTTTGAGACCGATTTTGCCTCCCTAACCTGGAGTGCAGTCCCCACGGGGCACAGCCCAGCAGTCCTCTCTCGTTGGATTCTGCGGAGAAACCACTGTGGCCGCCGAGGCAGTGACGGGTGCCTGATATTCCGTGTGCAAGGGTGTTAAAGATTCGTGATCCAACTTAGCATCTGTTCAGGTATTTAGTTAGACTTTCGTTATGTTTCTGGAACTGTGGAACAGATTATCCACCACCACCACTACCCCTTTTTAAAAAACGCAGTTTACTCTTTAGCAAAACTGTCGTTTGCTTTTATAGATTCGAAACTTCCAGTTGCTTCTTTATCCAAAGATTCGCTGGCAGTATGAGAATGTTTTGTGTTATGCTATCTTGATATTAGATTAGGATGAAAATTACTGGAATAATCGGTAAACCATGTTTAATCCCTGCAAAAACAATTGCTCTGATTTTTAAAAACCATTCTTTCTATAGATTCACAGTTACTATAGTTCTTTTTTTTTCCCTAAGTGAAATCCAACAAATTAGCCTAAATTTGCTGAGGAATACCAGAACAAAATTTATAAGTTTATCTATTTTTTGAAAGTGTGAAATTTCCACATCCATCAGTTAGTAAAATAAATGGATTTGTTAAACAGATCATGTTAATTCGAAGGCGCACAGAAATATTTCCGTTTTTAAGTTTTCAGTTCATTTAGTGCAGTGAAATCTGGGACTGCTATCTTCCTCAAAAGAAACTTTTAGCACACACACAACTCTTTCAGGGAGTACACATGGCAAAAACCTGGATAGTATAAAAGTATCCAAACTTATTAGAAATTACAAAAACATATTTTATTGAATCCATATGCTACCTTCTACATTTTCACAGAGCTTTTATTAATGATCCAAATTCAGTCTTCAACAACACAAAGCAGCAGTTGTCTTATAAAGGATGTAGTTAAACACCTTTACTCTTTATCTTACAGGTGCACTGAGAAAAACACTTAAACAGCCAGTGTATTAAACTGTTCTCATGCCTAGTTAGGAATAATGGACTTTCTTTTCTCTGGAAGTGCTCTTTAATGGCATTATTGTTATGGAAACATTTTTGGTAAATAACAGTACTAAAATTTGTGTTATAAGGTTAAATTAGCAAAAATTAGATTACCTGGAAGGGTCCTAGACATAAATCAGTAGATGAAAGTTTTTTGTTTTTTTCTTAAAGAGGGAACTGCTTATATATATATATATATATATATATAATTATATATATATAATTATTGTGTGTGTGTATATACACACACAATTATTTGCTGTTGTATTCCTTGCTACTGTGCCTTTTTAAAAGATAGATGCATTTACTTTAGTATCTCCTTTGATAAACATCTCTGGGAAGCTAAAAGAAATGTGGGTTTCACTTTGTTTTAATTAGCAAAGTTGTGAGTAAGTGTGGTTAAATAAAGTATTTTCAGGGCATGGTAGGGGAAGGAATGATTTGGTAAATATACATTGTATTTAGTTTCTGCTTTCAATAAAGAAGTTTTACTATACCTTTCAAATTTAGGGCAACTTTTGCACTTCACCTTTACCATGCGGCAGACAGGAAGTCCCGTCTCAATAAAGAACATATTGTTTGGTTATGGCATGGCACATTGGCTCCTTGTGCTATTTTATAACCCTTTTAAAATTTCATGTTATATTTTATCACTTTTAGAAATTCAGATTTTCTATTTCTACTATTTGAAACCCTTTATTATTTGTTTTATTAAAGTCAGCCTGCTTACTGATTTTTGTTTAAAAAATAAAGTGCTTTCTGTACCATTATTTCTTCAGTATATATATGTGTGTGTGTGAGTATTTGGCTTTTAGGTACACTGACATTTCAGTAAACATAGAATGCAAGTACAGGTATAACAAATTACATTTAAATGATTCAGTTTTGATACATCCTGCATTCAGATTCTTTGAATTACATTTGCCAAAGTGAATGCTATAAATTTGTCCACATGAAAAATACAGATTCAAGAGCTTTCTTTGCTTATTCATTCTTCAAGCATAATCATAACCCAAAGCAAAACCCAAACCGTCTTTCCTCCCCTCCCTTATACATAGGCGCATGTTTCCAGCAATGAGAGTGAAGATCTCAGGATTAGATCCTCACCAGCAGTATTATATTGCCATGGATATTGTGCCAGTGGACAACAAAAGATACAGGTACAGTGATCAGATGGGTACAGATGATAAGAAAGCCCCAGGATTTCACAGGCTATGTAGATTTCATCTGTACTGACTATGATATCTGTTTCCAGAAGCCTGTAGAATGATTGGATCCACAGTCCAACCTCAGTCACTTGCAGTTGTCTAGATGGTGTCATCTCTTGCAGTAAATGTGAACATTTATTTTTTGTTTTGCTTTTAATAGATACAGAAGTGTCTTTAAGTGTTGAGGAATTTTAATAAGGGGCCAGTTTAGTGTTGGTAAACTAAGTATGTCTTTTATATTGATCACATTTTGATTAGGATTTTGAGAGGAAATATGAAGTAAAATTTGTAGGTGTACGTAACAGTTAACAAACTGTTTCAATTTCTTCGTGATTATTTTATGACCTTTAAATAAATTCCCTTTATTTTGTTATGTACAAAGTTATAACTGTTTACAGGCTTTTTTCCCTTTAAAATGAGAAAATTATTGAAGATTTTTTATAATTTAGGAAAACAAAATCATAATTCATTATGATATCAAGACATCTTTAAGCTGGTAGTGAATTTGTTATCTTTTTTTTTTTTTTTTTGGCTGGTGGTTAACAGCGAATGTTTAAAAATTATTGTAATATTTGGGTTTTGAGAGAATGTATTTATCTAGATATCAAGCAAAGCTGGATTCCAGTAAAGCTGGAGAAGATACTTTCTTCAGTATCAAACCAAACTTTGCTTTTCCTTCTGTGAGTAAACAAATCAACAGTCTTCACTGACAATTATTATTATTTTCCTGGGGAGTTGAAAATGCTAACATTTAAAAAAAGGAAATTCCGAGTGGCAAGCTGGAAGATCCTGCTTTAAATTTTGGTCTTTTTTGTTTCTGTCTTTTAAATAAACACCTAGAGCATTTAGTAAGTTTTTAAATGAAATCAGATTTGGTTTTTATTGCTTTTTAAGATTTAGGGAGTCACTTTTTGGAAACAGGTTTATAGTGTCAAAAGTATACAGATTTAATTAGTAGAGGCACATATGGAATGCTAAAAATATGGGTAGTAAAAAGGACAGTTTTATGATTTGCATTTTGTGTATAAGTTGTATCACTTATTTTAATTAAATAATTCATTAGGGAGTTTTGTTAAAATTGTCTGCTATGTGATAGAAGCTAGAACTGCCTTGAAGTTTATTCTTTAAGTATACTTGGTTTAAAATCCATATTCTAATTTAGGTTTGTGCAGAGGAAAACAGTGTAATTCTATTGAGTTTAGAAATCTTTCCTTTCTCTTCTAAGTTTGTCTTCTATTCCTTCCTCCAAATCTCTTCCATATATTTTGGATGGCTTATTTTATTTAATTGATCCTTACTATTCACATATAAAACAAGAAAATTTTCAAGAATTAATATTATGATGCCAGATTTTAAAAGATCAAATTCTAAAACATAAATTTGCTTTCAGTTAAATTGCTTCTCAAGAAAAATTTGTTTTTAGCATTTGTATTTAGAATGTTTCACAAAGAATATGTAACATGTAGCATTTATTCTCTTAATAGGTATGGATTTTTGAGCTGTTCAATATGCATACTTTTCAAAATTTTGACAGAGCATATTGTTCTATTTATTTTGGCAATAGCTCTGTATCCATTGTGCTGCTTTTTCTTGCATTTCTAAGATTTACATTTTATTTTCCAACTTTTTCAGCAATAGTAGAAATAAATATTTTGGCTCATTCTCTATCAAAGAATGGTATTTGGTCAAATAAAAAATGATTGTGATTTATTAGAATATAAAATTCATATTCACAAAAGCCCATGCACAGAGCTTATTTATTGAAATTACACTATATCAATTAAGGGAAATTGTTTTTATTGTTATTCTTACTTTTGTGATAATGTATTTTTTCCCAAGAAAAGGAATTAGAGAATAGAAGGCATATTGAATTCAAAAGAGAATGAAATGTGTGAGCATAGTTGAAACAGTGGGCCTCACTAGGGATATTATGAAAATACTCCATGCTACTTTAAAAAGAAAATTTCATACTATACTGGTAGAATTCTTTGAGACTATTAATAAATTGTTGCTTTAAATTGTATGGCATATTTTAAAACAAAAGGAAGACAAGCGTCCAAATATATAATTTCATTTTCTATCCTTTTCTAAATTAATCATTGATATACTAGTTTCTAGTTTTTAAGTTAGTCTATTTTAAACTAATAATAAGTGATAGTCTGAATATAAGATTAAACATTATTATCTTATATACTACTTGAAACATTGTTATTTAAGTGTGTTATTTTTATAGAGTCAGTGTTGTTGACAGACATAAACAAGTAGAATAGGATGTTTTGCCTCTTAATTAGAAAGGTAATATTAATCAGATAAATCATAATTTTAGAAGTTTGATGTATATTTTAATTAGTGGTATAAGAATTTAAAGATTTTCTGACAATAGTCAAAAAAGAGAATTAGAGGAGATAATAGCCTATGTTTTATGATTATACAGACTTTTAAATTAAACAATATCCTCAGTTTCTAGTGTAATGGAGTTAGAAAAAAATAATTCTAAATGATAATAGATGGGACTTTTTTCCCTATGAAAATAAATTTACTGTACATTCTGACAATTTCCCCTTGACTTTCCACCGTGTCTCTCATCACTTTGAACATAAGCCTAAAGTGGGGAGTGATAAAGAAAGTTAGACCGTTGAAGATATAACTCTCAAGTATTTTTGAGATTTCCTTAAAGCAGAGCTTGACAACTTAATAGTTTCTTCATGTCAATTGCATATCCAGAAGAAAAATGGAAAACATCAGAATACAGACAGAATGTCTAACGTGAATAAGTGTGATTTATCCAAATTTAAATTCTTGCATTTATGGTGGAAATAGTGTGCATATTTTTCACTAAATCCTTAACATATCACCTTGAGTGGTCAGCAGGCTACCACTGCTTGAGAGTTTTTTTAAAAGTGCTCGAATTCTTATTTTATACACATTGAATGTAGAGAGCAAATCCTTGAATTTTAGACTTAAAAGGGTGCCCATTTTGTCTGAGTCTACAGAATTGGAAATTCCAAGAAAGCAACAATCCACAAACAAGCCTTGTCCTTGCCTTCTAGGTATGTTTATCACAGCTCTAAATGGATGGTGGCGGGCAATGCTGACTCCCCCGTGCCACCCCGCGTGTACATTCATCCGGACTCGCCTGCCTCGGGGGAGACTTGGATGAGACAAGTGATCAGTTTCGACAAGCTGAAGCTCACCAACAACGAGTTGGACGACCAAGGCCACGTGAGTAGAGGGCCTCCCTAATTTGCCTTGTTGGATGGCACAACCATTATCTATGCTGTGTCTGCCTGAAGGAAATGAGCTTTTCTAAGATCATGACATTCCTCTCCTGGTTGACTAGAGTGTGCATAGCTATGCAACGTCAAGGGTACATTTTCATTAGAGGCTATGCCTGTGACCAGAGTATTCTATGAAGCTTTTCATAGGTAAAACTGGATACTGCGTTTGTGTTGGAAGACATTTTTAGCCAACACATTTGTTTGAAATTTCATAAAGTGATAATTATTATACTTTGAATACGAATTCTTGAGGTTGGGTGAACAGGGATAATGATTTATGGTGTCCTGCCTGTATCCTCTTCTTTTCCCAGCTGAGGCTCATCGTTTGTCAATAATGGCCCAGGCTTATGCTGTCTGTATGTTCCATCTGCAAGCTCCCAATTGTTTTGTAATGACATCTAATGTGTCAGAATATGTTGTAATAATAATTCCTTTTCATCTTAAAACCGAAATGTGAAATATATGTTAAAGTCAGTCGTTTCAATAATATAGTCATTTTTAACAGTTTAATGATATTCACACAGTGGTGTTTGCAGGTGAGATGTCTACCTTATTATCAATGTTTTAATAAATAAGTAACTCTGGATATGTGGTGATTTCCACTCAGTGCTAGCATTTCTGTTAGATTTCTGTTATTTGAGAGAGTTTTGACTGAAGCAGGATTGAAGTGCCTTTTGAAGAGTATATCGTACATAAAAGGAATACCAATTCATCCATTTCTCAAAGGGGTGACATGAAGCTTGTTTATGGGCCAATCTTTTAAATCAAAAAAATGCAAACTGTCATAAGATGGTAATACAGTGATGACAGGATGTGATTTGTAAGTTGCTAGACAGTCTTAAGCAATTGACCTTAATGAAGACATTCAAGTACACATTTCATTGTGGCACAGATGCAGTATCTGGGTTTTTAAGACTCATCTCTCTCAAATTGCCAGTGCTTTTTATTTGTTGCCTTTTGTAATTTAAAGCCTAGAAAAAAATAATAAAGCCTAGTACATTTCACTTCAGAATGATACAACTTCATGTCCTGAATTTTAGTACATTACTTTCTCTTCTTTTTTTTTCTTTATGTACACAGTCAGGTTGTAACAGTTCTTTTTCACTTGACTTCAGTGAAAGAACATTAGTTTCTTCTGTCTCAATGAGGGAGCTAAGTGTGAAATTTTGCCAGTGTGTCCATTGAAGAGTCTTTACTTTTTTTTAGAATAAAAAATTGAAAAATAAATAGCACTAAATGTTGATGATTTTCAAAAGCTTAAATATACTCTATTTTTTTGGAGTTCTATAGTTTGAGTGTATATATATATTTTTTTGAGTACATATCTTTTAAAGAGATAATGGATCTAAAAACTATACACTGTCCTAGATAATATAGAAACTCCTTTAAATAATTTAAATAAATATGGTGATTCTATAATTCTAATCCTGATCAAATTACTGGCTTTATACCTAATACCTAATATATCTACAGTATTAGAGGTAGTAATTTATCTATCTATATGATTTTAGCTTCATAATTTTGCTATATTCTATTTAAAACAGCATTCTCTAGAAAAATGGGACCAACAGAATATGTTACACACACACACACACACATACACAAGAGATTTATTTTAGGGAACTGACTAACACAGATGTAGGGCTGGTAGGTCCAAAATTTGCAGGGTGGATTGGCAAAGACCCAGAGAAGACCTGATATTACAACTTAAGTCTGGAGGCAGTCTGGAAGCAGAATTTCCTTTTCCTCAGTGGACCTCAATCTTTTTTTCTTAAGTCTTTCAACTAATTGGATGAGGCCCACCCACATTACAGAGGATAATATGCCTTACTCAGATGTCTACTGATTTAAATCACACAGCATTTGTTTAAAACACAAAATAATAGATTGCCAATTGAACCCCAGTTGTTTATACCTGAGTAATTATATTTCACTATTAAGAAAAATAAAAATTTAGAAAACAAGCAATATCTATAGAAGTGTGTCATGTTCCAAAATTTTTTTTTCTTTTAAAGTTGTGGCAAGATGTAATACTTTAATATAAAAAAAATAGTGTGTGTGGGGAATGGAGAGAGAAAAATATGTACCTATGCTTTTTGGAAGCAAGAAAATTGCCTATGCTGTTAGCAGAAATCACGTATTGCTTGATACTAGAGGAGGAGGTAGGAGGGAAAGTACTCTTGTCTGTTATTTATTTAAAAACAAAAATTTTGAAGACTTTGTAAAATGTAGTAAGAGATGAAAAGCCAGTCTCTGGCTTCAGTGGTCTTCTAACCTAGGCAAAAGAGAAGATTTGGTTCAGTTCAGTTCAGTCGCTCAGTCGTGTCCAACTTTTGGCGACCCCAAGAGTCACAGCACGCCAGGCCTCCCTGTCAGCACACAGATTATCGCGCCCTCAGAGCAGCGCAGTCCGGCAGCCATTTTGTTCCAGCCTAGAGAGATTGGTAAAGCTCTGCGAAGAAGGTGTCTGTTACGTTTTTTTTGCTCAATTTTATCACCCTGAATAAGAGTAGATTAGAGATTAGGAAGTAATATTCTACTGTTGATGTGATTCAGGGTCTGAGAAGACAACAGTACTATTGTGATGGGACTAACTCAGTCGCTTTCTTGATGCAGGGACCTCGCAGGGACCCTCACCCCTCTGCCCTCATAGGATAGGCAGCATCAGAACTAAGTAATATGCTTCTTTTGACTCAAACCTAGTGTCTTTTTTAAAAAGTCATTTATTCTGCTTCATAAGAAGTAAAGAAATTGAAGTAAAGGCAGAATTAGAATTGTGAAGAATATATGAGAAGGAAATTGGAAGACTTAGTAATGGCTAAATTTTAAAATATCAGTTATTCCACCAATGTCAAACCTAATGTCTTTAACATGGGGAAAATGTGTATTAACCTACACATGGGAAAGCACCCTGTGTTTATGGACAGAGATTTATGTTACTATCTGTGTTAATAGATAGTATCCAAAAGAAAAAATATCCTCTGTCTAAACAGAACAGAGAATATGGAACATGCAGATCAGATTATAATTATTTGAGTTTCAGTAATGAGTTTTATCATTTTGGTCTTTTTGTTCATAAGGGCAATGGTTCTCCTAGTTCTACTTGTTCTAATAAATAAGCAAATTATTCATGACCATTTGTCATTATAACTTTGATAGTCATTAAAAAACAAATAATGCTATTTTATATAGAAGAACTGAGGCTTGTTTAGCAGTCCCTAAAAATTTGTAGGGATATACTAAATTCCTATAGGTAATATTGAGAATATATATATATTTTTAAAATAATTTTCAGGTTACTGTTGGCAGTTACCCTTTAAAGTGCAAACATAGGCATGCCTCAGCTATTTCTATACCCTACTCCCAGTATATCCCACCTTAAGTCATTTTGGAGATTGCATAAGGATATAAAAAATAAATACTATTAAAATATATAGAGCTGTATGGAGAAATCTGCTTGAGAGAAAAAAGATTTCACAAAACAAGAATTTACTTTTCATTGACTAGTAAACAGAAACCTAAATGACTTTTTATTTCCCTCACTTCAAGTCAGTTAACTCTCGTCTTCTGGAACTGACCATGCCTTTTATTTTTGTTTAATGTAAAGTGACTTTTTCCAATTTTTCTTCGGCTCTGGAATTTATGAATCATTAGAATTAAATCTTGCTTTTTCAGACTTCTTATCTGATTACAGCCAGACATACATTTTATGTTTATCTTAGCGTATACACACACACACCCCAACAGGCAGTGTTTTGCAAAACAGAACTTATCCTTACTATATACAGCACGTTCTATTTTTCTGCTTTATTTGCTAATTTTACTTATCTAAAGATTTCCCATTGTAACCCTTTAAATTGATTTTGTGAGTCATGAATAAGTTGAAATCCTCTCCTTTTATATATATGGAAAAAGATTTTTCCAGATGTTGCTGATTTGTGTTGTGTCCCCCCAGATGACAATGAGGGCTATTGTCCCCTCTTGTCCTTTATTCAGACTCATGCTATCCCTCCATCAGGCACGTGTGGCGAGTATCATCATTAGATTTACTCTCCAGGCATTTCCTCCACTGATAGAAAGAAAATTTTAGGGTTAGAAAAACCTCACAACTGTTGGCTAATAATGGAAGGTAAACACATTCCCTTGGGGCAGCAAACACACTCTGTAAGTAGAGAGATGTTTGGGTTGACCAGTGATTCTGAATTTGGTTTATTAAACTGTGCATGTCCTGAAAAGCATGAGGCAGGTCAACCAACTACTGTGTTTTTTTTCCTCAGACTTTTGTTTAAGCATTTCTCCAAACTCCTGACACTTCAAAGCTTGAATTCAAGTTGTATAGCTCAGGAAAGATATAGATTTGTTAATCAAACTCATTAGTGAATAATTGAATTTGGATTTCCAGCAGCACATAGAAAATCTCATTGGGTGAAGCTATTTCTTTACCTTCCTCCTCTACCTTGAAAGTGTAAAACAAATGAAGAAGAAAATATTCGTCCACAATTCCATCATCTAGAGATGACCACAGTTCATATCTTTGTATGGGTCCTTTTACTGTCTATTTTTATGTAGTTATGGTAAGTTTAAAACAACTCGGATCCTTTATTCTAATTTAGGATTTAAAAAGAAGTATTTCATTATGTGGCTAAAAATGTTCTAAAGCGTTAGTAACGGCTGAATAATGCTGTAACCAATTGTGTGGATTTTCATTTACCTAACCAATCTATTCATGTCAGTGGTTTATAGTTTTTCCACTGTTATAAATGATGCATTACACATCTTTGTACATGAAACACTTTTTGGTATTTGGAATATTTCCTTAGGATAAATTCTCAGAAGTAGAATCATTGGGTAGAAGGCAGTTGAATCATATCATCAGATTCCCTGAGCTGAGTCTGAAAGCTTTTTCATCCCCGGGCATCTGGGTTTTGGAAGCCTTGTTGTGATGAAAGCATGAATGCTGGACTCTCCAGGCAAACCAGAGACTTTGTGAACCACACATAAGGCAGACCCTGGAGTATCCTTAAAATCCCTTTGCCCTTGAGTAGACATGTTGTAGTCACCAACAGAGGAAAAATGTGTTCTGAAGAAAATCTTGGTGTGCAAATACTTATTTTTAGGGGATGGGTGTGGTGAAATTAAAATAATCATTTCAATCTCATTTTTAGTTTTATTGTTTTGGACTCTGTGTTCTGTTAGGTTCATTATAAATAAAAATGCTGATGAATTTATTCTTGTGTTTTCAGAAACAGAAAATGTGATGCTATATTCATATGGTTGCACACAGGGCTTCAACCAAAATAATTACTTGCCTTTTTTTCTTTTGTATGCACACTTTCCAAACAACTTCCTAATTGTCTCACTCCAGTTTTGATACACTTTATTAAATTGGGACTTTCACAGCCTTGGGTATCTTTATTTCTAACTGGGATTTGTTTTACACATTCAATATTTAGTCAAGGGGTTGAGATTGGGTAGAAGTTGCTGACAGATTTGTCTTCTCTTTCCTTGATATAGATTATACTTCATTCTATGCACAAATACCAACCGCGAGTCCACATCATCCGTAAAGACTGTGGGGACGATCTTTCTCCCATCAAGCCTGTTCCATCTGGAGAGGGAGTGAAGGCATTCTCCTTTCCAGAAACTGTTTTCACCACTGTCACCGCCTATCAGAACCAGCAGGTATTATTTTCAGAATTGGAATCTTTCTAGACTTTTAATTTCACGTGCAGATTAAAAGCTAGCTCTCTCTTTCACTCTTTCTAAAAGTTAAGAATTGTCATAAAGTGCTTGCCATGTATGACATCCAGAATGTGTATATATATATATACACATATATATACACACACACCCACCTGTCAATGCAGGAGACATAACAAAAGGGGTTCGATCGCTGGGTCGGGAAGATACCCTGGAGGAGGGCATGGCAACCCACTCCAGTATTCTTGCCTGGAGAATCCCATGGACAGAGAAGCCTGGTGGGCTATGGTTCATAGGATTGCAAAGAGTTGGACATGACTGAAGTGACTTAGCATGCTTGCATATGTAGTAATAATAATTATTTACCCAAGGTACCCATGTAAAGCTACTCTAGTGAAGATTTCTTTAGACCAGAATGTCTCTCGTGACTGACAGTGTAGGTTTACTTTCTATTTTGAGACATTGAATCCTGATGTCATAATTAAAATTAGAAAGCATGTGTACTGACTAGGAAATTGACCTGTAGAATATGAAAGTGAGTTGTATCACAGGACATGAGATTTGTCAGCTCACTTTATTTTAAAGCTGCCATCCATGTGTTATGGGAAGTATTTCACAATCATTTATCCTTCTTATATGTACAAAAGGGCTATTTCATTAATTGTGATAGAGGGCTACACATACACCTTACTGTCTGAGAGATAAGCAATTGTGGAATAATCCTTTCATTAAATTAGAAATAATTTGAGAAGTGAAATTTTTCTTTTCTCTATAAGTGAGCATTAATATATGTCATTATTTAAGGCTGTATCAAGCAGGTGGAAAATTGAATGGAGGCAGTTATTTGACCCATGCAATTTTCTGGCCAGTTTTCATAAGAAATAGCTATGTAGTGGAGCAATGTGGTCTGTGGTAGATTTTTTTTTAATTTTCAAAGGTCAGCAGCATTATTTTAGATTTCCACTTCTCTTGACATTTATATACATCTCAGTCAACAATCTAAGGCTTTATAAGCTCTCCGTTTTGTTTTCTTTTGTTTTAACTTTTCTTGGGAGATTTGAACCCTGCCCTGTGAATTCTCCCTTAGGGCTAAGAGGCTCATCTGCTCTCGACCATGGGTGACACCACCCAAGCTGTCTTGTCCTCTCATGCTCACATTGTCACAATTTTGTGTAGGCTTTTAGGAAAGAACATGAAATTAACCTTTAAAAGGGCTGGAGATAATTAAGATTTTTTTTTAAAAGATATAGCCCCCTTTTCAGGGCTTCTCAGGTGGCCCTAGTGATAAAGAACCCACCTGCCAATACAGGAAATGTAAGAGATGTGGGTTCAATCCCTGGGTCATGAAGATTACCTGGAGGAGGGCATGGCAATCCACTCCAGTATTCTTGCCTGGAGAATCCCGTGGATGAGTCCATGGCAGTCTACAGTTCATAGGGTCACACAGAATCGGACAGGACTGAAGCGGCACATGCATGCTCCCTTTTAGTCTTTATTGACTTTGTTACAATATTTCTTCTGTTTTATGTTTTGTGTTTTTGGCTGTGAGGTATGTGGGATCTTATCTCTTCAACCAGGGATGGAACCTGAAGCCCCCTCATTAGAAGGCAAAGTATTAACAACTGGACCAGCAGGAAGCCCCAGGAATATATTCTTAAAATGTATTAGTCATAGAAAATGATTTTTTTTTTTCAGGAAAAATACAATGTATAAGGAGAAAAGAGGCATTTTGTACCTTTGGTACCTTTTAAACAATCCTGTCATCTTTCTTCCCTATCTGTCTCTCTCTGAATTACACATTCAATTAACTGTGTATTAAATGTTATTTTAAATGTGTATTTTCTCCACGCCTCTATTATACAATAAACAAGATACAGTGGGTTTTTGATACATAATGGTGACTAACATCAACTCACAAATGCTGATAAATCAGTTAAAAGAATGGAAAAGTTAGAAGAAAGGAAATTGATCATGAAAAATGTAGTTGTTCTTTTTCTTTTAAACTTCCCAGCTGTATTTTAAAGATCTTATGGGAAATTGGTAGGCTTCCATGCCTGGTGGTTATGAGCATAAGCTCTGAAACTTGGGGTCCCAGTCTGGTTCTATGGCCAAGTAACCTTATAATCATAGAAAACTTAAGCCAGTATAAAAGAAAACTTAAAATCGGGATAATAACTACATCTAAGTTGCTATGAGAATTAAATGAAATAATATGTACAAAACTCATATTACAACAGACATGGTACACATGTAATAGATGTAATGTCAGTAGTAAAAATAAGGATGCTAGTGATTGCAATGTACCTCTTTTTAAACAAGCACCATGATATAAATCGAACTTTTTAATTTTTTTTAATTTTTAAAATTTATTTATTTATTTACTTTAATTGGAGGCTGATTACCTTACAATATTGTGGTGGTTTTTGTCATACATTCACCTGAATCAGCCATGGGTGTACATGTGTTCCCCATCCTGAACCCCCTCCCTCCTCCCTCCCCATCCCATCCCTCTGGGTCTTCCCAGTGCTCCAGCCCCAAGCACCCTGTCTCATTCATCAAATCTGGACTGGCGATCTGTTTCACACTTGATAGTATACATGTTTCAATACTGTTCTCTCAAATCGTCCCACCCTCGCCTTCTCCCACAGAGTCCGAAAGTCTGTTCTTTACATCTGTGTCTCTTTTGCTGTCTCTCATATAGGGTCATCATTAACATCATTCTGAATTTCATAATATGTATTCATATACTGTATTGGCGTTTTGCTTTCTGACTTCACTCTGTATAATAGGCTCCAGTTTCATCCACCTCATTAGAACTGATTCAAATGCATTCTTTTTAATAGCTGTAAACTCTTTTTTTTTTATTTTTTTATTTTTTTTTATTATTATTTTTTTTTCCAGTGGGTTTTGTCATACATTGATATGAATCAGCCAGTCCTAATGAGATGTAAACTCTTTTTTAAAATGCTATTTTTTTGCTTTGTTTTTTCATGTATTTATAGCTCAGAAATATTTTTTTAAACTTCTTCCCCTCTACTTTTTTTTTAATTTTTAATTTTTTTATTGGAGTGTAATTGCTTTATAGTGTTGTGTTGGTTTCTGCTATACAGAAACCATATATATATTCTTATACAACAATAGGAATCAGTCACATGTATGCGTGTATATCCCCTCTGTCTCGAACCTCCTTCCCACCCCACCCCAACATCCCACCCCTTTAGGTCATCACAGAACCCCAAGGTGAACTTCCTTTGCTATCCAGCAGCTTCCCGTTAGCTGCCTCTTTTATACATGGCAGTTTATATATGTCAATATTACTCTCCCAATTTATTCCACCTTCCCCTTTCCCACTGTGTTAAAATACTGTTTTAAATGAATGTTTAAGTTATTAAGTTTTCTTTAAGCATTATTTAAATGAACAGATAATGGAGTTATAATGAATTATAAATAATTCTTTCAATGGCAGAGTGGTAAACATAGTGAATTGCTTAGCAGACCTTTACATTATCTTGTTTATAATGTAGTTCCATCCCCAAACTTGGAGAAGGAAATGGCAACCCACTCCAGTATCCTTGCCTAGAGAATCCTGTGGACGGAGGAGCCTGGTGGGCTGTTGTCCATGGGGTCGCAGAGTCGGACACGAGTGAAGCGACTTAGCAGCAGCAGCAGCAGCAGAACCCACAAACTAAGACAGTAGCATATGGAATGCACCTGCCTTAGGTGTTGCAAGGCTGATTGGCAGATGGCTGGAAGTTCACACAGCGTGATGGAGGAGGACTTCAGGTGACTCCAAAGATGCCCTTCTTTGCCTTAGTGTCATTCAGCGGTCTTCATTTGTCCTTGACCAAAATGGCACAATTACAGCTTAGCAGATTCTACTAAACCAAGGAACACAGAAAACGAAGCATGATGCACTTCTTAGAAAATAGGCTATCAACTTCTCTGGGCAAGGTGAAGATATGGTCAGAAACAGATGGGATGTTGTTTATTAGTGTCAATTTCAAGATGGTATAACTAAAAAAAAAATTGTTTTTAACAGAGATGATTAGACCACTTATAAAAACTTTTCCCTCAAATCCTGGGATCTTCCTGAATAAAAATCTAGTTATAAGTCAACAAATTACAGCTGTAGTTAAAATGAAGCTATTATTTATTTCTCCTGTGTGTATAAGATTGAATCCTGTTGAAACCTTTAAGTCATGGTTACGTTTGGTTAGACATTCACTGTAGTGCTCTGACCAGGTCACGACTCCACAGATGAAGGAGGAGATGAGAGCTGTAAAGATGATTTGAGGAGAGACAAAGAAAAACGGAAGGCAGGAACATTCAAGGAGTGTATATTGCCTATTTCTGAAGAACGTTAGCTACATTTAAGTGTATAAGTGGCTGTTAAATAGAAGTTGGATATTAGCTGTTCTCCATCACCACTACTGCAAGAGAAGCAGACACAGTTCACAGAATTAATAAAGGGAAGAATTTTAAAGAGATTGTCAAACGAAGGGCAATTATCAACAGATGATTCAGAATCCCCGTCTCTAGGGATATTAATAGCAAAGCAAACTTTATTACAGTGCTTGGATAGAAGTAGGGGAATGTTCTTTTCATAGCAAATGATTGTCTAGATGACTTCTGAAATATTCTTTTTGCTTTGCTACTAAGATAATAAAATACCTGAGAAACAGGGGAGAAGAATTCTCTGACAGTTGATCCTGGAGTTTCTTATAGTTCTTCCATCACTACCATTTTTGATAACCTTCCTTGACTTTTATCTTAAGATCTGATGTGATTTTTCTTTTTTTTTCTAATCTGCAGATTACTCGTCTAAAGATAGATAGGAATCCCTTTGCCAAAGGCTTCCGAGACTCCGGGCGTAATAGGTGAGTCTTAGTTAAAAACATTCTGGCTGTGATAAATACATTTGATTTTTATGGTGAATTTTCCACTACAAAGTAAACAGTTAAATTTACTTATGTGGTTTTGAAATCATTTCTGATGAAGTTTAAATTTGTTAATGTCATTGAGGCATGAATATAACTTATTTTGGGTGCATCATTGTGGCTTACTCATTTCTCAGCTGAATGTTGATGTGAAATGCTGGGGTGAAAACAGAAGTTCTCAGGGTATACAGTGCATGCTGCCTCTGAAGGGGCTTTGTAGAAACCTGTGCCTCCAGGCCCAGGGTCTTTAGTATCCCAAGTCAAAATACTGTCTGCATCTGCTCTTGGTTTAGAATTTGCTTAGCAATGTCACAACTATGTATTGATCTCTCTTCGAAATATGACAGAGACTCTTGTTCACTCAGATTTTCAGCTAGAATTTGAAACTACTCCCCACTGCCGAGACAGCTGATGTTCTTTAGTTTCCAAATTTGTCTTGGCTCTACTGACAGCTACACACTTGTTTATTTTTTTTTCTGTGTCGTGTTTTATGGTGTTTGTACTAAGTGGGAGAGCTACAGTAATGAATTCCACTCTATTACTCTTTATCAAAAAGCAGATCTCCTTAGTCTGTGTGCCACGAGTTTTTGAATTTATTGATATGATTCTATTCCAATAGAGTTGGTGTGACATTTTCTAAAATATTTTATAACTGTTGATAGTAATAATAGACTAACGTTCTCCAGATGCCCTCTCTGGGTAAGACTTTGACTTAAATGTTTTGAAAAGCATTTTGTTTTTAAAAAGTATTTGAGACATTTTTATCACTTTATTCCAGACATTGTTCTAATACTTAAAAACTTGGTATTGATAGGCTGTGGCTATATGAGGTCCAGACCCTCTATTATCTTATTTTAGGAACAGTTTCGCTTAAAATTGTAGAGAGAAAACAATCAGGAAGTAGTCCATTTTAGTTCTTTCAGATGATTAGCTGAGCAAGGTGAGCATAGACAGAGACCTTTTCTTAGAATAAACTTATGTGCCTGCAGAAAGACTTGATTTCATCTTCATGTGCAATGGTTCTTTTATTTATTTTTTTTCTTTTTCAGATTATTTTCCATTGTGGTTTATTATAAGATACTGAATATTCTGTGCTATACAGTAGAACACTGTGGTTTATCTATTTTATACATAGTAGTTTGTATCTGCTAATCACTAATTTATCCCCCCTCTTTGGTAATGCAGTGGTTCTTTTAAACACCATGTACTTATGAGGACTGGGCATCACCGACCTGATGGACATAAGTTTGAGTAGGCTCTGGGAGTTGGTGATGGACAGGGATGAACTGCGTGCTGCAGGTCCATGGGGTCACAAAGAGTCGGACACGACTGAGTGACTGAACTGACTGAATATGAGGACTAAAATGTTTGAGAGTAGAATAGCCTCTAATTTAGCGCATGCAGATCAATAAGACTGACTAATAATGCAGCTTCCCTCTGAAATCCTTCACTCTGTAGGCAGATTTCCGGGTGTTCCTACCATACGTCTGCTGTGCTGAGATTGTTCTATTGTTTTAGATGTCTCTTTCCATGTGGAGAAAAACTTTGCTTGGCTTTTGTTACATCATTGCATTAGCTCCTGGTTAACATTGCTTTTCAGAGGAGTTTCTGAAAGCTGAATAAATCAGTAACTGAGGTGCTTATTGGTGAGGTGACTGAGGTAGCCCCTGGGATGACTCCTTTTTCGACCTTGACAAATACTTTGATGAAATCTTCTTGTGACTCTTCTGATAGCAGAATATTTATCTATTTAAGAACCTTGCATTGCTTTCAGTTCTTTTTTTTTTTTTTAAGCAGAGGATGAATTTACTGAAGCTCCAGGGAGGCAGCACTAAGACTTGAGACTATACTGTGCTCTGCTTAGTCATTCAGTCGTGTCCAGCTCTTTGCGACCCCATGAACTGTAGCCTGCCAGGCTCTTCTGTCCATTTAGATTCTCCAGGCAGAATACTGGAGTAGGTTGCCATGCCCTCTTCCAGGGAATCTTCCCAACACAGGGATCGAATCCAGGTCTCCTGCACTGCAGGCAGATAAGCCATGCCAAGACTAATTCCAGGTTCTCCTGGAGGACGACTCTAGCAAAGACCTCACTGCTGTTGACATTGTGGGGTCACATGGCTTGAACACTGTATTTTTTTCCCTTCTACTTTTATTGAGATGTCATTGACATACAGCACTGCTAAAGTTTAAGGTGTACCACATAATGATTTAACTTACATACATCGTGAAATGATTATCACAGTAAGTTTAGTGAACATACATCGTCTCATATAGGCATAAAGTAAAGAAATAGAAAAACAGTTTTTTTCCTTGTGATGAGAACACTTAGAATTACCTTCCTTATATAACATAGAACAGTGTTAATTATATTTATCATTTTGTACATTACTGTCAGTTCATTTTTGAAGTGATAACTTTAAACATTTTTCAAGATGTATTTTGGGTAGTATTTATAGTGGATAAGCCTGTAAACGGAAGTGAGATGATAGATACATATTAGGTTGACCAAAAAGTTCGTTCGGAATAATTTTCCGTAAGATGTAATGGAGAAACCCAAATGAACTTTTTGGCCAACCTGATATTGCAAAGCTTCAAAAAGAATTTTAGGTAAGTTGGCACAATTAAAAGGTTTTTTTTTTTTTTGATCAGTTAAAAAAAATCAGAGGCATTGGTCAAAATAAACCACCAAGCCTCTTGTTTGGTATCATGAGGTCAAAATGCTAGGTTCAGTAGAAACTTTTCTTTCCTTTGGCTGTTGAGGTAGTATAAGCCATTGCAATCATGGTGTTGGCTACTGTTTATTTCCTGATTCTACACCTTTTAAAGTTTTTAATAGATATGCAAAAAATAATGAATTATATCTTAACACTTTTTAAAAGGTTGTTAAACTTTCAAATTTTTATTTTATTCCAACTGTTTAAATAATACCTTAGTATAGGAAAAACCTACTGAGCTTATACATAGCTTCCCTGTTGGTGAAATGAATAGTTTCACTTTTTTCTCGTTAAAATGAATTCTCCTGCTTATGACAGACAATCTCTTCAGTGCTTATCTTTAAATGCTAAATATCTATGACTCAATATTAAATATCTGTGAATCAGTGTTAAATACTTTAACATTTTCCACTGATAAATGCAAAAGACAATTTTATGGAAAAGAGAGAATGTGGTAAGCTTTAAAGATTTCTGACTTATGTGTTATTTTCCTTAAAAAAAAAAGAGCTGAAGTTATCTATAAGATCAGGAGGGTGCATTGGTGCTGAGGACTTGGGGAAGGGGTGATATGTTTTCATATATTAATAGAGAAAAAAGCCCATGAGAAAAAGTGCAAAATATTTCTTTAATACCCCTGATTTTGTTGTACTATTATTACTTTTTAATATACATTCTGTTTTTATTTTTTCCCTATATATGAAATAAACAAACTATGCAGAACAAGAAATAAACTTGGACTTGTGATTTTTTTAAACTTTATAAAACAATTTGCTTTAATTAAAAATTA
Organism: Cervus canadensis; assembly: GCF_019320065.1. Lineage (NCBI taxonomy): Eukaryota > Metazoa > Chordata > Mammalia > Artiodactyla > Cervidae > Cervus > Cervus canadensis. Next base: position 864,279 of record NC_057418.1, read on the forward strand.
TACCTTCCTGGCTATTTATGGTCCTACAGCCTATTTTATAGAAATCAGTAGCTTCAGCCCTTAAAAGCGCTCCTGCAGGACATTTGTTACGTGAAGGAGAATTTATGTGCTGAGAATAGTTTCATTCTTCAGTTAGGCCTTAGGGTTGACCCTATAAAATCTTTTACTCAGGAAGGTACAAAAATTTCTTCTCTTTAAATACTTTAGGAAAAAACATAACCATTTTACTAAATAAACTCGGCCATTTGATAGCATAAATTAGGGGGGTGATAAAATGTGGAAATTGTTCAAAGGCATCTTGTATAAATTATCGCCTTGGCTACACGCCTGCAGGAGGTGCCTTTTATCTTTCCTTTAACTAGACGGGAAAAGTCTCCATTACTGGGGAAAATGAAGACTTTTTTTTTTTTTTTTTTAAAGTCCAGATTCAGCTAATAAATATTTTATAACTGTTTCCTGCAAAATATCTGAAATCCTTTCTGGAACTTGCAGTGTGAAACAGCAGCCTCAAGAAAAATATCAGTAGCTCCAAATCAGACCACTTGTAGATCTGTAACCTTCAGAGCATCTCTTTAAGGCTTAGGGTTGCCCATTTGTGAGGATTAGTAACTTCACCCTAAGAATTTGGAATATGGGCTTGTATTTGAAACATAGTCAAGTTTACACCACTAACACAAATAATGCACTGATGCTCATCTCCACAGTTAATAAATTTCTGAGTCCTGTAGATGTTCATTAATTGTCTCTTAGTAAATTCCCCTTGAGGCCTCTCCAGGACTACTTAGGTATCCTGAATATTTAAAACTGTAATTACAAAAATTCATCTGTGTTTAACAAAGCAGTTTAGGACAAAACTGTGTCCTAAATTCTTTAACTTAAAAAAGCTTGTTTCTAGAAAGTCATAAAAATTGAGTATTAGTACAAGCTAAAATAAAGTAATAGAATAAGCAGCACCCAGCATTCATGAGGGGCTTCCCAGGTGGCGCTGGTGGTAAAGAGCCTGCCTGACAATGCAAGAGATGTAAGAGATGTGGGTTCAATCCCTTGGTCAGGAAGATCCCCTGCGTGGCAACCCACTCCAGTATTCTTGCCTGGGGAATCCTATGGACAGAGGAACCTGGTGGGCTACAGCCCATAGGGTCAGAAAGAGTTGGACACAACGGAAGCGACTTAGCATGCATGCATGCGCAGCATTCATGAGTCTAGTATTGAATGAAACCTGCAGGTTCTGTGGGGCTTTGAGACTGATAGAGCTGCCGAACTTCTCCCCAGTCAATACTTTACATAAAGTATTGTTGAGTAGAATGTTCTTAGCCCTGGTTTGTAGTCAGCCACAGATATAATGTCTGGTTTATAAATCGCTTAGTGGTAAACTTGAGGGCTAGGAGAGGACTCAGAACTTTGTATTCTAGTCCTCACTTTGTGGGAAATGGCAGTCCAGGGAGCTCCAAATATTTACTCAATGTTACAGGGTTGTAGTCACAGCCCAATTCTCCTGACCCCAATCCAGTGTCCTGAGCACTAACTAGTCCTCTCTCTGGGGCACAATGATTCCATCCAAAGCCAGACTCTGTCCTTCATGCTCAGTGCAGCCCAGGGCAAGTAAGGGAAGATGGTTTTATCTGTATGCACAGGTCACTTACTCTGGGTCTTCCAGGAGTTTCCACCATGTTGTATAGGAGGTGTGACTCTGAAGGGGGTGTTTCTCTAGTTCTCTAGTTCATAGGTTTCTAGTTCATAGGTTATGACTTGGAGATGCAGGGAATCTACAGCAGCTATCACGGGGAGTCTAAGCTGTTAATCATACTCCCTGTCTTTAAATTTGCATTAAACACAGATTATCTGTATTCACTAAAACTGTATCTGACAGTCTCAAGAGGTTGCCTTGTACAGTGTAACACTCAGGAATCAGGCATTTTCTTCAGCGAAGCTGCGCGTTTCATGGAAAGCATAATGTTACCTGAATTAACAGATTGATTAGGGCTGAGAAGATGGTTGAGGGCAAAGTGGAAAGGCCTTGAGAAGGTGCTAGTTGAGTGAAGGGATTCGTTTCTAGGACCTGGAGGACTTGATTATCTGATATACAATAGGGAAGACTCTGAATCACTTACGGTTGGAGATGCATACATTTTTGTGTGTATTTAGAGTAGTCAGCCAGGTTTTAAAATTTATAGATATCGTGTGAGTAGTCCATTATGAAGTTATCCTATCTCTTTGTGTCCATTCACTAAGCGTATGTAGAGGCTTTACCATAATGTCAGGTGCTAACACTAGGTCTATGTACCTTAGCGCCCTGTGAGATCACCTTGCTGTGGTCCTCCTGGAGGCTGAGTTGAGAAGTCAGAGCTGCTGTCCTGGGGGTGGTGATCATGTCTCGGAGAGAGAAGTCCATTTTCCTTGGATGACTGCTCTTCTCGGCTGGTGGTCGAGGCACTGAATGATGGGTAGAAATGCCTCTTTGCAGGAGCACACTTTTGTGGCAGAGCCTTCCTCATCAGAGGGGTAGTAATGTATCAGGGAGAGAGGGTGGTTCCAGATCACACAGAGCCTTGGACTCAGGGTAGCCAGGATGGATGGTCTTCACGTCATCTTCCTAGCACAGGGGGCAGCTTTGTATCCCCTGAGATCATCTTGTTTTTCAGAGAATATTAACAGGACCTTCTGGGTGGTTTCTATCCTCTTGTGCTCTTGGTGACAAACCATTTTTTTTCGGTGTGTGTTTGTGCCGAGCTCTTACCCTGCCAACGAGGGAGACGCTGTCAACACCGGTGGTGTTTCCTGAGCAGCTTATCACTGTTGAAAACTCCACCTGCTCCTAACTTGGCTTCTTGTGTTCATTCCCTGTCCTGACCCTTCCATTTAGAATGGGTTTGGAAGCCCTTGTGGAGTCATATGCATTCTGGAGACCTTCACTACGGACCCTCACCTTTGAAGATATCCCTGGAATTCCCAAGCAAGGTAAATCATGAAGTCTCCTGGGTCATAGATTTGGTCAGTTCTTACCTAGATGCTCGGGCACTGAAAAATGCCCCAGTCATTACTATTGTCTAATGGCTACCTTATTACCAACATCCTTCTATTACAAGATCCCTCCCTTTTGTGTCTGGTATAGGTATGGGCCAGGAAAATGGCTAGTGTGGTCATAAGTTAAGTTTTGGATGTTTTAGGCAGTTTATGTATTTCATGACCTTTATCTCACCTTTAATTTTTTTTCTTTAAAATTAGAGGTAGACTAGTTGGCCCTGGTACCAGTTGTACATCATAAGAAATTACAGATGCTGGTCCCAGGTCATCCTTTTTTGCCCCCTTCTTTCTTCACTTCTTTCAACTGAATTGCCTCTAGGCAGGTTTCTCCTGCTGATTTATGATGAGAAGTTCAGGTCCACTGAGGCAGTCTTCCCTGAGATCACTGTTGAGCATTTTCAACAAGCCCAGGGCTAGTGTTTCCTCAAAGAGGCTGCATGCAACAGGATGATGCTTCCTTGTCTACTGGGTAGCTAGGACTCACAGTCCAATCCTGCACTCAGTCCTGCACTTAATGCCTGACCCTGCCCGGCATCCCCATGAGAATTTAGCATGCTAGGTTTTTAGATAATTATCATTGGGTGGATTGGGCTTTTAGATTATTTTGAGAAGCTATATAAAACACTGTCACTAGAGCAATGAAGGTTTTACAACCTGTCCAGCCCATTGGAATTCTCTTCTCTCCCTAAGTTCCATCAAGTTGCAGACATCAATCTGCCAGCAAATCTGGGGGGTGGGGGGCGATCAGCCGCCACCACTGTTATTGATTGGAGGCAGGGTTAAACACCCTCTCTATTTCACAGGACTGTTTATCTGCTGGACCTCTGCTCTTGGGTTACCATGTGATTCACCAAACCGCTTTCTGTTTGGAAATGAGATTTTTGAAGTTCGAGACTGTTGCCTTATTGTAATAGCCCCGCATGCGTGGTAGTCATTGACCCACAGAAGCTTTCAGTGGGAGGTTGCCATTTCGTTTGAGACAGGATGGGTCTAGCCAGTTTGGATCTTTCTTTTGAATTCCTTTTTTTTTCTTGCAAGAAAATATATTGATCCAGAGCAAACTCTGCTGAAAAAAGAGTAAAAAGTGGGTAGAAGTGAGGTGATGGTTATACTTCTGGAAAAAATTACACAGTAAGATGAAATTTATATTTTCTTAAGTTGCTAGGAAAGTCAATATTTATAATGTTTATTACAAAATAATGAGAAAACTCTGAGAACACTAATTGAGGGAGAAAATGTGAAAATTTGATGTGGTAGAGTCCTCATACCTTTTGCGAACAAACAAACAAAAACAACAAAAAGCAAACAAATAAACAAAAAAGACCATCCCTTGGGGAGATAATTTTTCTTGAAAATGTTGAGAGTATCTGTGTTTAAAGTCATTCAGTCTAAATTCAATTACATTACAATTCCTGAGAGTGGAGACCATCTCCTTTTTGTCTTTGTACCTGCGCGTGTAACAAGTTGCGTCTAGCTCATGTGTACAAAATTGAAAGGAAAAGAGGCCCTTTACATTTCAACTTCTTTTGTAGGAAATACAGGTTCCTCTACCTTACTCCAAGGTTCTGGGAATGGCGTTGCGGCCACCCACCCTCATCTTTTGTCCGGCTCCCCTTGCTCATCTCCTGCCTTCCATCTGGGACCCAACACCAGCCAACTGTGTGGTCTGGCCCCAGCTGACTATTCCGCCTGTGCCCGCTCTGGCCTCACCCTCAACCGATACAGCACGTCCTTGGCTGAGACCTACAACAGGCTCACCAACCAGACAGGGGAGACCTTCGCCCCTCCCAGGACTCCCTCCTACGTGGGCGTCAGCAGCAGCGCCTCGGTGAACATGTCCATGGGCGGCACGGATGGGGACACCTTCAGCTGCCCACAGACCAGCTTGTCCATGCAGATTTCAGGGATGTCTCCCCAGCTCCAGTACATCATGCCTTCACCCCCCAGCAACGCCTTTGCTGCTAACCAGACCCACCAGGGTTCCTACAACACGTTCAGATTACACAGCCCCTGTGCCTTGTATGGGTATAACTTCTCCACATCCCCTAAACTGGCTGCCAGTCCTGAGAAAATTGTTTCTTCCCAAGGAAGTTTCTTGGGGTCCTCACCAAGTGGGACCATGACGGATCGGCAGATGTTGCCCCCCGTGGAAGGCGTGCACCTGCTTAGCAGTGGGGGTCAGCAGAGTTTCTTTGACTCTAGGACCCTAGGAAGCTTAACTCTCTCATCATCTCAAGTATCTGCACATATGGTCTGATGAAGCCTTTAAGTTAAACTACATTCGAATCCAGCTAATGTATTTTCTTTCTTTGTTTTCTTTTATTACTTTTTTTTTCTCTTTGGAAAGCAATATGAAAAGAAACTTATCAAGTAGCTTGTAAAATGTATATATAATAGAAAATGAAGGCTCACTGAGGTTTTTGACTTCCTCATGGTGAGACTGTGATTAGCTATGGTATATATGTATACTGTATGTGGCATGTGGAGTTTGCAGCCTACAAAACCACATCCTCCCTCTATTTTTCTCCCCAGTTGCACAGAGTATTGGCATACATGTAGTATGTTTAACCAAAGTTCTTATACTTAAAAAAAAAAAAACAGCAAACTTAAAACTTGGCAATGATACTAACCAGACTAAGACGCATAACTTAATTTATCAGGAAAATGCTCTACACAGATTTCCTACTTGAGTGTTGATAACCAGCAGTAAACCAGCACACAGAGTCTTGCGATTTGTTATTCTTGGGCACAGTGTGAGAACCTAAGATGCAAAAGCCAGTTGAAGTCTTAGTAATAGTTCTGAGGTATTTGTAATCATGAAGGATTAGCTTTTGCGTTCCTGCTTGTTCTTATTTAACACATCTATTAGGTGACTTTGGTCCTGTAAAAATTCATAGTCCATAATAATTATTTCCCTAAAGAAGATAGAGAGGCTTGTAATTTTTTCACTTTCTGTCAGATATATAAGAGGTATTTATTCATATGCAGAGAATAAATTTCCAGTGTTTTGGACTTTCTTGGTTCATTTTATTTAGTATCAAGTAGACCAATAAATATTTTAAATTCCAGTTTTCACCAGGAAAGGAATATGTGATATGACTGGAATGGCAAAAAGAAAATAAATCCACCTCAAATACTTTGATTCCAATGAAAAATGTCTAACATTTTAAATCAAGAGGAATAATATTTTCTGCTTTCCCTTAGGTTTTTATAGTGTGGTTTTTTTCATTCAGGTTTCTTTTTCCATCTTGCCTTGAGATTCCTGACCCATGATCTAGAAGTAAAGAGAAAAGGCACTTACACTACTTATTTATGTGTCGAAAATTCCTGCAAATTGAAACCTCCCCCCTCCCTGAACCTTGTCCTTTTGTCTGAGTCTTTCTCAAAACAGATAGATTCTAGGCCTTCCTGGTGTTAAATAGCGCTGTAAGGAATTTCAGGAGGTTATCTCCAGCAATCTGTCTTTTGGGGGTTGCAGTGCAAAGGCCAAAACCCATTACTATAAAGTCCTTCTTGGAAGACTAAGGAGGAAGATACCAATTATGATAAAGGAGCTGTAAAACTTTTAACCTCAACATCATTTTTAGCCTTGAAACTGGAAAAAAAAAGAGAAAAAAACAGCATTATTTTTAAAAATCCCCAAAATAATGTGTACATGGTTTCAAAACAAGTAGTAACTTTGATAGCACAAAATGAGATTAATAGGAAAAGTTAAGAATGCAAGGTGAAGAGCATTACCATCTATTTGTTGAGAATGAAATTATGTGTCTGGACGTTGACTCATTACGTCTCATATGTTTGTCAAGCAAAAGCAGTAGGGTTTCCTTTCAATGCTAAACATTATCCTATCCATAGTTTGATGGGTGAACAATGTAGTTCCTAATTTGCTTCTTTACTTTAAAGCAGCATGGATGTTATATGTTTAGGGGGATTACTATTTGAACAGTATTTTCACACAATGTGATTCTTTATACATACTGATAAATTTCCTCATGGATTCTCTAGCAGTTCGTCAAGTGAGTATTGATCTTTAAATTTAAAATTAGTGTGAAGGTACATGACATATTTCCAATAGTTAGATCTATGTAACATGTTTGTGTATGGTATTAATAGCTTGATAAAGATTTGGGAAAGTCCTTATTATGAACATATCCCAGCCTCAGAATCTGGCATAATTTCAGGAGAACAAGAAGGTTTTCCATCTTGAGAAAACATGGAAAGTAGTGATCTATTCCTATATATATTAATAAGATGAGAATTTTCCTTTTTCCTCTTTGTGATTTGAGATGATACCACAATACGAGGAGAATTTTTAATCTTTTCCTTTTGATCAGCAATATTGTACAAGTGCTATTTCCTTTAGGTTTTATTGTAAATATTAATCATGTCACTTCAAAGACTAGCCTTTTATCATTATATTAAATGACATACATGCATTGATAATTATAATTATATATCTGTATTTTATTAAAAAATACTTAAGAAATTATATATTAAAGTGTGTTACTAAACCCTTTTATGACTTTGGAGAGGAATCATTTAAAGTGTCTATAAACGGTGTTCCAAGAATAGGCACACACATGCAGACTCCAAACACAAATTTTGTAGCTTACAATTATAAGGCATGAGGAAATGGGCCTGGTATTCATTTTTCATGTGTTAAATATAATTTCTTGGTGCCTTGACCATGTCATTGAAGGTGAAGCCCTGACAAATGGTGAACACATGAAAATTCAAATGTGAGAAGAGGAGGGCAGACTGGGATGTTTTGTTTTGGGTCCGAGGGGGAAGGGCAAGGATGTAAGAATAAGCTACTTGTACCACTGACCAGTGATGACAGATCACTTTTAGACCCCTTGCCCAGAAAACATTCCAAGGGACATTGTGATGAGGTGAGGTTGTTGCTATCACAACCAGTCACATTTTGAAAATTAACACTTGCTTCCATCCAAGCTCCCTCCCAGAGGTCAATAGCTTTTCTCTAGTAGGGCACCCAGTTGCTGACCCCTGGTTTCTGGAATGTAGGGGGGTGAGGAGACTTTGGTGGCCCCCAGAGGAGGTTGGGACATAGTACTGCTGATATGGCAGTGGATCACACATTTTATATCAGTGGAATTTTGAACAGAATGCACCCCACTTTTAAAATGCGAATTCCTCTTGAGACCTCACTCCCAAGATATAAACCTACAAGCAACTCACACCTTAGTATGAAATAGATAGCACAGAAGTTTTGGAGATAGCTGGAGGTTTGATTAAGAGAAGAGAGTAAATTTTGGAGTAGGGTAGTTCTGAGATTTGGATGTGAAGGAGAAGGTGCAAGAAGAGTGATCACTAACCAAGTCTGGTGTAAAGCCATTAAAAATAATTTCTTAAGTGTTTTTCAGGAGTCATGGTAGAGTTGGTGGGTGCTATGCCGATGCTATCTTCTATTAGGTTTGTAAAGAATCCTCTATTTCAAAGTGTAACTCTGCCAGGTGTCCTCATGGAGAGTTTATTGACTCATCTACATGGAGAGTTTCTTCCACTGGAAATTAAATCATTTTATTAAATCATTACCACATTGTGTTTTAATCTCATTAATCATCATTCCTTAAAATAGGTGCTCAGAGAAGTTGCAGGTGAAGTTGACTATGTGAAGAGTAAAGTAGACATACATGATTACAGCTGTCCAGGAGCTCAAAGCTTAAAAATATTGTCGGGGGAAATGAAGAAATATATATGCATATATATGTGTGTGTGTGTGTGTGTGTGTATACATATATATTTATATACATATATATACATATATTTACATATATATTTATATATACATATATCTTTACATATACATTTATATACATATATTTACATATACATATACATATATATTTCAAGTATAGATAACATCCAACAGAGGTTTATAAACCTTAATATCCATCTACATGCTGATAGATTTTCAAATCATGAATTTTCTTTTTTTGGAATTTTGAAGGAGATCATCACTTCCTTGAGAATGAGGGAACCTGATTTCAAACCATGTATTTCCCAATCATGATTTTAGACAAAATGTAACCGCTTTAGATCTGTTTTTTACATGTTAAAGGAGTGTCTGTGATGAGAAGTTTTACTAGTCCTTTCAGTTTCAAATTCATACAACCTTGGTGTATAAATAATATTCAGCTTAATAACAGAAAAATAGTTTTATAAAAATTTTCAGAGATATGTACAAGTATTTGGATATATATATATTTCCAAAAGATATCTTTTTATATATATTTAGGTATATATCTTTATAAAGAACACTACATTACCAGGATTTTTAAAAATTTATTGGATTACTTACAACTTTTAAAAATGGAATTGTACTTTATTTAGTTATAATACATAACACATACTTTTATATATTACTGTTTGAAGGAAGCTGCACTTAATAATGCATTTACTATTTTATAGTGAACAGAAAAAGATGTTAATAAAATTTCCTTTTCATGATGCTCTTAACTGCATGGTATAAAATTGTTTCAGTTTGGAAATAAGTTAAATAATTATCAGTTCAGTTGAGTTGCTCAGTCATGTCCAACTCTTTGTGACCCCATGGACTGCAGCATGCCAGGCTTCCCTGTCCATCACCAACTCCTGGAGTTTACTCAAACTCATGTCCATTGAGTTGGTGATACCATCCAACCATCTCATTCTCTGTCGTTCCCTTCTCCTCCCACCCTCAATCTTTCCCAGCATCAGGGTCTTTTCAAATGAGTCAGCTCTTCGCATCAAGTGGCCAAAGTATTGGAGTTTCAGCTTCAACATCAGTCCTTCCAGTGAATATTCAGGACTGATTTCCTTTGGGATGGACTGGTTGGACCTCCTTGCTGTCCAAGGGACTCTCAAGAGTCTTCTCCAACACACAGTTCAAAAGCGTCAATTCTTCGGTGCTCAGCTTTCTTTATAGTCCAATTCTCACATCCACACATGATTACTGGAAAAACCATAGCTTTGACTAGATAGACCTTTTTTGGCAAAGTAATGTCTGCTTTTTAATATGCTGTCTAGGTTGGTCATAACTTTTCTTCCAAGAAGCAAGTGTCTTTTAATTTCATGGCTGCAATCACCATCTGCAGTGATTTTGGAGCCCCCAAAATAAAGTCTGTCACTGTTTCTGTTGTTTCCCCATCTATTTTCATCTAGTAAAATGTTTAGAAATGATTCCAATTTGAATTCCAAGTCATTCAAAGTTTATTTAAATTTAATGAAATTAAACTTTCATTTAAATGAAAAGATAAATTTTTAAAAATTAAATTTTCATTGGCAAAAAACCTGAATTAGTCTTTTTGAAAGGGTTTATTCATGCTGAATTAGATACAAAACAGCTGATTACTCTGCAATTCACTGAGTTTACACAAGGTTGGATCAACATACCTATTCTTTGTTCATTAGAAAAATTATATTAATTTTTAAATTATATTTTAAAAATGACATTATTTCTAATTGAAGGATGATTGCTTTACAGTATTATGTTGGTGTCTCTCAAACACCAACATGAATCAGTCATAGGTTTACCCATGTACCCTTGCGCTTCAACATTCCTCCCACCTCCCCTCCCCACCCCACCCCTCTAGGTTACTACTGAGTCTGGTTTGAGTTCCTGAATCATACAACAAATTTCCATTGGCTGTCTATTTTACATATGGTAATGTGTGTTTTCATAATTTCAAAATTATGTTAATCAAGTCACCAGAATAACTTAATAATAAAGCAAAGATATTGTTCTCAATAACAGCTTTATTTAGATATAATTCACAAACCATACAATTCACCTGTTTAAAGTGAACAATTCAGGGAATTCTCTGGCGATCCAGTGCTTGGGACTCTTGAGCCTCCACTGCAGGGGGCACGAGTTTGATCCTTGGTTGGGGAACTAAGATCCCTGCAAGCTGCACTGGTGTGGCCTAAATAAACTGGACAATTCAGTAGTTTTGGGTATAATTGTGCAACCCTCAGCACAATTTTAGAACACTCTTATCACCCTGCAAAAGACTCCATACCCATCAAATGTCACTCACTTTTCCCTCTACTTTTTTTTTACCCCAAACTCCTAGGCAACTACTAATCTACTTTCAGTCTATAAATTTGCCCACTTCTCATTGTCAGTGGAACAATAGAATATGTGGTCCTTTGTGACTGGCATCTTGCATTTAACACAATGCTTTCAGGTTCATTCAAGTTGTGGCATGTATTAGTATACAATTCCTTTTTCTTGCTGAATAGTATTACATTGTAGGTATACACTAAGTGAGTGAAGTTGCTCAGTCGTGTCCGACTCTTTGCGACCCCATGGACTGTAGCCCACCATGCTCCTCCGTCCATGGGATTTTCCAGGCAAGAGTACTGGAGTGGGGTGCTATTTCCTTCTCCAGAAGGTATACACTAAATTTTATTAATACATTCATTGATGGACATTTGGATTGTTTACATTCTTTGCTGTTATGAATAATGCTGATAAAAACTGGTGTACATCTTTTTGTGTGAATATGTTTTCATTTCTGTTGAGTATATGTCTAAGAATGACTCCTGTCATAGTATTTTGTGGATCCTGTCGTAATATTTTGTGGGACTTCCAGACTGTCTCCCAAGTGGTTGCACCATTATACATTCTTACCAGCACCGTGTGAATGTTCTGATTTTTCCATATCCTCACTAACCGTTGTTATTTATCAGTCTTTTTGTATATAGCTATCCTAGTGGGTGTGAGTGATATCTCATTGTGGTTTGGATTTTCATTCCCTGATGACTAATGCTATTGAGCATGTTTTCCTGTGCTTTATTTGTCATTTTTAGATCTTTAGAGAAATGTCTGTTCAGATTCTTCACCCATCTTTAATTGGGTTGTCTTTTAATTATTGAGGTATAAGATTTCCTTATATATTCTGGATATAAATCTCATCAGATATATTATTTGCAAATATTTTCTCCAATTTGGTAGGCTGTGTTTTGACTTTATTACGTTGATGTCCTCTGCTTCACAAAAGTTTTAATTTTGAAGAGATTCGATTTACTTCTTTCTTTCTTTCATTGCTTGTACCTTTGGTATGAGGCCTGAGACACTGGATGGATTTTTTTAAATCTGTTGTTTTAGTTTCTTAGTAAAAGTAGTAGTAACAGAAGTGCATTTTAAAGTTGTTTTTGAGTGTATATATCTACTAGTACTTTATAAATTATCCCTCCTCCCAACTCACCTGAAATATTGTCATTGGGTGAATAGTTACATGGGTTTCCCAGGTTGTTCAGTGGTAAAGAATCTGCCTGCCAGTGCAGGAGATGCAAGAGACATTAGTTTGATCCCTGGGTTGGGAAGATCCCCTGGAAGAGGAAATGGCAAACCACTCCAATATTCTTGCCTGGAAAATTCCACGAACAGAGTATCCTGGCAGGCTACAATCCATGTGGTCACAAAGAATCAGACACGACTCGGTGACAGAGTGCACATGAAAATAATTATACACCCTTCAGTGTCTTAAAAGGAAAGTGAAAGGATCCCAAAACATCATGACACTTCTATTACCCTAGAAAAAAGGTTGGCACTTTCAATATTTGTTCAATCAGTAAGTATTTACTGAGCATCTACATTGGCATTATTTTAGACATTTGGGGAACTGCAGTGGAAAAAAACTTTTGGTGTCTTCAAATGTCCTGTAAAAGTTGAAATTCTGGTTTCCTAGGGAAAAGCCTTCATACTGCAACATATCACAGTTGGCAGGAAAAAAGTGTTGCCTCTTGGCTTCCCTGTGTGTTGGTGCCCTCGCCCTTATTATGATATTACATATCCCAGATGGTCACTGCAAAATGCCTGCTCCTGTGCCAAGGTACAACAGGGATGCATTATCGCCTTAATTCTGAGTTTGTTTTGTGGTTTTCTTTGGAAACCCTAACATCATTTAAATGCAATTTCTTCAATTTGGCTCTGTTTACAGAACTGTAATAAGGTATTTCTCTATTAATAACAGGAAGGGGAAAACTTACTAGTTTCGGGTTTTGGAAAACTCCTGCACATTTTTCTTAAAGGTATTTGGTGAAATGGCTTTGCAGAGATTTGCATATTTCTTTTTATTAATTTGCCTAAATGAATTTCAAGGGAAAATGACTTGAACTGTTTTTTTTTTCCCAACAAAATAGAAGCTTTCAGCAATGATAAAGACAATTGCAAAAGTCATTTCTGTCAAGGAATGTCACAAAGTCCTAGTAGTCCTTTGCTTTAGGCACTAAGGAATGAATGAGTATCATGATGGGTGCCTTGAAGCTTCTGCTTACTTTATTTTTCTGAATTTGATGAACTTGGTGTGTAGAGAAGAGAGGAAATAGAAATTGTGTATGTTTAAATGTCTGCTGTCCACTCAATTTTACCTTGGGAGGGCATGGGGAGACAGAAATATAAAAATTAGAGCTAGAAGATCCTGAGGGGTCAAATAGGAGAGTAATATGTGGAGTAGCTAGTGACCTTCAGAATAACAATGTTGATCTGTCTACACGCTTCAAACAAGATATTCAAAAAATTCAGTGATAGCCTCCATCAATGACATTAAACACTTTCAAGCTTCCTTGTCTTTCTTTATGGTTTTCCCTCAGCCCTGAATGTCCTTCAAGCCTACATTCTCATTTTTTAAGGAATTACTTTCTCTTTCCTCAGTGAATCCTTTCCAATTCCCATTCTTTCTGTCTTCCTTTCCCCAGGAGAAATACTGCCCGCCTCCAGAATGCCAGCACAGTACTTTATGCGTACTTCTCTTAAAAGAAAGTACTTCAGTATATGCTTTTCATGTAGGTCAACCAGCCCAGCCACAATGGGAGATCCACAAGGGAGGGTGCTGTATCTCATTTATTTTTGCACAACACGTGGTGAAAAGTTTTTTTTAAGTGATTAATGAAGAAGTGGATACATGAATAAGTACATGAATAAATTAATGAAAAATTGAGTTAATTTTGTAGACTTGCAAAGGAATCTAAAACTTGGTGGGTTTGGAAGTTTTGTTTGGTGAGCTGCCAACCTGTTGTTATCAGCAGAGACACAGAGGTCAGTAGCTCCTCGTAGAAGGACAGGAAGAGAAAGACTTTCTTTCTTCTTCCCTTCCACCTGCCTTCCCTTCCTTCCTTCCTTCCTCCCCTTTTTCTTTCCTTCCTTCCTAACATAGATAACACATGAGGTTACTAACATAGTCACTTCTAGGTTATTATTGTACAAGTGTGTGAGTGAGTTGATATTGCAATGTCATTTCATCTAGAAAAAGTGATTATTTTGCAATATGAAAAAATAAAATTACTGAAGAGGACCTAGAGATCTTTCTAGCTCTCATGGTTTAGGAGTGTTCTGTCAGGAAAAAACATATGTTCTCCATTGGTGGAGACCCAAGATTCCTTGGGGAAAATCTGTTTTCTATGAGGAAACTCATAACAGTGGCTGTTGGCCTAGCATCTGGTGCTGTCTTCAGGATGAGTAGCTTAGATGAGTGAGGCCCTGTGTATTGGGGCATAGAAGGAGCCTCTTCTTGCTACCTGCCTGTTCCCTTTTCTCTGATATATAGGAGAGTATTTGGCTTGGCTTTTCTTCAGATTCTAGTGATAAGATCCACCTAAGAGATTGGGGGTGAAATGGGCATACAACTTGAGAAGTGAGCATCTATAAAGAAGTGAGCATCCTCTGCCTTCACAAAGTAAATTTAACCATAACTGTGCTTTGGGGGGTGGGGTACCAGATACCTTCCCAGATTGATAAGACTGTATTTCATTTCTGTTTTTTTCTGTTTTCTGCATGTGTGTGTGATGTCTCTGTCACAGCCCCAAAGAGAAGGCTGTGAAGGACACCATGAGCTCCTAATACACGTGTTTGCTTAGTTACATGCACTTCAATCATTTGTTCATCCCTGTATTTAGTGTTGAACACTTGCCACATGCCAGTTGCCGTTGCTGGAGTTGAGATGAACAAGAAAATGTTGTTCTTTGGGGGGGTGCTCAGAGCCCTATCAGAGAGTAACATGTGCAAAAACACAGTCCTAACACAATATAGTAAATGTCACAATAGAGGCAGTACCAAGAGCTGTGGGAACATTGGAGGATGTGACTAAGGTTATAAGGGGACAAAGGAGGGGTCAAGTAAAGCTATGAAGATGAGATGCTATTTGATGAAGTTCGAGGAAGGCTTGCCGGAGTAGGGAAGGAATATTCTGGGGCAGAATTCTCCAGTAGTCCAATAGAGCTTTGTGCAGCAGTGATAATATTCTCTATTTGCACCAACCGTTAGAGTAGCCACACGTGGCTAATGAGCACTGCAAAATAAGGCTAGTGCGATTTAGCAACCGGATTTTTTATCTCATTGAATATTAATTATTTCAAATTTAAATAAAAAATAAAACCACCTGGCTAGAGGCTACCACGCTGGACACTGAAGCTCCAGAAAGCTCTATGAAGCAGAAAGAGAAGTGTGGAATGGATAACAGAATAAAACTTCCTCAATACACCATTCAGCCACAGTGTGGATGATGCTCCGGAGGGCCATTACCAGCAGGTGGTGACTCTACTGTCGCTGAAAACTGACTAAGCTACAAAACTCTGCCTGGCAACCACCCATGACATGAACGGGTCCATGAGCTCTACTGAGCGCCTGTGCAGTTCTCGTTTGTCCTCCACACGGCTGGGCTGGCCACACAGTCATCCAGCAATGAGTCAGGCCTCAGGTCATTTCTCTCCTCTCAGGGAGAAGCCGAGAAAGTTCTTTCAGGGGTCCTTACACATGATAATTCCCTTTGACAAGGCTTGTTTTGGGGAAAAATGGTTATTAAATCTGAAGCAAAAAGGACTTTTTCTGGTATTAGTGGGTTCCTTCCTGGCTGAGGCGACTTAAAAATACCTCAGGCCCCTTCTCCTTGCTCTGTCCCTACCCTGTCCCTGCAGTACCCACTGATGAATAACAGGATGAAAGGTTGTCATTGTATTCATTTGTCAAACCGTGGTAAAGTCCAGGTAACTATCAGTGAGTTTGCCTCCTTCTCTTGCCTCAGCTCCATTAAATAAATTAAGAAGACAACTCCTTCTAGAGGAAGACAGGAGAAAATTAATGCAGACTGTTCCTCACCTGAGCTATTTAAAAAATGACTAGTGTTTGCACAGCATTTTATAGAACATACTGCATAGTCACATACGTTATCCCATTTAGTCCTTACACCACTCCTGTGAGATGCTTTCATCTTCACTTTATAGGTGAGGAAATTGGGGTTCACGACAATTAAGGACTTGCCCACAAACACTGGGCCATCGGGTGACAAACTGGGGTAAAGCCTGTTTTCTGATGCCTACATAGTGTCTGACAATGCAGAAGGAAGGTGATTGGGCAGTCATAATGGTTGAGGGGAAATCCTAACTGGTAGAGAAGGGAAGAGAAAAAAGGGAAGGGAAGTGCTCCTGCTGATTCTGTGTAACTAAAACATGAAGCTCCTTCCAGGAAAAGCAATTGGTTGGCAGGAATAATTCCCAGAATTCCCAGAATTATCAGTACAGCCTCCCTTCCTCTTGTTACCTGCTTCCTTGGGAACAGCCCCTACCTTGTGTGGGAGCTGGCTCCAAGCCAGTGGGAAGCCAGTGGGAAAATCTTAATTATATTAAGAGTTGTTAAAAGATAAACTGAGGCATGTGAAATGTTTTCAGAGTTTATCTGAACGAAAAATTGGTTCTAACATGGCAGTGCTAAACCGTTAAGTGGTTAGGAGAGCTCCACAGACAGGAGCTTAGGGTTAGTCTATTATAAAGTCCAAAGTAAAAGGAGGGAATTACTGCTTGACTACAGCTTACAGTCCAGCCTAGTTGACTGTTTGTGATGGGCTGTCCCTAGGATTTTGATTTTGGAAACTTGAAGCATCTGCAGGCTAAAATTAGGGGTTGGTTACACAGGTAGCCTCAAAGCCACCTCAGTATAATGGCCTTGAAAATTAACTTAACAGGGTTTATTTACTGTTAGGGATTGAGAAGAGGAAAAATGAAATGGTCAGCTGTCCCTCTTATGATCCCCCTGAAAATATGTGGTGTTGTAATTGTTCAGTTGCTTAGTCACATCCGACTCTTTTGCGACCCCATAGACTGTAGCCCGCCAGATTCCTCTGTCCATTGGATTCTCCAGTCAAGAATACTGGAGTGGTTTGTGATTTCCTTCTCCAGGGATCTTCCCAACCCCAGGATCAAACTCCCATCTCCTGCATTGGCAGGCAGATTCTTTACTGAGCAACCAGGGAAGCCTAGAAATATATTTATCAAATGTCAAAGTGCTATGGGAAGTTATTTCTGAAGCCAGGTCTTCATTTGAGAAAATTATTTTTCTATGCCTTTTAAAACAAAGGAGCAAATATATGGAGATAGTGAAGAGTGAGAGAAGAAGAATGGTATCAACTCATTTCTTGAAGGAAAAATTGACCTTATGCCAAAGTTCACTGACCTTGTAGCTGTATTGGCTCAAGGAAAACTACACCAGCTTCAAATTTAAATATTACAGTTTTTGATGTCATTCCCTAATATTCTTTTAACATAAATTATGATCTGCAAAATCATTTACATGGTTTGATCTACAAGATCCTGCTGCTGCCAAGTCGCTTCAGTCGTGTCCAATTCTGTGCGACCCAGTAGACGGCAGCCCACCAGGCTCCCCCAGCCCTGGGATTCTCCAGGCAAGAACACTGGAGTGGGTTGCCATTTCCTTCTCCAACGCATGAAAGCGAAAAGGGAAAGAGAAGTCACTCAGTTGTGTCCGACTCCTAGCGACCCCATGAACGGTAGCCCACCAGGCTCCTCTGTCCATGGGATTTTCCAGGCAAGAGCACTGGAGTGGGGTGCCATTGCCTTCTCCACTACAAGATCCTAACAAGTATTATTTAGTACAATTTTATGAATAAGCAAGCTGAAGCAAAATAAGGGTCTGATCTACCCAGGGCCAACCAGCTTGGAAAGGAACAAAATCAGGATTTGACCTCAAGTCCATCTGATTCCAGGTTTGTTTTTGCCATAATCCCTGTGTTACAAAACATAATGCAAGGCAGCAAAAGATAGATAAATTGGACTTCATCAAAACTGAAACATTTGTGCATCAGAGACCACTATCAACAGTGAAAAGATAACCTATAGAATGGGAGAAAATACTTGCAAATATTTGATATTTGAAAATATCGTATATCTGATAAGGGGTTAATATTATTTACTAATTAGCTTAATATATAATGCACAAAGTAAGCAAGTCCATGCAGATAACTATCTGTCATATACAATGGTGTGAAATGGCTATTAAAACAAATTTAAAAGGCAACCTGCTTAAAGAATGAGCAACCTGAGTCTCCTGCATTGCTGGAAGATTCTTTACAGTCTGAACCACCAGGGAAGCCTAGAGAACGGGCAAGGGACTTGAAAGCACACATACAAATGTCCAATAGCATGAAAAGATGCTCAACATCACATAGCATTAGGGAAATGCAAATGAAAATCACAGTGAGCTATCATTTCATAAAACAACAGAATGGATATTGGAACCCTCATGCGCTGTAGGCGGCAATGGTGCAGCCACTGTGCAAGAAGGTGGGGTGTCTTCTTAAAAGATTAAGAATAGAACTCCCAGCTCCTCACTTCTGGACATATATCCGAAAGAACTGAAAGCAGGGACTTAAACAAATATTTGTACAGCCACATTCACAGTAGCCAGAAGGTAGAAGTGATCCCAGTGTCCCTTGACAAATAAGCAAAGTGTGGCCTGTGTATACAATGCAATACTTTTCAGACTTAGAAGGAATGACATTCTGGTCCATGCTACAACATGGATGAGCCTTGAAAGCATTATGCTAAGCAAAGCAAGCCAGACACAAAAAACAATTCTTGCATGATTCCACTTATATGAGGTATCTGGGATAGTCAAATTCTAAGAGACACAAAGTTGAGTGGTGGTTGTCAGGGGCTGGGGGAGATAGGAAAAGCGAGTAAGTATTTAATGATACAGAATTTCAGTTTGGGAAAACAAAATTGTGCTGGAGATGGATGGTGGTGTTAGTTACACAGTGATGTCAATATATTTAATTCTATAGAATTGTACTCTTTAAAATGGTTAAATGGTATATTTTGTTACGTATATTTTACTAAAATAAAACTTTAGAGCATAATGCTAGTACATTTATGGCACTGTGCTAATTCTAGTGAGAAAGACTTAAAAATAATCATCATAGCTACTAGAAAATAAATCTCACAATCATTTGGGTATTCATTCTTTCAATCTTTAACAAATATTTATTGAACATTATTTATGACTCAGGTCTCATTCTAGACATTGGAATAATGTCTAAGTATCAGAATAAGACACAGAGCTGCCTTGTACAGATAAGAGTGTATGATCTAGCAGAGGAAAGAGACATAATCAAACAATAGCTCAAATAAATATAAAAGCACTATGGCATAAATGTTCTCCATGAAAAGAGCATCCATGATGCTATGAGAGCATAGACTAAGAAGAATATGATTGAAGAAAGGAATATTTGATCTTGATTTTAAGTTTAAAATAAGTACATGCGCTTGTACCATCTAACACGAGTGGCACTGGTTTCCCAAGTCCTAATTTCCACGAGTCAAGTGTGTTTGTGAAATTGCTTTACTAACGAAGAAAAGGGAATGTTTCTTGTGCAGCTGCCAGAATACAGTATTAAAAACACAAACCTGAAACGCAAATGTGCCTGATACCCAAATGAAAATGGCATGTGTTTGATTCTCATCTTCCATCTAACTAGGAAGCATTTGATTCTCCTGGCAATCAAAACAGCCTATCAATATTATTTTGCAAATCTCTATGGTCATTCTTATTAGACCTTTAGCAAAGAAGTAGGAAAGATTTATTTTATTTTATTCACAAGCAAGAGGGCACAGGGAAGTTTTATCATTTTTATGATAATGTTTGCTAACTAATGAAAAATTCAAGTGATTCATATTTTAAAATAATCACTTTAAAAAGTAAACACATAAATTTTAACCAAGCATTGCCTATGTTAGAAGGGAGAACAGGGAACGACTTATTGCTTACCAGACACAAAGAAGTTTCTTAAGAGTGTATCAGTGAGGTCCAAAATAGGCTGAGAGCACAGTTCTTTCTTTAAGACTATCTGTCTGTATGTTTACTTACACATTGAATTTTTTGGAATATAAGCTGTGTTGTCTTTTTTTTTTTTTGAGCCACTAAGAAGAAAACATGATGCTAGTTAAACTTGATATAAGGCCTTATCCATCATCCTGTGTAACACCTGATCACACCAGTTTATTGTTTCTTTCCTATTTCTTCTGCCTTCCATTGCATTGTTTGGCAGGCAATAGGATACCTTTTTGCACATGTCTCCAGTGAACTAGAGCACTTGGCTGTTGCTTTGTAAGAAAAGGTGGCATTGACATCATCCCACCAATGATAACTTCACTAATGTCAATTAATGCCCCATCTCCCATTCCTCTCTCTCTCTCATGCCTTTTTATGAGCACAATAGCCTTTATTTTCAATACTGTATCCTGATGTAGTCCTCTTAGAGACATTATATTTTGCAGTTAACTCTTGTACCAACAGTGCAAAGAACTCAAAGAAAGTGATTAAAATAAGACCAATATTATTGAATGGGCATACAGCATACAGGCAACAATGATTTCATCATAATTGCTGCCTGGCCACAGAGACTATAAGATGCCATCAACTCCAAGAAGCATTTCTGTTTGGAAGGTGTTAAAAATGTAGGAAAAACTCTATACCCTCAGATATATGTGATATGATCTACTATGTGGTGCTGGGCTTAGTCGCTCAGTTATGTCTGACTCTTTGCGACCCCATGGACGGTAGACTGCCAGGCTCCTCTGTCCATGGGGATTCTCCAGGCAAGAATACTGGAAGGGGTTGCCATGCCTTCTTCCAAGGGATCTTCCCTCCCAACCCAGGGATTGAACCCAGGTCCCCCGCGTTGCAGGCAGATTCTTTACCATTTGAGTCACCAGGGAAGCCCATGATTTACTATAAATTACTTAAAATTATTTCATAGAATCTTTATGGAAAGTTTTATACCTACCTGATTGAAAGTTCAATGGAAGTGAAATTAAGTGTCAGTCTGATCTCAATTTACTTGACCTGCTGTTTCACCTCCATTTTGTCTCTCAATCTCTCCAAGACTTTTCTCACCTTCAAAGAAAGCAGACACAACTTAGTGACTAAACAAGAAGAAAGCAGAGGCTTTGCAGATACCTTTGTGGTGTTGTCATAAACTTAAACCTGTTGCAGATTTTTGACTAATCTCAGTGAGAGAGGCACCTACAGCGAAGGCTGAACAGCTTTCCTTCCTGCTCTGTGAACACTTGGCAAAAGCGTTGATGACAGTTGCAAGAACATCATGCACAGCAGTATTCTTTACACCAGTTTAATCTGTGTCATCAAATCCCTAGAAACCATGATTAATAGCAGCACTTGAGTTTGTTCTCAAGTTGTATATTTGGCAGTGGTGAACTTTGATCTATGGTTTTACTTTAGAGAATCATTATGACACAAACTTTTCCTGTAATCCTTCCATCTAATCAAGCTCCAGACAGATATCGTGTAGGGGAACACTTAATGCCATTGCTGTAAGCTGTGTGTTTATTCTATCGTTTGAAGCACTTTGATAAGGGAAGAGGGACGTGTCCTGTCCAGGCATTGAGCAGTTGGCATCACACAGAACAATCTCAGCACCCAGAAGTGGCCAGTGCAGCATTTTGGTTAGGAACATAGACTGGAAAATTAACCCTAAAGGGAATTATGAGCCGGTGGTTTTGTCTCAAATAAAATTACTTTCCTTTCATATAGTTGTGTGAAAAGTGAAAGTGTTAGTTGTTCATTCTTGTCTGACTCTGCAACCCCGTCCGTGGACTGTCCACCACTAAGCTTCTCTGTCCATGGTATTCTCCAGGCAAGAATACTGGAGTGGGTTGCCATTTCCTTCTCCAGGGGATCTTCCCCACCTAGGGATCAAACTCAGGTCTCCTGCATTGCAGGCAGATTATTTACAGTCTGAACCACCAGGGAAGCCTTTTCATATAGTTAGGCTAAATTAATAGTTTCTCATTTTTCCCTCCTCTATCCCTCTCCCTGTGCATTTCAGTGTAGAAACTATGCTTTCTATTCTCTTTATAATTCTTTTCTAGAACATCACTGCCCAGTAGAAGTATAAAATGAGCCACATATGTATATTTACATTTTCTAGTGACCACATTAAAAATCAACAGGTGAAATTAATTTTCATTAAGTATTCTATTTAATCCAGTGCATCCTAAATATTATCATTTAAAATGTAATTAATATAAAAACGGTTAATGGAAAATTTTCCATTTTTAGTCAGTCTTTGAACACCAGTATCTATTTTGCATTAATAGCACATCTCAATTTAGATGATAATTTTTCAGTGTAACCTTTCCAAAATTAAAGTTTTAATGGAAAAATATTTTACATTGCTTCTGTTTTAAAATTTAAGCTCAAATTAATTACAATTGAGTAAAATTTAAAATCTATTTTTGTAGTTTCATAAGCCACATTTCAAGTGTTCAATGGCCACAAGGGTTTAGTGGCTACCATATAGGACAGCATAATCCTCAAGCTTCAATGAGAGCCAGATCTCTGTGATTTGGGAAGTTAATTTCATGCTATTAAACACCTGAACATATGCAATCTTATACCTGAGTTATTGGAAAAATGAGAAGTATGAGCATTGTGATCCCCAGGAGGGCTTCAGTGGGACTTCTCTTTAGGAGGTGAAGACTGAATTGTGGTTCTGGAGAAGACTCTTTAGAGTCCCTTGGACTGCAAGGAGATCAAGCCAGTCACTAGTAAAGGAAATCAATCCTGAATATTCATTGGAAGGGCTGATGCTGAAGTTCTAATACTTTGACCACCTGATGCAAAGAGCCAACTCTTTGGAAAAGACCCTGATGCTGGAAAAGATTGAGGGCAGGAGCATAAGGGAGTGACAGAAGATGTGATGGCTGGATGGCATCACCGACTCAATGGACATGAATTTGAGCAAACTCTGGGAGACAGTGAAGGACAGGGAAGCCTGGGGTGCTGTAGTCCATGGGGTTGCAAAGAGTCAGACACCACTTAGTGACTGAACAACAACAAAGACTGGAAAGAGAAACTCATAGAGGCATAACACAGGATCACTACAAGTGCTTAAAAAGTGGTAGCCATTAATATGAACTTGTTAGCCTTATATTAACAACATGAATGTAAGATCCTTGAAGTCAGAAAATGGAACTGACACATAATGTGTACTTAGCAAGCATTCTTTCCTCATATCCATTGTAGTAACCATGTAAAACTTCAGTAAAATAACAGAAACAAGCCTATTTATCCTTAGGCATGAGACTCATAAAGACAACCACTGGATGATGGAGAAAAGAGGAATTTCTTTTCTACTCCATGAAAATAATTATTGGCTTATGACAAACATTAAGTATACCTGGCATACTGAAGTTTTATACATTTTGGAAAGAAGACATGGTTGAAACTGAGTTTTTTATTTATTTGCCACTGTAGTAGAAGTGGAGGGGGTCAAGATAGGGCAGTAGGTATGGAAGCAAGTAAAACTACTCAGAGAAATGTGGAAACTTATGGACTGGCCAGTGGAGCAGTTCTGAATGTGGCTGATTTCCTATTGTTTGGACAGCATAACTTTGTTCCCAGCCTAAATCTTCCCAGGACAGCCCATCTTTGGTTTCCTTCTTGCCACATGGTTTTAGATGAAATTCAGGCTTTCTGAGTGGGCATCATGCCAAGGTTTCTAGGCTGGAGGACAAGGTAATAACTTTTGATGGAAATGTGTCCAACCTGTATGATGCAATGAGTTAATAATGTTCAAAGTACTAAACTACCCTCAGCTATAACAGTTAGTTATAAGAGCTGAGTCTCCAGGAAGAACACTGAAGTCATAGAAACCTAATAACAAGTTGAGTTGAGTTGGCATTAGATAAGGGGGAAAAGGGCTTCCCAGATGGCTCTAGTGGAAAAGAACCCACCTGCCAATGCAGGAGATATAATAGATGTGGGTTTGATCTCTGGATCAGGGAAGATCCCCTGGAGGAGGAAATGACAACCTACTCCAGTATCCTCACCTGGGAAATCTGACAGACACGGGAGCAGGCTACAGTTCATAGGGTTGCACAGAGTTGGACATGACCATAGCAATGAGCACACATAAGGAGGAAAAGGCAGTTATCAAAAAGGAAGGTGCAAGTGGGCTTTATCCCAGGAATGCAAGGATTCTTTAATATCTGCAAATCAATCAATGTAATACACCACATTAACAAATTGAAAGATAAAAACCATATGATTATCTCAATAGATGCAGAAAAAGCCTTTGACAAAATGAAACATCCATTTATGATTAAAACTCTCCAGAAAGCAGGAATAGAGGGAACATACCTCAAAATAATAAAAGCTATATAAGACAAACCCACAGCAAGCATTACCCTCAATGGTGAAAAATTGAAAGCATTTCCCCTAAAATCAGGAACAACACAACAACACTCTCACCACTACTATTCAACACAGTTTTGGAAGTTCTGGACACAGCAATCAGAGCAGAAAAAGAAAGAAAAGGAATCCAGATAGGAAAAGAAGAAGTGAAACTCTCACTGTTTGCAGATGACATGATCCTCTACATCAGTTCAGTCACACAGTCATGTCTGACTCTGTGACCCCATGAATCACAGCACGCCAGGCCTCCCTGTCCATCACAAACTCCCGGAGTTTACTCAAACTCATGCCCATCAAGTCAGTGATGCCATCCAGCCATCTCCTCATCTGTCGTCCCCTTCTCCTCCTGCACCCAATCCCTCCCAGCATCAGGGTCTTTTCCAATAAGTCAACTCTTCGCATGAGGTGGCCAAAGTATTGGAGTTTCAGCTTCAGCATCAGTCCTTCCAATGAACACCCAGGACTGATCTCCTTTAGGATGGACTGGTTGGATCTCCTTGCAGTCCAAGGGACTCTCAAGAGTCTTCTCCAACACCACAGTTCAAAAGCATCAAATTTTCGGTGCTCAGCTTTCTTCACAGTCCAACTCTCACATGCATACATGACAACTGGAAAAACCATAGCCTTGACCAGACAGACCTTTGTTGGCAAAGTAATGTCTCTGCTTTTTAATATGCTATCTAGGTTGGTCATAACTTTCCTTCCAAGGAGCAAGCGTCTTTTAATTTCATGGCTGCAATCACCATCTGCAGTGGCTTTGGAGCCCAAAAAAATAAAGTCTGACACTGTTTCCACTGTCTCCCCACCTATTTCCCATGAGATGATGAGACCAGATGCCATGATCTTAGTTTTCTGAATGTCGAGCTTTAAGCCAACTTTTTCACTCTCCTCTTTCACTTTCACCAAGAGGCTTTTTAGTTCCTCTTCACTTTCTGCCATGAGGGTGGTGTCATCTGCATATCTGAGGTTATTGATATTTCTCTTAGCAATCTTGATTCCAGCTGTGCTTCTTCCAGCCCAGGGTTTCTCATGATGTACTCTGCATAGAAGTTAAATAAGCAGGGTGACAATACACACCCTTGACATACTCCTTTTCCTATTTGGAACCAGTCTGTTGTTCCATGTCCAGTTCTAACTGTTGCTTCCTGACCTGCATACAGGTTTCTCAAGAGGCAGGTCAGGTAGTCTGGTATTCCCATCTTCTTCAGAATTTTCCACAGTTTCTTGTGATCCACACAGTTGAAGGCTTTGACATAGTCAATAAAGCAGAAATAGATGTTTTTCTGGAACTCTCTTGCTTTTGCAATGATCCAGTGGATATTGGCAATTTGATCTCTCCTCCTCTCCTAAAACCAGCTTAAACATCTGGAAGTGTCCGGTTCACGTATTGCTGAAGCCTGGCTTGGAGAATTTTGAGCATTACTTTACTAGCGTGTGAGATGAGTGCAATTGTGTGGTAGTTTGAGCATTCTTTGGCATTGCCTTTCTTAGGGATTGGAATGAAAACTGACCTTTTCCAGTCCTGTGGCCACTGCTGAGTTTTCCAAATTTGCTGGCATATTGAGTGCAGCACTTTCACAGCATCATCCTTTAGGATTTGAAATAGCTCAACTGGAATTCCATCACCTCCACTAGCTTTGTTCTTAGTGATGCTTTCTAAGGCCCACTTGACTTCACAATCCAGGATGTCTGGCTCTAGGTGAGTGATAACACCATCGTGATTATCTGGGTCGTGAAGATCTTTTTTGTACAGTTCTTCTGTGTATTCTTGCCATCTCTTCTTAACATCTTCTGCTTCTGTTAGGTCGATACCATTTCCGTCCTTTATTGAGCCCATTTTTGCATGGAATGTTCCCTTGGTATCTCTAATTTTCTTGAAGAAATCTCTAGTCTTTCCCATTCTGTTGTTTTCCTCTATTTCTTTGCATTGATCACTGAGGAAGGCTTTCTTATCTCTCCTGGTTATTCTTTGGAACTCTGCATTCAAACGGGAATATCTTTCCTTTTCTCCTTTGCTTTTAGCTTCTCTTCGTTTCACAGCTATTTGTAAGGCCTCTTCAGACAATCATTTTGCCTTTTTGCCTTTCTTTTACGTGGGGAGGGTCTTGATCCCTGTTTCCTGTACAATGTCACAAACCTCCATCCATAGTTCATCAGGCTCCCTGTCAATCAGATCTAGTCCCTTAAATCTATTTCTCACTTCCACTGTGTAGTCATAAGGGATTTGATTTAGGTCATACCTGAATTGTCTAGTGGTTATCCCTACTCTCTTCAGTTTAAGTCTGAATTTGGCAATAAGGAGTTCATGATCTGAGCCAAGGTCAGCTCCCGGTCTTGTTTTTGCTGACTGTATAGAGTCTCTCCATCTTTGGCTGCAAAGAATATAATCAATTTGATTTCGGTGTTGACCATCTGGCGATGTCCATGTGTAGAGTCTTCTCTTCTGTTGTTAGAATAGAGTGTTTGCTATGACCAGTGCGTTCTCTTGGCAAAACTCTATTAGCCTTTGCCCTGCTTCATTCCGTACTCCAAGGCCAAATTTGCCTGTTACTACAGGTGTTTCTTGACTTCCTACTTTTGCATTCCAGCCCCCTATAATGAAAAGGACATCTTTTTTGGGTGTTAGTTCTAAAAGGTCTTGTAGGTCTTCATAGAACTGTTCAACTTTAGCTTCTTCAGCATTACTGGTTGGGGCATAGGCTTAGATTACTGTGATATTTAATGGTTTGCCTTGGAAAGGAACAGAGATCATTCTGTTGTTTTTGAGATTGCATCCAAGTACTGCTTTTTGGGCTCTTTTGTTGATCATGATGGCTACTCCATTTTTCTAAGGGATTCCTGCCCACAGTAGTAGATATAATGGTCATGTGAGTTAAATTCACCCATTCCAGTCCATTTTAGTTCGCTGATTCCTAGAATGTCGACATTCACTCTTGCCATGTACTGTTTGACCACTTCCAATTTGCCTTGATTCATGGACCTAACATTCCAGGTTCCTATGCAATATTGCTCTTTATAGCATCGGACCTTGCTTCTATCACCAGTCCCATCCACAACTGGGCATTGTTTTTGCTTTGGCTCCATCCCTTCATTCTTTCTGGAGTTATTTCTCCACTGATCTCCAGTAGCATATTGGGCACCTCCCGACCTGGGGAGTTTCTCTTTCAGTATCCTATAATTTTGCCTTCTCATACTGTTCATGGGGTTCTCAAGGCAAGAATACTGAAGTGGTTTGCCATTCCCTTCTCCAGTGGACCACATTCTGTCAGATTCTCTACATAGAAAACACTAAAGACTCTACCAGAAAATTACTAGAGCTAATCAATGAATATAGTAAAATTGCAGGATATAAAATTAACACAGAGAAATCCCTTGCATTCCTATACACTTACAATGAGAAAATAGAATGAGAAATTAAGGAAACAATACCACTCACCATTGCAACAAAAAGAATAAAATACTTAGGCGTATATCTACTTAAAGAAACAAAAGACCTATACATTGAAAACTGTAAAACACTGATGAAAGAAATCAAAGAGGACACAAACAAATGGAGAAATATACCATGTCCATGGATTGGAAGAATCAATATTGTCAAAATGACTATACTACCCAAAGCAATCTATAGATTCAATGCAATCCCTATCAAGCTACCAACGGTATTTTTCACAGAACTAGAACAAATAATTTCACAATTTGTATGGAAATACAAAAAACCTCGAATAGCCAAAGCAATCTTGAGAAGAAGAAATGGATCTGGAGAATCACCTGCCTGACTCAGGCCTCTACTTACAAAGCCACAGTCATCAAGACACTTATGACACTGGCACAAAACAGAAATATTAGATCAATGGAACAGAATAGAAAGCCCAGAGATAAATCCATGAACCTATGGACAGCTTATCTTCGACAAAGGAGGCAAGGATATACAATGGAAAAAAGACAACCTCTTTAACAAGTGGTGCTGGAAAAACTGGTCAACCACTTGTAAAAGAATGAAACTAGAACACTTTCTAACACCATACACAAAAATAAACTCAAAATGGATTAAAGATCTAAATGTAAGACCAAAAACTATAAAACTCCTAGAGGAGAACATAGGCAAAACACTCTCCGACATAAATCACAGCAAGATCCTCTATGACCCACCCCCCAGAATATTGGAAATAAAAGCAAAACTAAACAAATGGGACCTAATGAAACTTAAAAGCTTTTGCACTACAAAGGAAACTATAAGTAAGGTGAAAAGACAGCCCTCAGATTGGGAGAAAATAATAGCAAATGATGCAACAGACAAAGATTAATCTCAAAAATATACAAGCAACTCCTGCAGCTCAAATCCAGAAAAATAAAGGACCCAATCAAAAAATGCCGGCCAAAGAACTAAACAGACATTTCCCAAAGAAGACATTAAGATGGAACAAACACATGAAAAGATGCTCAAACATCACTCATTATTCAGAGAAATGCAAAATCAAAACCACAATGATGTACCATTACAATGCCAGTCACGAGGCTGCTATCCAAAAGTCTACAAGCAATAAAATGCTGGAGAGGGTGTGGAATGAAAAGGAAACCCCTCTTACACTGTTGCGTGGGAATGCAAGCTAGTACAGCCGCTATGGAGAACAGTGTGGAGATTTTTCTTTAAAAAACTGGAATAGAAAACTGCCATATGACCAGCATCCCACTTCTGGGCACTACACACGAGGAACCAGATCTGAAAGAGACACGATGCACCCCATTGGTTCATCTCAGCACTGGTTTTATAATAGCCAGGACATGGAAGCAACCTAGATGCCCATCAGCAGACGAATGGATAAGGAAGCTGTGGTACATATACACCATGGAATATTACTCAGCCATTAAAAAGAGTTCATTTGAATCAGTTCTAATGAGATGGATGAAACTGAAGCCCATTATACAGAGTGAAGTAAGCCAGAAAGATAAAGACCATTACAGTATACTAACACATATATATGGAATTTAGAAAGATGGTAACAATAACCCTATATACAAAATAGAAAAAGAGAGACAGATGTACAGAACAGACTTTTGGACTCTGTGGGAGAAGGTGAGGGTGGGATGTTTTGAGAGAACAGCATCGAAACATGTCTATTATCAAGGGTGAAACAGATCACCAGCTCAGGTGGGATGCATGAGACGAGTGCTCGGTCCTGGTGCACTGGGAAGACTCAGAGGGATGGGGTGAGGAGGGAGGTGGGAGGGGGGATTGGGATGGGGAATACATGTAAATCCATGGCTGATTCATGTCAATGTATGGCAAAAACCACTACAATATTGTAAAGTAATTAGCCTCCAACTAATAAAAATAAATGAAAAAAAATTAAAAAAATAAAAATAAAAAAAGTAAAAAAAATAATAAAATTAAAAAAGTAAAAAAAAAAAAGAAGGTGGACTTCATGTTTGTTTAGATAACCCATCATAAAATTCAGGAAAAATCTTCTGGGTCCCCACACCATCTTTCCTCCTGAAGTGAAAATAGTTTAGATAAGGCAGATTATCACTGTGGCTTCTAGAGATTTGATTTCTGCTGTTACTGAATTTGGAAGAAGAGAAAAATGTGCTGTTCTCCAAGTGACTCATTTATGGGCTTCCACACTGGGATGATTCTGTAAGTCCTTGAATCATGAACTTGAACTGTTATACCCTAATTAATAAGGGTCAGTTTTTTTTAAATGGAACAAATGTAATAGCTTGTGAAGATTATGATCTATTCAAGTCATTCTTTAATTTTTCCTGATCTGTTGGCATATTTGGCTTGGGTTTTTTGTTTTTTTTTTTTTCTTTTCTTTTTTGTTTCAGGCACAAAGAATTGTTATTGCCCCTTACAAAGACAATACTTTCCTCCTAAGTTCTTTGAGCTTCGGTTTTCGTGTTGATTCCCTTAAAGGTAAGTCTTCTCCTGGGCAGCAGCCTGTGG
Organism: Cervus canadensis; assembly: GCF_019320065.1. Lineage (NCBI taxonomy): Eukaryota > Metazoa > Chordata > Mammalia > Artiodactyla > Cervidae > Cervus > Cervus canadensis. Next base: position 894,755 of record NC_057418.1, read on the forward strand.
TTTCTCCTTAGCCCACTTCTCTTCTATCAAGAATAAGGAGAAGGCGTTTTCAGAAGTTTGTTGTTGTTGTTCGGTTGCTAAGTTGTATTTGACTCTTTGTGACCCCATGAACTGCAGCACCCCAGACTTCCCTGTCCTTCCCCATCTCCCAGAGTTTGCTCAAACTCATGTTTATTGAGTTGGTGATGCCATCCAGCCATCTCATCCTCTGTCATCCCCTTTTCTTGCCCAGCATCAGCGTCTTTTCCAGTGAATCGGCTCTTCCCATCAGGTGGCCAAAGTATTGGAGCTTCAGCTTCAGCATCAGTCCTCTGAAGGGAAGAAAGGCAGAGAGCTGGGAGGTTTCTTTTCTCTTCCTTCTTTCTGATAGAGGTGATTCCTTCCCCACACTCCTCCGTGACTAAGGGGAAGCTAGTGGTAATAGTCATAGCTGCTGTTACTTGTGTACTTTCTATGTTTCAGATACTCTATTAAGCCCTTCACCTAATTTATATTATATAATCTATGTGACTGTGCTAGGAGGGAGGTAATTTTATTACCCTGATTTTACAGATGAAGAAACTAAGACTCAGCCAGATAAATAATTTACCAAAGGTACACGGCTAGTGTATACTCAAGGCAAGACTCACCAGGTCTGATTCTCCACAAAGCCCACTTTATGAAGGGCTGTTAAATATTAGTAGGCATTAGTAAGTGAGAGTCTTAAACCAGGCTCCTCGGCTCCAGTCCTTTCCCCTACCTACTGACTTCTCTCCAGGCTCCCGTGCTTCCTTTTCCCTTTCTGATTTATATGTACAACATGCTCTTTGGGTTCTGCTCCTGCTTGTGTTTTGGGAATGGAAAACTTCCAAAATTTATAATGCATACAAAGTTGGCAAAGGAAGCTTACAGCGATTAAAAGACACACATATACAAAGTTGTAAAAACAAGGGAATCAGGAAATTTAGAACAGAATTTGGCCAAGTGAGGGGTGAAAAGAAAAGGATGCAGAAACAGGAAAGGGGAGTTTTGATTTTCTCATCTGATGGCTTCAGTTCTGAAATAATAGCTTTCATTTGTGTGCATGTGTGTGTGTGTGTGTGTGTGTGTGTGTACAAGCATGCAGATCTGTGTTTTAAAGAAGAAATCACTTATATGAGGCTTCTCTGGTGGCTCAGTGGTAAAGAACCCACCTGCCAGTACGGGAGATGTGGGTTCAATCCCTGAGTGGGGAAGATCCCCTGGAGAAGGACATGGCAACCCACTTCAGTATCCTTGCCTGGAAAATCCCATGGACAGAGAAGCTTGGCAGGCTACAGTCCAGAGGGTTGCAAACAGACACAAGCGAAGCAACTGAGCATGCCCACATGTATTTCTGGCTCCAGAAATGATACTTTTCATCGCCTCTGCTATGTTAAAGAATTGTAGGGCTTCCAAAGCATCTGAACAGTAATTGAGGTTCACAGAGCCGGATGCTGCAAGGCTGCGATTCTTTCCCAGGTCTTGTCCATGTTGAGGTCTCTGTATACCTTATGTCACACTGGGTAGTTTTCACAATAATATATGCTGAATAAATGAACACTCTAGAAAAGAGACAGGGAAAAAAGTTTTTTGAACATCATGATATTGGGAATAGATACTGGTATATGGTGATGCTGGGGATGTAGTCTTAATTCTCAGCTGTAGGCAGGGTCCTCACTCCCTTAACTACACTCACATACAGACAGTACACGATTTCATTTCCAACTGCAATACTATTCAAAACCAACTGATAGGTGTCAAGTTCTTGCACAAATGCATCCCTTGAGAGTTTCTTGCTGAGAAAGATTAAGTGTAATTTTCATGGATTGGTGAGAAGTATTTCTTATTCTATACGCCTTTAAGGGGTCATTTGCCCGGATCCCAGCACAGACTGCAAACTGGACAGAGGACGACGGTCCAAGTGCGTCCCTCATACTCCAGTTGAGTGGGGCCTGTCCCGGTGACCGAGGACACAACGTGTGAGCCAAAACACACGAACGCTTGAAGGCAGCCTGTTTCTTTCCTCGCAGCTCTGTAAAATCAAAGTTTGAAGCACCACAGGAGCTCTTTTAAAACGTCCTGGCTGAGCGTGCTGCAGCCCAGATGTTGTTCCAGCCTCGCCCTGAGCTCCAATCAGCGTTGAACTCACGCCCCCAGGCTGCAGCCCGGCTCGCCTCCGCTGGCGCTGTGCCCTAGATGTTACAGATGCCACAACTCATTTCTTTGAAGTCAGTGTGTTTTTTAAAAAAACACCCCTTTCGACAGATTTGGCCCAACTTCTCATTATATAAGCTGATATGTTGGAACATCTGTCACCATGGCCGATTCGGCCCCCATCCTCCACTGAAGTATCAGAGCTTGACATTAATAAATAATGAGGCAGTGCTGGGTTGGATGCCCAGATTAGGACGCATGGAGGCTAAAATGGCACCCTTTCATCTTTCAGGAAGAGGAAAGCCTAGATTAAGCAAACAAGGGAAACGCAGCTAGGGCCCGGATGAAAACTTTCAACTATTGCTCGCTTAAAACAAATGTTAATGTACCTCATGTGATTGTCTATCTCTTGCTAGTACAGATTGACACAAGGTTGATGGGAAGGACTAGGGCTTACCAGGTGGAGACATATGAACACAAGGACATTCATTCTACACCTTCTTGTTTACCACATCTCTGAATGCCTTCTTCTGCCCAGAGTGTTATGCCCGATGTCCGAATCCCCGAGCGGGAAGAGAGAAGGCCTCCAAGACAATGCAACTCGCAGGAAGGGAAGTTTATTACTGACTCGAGCCAGGACTCTCCGCCCGCAACCAATGCAGTGGTGTGAGTCAGAGAGCCCCGAGCCCAAGCTGTTACACAAATTTATAGGGTGAGAAGTGGATTGGTTACACGTTTGCAAAGCAATTTCATTGGTCAATACTTTCACGCGCGAGGGACTTTCCTGGGGGTTTCCGCCCAGTTCCTAATTTCGTAATTGGCAAACATCAGTGAAAGCTAATTGGTCCTAATTGGCAAACAGTGGTCATTGTTAAGCGAAAGCTACCTGAAAGTAGGAAGGCCTACTCCTAATCTAAGTTGCGTTACTTCTGCTCACCTCACACAGAGAAAGTATTTTCTTAGCAGAAATAGCTATTATAGTTTGGTCCCATATTGACATCTCCCATACAGAATAATGCCCTGGTGGTAATATATGCACTTAGGTGCCACCAGCACATGAGACATCTCGTTAGTGCTGCAAATGCCTGTCTTTATTCTTCTGTAGGGATCATCCTGTGTATTTGCTATGTGAGTACCTTCTGGGAACACGGTAGTGAATGCCCTTTGGGCAAATAGAAAAGGAGGTAGAATCTGGTTATGCTCTCATGTGAACTCCAATGCTTTGAAACTTTGAATGCATTTCCATATATTAATGGTCAAAGCCACCCTAAATCAAGGTGAACACGTGGCGTTAGGAAGACGGCCAGTGGGGTGTGTTTCCAGGTTTCTACTTCAGTGCAGGAGCACACACACACTCACACAAATCTGCACACTTTTGCACTGTACTTAAGTGCCCATATTCTGCCTGTGTTCTGCGTCATGAAACTACTTTAAAGCCAGGGATGGAGTCTGTCTGGTTTAGTCTATACAGCTCCAACTTTATGTCATGCATGTGGATGCTTAATAAATATTTAATGACAAAGGAAACAGCTCTACAAGTGAGGACGGCTGCTATTATTCCCACTGCAGAGATGAGTGAATGGAAGGAGAGAGATGAATTGCCTGAAGCCCACACGGTGAGTCAGTCACAAAGTACAGCTTAGAAGCTCAGTCCCTGGGCTGTGCCTGTGTTTGTTCAGATCTGGGTATGGAACATTTATCTTTGGGATTAGCTTCGAAGCTTGCTAAAATTAAAATTTTAAAAAAATACTGATTTCTGGGGGCTTATATTTTAAAGAGAAGATTGTGCAGAGGCCAAAATAAGAATACCAACAAGAAAGACCAGCCCAGCCCAAATTAGTAGATACTAGTGATGGAATGAAAGAAAGATGGGAAGGTTTCCTGCTGTTTCACATCCAGGAAAGACTTCTCTGGAGTTCCTTCAAGGAATGCTTACAAATTGTTCAAGGTGGTAAAAAAAAAAACAACTCCATTTATTTTTCCTCCAGGCCACATTTTAACATCACGTACTATGTAAGAATTGATGCTTTCATACTGTGGTGCTGGAGAAGACTCTTGAGAGTCTCTTGAGCTGCAAGGAGATCAAACCAGTCAATCCTAAAGGAAATAGTCCTGAATATTCATTAGAAGGACCTATACTGAAACTCAAGCTCCAGTACTTTGGCCACCTGATGCGAAGAACTGACTCATTGGAAAATACCCTGATGCTGGGAAAGATTGAAGGCAAGAGGAGAAGAGGACACTAGAGGATGAGATAGCTGGATGGCATCAGCGACTCAATGGACATGATTTTGAGCAAACTCCAGGAGATAGTGAATGATAGGGAAGGCTTTAAGCAAGAGTTGCAAGAGTACAGTGGAGTCTAGGGTCAGAGGTAGAGAGGGGAGATGCTACAGAATTCCAAGTCAGGGGCAGGAGCATCAAGAGGCTGGGCCTTAATTTAAAAAAAAAACCTCTAAACTAGTACCTTGAACTGTATTATGGTGAACATCTAAATCACTAACTAAAACTGGGTTAGGGTGCACTTGATGTAAAATTGATTGTTAGTAGAATCTGAAATCTGATTTTTAGGTAAAGATGAACAGTTTAACTGAATAGTCAGTATATATAAGTCTTTTTTCCTTCCTGTCTTCTCCCTCTGTCCCTCACCTCTCTATTTATAGCTTTATTCCAACCCAGGAATGATTATCTTTGGGAGCCTAGAGGTTTCATTGTGTGTGTGTGTGTGTGTGTGTTCACACATGCACACATTTAGTCATTGAGCTAGGGTTAAAAAAAAAAAAATGGAGAGAGACTTCTCTGGCAATCCAGTGGTTAAGATTTTGCCTTCCAATGCAGTCAGTGTGGGTTCCATCCCTGGATGGGGAGCTAAGATCCCACATGCTTTGTGGCCAAAAAACCAAAACATAAGACAGAAACATATAACAGATTCAATAATGACTTTATTTATTTGCTTATTATAGTTTTTAATTTTGTTTTATTATTGTTTCATTTTGTCTTATTTCATTTATTCTTTAAAAAACTATTGTGAAAGTCATCAGGTAATGTTTTCCAAGCATCATAACAGACACCTGAGTTTCCCAGACCATTTTCTGAAGATTTTAGTTCAGTAGATTGGATCCAGGCCTGAGAACTTACATTTAGGCTTTTCACACAATTCTTAATATTAGCTAGCATTTGGAATCCATGTCATAGGCAAAAAACCAAAATGAAACAAACAAAAAATCTCCCATTGTTATGTGGTGGTTGTTTAAAAATTATTATTAAATACTTTTAAAATTACAGAATGATTTTGAAAATAGCACAAAGAACTCCCACTTGTCATTCACTGTATTTCTGTTTTAACATTTTGCTATGTTTGCTTTATCATTCTCTCTTCCTGTAGAAGGACATATTATTTTTTTCTGAACCATTTTAGCCAGTTGAAGATCTAATGGTCATTTAAAAATATTAACTTCAGTTCATCCCATATAAAATTTTCTTAAAGATTAGCTAAAAATGATTCATGTAAAAAAAAAAATCTTTGTTAAAAAATCAATGAAGATGACACATGGAAGAGATACTATCCAAGGGCAATAGTGGCTTATGTTATGCTATGTTCATTAACTTCAATTTACAGTTCCCAAATCTTCCTTCTTTGACTCCATGATGTTAGGAATGTCACTGTTCTCTGGAATCATAACCTCATGACCGCATGGTGGAGAAAGCTTGGCAAGCTAACTGGTAGACCTCATGCTCTGTTTTCTAATGCAGCTCTTTGGTCTAGAGTGAGTTTTTGATGGGAAATAGTCTAGATGTGCATAAATTACATGGAACACTACTTCCTGCCCTCAGCCTTCCCCCTCTAGATTAAGGATAATCACTGTTTTCTGGATTTTTTTTTTTTTTTTTTGGCCTGCAGGATATTTGGAAGGCATTCAGCCTGTTCATGGTGAGCATTCAGTTGATTGCTATGTGGGGGTGGGCTTGGAAAGTGAGAACATTGCTGTTGCCCTTTCTGTAGACAGTCAGAAACAAACAAACCAAGAAAATCTATAGGCTCCTAACAGATGGGTTTTAAAAAGTAGGTCATGTTTTGAGCCCACCAACTTTGATGACATCCCTGTAACAGAAACTGGATTCCTAAGTGTCAGGATAATACAAATGAGGTTCTAAAATGGTCTCTGGATCTGTTACAGCTTCCAAGTGCAGCTGGCAAAAAAGTTGTGGAGGAAAGTCTCTAAGGATTCAGGAAAATAAAAACCATGCTGAGAAGCCCTGAATCCACTGCTCTGTCTCCCCCTCCCCCCACAGAAGAGATTGGGATTGACTAGGTCCTGAAGAAATTAAGATGATATGGAGATTTAAGGGAAAAAATTGTATGTGTACGTGTGTGCACGGGGAGGGGTGAGGATCAATTTTCTTCTTTTCGGTGAGGAGCTTACTGAAACAAAGCATATGGAGGGTAAATAATTAGGCAAAGGGATTGTGGCTGCTTTGTTTTAAGATGGTTTGTTTCTGGCAACTGAAAAGCTAAAAAGATGAGGTGTGTGGCCTTTGAAGAGGGAGACATTCACTCTTCTTCCTGGCCTCTGATGTATGTACCAAGGATCCCTCTTGATAACAGAATTATATACAGATCAATAAACTTCAAGCTCAGAGGAAGAGGGTAATAGGTCTATGAGAACTCACAGGACTAAGATAGAGTGCCCTTGTGTATTTTCCACTCTACAGTCCTGGAGGGGAAATAAAATGCCTTCTTAGGTCCAAATATCTGTGGTTTCCCAGGCTTCATGCCTCATTGCTGAGTGAGAACAACAGTTGGAAACCAGAAGGCACATTTATACATCAACACGGTTTTGCCTCCAGTGGAATGAAGGACAAAGTGGCCTCCCCAGATTATGTCTTGTTATTTGCCTGCTGCCATCAAAGATAGTCCATCAGAAATCCATCTCCGAAGCTCAATTCCCTGAAAATATTAAGCTAGAAATATTTTTTCACTATTTTTTGTCTTGTCTAAAGAGTGTTTGCCCTTCCTCTTGTCCTCGTGACCCGTCTATGGCTGAGATCCGTAAACAGGTCTTCTCTGACAGTTTATCATCTTGAGGATACATGTTGACTGGTATAGAAATTCAGCGTCACAGACATTTAGTGGACATTGTCACATCTGATGCCTCTGTGTTGACTTTGTACTATTATTTTCTAACATTGACTCTTCAATAGAAAAGGGCCACATTTAAGAAGATGAACAGTTTTGTGTCCTCAATCTAGCCTTTCCTTTCCAGTCAATCTGATGGGCATCAAGCATTTCATGTTCACACTGGGTGAGGAAAGAAGGGGGTAAGACAATACAATATTGGCAATAACAATATTTGGTAAAAAGCCTCTTTCCTCTTATATAAAACTATTGTGTGACAGGTCTTTACCTGGTGTGTGGAAGCTATTGTTCAATTGGATGGATATATATTGATTCACCTCTGAAAATCCTAAAATATACCTACAATTAGGTTAATGTCTATACTTAAATTGTGGACTATAAAGCTATTATTTATGTAAAAAATACTAGCAAGAGGAGGTTAGCAAGAAAATCACACACCGAGCATATAGATAGCTTTCAGGAAAACCCAAACTGTACATCCGTCACATGTCTTGTGACTTTTTAAGAAAGTAAAGAACTGAGACTGAAGGTGTGAGGATTGGATGGCCAGTTCTTTTTGCGTTGTGGGAAACTGTATGTTGTTCACATGCAGTTATTCAGGACCCACTCTGAAACAGCTCTGTGAGAGGAGCAACAATGGTATAAGGCATTTGATTTCATCCCAGCTTTCAACAGGGGACGCATATTTTGCTTTTAATTTTGTATGAATACCTTCAGCTTTCCTATTCTTATAAATAGAGAATAGAAGACTCTGTGAGAGAGAAATTCAAGGAAAGTTGATAGTCCACATAACTTAAATTCTCCTGAGATTTGACTTCTTTACCTGTCTTTAAAATGAACTCAGTTATCATGTTTTTCATCTGACATTCTTGGATAGTTCTTTGGGCTCTGTGGGTACAAAAAACATCACTTAGTTTCTGTATCACATTCTTGTGAAAGGGACCTGGACACATGTATATCCCGGTCTTTACACTGCTAGCTTTAAGAACGTGCACAGGTTTCAGAATTCCTCTGAGTTTCTTTACCTGTAAAAAGAGGATAATAATAGTGTCTATTTCACAGAGATTTTGTAGAGTTAAGTCATCTCATATATGTAAAGCAGTTAGAACAGTGCCTGGAAAAAATCAACATTATGTAAACACAGCATCCCTAACTTAACTATTAACATATATTCTGACCAACAGAATTTCTATAATGGAGAAATTTGGATGTCATTAGACATGAAACATGACTATCAAGTTTTCTAGGCTATTTTTGACTAATTAGAGTTGGTCAGGGGGAAAAGTTGACTTTAAACCAACTATACAGTATACAGTATGGAAATTATTATGTCTGAGACTATTTTATCTTCTTTATAAAGGGGTATCATTTGCATATCAGTTTTCATCTGGGTCTTTAAAATAAAGAGAGTGCTTAAATATCACCTAGGGTAGCTTAGATTTTCAACATAGGCAGCTCTCAAACACAGGAGGTGGAGATACGCACTCGGGTAGCCATCTCTCTTACATATCCCATAGCAGATTTTCTTGGAGTCCAACAGGCATATTGTGAAAAAAACCTCCACAGATGAATCTGATAGGTCCTTTTCTCATCATCTCTTGCCCCTTCCCCCCAACTTTAGTTGAAAATCCCCAGAAAAGTGATATACCTATTAGATCTCACCAATCTGTCACCATTCATCACTCTACTCCACACTATATAACTTCAAAATGAAACCTGTGTTTCCAAATAGAAAATCAATGAATCAAAAAATGTTTGGCCTGCTTCCCAAATGGGTTTGTATTTAAACGTTCTGTCATGGTTGCTAACATTAGTATACAAGCTGAGATAGCTTCAGTTTTTACTTCAAAATTTATTTGACCATCTTACTTATTTTTAAAAATGGTGATTAATAATAATGCTCAATGAGTTGGACATTTTGGAGTGGAAAGGATTACACATCTTTTAAGAAATACACTCAGACATGACCACGAACCATACTTATCAAGATGTTGAAATCAAATAGAGAATCTTTATAGCATCAGAAACACGAATCTGTCACTACAGGATGTAATAGACAATACTTGGAGAGTTCTATTTATTAGGTTCAGCTTTTAATTACTTTCAATAGAAATCAGAGGTTAAACGGATCCATTCAGTAGCTCAACAAATCTATATGAATGAAGATTGACATTTAACTCAGTAAACATTTGTTAAGGTACATTCTTAGAAAAAAATGACAGGCTACCCTATTTCCTCCATTCAAAAAAAAAATTCAGTTAAGAAAACTGGCAACAAATAAAGGAAGATTTGACAAAGCAGGCAAAATAAAGTAAATTCTGAACTTTAGATTTCATTTTGATCTTTTGGGAATTAGACCAGTCACTGTTTGGTTCATCTCACCAAGTTCCAATAGTTGCAAGCGTGTAGGTACTTTTATAATAAATAATTAGGTGAATTGTGAACCCTGGGAGGGCAAATCTGGATGAAGTGGGAATCAACTTTCTCTCACTTGGATGCTCTCTTTTGTAAGATCTATGAACATTACAGATGATCACAATTCTAAATTTCATGATCATCATTTTCACAATAGACCAAAGACCTTTTGGTGATATAAAGTATATTAGCAAAATTGAGGAGTGCAGAAGATGGAAATAGAAGTTCTTACACATGCTCAATAGGAGTTTAAAATAATAGACTAGAGAGAATGGAGGAAAGGAAGTATATAACAAGTAGTAGTTGCAGATTTTCCAAAAGTAGTAAAAATTATGACTACACATTTCTAAAGAGCACAACATAGCTCAAAGAGGATAAAAGGAAAGAAACCCATCCCAAACACAACACAGTAAAACTTCAGAACACCAAGACAAGAAGATACTTAAAGAAATCTGAGAAAACATTCAGATCACCTATTCAGGAATAACAATTAGAAAGATGACAGTCTTCTCAACAGTAATTATGGAAGCCGGAAGACTGTGGAATGCTTTTACAATGCTGACAGAAAGCAACTACCAAATCAATCTATAATTTTTATCCCCCACCCCCCCAAAAAAATTATCCTCATAAATGCAAAAAGAAGTCTTTTACAGATAAAAGTGCAAAAGAGTTACTACCAAGGATCCTACTCGAAAAGAAATCATAGAGGATATACTCTAAGAAAAGATAGTGATCTCAGAAGGATAGGCTGAGATTTAAGAAGGAATGGTGAGAATAAAAAATGATAAACAGGTAAATGTAAACATGTATAAAATAAACTAACTGTGATTTATGGTGCTGCAAGAAAGATAAGGGGCTTCCCCAGTGGCTCAGTGGTACAGAATCCACCTGCAATTCAGAAGCCACAGGAGCCACAGTTTCAATCCCTGGGTTGGAAGATCCCCTGGAGACATGATAATCCACTCCAGTATTTTTGCTTGGAGAATCACATGGACAAAGCATGGCAGACTACAGTCCATAGCTTCCCAGAGTTGGACAAAACCTAAGTGACTTACACACACAAACACAAAAAAGATAAGACAAATACTGGACCACAATAGTTCATAAGTTCAGTGGGGGAAGATTAGTTGTTCTAAAATTTTGTGTTACTCAGAAGGAATTCAAGATATTTAATTTTAGATTTTGTTAAAAATCTAAAAAAAATACTAAAGTTTTTTTTATCATAACCACTAAAAGAAAGAAATAGTGGTGAACTGGTAAGTGTATAATAATTTTCTCTCTGAAAATAACATCCTGACTTGTGGCATTTGCCAGTTTCTGTGATGTAGATACTCCTGCCATGGCCAATTTCAAGCTGCCAGCATGACGTCATTGAACTGGGAGCTGGGCAGATGTGTGTGCAGTTGACTCTCGTGAGCTGGTATGAGCCCATTCCAGCACATCAATGAACAGAATATATATTAATAAATCCCAAAGCATTAGAGAGAGAAAAGAACAATGTGGGGAAAAAACTTCAAACAGTCAAAAGAAGGAAAAAAAAACCAAAAATTGGGCAATTGAAACCAAAGTAAGATGATAGAAAGACATTCTAATTATCAATGATGACTATAAATGTAAATGGGCTGAAGAATTGAGCTACATGCTATCTATAAAAGATACACCCAGAGCAGAAAAAAAAAATCAGAAAGAATACCTAGAAAGACAGCCTAGTGAATGGGATAAAAGCAAAACCAAGACAGTGTTGTGTCCTGGAAGCCAATTTAATAAAGCATTTTAAATTCCACATATGATATTTCTCTTTGTCTAGCTTATTTAACTTAGTTCATAATCTCTAGATCCATCCATGCTGCTGAAAATGACAGTATTTAATTCTTTTTTTGTGGCTGAGTAAGAAAAAAAACTTACGTTTATCTAAGGGGAAAGGCAAGTGCTTAATCCCAAATTAGGATCTTGGGGTTAACATATCCATACTACTACATATAAAATAGATAACCAACAAGGACCTGCTATATAGCACAGGGAACTATACTCAATATTTTGTAATAACCTATAGGGGAAAAAATCTGAAAGAAAATATACAAGTGTGTATAACTGAATCACTTCCCTATACACCTGTCACAGACACAACATTGTATATCAAGTATACTTCAATTAAAAACTTAAAAATAAAGTGTTCTAAGAAGAAGTGATCATGTTACCAGAGGCCAATATCAGTCATAAAAAATCCATGTTTATTTCAAGCCTATCTATGTTAGGTTGGTACAACATAGCTGGGCCAAGTTGCTGATATAGAAGATCCCCGCAGGCTAGCAAAGTCACGCTGAATACTAGCAAGTACCTGCTGGGTGTCTGCTCTGTCCCGGGCACAGTGCACAAATATAAAGAAAGAAGTGTTGAATAAATGAGGCACATTTAACGCTTTTGTAGGCTTATGCTCTTGCTTCAGATGTGTTTAAGGCATAAGACTTAACTATGAACACCTCCGTCCTCGTTGTGGTGGTGTGTTTCCCAAGAAGTATTCCTGGTGATTATCAGTCTATAGCAGTTTGCGTGTGGCAACTCACTTTCTCCTGTGAATCAAGCAACACAGCCCCGCGACATCCAGAATGTTCCTCTGGAAACTGAAGCCCCCAGTGTTGAAGGCCGTTGGTCTGTGCTGTTTCGTTTTACTGTAGTCAGTTGCATTGCACTTCAGTGTTGGCTATGTGAACAGGTCCTGTAACAGGTGAGATCAAAACACAAATGCACATGCGTATCAGTACACAAGCACACACTTCAGTGTTGGCTATGTGAATAGGCCCTGTACCAGGTGAGATCAAAACACAAATGCACATGCGTATCAAAACACAAGCACACACTTCAGTGTTGGCTATGTGAACAGGTTCTGTACCATCTGAGATCAATACACAAGCACACACTTCAGTGTTGGCTATGTGAACAGGTTCTGTACCATCTGAGATCAAACACAAGCACACACTTCAGTGTTGGCTATGTGAACAGGTTCTGTACCATCTGAGATCAAAACACAAGCACACACTTCAGTGTTGGCTATGTGAACAGGTTCTGTACCATCTGAGATCAATACACAAGCACACACTTCAGTGTTGGCTATGTGAACAGGCCCTGTACCGGGTGAGATCAATACACAAGCACACACTCCAGTGGTTTCAGTGCACATTCAAATAGGTTCATATAGAGGACTGAAATGTACTAAGGTCTGGATCAGCCCATAGTATAGGCTGATTAAAATGGTACCTGGATGTTTCACCTAATTCCAGAAAGCTAGAGTTAAAAAAAACTTAAGAGATCAAACCCAGTGTTTATCAAGATTTTTAAAGAATGTAATATACCCAAAACTGGTGTTCTGTGACAACCTAGAGGGGTGTGGTGGGGAGAGAGTTGGGAGGAGGGTTCAGGAGGGATGGGACACATGTATACCTACGGATGATTTGTGTTGATGTATGGCGGAACCATCACAATATTGTGATTATCGTCTAATTAAAAAAAGAAAATGAAAAAAGAACGTAATACACAGTGACACACATACAACCAAATAACTAAAACAAAAGTCTAATGAGACAATATGTGGTACAGTGTATTTTTATCTTATTCTTTCCTATCCTATCTTTCTATATCTTTCTAAAAAAAATCGGCTGCTGCAATGCATTAAATTGATTTCATGTCCCACTAATGGCTACAACTCATAGTTTGAACTATTTTAGATCAACTGCTCTGTTTACTAGGAGATAACACTGATGCTCAGAGACACCAAAAGAGTTGTTCAAAGTCACAGTTATTCCAGAGCTGGGGCCAGAGCTCTCCTCTCCTGGTCCAGAGGGTTATGTTCACTTAGGACAATTTGTGCCTCACTTTGGATCCCTTGAAACAGGAATAAGTGTAAAGACATGTACACTTACCCCTCCGCTTTGTGTTCTCTCTTCTGCCTCCCCTGGAAAAGGTTATCAGAGAATGTTGGGTTTTTCCGATGAATGCAAGTAGTTCCTGGTTAGATTCCCCGCCCCAGGAATGCAGGGTCATGAAGACAAAGCTGCGTGTTCCTAAGCTAGACCGTTTGGTCTCAAGGCAAACCAAACTGTAGCACAGAATGTGAGGTGCGTTGGCCCTTGGCCTTCATTTATCTTCCTTTAATCAAACAGACGGAACATTTTCATTGGAAAGAATACGTTGTTATCCTTGGCTTTCTTGTGTCTCCGGCAGTATTTTTCTTAGGAATGTGTTAATAGCTGCAAAAATTTTAACACGTCTTCAAGTGCCGCTCATGTTAGGAGATTCTCCTCAGTTGTGGGAAAAGTGGTTGTCGGTTTGCCTGGTGTTTAAGCAAAATCAAAGTGTTTCTGACAGGTAGATTATGCTCTTACTTCAAATGCCCTGTCTTTACTGAATATGCGACTGGAAGCCTCAGAGGAGAGACATTTTTCTTGCCAACTCTGATTCCTTCAGTCCTCATTCCTCCTCAGGCAGCCAGGTCCAAAAATTGGTTAACTCCAGGGCCAGTGGAAGAACAGATTTGGGGGTTTCCGATTTCAAGACTGTATTTTGTTTGGCCCTTTTGTGAAGAGCAACTTTGCTGGGCTGATCAAACTCCTTTACTTTTAAATTTTGTTTGAAACAACAAGAACATTTAAGTAGCAAGTAGGAAGTATATTATGTAGAAGGCAATTCTAGAGGAAGTTGAGAACCAAATGTACAAAAATCCCTAAAAAGTCCTATTGAAGTTTTCACTGTTTCTTCAAAATATATTTATTTGGTAGAATCGAAAGTTAAGGTGAGTGAATCCTGGGTTCATTCAAGGTTACAAATTCCTGTGTATTCCATTGAAAGAAGGATCTTCCTCTGTGGACATAACACAAAACAACTGGTCTTCTGTGCCCATACACTACTTCCCTACTCATATTGCCTCAGCTATGAATGCTTTAGGGTAGATGCATAAATGCTTCCGAATGGATTTTTTACATTTTTCTGTGGGTCAACTAGACAGCTTTTCTCATTTGGATAGCTTAACTAGTCTCAGCTCAACTCACTGCTGCCTCTGAAGTCAGCCGCTAGGTCCAGGAGAGTCACCTGCATTTATATGACGCTTGGCTATTTGTTGGTTGAGGTAACAGTGCTGATTGGATCATGTTTTCTTCATGATCCATCAGGCTAGCTTAGGCTGCTTCTTATGGGTTCTAAGAGCAAGCGTGCAGGCATGATCAGTCATGGCTGACCCTTTGCAACACCATGGACTACAGTCCGCCAGGCTCCTCTGTCCATGGAATTTCCCAGACAAGAATACTTGAGTGGGTTACCATGCTCTCCTCCAGGGGATCTTCCTAACCCAGGGATTCAACCCACATCTCCTGCATCCCCTGCATTGCAGGCAGGTTCTTTACCTTTGAACCACCAGCAAAACCCTCTAAGAGCAAGAAGAAGAGGCACACTGCTTTCTGGAGCGCTTTCCAAGGCCCCATTTGTATCCCAATTGCTATTATATTTAGACTCTCAACAATAACAGACTAACACAATGAAATGAATAGGTCACAGGGCAGTGGTCTGAACGCGGGTGTCACAGAAGCAAATCCTAGGCAGTCAATGTTAGTGCTTCATCGTTCTTTCACATGTGAGCTCCTTCTTTGCTTTTGTCCAAACTGGTATTCTCTTTATTGTCCATAGTCTTAAGCTCTTCTTCCTTTTCTTTATCCCTGCCACTCATTTCCTCTTTAACTTCATTACATTCTACTTCCTCTCTCTTGATTTTCCTTCTTCTTTCTCGTCCACCAGCTAAGACTCATCACTTTTACCCAGAACCTATTTCAGCTCCAAGGAGGTAGTTTACAGAGTTAAAGTGTTTGCTGAGCACTGAGGTAACTAAAAATGGGGTCCCTGGCCACTCACCACTCAAAAGCCATTAAAGAGGCTAGGTTGGTGAATGGGAAAGTTTATTTAATTTTGGGTGCCAGCAATAAGGTGGGGGAAGATGGCTGGGAGGGCAGACGCCTGTCCAAAGGCCTAATCCCTCCCACTGACAATCAGTGGGCTGGAGCTTTTTATAGGTGGAGGGAGGGGGCTACATGGAGAAACAGCAGTCAGCTCTGACAGTCATCTTCAAGCTGGTCACTGGTGGTCTGGCCAGTATCATCTTGATTAAGTACAGTTAATCTTCAGTTTCATAGTTGGTTTGTTTCCATTTCTTGAAGCCAGTTTTTGGAATTATGGCAGTTATGTTGGGGCTACAATCTGGTCATCATGTAGTTAATTTCTTCCACCTGGAAGGGTTTCAGTAGCTACAAAACAGTTCACAGAATATGGCTCAGAATGTTCTCTATAGCCCTTAAGAAGGAACTAAAGGTGCTAGAACTATGCTTAATGACTAAATGATTGTCGCTTAGTCTTGTTGGAGTGTTTTCTTTTGTTTCTGCATTTTGTCACTTTTTCGATGAATCTTACTCTTCGGCTCAAGTTTTTCCACAGACAAAAGGCAGGTGGAGGACATGGAGAGCAAGGACCAGAGGATCCTTCTCCATTTCACTGAGGTCCCTGGAGCATGTGTACATAGAGATTTGTCTCTTAAAGTGGGATCACTTTGCCCAGAGAGGAGAGCAATTCGGCAAAGCCATTCTTCTTAATGCCTTGGTGAGGGGAGTTTCTCTATGTTGTTCCCTATTCTGATACCAACACACTTTCCTAATAACATCCCTCCTCTATTCTCCTTCTATAAAGGTGGACAGGGAATAGGATGGAATGAATGAAATCCTTTCCTTGAGCAAACTGCTTCCACTGACTGAAGAGTTCAAGTTTTACATACCTTTTGGAAGTCAAGCAAATTATTACCTAGAAAATTTGCTTCAGAGGGCAGTCCTGAATGGAAGTGAGGACAGGCTTCATAAGCTCAGCAAGAATAAAATTTAGCTATTGTGAACAGTGCTGCAGGGAACACTGTAGTACATGTGTCTTTTTCAATGACTGTTCCTTCAGGACATATGCTCATAGTGAGATTGCTGGGATTTGTGGTAGTTTTGTTCCTAGTTTTTAAAGGAATCTCCATACTGTTCTCCACAGTGGTTGTACCAGTCTTAATGAGGTGGATGAACCTAGAGCCTAGTATGCAGAGTGAGGTAAGTCAGAAAGAGAAAGACAAATATTGTGTGTTAATGCCTATATATGGAATCTAGAAGGATAGTACCAAGGATCCTACATGCAGGGCAGCAAAGGAGACTCAGATATAAACAGACTTTTGGACACAGTGGGAGAAGGAGAGGGTGGGATGATTTGAGTGAACAACATTCGAACTTGTACATTATCATATGTGAAATAGATAGCAAGTGGGAGTATGATGCATGATGCAGGGAACCCAAAATTGGTGCTCTGTGACAACCTGGGGGATTGGATGGCAGGGAGGTCCAGGAGGAAGGGGTAAGATATATGCCTATGGAGAATTCATGGTGATGTGTGGAAGAGACCATCACAATATTATAATCATCCTCCAATTACAATATATTTAAAAAGAATAAAATTTAGACTTGTGGCCACTAGGCAGTAAGCTCTTTGAGCTTAATTTTCTTCTTCCTTGTATCCCCAAAACTGATGAAGTGATTAGTACCTGGTAAATTAATGTTTGAAGGAAAAATGAAAACCTCTGAATGAATTGATATAGATAATGGGTGGGTTTGTCTGGAGCTGTTCAAAGAGATGGCTTAGAAAGTGGATTTCTGGTGTGGTCATTTTACCATCTTAGTTAAGAGGCAGGTCACATTTAGACATGCACAGGGCCAGAAATGGGTCTAAAGACCAGAGTTTAAGACCAGAGTTGGGTCTAAAGAGAGAAAAACATCTCTGAATCAAATGTTTTCATCAAGTGTTTGTATGGGACTTACCTGGTGGACAAGTGGCTAAGAATCTGCCTGCCAGTGCAGGGGACATGGGTTCGATCCCTACTCCAGGAAGATTCCACATGCCACAGGGCAGCTTAGCCAGGGGGCTGCAACTACTGAACCTGCATGCTGCAACTACTGAAGCCAACATGCTCTGTAACAAGAGGAGCCACCAGAATGAGAAGCCTGCAGCCATAACTAGAGAGTAGCCCCTGCTCACCACAACTAGAGGAAGCCCACATACAGCAACATAGACCCCCCACAACCAAAAATAACAAAAATTAAAATAAAAAAGAGATGAGATGTATGGGTTCTTGGCTCATTCTGTATCCCTGAATGATACAGAAATAAACAAAAGAAAATGGGTATTTTTAAAAGCCTTTCATGCATCTACTAGTTCCCTTGCAAACTGGCTCCAGAGCCTATTACAGCAAGTTCTGTGGCCTTGGGCAGGCTAGGAAATAGTTTTAATTTGCTCAGTGCCCTAAATTATAGACTATGTATTTGCAATTGTTTTGAACTAGTCAGCAAAGACATAGTTTTCAACAGGTTTTAAAGAGGCATTTCAGCTCACAGGTTAGAGTGCTTTAGATTATGTTGTTGCAAAACAGAGCAAATTTAAGTTATTTTCCCTTGAGGAGTGGGAAAATTGAGCAGTGTCCAATAAAAATGAAGAATAGTCATCCTGAATTAAATTGTTCATCGGGGCACACAATTGTTTTTCTTTTACTTTTTTTGCAACTATCCGTTGCAACAGGTACTCAAACAATCAGGGTTGGACAAGTGATCTTTGTGAGATGTATTCTGGGCTGAGTGTGTCTCACAGGAACTGGATTCCTGTTGTAAGACACATGGTTTTAATTAAAATGCTGATAGATATGCAACCAGAGTAAAGACTCATTAGATTGTAGCACTTTAAATTCAATAACTGAGTGCTATATGCTGGTACATCACAGTTGTATTTAACCCTTTTCTAACCATTATATGATGTGCTTTTAAACTCTTAAAAACTCTGTGGCCACTGACATCCATCATTATGTTCTAATATCTCACATTTCTTAGTATGTAAGCATTTGTTGAACGTGGGAATGAACATCCTGGTTTATTTAGGTACTCGAGAGGTTTGTGCTGCTGAAAACTATTCCTGCAATTCCAGGCATTTCCACCAGGTGGACAAAGGAGGAACTGCAGCTTTGGCAACTAAGAAGGGAAATAACATAAAAATATGAGCCCTGTTATTTTTTAGAAAAATTACACTACTTGTTTCTATGTTCTAGCAAGTTAAATATGTTGCTAAGAGGTTAAATAAACACTAAGGAGGTGTATAATAAGATTTTTTTTAAACACAGCATGTATGCCTACATAAATATAGTATGTATGCAAAATTCTTACTCAATTTGAACAATAACCATGAACTTTTTTCTAGTTTCCTCCTTTTATTCTAAATAATATTCTAAACTTTTAAAACACTGTTAAAATTGATAGCCTTCGTTTGTTAAGCCTGGGAACTATGTCTTCTAAATATATTTTAAGGAGGAAAAAAAATCTCTGCATAAACATGATAGTTTCCATATATGAGTCCCAAAGGAATTTAATTTAAGAATATTAGTAGAACTTCTAGAATTATCTATTTCATGTTTGGTTGTAGATTATCCAAATTAGATTTGGATAGATTGAATGACGTTGTTTTACTTCCCAGGTTGTTTCAGAAGCCTTTAGCTCATAAATTTGATTTCCCAGGTGGTTCAGTGGTAAAGAATCTGCCTGTCAATTCAGGAGATGCAGAATTCAAGGGTTTGATCCCTGGGTCAGGAAGATCCCTTGGAGGAGAAAATGGCAACCCACTCCAGTATTCTTGCCTGGGAAATCCCATGGACAGAGGAGCCCAGCAGGCTACAGTCCACGGGGCCACAAAGAGTTGGACATGACAAAGCATGATCATGAGGTCATAATACTATTCTCCACTGTGATACGTCAATAAAAAAAGCTCTTCCAGTGGATCCCAGGTTTGAGTAAGTCATGGTATCTCTCAGCCTTAATTTTTAAATTTTTTTGTTTAAAAATATAAGTGCCCACAATGTTTCAGGTAGAAGAGTAGGTTCTGGGATGCTATAAAGAACAATATTGCATAGAAACCTGGAATTTAGGTCCAAGAGTCAAGGTAAATTGGAAGTGGTCAAACAGGAGATGGACTAAAATGGACTGGAATGGGCAGATTTAATTCAGATGACCGTTATAGCTATGACTGTGGGCAAGAATCCCTTAGAAGAAATGGAGTAGCCATCATAGTCAACAAAAGAGTCCAAATATAGTACTTGGGTGCAATCTCAAAAATGACAGAGTGATCTCTGTTCGTTTCCAAGGCAAACCATTCAATATCACAGTAATCCAACTCCATACCCCAACAACTAATGCCAAAGAAGCTGAAGTTGTATGGTTCCATGATGACCTACAAGACCTTCTAAACTAACTCTAAAAAAAAAAAAAAAAGATGTCCTTTTTATCATAGGAAACTGGAATGCAAAAGTAGGAAGTCAAGAGATGTCTGGAGTAACAGGCAAGATTGGCCTTGGAGTATGGAATGAAGCAGGGCAAAGGCTAACAGAGTTTTGTCAAGAGAATGCACTGGTCATAGCAAACACCCTCTTCCAACAACACAAGAGACGACTCTACACATGGACATCGCCAGATGGTCAATACTGAAATCAGATTGATTATATTCTCTGCAGCCAAAGATGGAGAAGCTCTATACAGTCAGCAAAAACAAGACTGGGAGCTGACTGTGGCTCAGATTATGAACTCCTTATTGCCAAATTCAGACTTAAATTGAAGAAAGTAGGGAAAACCACTAGACCATTCAGGTATGACCTAAATCAAATCCCTTACAATTATACAGTGGAAGTGAGAAACAGATTCAAGGGATTAGATCTGATAGAGTGCCTAAAGAACCATGGACGGAGGTTCGTGACACTGTACAGGAGGCAGGGATCAAGACCCTCCCCAAGGAAAATAAATGAAAAAAAGCAAAATGGTTGTCTGAGGAGGCGTTATGAATAGCTGAGAAAAGAAGAGAAGCCAAAGGCAAAGGAGAAAAGGGAGGATATACCCATCTGAACGCAGAGTTCCAAAGAATAGCAAGCAGTGGTAAGAAAGCCTTCCTCAGTGATCAATGCAAAGAAATAGAGGAAAACAATAGAATGGGAAAGACAAGAAATCTCTTCAAGAAAATCAGAGGGAATATTTCATTTAAAGATGGGCACAATAAAGGCCAGAAGTGGTATGTATCTAGCAGAAGCAGAAGATATTAAGAAGAGGTAGCAAGAATACCCATAACTATATGAAAAGGATCTTCATGACCCAGATAACCACGATGGTGCGATCATTCAACTAGAGTCAGACATCTTGGAGTCTGAAGTCAAGTGGACCTTAGGAAGCATCACTCCGAACAAAGCTAGTGGAGGTGATGGAATTCCAGCTGAGCTATTTCAAATCCTAAAAGATGATGCTGTGAAAGTGCTGAACTCAATATGCCAGCAAATTTGGAAAAATGCAGCAGTAGCCACAGGCCTGGAAAAGTTCAGTTTTCATTCCAATCCCAAAGAAAGGCAATGCCAAAGAATGTTCAAACTATTGCCCAATTGCACTCATCTCACATGCTAGCAAAGTAATACTCAAATTCTCCAAGCCAGGCTTCAACAATATGTGAACCAAGGACTTCCAGACATTCAAGTTGGATTTAGAAAAGGCAAAGGAACTAGAGATCAAATTGCCAACATCTGTTGGATCATGGAAAAAGCAAGAGAATTCCAGAAAAACATCTACTTCTGCTTTATGGACTATGCCAAAGCCTTTGACTGTGTGGATCACAACAAACTGTGGAAAATTTTTCAACAGATGGGAATACCAGACCGCCTTACCTGCCTCCAGAGAAATCTGTATGCAGATTAAGAAGCAGGAGTTAGAACTATACATGGAACAATGGACTGGTTCCCAACTGGGAAAGGAATATGTCAAGGCTGTACATTGTCACCCTGTTTATTTAACTTAAATGCAGAGTACATCATGCAAAATGCTGGGCTGGATGAAGCACAAGCTGGAACCAAGATTGCCAGGAGAAATATCAATAACCTCAGATATGCAGATGACAGACCACCATTATGGCAGAAAGCGAAGAGGAACTGAAGAACCTCTTGACAGAAGTGTAAGAGGAGAGTGAAAAAGTTGGGTTGAAACTCAACATTCAAGAAACTAAGATCATGGCATCTGGTCCCATCACTTCATGGCAAATAGATGGGGAAACAATGGAAACAGTGACAGACTTTATTTTCTTGGGCTCCAAAATCACTGCAGATAGTGACTGCAGCCATGAAATTAAAAAACGCTTGCCCCTTGGAAGAAAAGCTGTGACCAACCTAGAGAGCATATTAAAAAACAGAGACATTACTTTGCCAACAAAGGTCTGTCTAGTCAAAGCTATGGTTTTTCCAGTAGTCATGTATGGATGTGAGAGTTGGACCATAAAGAAATCTGAGTGCCGAAGAAGTGATGCTATTGAACTGTGGTGCTGGAGAAGACTCTTGAGAGTCCCTTGGACTGCAAGGAGATAACAGTCAATTCTAAAGGATCAGTCCTGAATATTCTTTGAAAGGACTAATGCTGAAACTGAAATTCCAATAGTGTGGCCACCTGATGCGAAGAAGTGACTCCTTAGAAAAGACCCTGATGCTGGGAAAGATTGAAGGCAGGAGGAGAAAGGGATGACAGAGGATGAGATGGTTGGAGGGCATCACTGACTCAATGGACATGAGTTTGAGCAAACTCCAGGAGTTAGTGATGGACAGGGAGGCCTGGCGTGCCACAGTCCATGGCGTCACAAAGAGTGGGACACGACTGAGCGACTGTACTGAACTGAGATTTCATACTAAGTTGCATGGTACTTTTAAGAATCCAGAGAGAGGGAAAAAGATGAAACAGTCAGCAAAAAGATGAAACAGCCTTATTTTAAAGATGAAACAGCCTTAGAGAAATGATGTGACCTACCTCAGGTCAGGTCATAAGCTCTACAGTTGAATTAAACTTTATATATTTTGTTAAATTGCTTTAAGTTTCTGAAAACTCCAGTGAATTACAAGTGTGTGTATTGTACATGTATTTTAAAGATGAAACTGAACTTGTGACAGATGATGTCATCTTCTCCAGGCCACATTGCTTGAAGTGGTACCATTGGGTTCAAGCCTAGGTGTTTCAACTCCTAGATTCATGCTTTTTCATTTTCTAAGCTTTGAAGACTCTTTAGTGCATTCTATTCATCTTTATTGGTTCATTAAAACATACATGCGTTCCATTCTTATTTATGTCCATGTAGTTTGTTGAGTTGACAGAGCAATCCTTCCAGATTCCATCTTCCAAAAATCAGGATGGATGCTGACTATGCTCATTGGGTCTTCAGTTTGCAGCCTGTCAAGTGGATACAATAGTTCTGTCACACGAATCAGGTTCATGTAGTAAAAATCAATCACAGTTCTTCATGTTTCAAATGTTAAGAACATATTTAGAGCACCTGCTTTGTGTAGACCTCTGAGTTAAGCACTTTAAGAGGATGCAAAGTAAATAATAAGTCTGGGCCTTTGTTTCCAGTTGCACAGAGGCAGAGTCTACAGTCCATGGAGTCACAAAGAGCTGGACATGACTGAAGCGAAATAGGTTATGTGAAAGTATTATGCCAATATAATATAAGGAGCCTGAATGTACATGGATTTGGGTATTGTGGGCAGTCCTGGAGTAAATTCCAGTGGATACTAAGGGACTACTGTATTTGGAGAACATATCTTTGGATCAGATATTTTCTCAATGGAAAATGATATGAAAAGGTAACATGAATTTTAGGGCAGACAGACTTGGCTTCTGATCTTACTCAAGTGTATGATCTGAGTGTCCCAAGGCAAGTTGTTCAACCTCCAGTAATCCTGGGATGATAATACATACTGGCAAGGATATTGTTAGGTTAAGTGGAAAGAGTTTGATGAATAGCTGTTGTTAAAATGGAGGCAAACATCAAAGATATTGTGGGTTCAGTTCCAGAGTACCTCAATAAAGTGAATATTGCAATAAAGAGAGTCACAGTTTTTTTTAAGTTTTCCATTACATATAAAAATCCTGTTTATAATATACTATATAGTCTTTCAGGTGTGCAATAGCATTATATCTTAAAAAAATGTACATAGCTTAATTAAAAAACACTTGCTGCTAAAAAGTGCTAACCATCATTTCAGTCTTCATCGAGTCATAATCTTTGCAATATTAACATCAAAGATTACTGATCACAGATCACCATAATGAATATAATAATAACAGAAAAGTTTGAAATATTGTGAGAATTACCAACACATGACACAGAGACAAAAATCAAGTGCATACTGTCAGAAAAATAGCACCAAATAGACTTGCTCAACACAGAGTTGCTACAAATCTTTGATTTGCAAGAAGTGTAGTATCTGCAAAGCACAATAAAGTGAAGTGCAATAAATGAAGCATGTCTATATTATGCTGAATTAATCTAATTACTTTAAAATTATTCATGTTTATATATTTATTAAATCTTTAAAAATTACATTTTATTTCTTTTAAGATATATGGTCATTAAATCTAGATTGTAAACATATTTCCAAATAGTAGTTCTTGGGAAATTAGTAGCTGGAATCAGCATATTGATTTCCTAGGAATTAATGGGTATCTCTAAAATAGTGAAACTCAATTTATTCTAAAAAAACAGTTAGATATTTTAAAACTATTGCCTGTGCTGTTAGTTTGCTTAGCAAACCTTCTCCCCATATATTTGCAGTGATAATTCTCAGCCTTGTCTTTTCCAAATAATTGCTGATGGGGATGCAGTAAATCATTGAGCTTTTACTACTTTGCTGAATTGAACTGTCCACATGGGGCCAATTTTTTCACTTACTGTAGAAACTGATGGTTCTTCCTTGGCAAAGGAGTTATTAAAGATATATATGAGACCATTGTTGGAGCTCATTTCTACCCAATGCCAGAACTCTTGATTCGTTTTCCTCCATCTCAGTTTGCTTACTCCCCTCCCCTCAGGCTCCCTCTCCTGTCAATTGACTAAGTGCTTTGGGTAAATAAAATGATGGCACAGGTCTAGGGGACAAATATATGGATACAAAGAGGGGAGAGGGGAGTGGGAGGAATTGGGATATTGGGACTGA
The DNA here is from genome assembly GCF_019320065.1 of Cervus canadensis. Classification (NCBI taxonomy): domain Eukaryota; kingdom Metazoa; phylum Chordata; class Mammalia; order Artiodactyla; family Cervidae; genus Cervus; species Cervus canadensis. Next base: position 919,555 of record NC_057418.1, read on the forward strand.
CATATACACTATTGATACTACATATGGAATAGATGACTGATGAGAACGTACTGTATAGCTCAGACAACCCTATTTAACCCTATTTAATCGCTGTGGCGATTGACCTTAATCAGAAGAGATATCGTAAGGGCAGGGATGTATGTGTGTGTGCGGCTGATTCATTTTGCTGTGCAGCAGAGACTAATACAACATTGTAAAGCAACTGTACTCCAACAAAATTAATTTAAAAATTAAAATGAATGAACAAATAAAACAGTTATACTGATAATAACAGCATGCCCCTCCTATGAGCCAGATCTTATATAAATAGAGTTTTACATACATCATTTCATTTAATTGCCAAAAAACTCTATGCAGCAGATACTGCTGGTGTCCCCATCCTCCAGAAGAAATGAGTGAGGCATCAGAAGATGCAGTGATTTATCCGAGGCCAGATAATTTGTGTCATTGTCTAGGTTTATAACAGTGAAAGTGAAAGTGTTAGTCACCCAGTCATGTTTGACTCTTTGCGACCCCATGGACTATAGCCTGCCAGGCTCCTCTGTTCATGGAATTCTCCAGGCAAGAATATTGGAGTGTGTTGCCATTTCTTTCTCCAGGGGATTTTCCCGATCCAGGGATCTAACCCAGGTCTCCTGCGTTGCAGGCAGATTCTTTACCGTCTAAGCCAGCAGGGAAGCCCATAATAACAGTAACTAACATTTATTGGGGGTTTCCCAGGTGCCACTAGTGGTAAAAACCCTGCTGCCAATGCAGGAGATCCCAGAGACAAGGGTTCAATCCCTGGGTCAGGAAGATCCCTTGGAGGAGGAAATGGCAACATACATACTCCAGTATTCTTGCCTGGGAAATCCCATGGACAGAGGAGCCTGGCAGGTAACATTTATGTTGAGAGTTTACTACATGCCAGGTGTAGTTAGCATATGGAACCAAGTGTGTTCCATATGCTGACTTATTATCCCAATGGCAGTATGGCAAGTGATGAGATTGTAGCCAAGAGTTTTAACTTGCCCACATTTCAGGAGCTTGAGGCAGGATCCAAAACCAAAACTAAATCATCCATTAATCTCATCTCTCAACCAGACAAAGGACTGACCAAGCACTGGGAGATATACACAGAATTCTGGTCACCAGAGAAGAAACAGAGCTTTGCTTTCTTTATCTGATGAACTTATTAACTTATCAGAGAAGTAAAATGAAGACAAATGAATCCATGAGTGAAAAGGGAGAGGCTAAACTCTTAGCTACAGAAGCTAGAAGACAGGGTTTAGAGAAGGAAGGGGAATATGGACTATGTGATTCTGTGAGATCTCAATGAACCAGGTGTGGCTGGAGCTATACCTTTAAGTACTATGAATGATGAGGAGGAAGGAGGAGAGAGAATATTCTGGAATGTGGACTCACCTATGAACTCTCCATAAACAATCTGTTTCTAATTTCAGGGTTAAAACTCATTTATCTTGGCATGTTTCCTCATTAAGGAAAAAAAAATCAGCCTTTCAATATATTGCTCTATAGTCTTTTCTAGTAAGATTAAATGAACTTTGTAAAGTTTTTAAAAAGTGTTCCAATTCTTTATTCCATCAGAGTAAAAAATGTTTCATGTCCTCTGACATTAACTAGAAGAGCTAATTTCCTTTGCCTTTAATTTTGGCAATATTTTCCTTTACATAAATAATGACAGGAAGGATAAAAATTCCTTGTGACACTTCAAATGTAAATTTGATTAAAATGACATCTCCTTATGCACACAGCACATTTATATGTTTGGATCAAAGGCTTTTTTTTTTGGCAGAATGAAAGAGAATTAGCAGGTTGGTTTAATGGAGAGTCATCTGTTTTTAAAAGCTTATAATAGAAGATGGTTTTTCCTTTAATAAAACTTCACTAGGAGATAGGGTAATTTAACAATATATTCACTCAACATGTCCAAAACTGAACAGATTATGCCTCAAACCTGCTCCCTCTCCTGCGCACCCTCCTGCCTCAGGTCATCGCATATTCAGTTGCCACCTCCTGAAGGTGACTCGGCCCCCGGGCTCACTCTCTCAGCCACCAACCACCAGGCCTGTTGATTTTCTTGGGTTATCTCAAATGGCTATAGGGGCCCAGTGGGTCAAACACAGCAAGCCTGAGGGGACTCAGTCCCATGGAGAGGGTACTCAGTTTAAGGAAGACAGCAAGTACTCTTTACTACTGAGCAGTGTTGTGGTAAGGATGTGGCTCAGTCCTGCAGATTTTGGATTTTTAAGGAGAAGTTGGAAATTTAGATTTTATGTGAAATCAGTCTCTGGATTTTAACATCTTGGCGATGAATTCAGGCAAAACAATGACAAGGTTGACTTTGCAAGCTGTGTGTGATGTTTTTTCTAACCTTATTCTTTTTATCTGTTTTAGTTTTTTTTTTTTTAATCAAAGTATAATGAACAATATTGTGTTAGTTTCAGGTGTATAGCATAGTGATTCAGTTGCACAAATGTGCACTTTTTCAGATTGTTTTCCATTAAAGGTTATTACAAGATACTAAGTACAGTTCCCTATGCTATACAGAGATAAGCTAGGAGCTGAGGACTAACAGATACACACCACTATATATAAACAGGTAAGCATCAGGGCCTGTTCCATAGCACAGGGGCCCCAACTCTGTTCTTGTTCTTCGTTCCCGCTGCTCCCGTTCCAGTTTAGGTCTACATCATCTTCTGTCTAAAATGTTACCTCAGAGTCCTCACTGTTCTTGTTCCCACTAATCATGCTTCATCCTGGCTCTTGAGTGAATATTTTAAAACACAGAGTTGATCATATTATTCCACTGTTAAAAAGACAAAACAGAACAAAGCATGTGTGACGACTGCCATTGCCCTCAGGCTAATTCTAGAATCTCTGGCTTGCCTTCCAGGCCCAATATAACGTGGACCCCTCCCAACCTTCTCAGGCTCTGTCCCTGTGGTTTCCCTAGCCATGGCTTTGGTTTCAGAACACTGAACCATTCATGAGTCTCAGAAGAACATGCATAGATGAGTTCCTTTTGTGCACTATACATGTTGGTCCTTCAGCAGAGAATATCCCTCTCAAATTCTGCTTATGCTGCTCAACTCAAATGTAATTTTCCCTGTGAAGCTCAGTGAAGGGTATAGTATGTGCTCAAAAAATTGTTGAATGAATGACTAGCCAATAGTTTCTCCAAGCTTGTGCCATAGCAACCATTACCACTCTAGTCAAAATTAGCTTCTTCATGTGTGTTTATGCCATGTGTTTTGCACCTGTCACTCATTATGGTCAGAGGTACAGTATGCCTGTATTTCCTGTATTAAATTGGACCTTCCTTTCTTCACATATTTTGGCACAGTGCTTGAAGTATGATAATCAACAAATAAATACCAGGGAGTTTAAAGATCTGGCTTACACTCTAAGAGTTCCTTTGGCCCATATGTGAAGGATTGACTATAAGGGGCAAGGGTGGAGATGGCAAGACTGGGTACAAAGATGTTGTGGTAAGAGACAGGAATAAGTTGGTAGCAATGAAAAGGTCAAGAAGTGATGAGAAATGTTAGAAGTAGATCTAACAGATTTGGTTGAGGAATTGGAGGTGAGATGTGAAAAGAAAAGGGTAATTAGGGATGACTCCTGGGATTTAGGTCTGAGCAACTAGATGGATAGCAGTGCCCCTTCTCAAGATGGAGACTTGGGAATGAATCAGGGGAGGAGGATGAGATTTGATAGTTCTGTTTGGTCCATGTTACATATGCAGTGAAAATTAGATAGCGAGAGTTGTCAAGTCATGGTTAGATATATAAACATGGAGTTTAAGAGATAGGTCAAGCTGAAAAACAAGACTTCAAAAGTCACCAGTTTAGAGATACTATTTTTTTCAGTTATATATATTATTTTCAGATCCTTTTCCATTATAAGTTATTATAAGATATTGATTATAGTTCCCTGTGAAGTAAAAGTGTTAGTCACTCAGTCGTGTCTGACTCTTTGTGACCCCATGGACTGTAGCCGACCAGGCTCCCCGTCCATGGAATTTTCAGGCAAGAACACTGGATTGGGTAGCCATTCCCTTCCCCAGTGGATCTTCCTTACCTAGAGATCCAACCCAGGTCTCCCGCATTGACAGGCAGATTCTTTACCACTGAGTCACCAGGGAAGTCCCTTGTGCTATACATCCTTGCTGTTTATCTATTTTATATACAGTAGTATGTATCTGTTAATCCAAGACTCCTAATTTATCTCTCTCCCCCTTTCCTCTTTGGTAACCATCCATTTGTTATGTCTGTGAGTCTGTTTCTGTTTTGTCAGTAAATTCATTTGTATTATTTTTTAGATTCTCTGTGTAAGTGATATCATACAATATTTGTCTTTATCTGACTTATTTCACTTAACATGATATTCTCTAGGTCCATTCATGTTCCTGAAAATGGCAATATTTCATCCTTTTTATGGCTGAGTAATATTCCATTATATATATAGACATAATATATGTACATATGTATTCATTATATATGTATCACATCAGGCTTCCCTGGTGGCTCAGCAGTAAAGAATCCACCTGCTATGCAGGAGACGTGGATTTGATCCCTGGGTCAGGAAGATGCCCTGGAGGAGGACATGGCAACCCACTTCAGTATTCTTGCCTGGAGAATCCTTTGGACAGGGGAGCCTGGCAGGGTATAGTCCATAGGGTCTCAAAGAGTTGGACACGACTGAAGTGACTGAGCATGCATATAAATATCTTCTTCATCCATCCCTCTGCTGATGAACACTTAGGTTCTTTCCACGTATGGCTTTGTAAATAGCTCATGCAATTAACATTGGGATGCATGTAGAGATATCACTGAAGGCATGGGTTAGGTGAGAACACCCTGGGAAAAAATTAGAGAGAAGAAGAAAAAGAGTAGATCCTGGGCATTCTCAGATTAAAGTTATAAGAAAGGAGGAAGATCCAGCAAAAAAAAAAAAGACCGAAAAGGAGGGCCATTGAGGTAGAAGGAAAAACCAGTAATTGCAGTGTTCCAGAAGAATATAGCACAAAATATTTCAAGAAGGATGGAGTGATGAACTACAGCCAATACTATCTAGAAGCTAAAGAAAGATAAGTGATGTTGACTTTGGCATGATGTCGTTTCTTTGTGACCTTGATCTATGTAGTTTCAGTGAAAAGTTAGGGAAAAAGCCCAAATAGAGTGGGTTAAGGAAAGGGCAGGAGATGAGTAAGCTGGGCTCTGCTGAGAAAAGAAAATTTGTTTTTTTGAAAAATAGTAAATATAAAACACTTTAGTAAACTCTGTCCCACCTATTGTTAAAGCAGCTCTCTGTTTGCAGAAAGCGGTGTGAAAGTTTTTGTTATTGTTTATTTCAAACATGATTTACTCAATATTTTACCTCTACAAAACTTGGATGTTGGTAGATTCAGCCTTGTAGATTACAAATCTTATATAAGTTCCAAAAGAATTGACAACAAAAGCTTAAGACAAACATAATTTTGAAACATTCTTAATTATTCTTCTTAGAATAATACACGAGGAATTATTTTTACATAAACTTTAGAAAGACAGTTTTATTAAAAATGTCACATACTTAAGTGATAATCTTTTTGGTCATTCTGGTATTCTTTTCCAGTTTATCTTTATCCTGGTTTCTCTGCTCTTTTCTTGGAAACATTGTTTATATAATAAGATACAGACACAGTATGCTCTTTGGCCCTCCAACAAAATAGTTGCCATTTTGATCTGCCAGTCAAACTCAAGGGTCTGCCCTGAAAGTTGAGACAATTGATTACAGTTTGGACACTCAAGCAGTGTCAACTAATTTTAGTCTGCAAGGCTGGGATGTTGTGAGCAGTGACTGGCAAGGCACTGGTCGGAAGGACAGCAAGGGTTACGACTGTCCTTGTGGTAACAACTGCACAAATAGAAACAGGCTGAGTCTGTGAATGTCGTTTCAACAAATTATTTGAAGTATGAGACTACCTCCTATCTATATTTATTATTCCAGCTCTTGGCATAAAGTAGATGAAAAACTCTGTTTATTTTAAGCTTTTCCCTTAAAGGATCAGTGATGCTTAACTTCCCCACTCTGTGTACTTTGACTAGTCCAAGACATTAGCTAAACAAAACCCCAAACAACCCTCCACTCGCAACCCAACATAAGGTCTGTGTGAAGAGCTTTGCCTTCGTTAATTCTGGGGGGCATAGGGAAGAAATGAGTTAAACCCTACCTTGAAAATGGAATAAATACATTCAAAAACAAATACAGGAAGTGAAAGTTTTAGAGCCTTGGCAAGGCTTTAGGCTCCCCTGTGATGTGTTTCTTTTGTGAAGGAGCCCACCCAGGACTTCAAACAATACAGTGGGAGTGTTTGTCTAGGAATCCTTGCTAAAGGTTCTGAATGCAAATGAAAAAGCCTATTTGCTACCTTCTAGTTGCCTTACATATTGGACACTGATAGTAGAAGGTGACATACGAAGAGATCTATTCAAGCTTTATGGCCTTATTTTAGCTTGGCAGGCTCTCACCTGACTGCTATTGGCTTGGAAATTGGGACACTGACCTGTCAAGGTTTTATTGGATCATGAGAGAAAATGAAAGTGAAAGTGAAAGTTGCTCAGTCCTGTCTGACTGTTTGCTGCTCCATGGTCTATAGATAGGGTCCATGGAATTCTCCAGGCCAGAATACTGGAGTGGGTACCCTTTCCCTTCTCCAGGGGATCTTCCCAACCCAGGCATCAAACCCAAGTCTTCAGCATTGAGGGCGGATTCTTTAACAGCTAAGCCACAGGGAAACCCTTATTGGGCCATAGCTGCCAATACAACAGCCTCCCAGCTTTCCAGATTTTGTGCCCAGAGTCCCAGTAGTTTAACCACAACCCACAATTGTGAGAGTATCTAAGTGAGTGGTGTCTCTGATGACAGTGGTGTCCCTTAATCCGCGTGCGAGCGTGTTAAATCGCTTCAGTTGTGTCCAACTTTTTGTGACCCTTTGGACTACAGCCCGGGGAAGGAAATGGCAACCCACTCCAGTATTCTTGCCTGGAGAATCCCAGAGACAGAGGAGCCTGGTGAGCTGCCATCTATGGGGTCGCACAGAGTCGGACACGACTGATACGGATTAGCGGCGGCGGTGGGACTAGCCCACCGGGCTCCTCTGTCCGCGGGATTCTCCAGGCAAGAATACAGGAGTGGGTTGCCATTTCCTTCCTCCAGGGCTCTTCCCAACCCAGGGATCGAACCCAGCTCTCTTATATCTCCTGCCTTGGCAGGCAGATTCTTTACCATAGCACCACCTGGGAAGCCCATCCTTTAATCTAGTCTCAGCCAAAACTGACAGACTTTTATACATGACTGAAGCGATGTTTCTTTTATTAAAGGTATCAATGCTCAAGGTGCTGAAACACAAAACATAAGAATTTTTGACCTTTAAAAGTTTAAAAAATTAATTGCTGGTGACAATTTAAATACATTTAAAATCTTTAATCTTTAATTATGAAATAACAAATATTCATTGCAAAATTTTAAAAACTATAGCAGCATATCAAATAAAAAATTCTTTTCTTCCCAGTCCTCTAATAGCACCTAAGTGTTGATCCGTGCAGAGATTGTATTCTGTGTGTATAATCGTATACTTATTATTACATACATACACAAAAGCATATTCTGTCCTAAAAATTGTTATTTTTTCCTTAAATTTGTTATCGAAATTTCCCCATGACATACAAAGATTTCCAGAGATCGACAAAAGCCACTCTTCTAGTTTTTCAGTTACAATGCTATATAAACTTACAAATGAATATATATTGGAACATTCATTTATTCATTCACAAACATTTATTGTGTTCTTTCTATAGTCTAGGCAAAGATGAACCAGGTTAATTTTTCAGCTTGAGATTATCTATTCACTTTGTACTGTGAAAGATGAGAATTTGCCTCTCTTGTTACTCCCAACACACACCATAGACCCATACCACACACAGAGACTCACAGTTCTTCATGCATCTTGAAATAGTTATATAACTTTTGCTAAACAGTATGCGTGATTTTCATTATTATGATCATGTGACTCTGTTTAGGACTGAGCCGCATGGTATACTTCAGTGGCCTCTAATTTCTCTCCCCAGTGTGTCTTTCTTTCTTTGTGCCCATGCCCATGGCATGTGAGTTCTTTAACGGGGTGTTGAACCTGCACCCCCTGCACTGGAAGCTCAGACTCAACCACTAGACCTCCAGGGAAGTCCTTTCCAGGGTCTCTGAGGAAAAGAGCCACAGTACCGTAAGAATAGTAACTCCAGAGCTAGGCTGCTGGGATCCACAACCCTTCTTGTCCATTTACTCACTGGGGAGACCATGGGCAAGAATTTCAACCTCTCTGTGCCTCAACTTCTTCTTGAGAGTGACTATTTGGCAGGAATTCTGTAAAGACTGAGTGAATTACTATACATAAAATGCTTAGAACATTGTCTGGCACATGCTGAGTATTAGGTAAGGGCTTGTTATTTTCATCATGACAGTCTCCCAAGAAAGGATATTAACTTTTTTTAACCTTCTGTCTTTATTCTATTCCTTCACTTGATTAATAAATAGTCTGCTTGTGGATAGGAACTAGGTTGAAAATCATTTTTCCCTTCAGAATTTGAAATCATTTCTTTATTGCCTTCCCATGGAGGGAGTCTCTCTTTTTATGAATTTTGATGCTATTCCATGTCCTTTTTTCGCATATGTAACCAATATTTGTTTATATTTGTTTGTTCCCACTGTTTAGCTTTGTTTTGTTTCTCTGGAATTGCTTAGTATCCTCTCCCAATACCTAGTTGACCCAATATTTCATAATGACACACTCGAATGTGGATCTGTCTCACAATTGTTTGGGATCTGTATTGGATCCTTTAAAATCTAGAGATCGTATCCCTTAGTTTGGAGATTTTTTGCATTTTTGTATTATTTACTTTCCTCTAGTTTTTCTGTTTGTTCTTCATGGAACTCTTATTAGTTACTTACCCTCCAAATAAAATGTCTAATTTTCATATCTTTTGTTCCCTTCTTTTCCATCTCTTTGTCCTTTTGTATTAATTTTAAGGTATTCCCTCAACTTTAGTTTCCAACTTTTCTATCAAAACCTTTATTTTAAGATGTTTTGGATTTGAATAGGCTTATTCTTCCTTGAATGGCACTTATTATTTTTCAACAACATCTTGTTTCATCAGTACCCTATTTGTCTTATCAACAAATATTGGTCTTTTACATTGGTCTCAGCTCTGTTCTTTACTGTTTCCACCAGTTGCATTGACTTTTGTTTGCTTAGATCTTCCAAATGAAGGACTTCTCTAGAGAATACACTTCCACTTTCCTGGATCAGGGAGAGGACTTGGGAAGGACTCATTATAGACTTTCAACCAGTTGTACTATATTTACTTCTTCACCCCACGTTGGCTTCCATAGGTGCCTTGAACCTCCAATTCCTGGGCCTGATCATTTCAGTAGCATGAGTTATTTATGACTTGGTGGCTTCCTCTCCTATAGACGTGTAGTTTTCTGAGTTCTCTGCTCTGTGAAATCAATTTTCACTCTTTCTTTGGATTTCCGTCTTCATTTTTTGTTTTTTTTCACTGTCTATGTTTGCTTTCATTTGCTGTGATGTGTCTTTGTGGGCTATACCTTCTTTATTTATCTATTTTTGCTTTATTTTCATTTTAATGGAGCTTCAGGAAGAAATGGGATAAACATTTCAGCCTGTCACATTTTAGCCTGAAGTCTACAATACTTTTTAACAAACATTTTTGAAGATTCAAGGCAATTATTAAATGCCTACTCCATGTCAAAAACTTCTTTGGGGGCTGCTTCTTGAATTTTTAGTGTTTATAATCTGTTTCAGCCTACATTAAAACAACCCCCCTAAGTATTTCTACTGACCAATAAAATATTGAATTTTGAATAAATGACTTCTTTTGGCCTGTTGAAGTTACTAAACAATTTGAAAAAAAAAAGTTAAAGGATCTCTGTTATAAAATTTCCTAAATTATATTATTTTTCATCCAACTAGTGTAATACAGAGATTCTTTCCTTTTAGGTTTTCATGCTCCTGACTATACATGTATGTGTGCAAGTGTGTGAGTGAGTGTGCAGTGTGTGTATGTGTGTGTGAGTGTGAGTATTTCCATGTGAGAATGTAGTGTATGTCTGTGAGCATGCTCGGTTGCTTCAGTTGTCTGACTCATCGTGACCCCCATGGACCATAGTCCTCCAGGCTTCTCTGTCCATGGGATTCTCCAGGCAAGAATACTGAAGTGGGTTGCCATGCTCTCCTCTAGGGGTTCTTCCAGACCCAGGGATTAAACCTGAATCTCCAACCTTGCAGATGGATTTTTACCTGTAAGGATTTTTACCTTTACCTCTGAGCCTCTGGGGAAGCCCCATCTGTGAGCATATGTGTGTGCAAATGTGTATGTTTGTGACTATATGTATGTGTCTGTGTGTATACACATGTGTGTTTATGGTACAGATAGAAAACAACTCTGCTGGTGACTCTAGCACCAAGGTCCTTGTAATTCTTCCATGCTCCTGTTTCTCCACTTATAAAACTGAAATTACCATTCATCTTGTAGATATAGAAATGCATCATACTATAAAACACTTGGAAATAGCTCTATTAGACATAAAATAAACTGCTGCCTATAAAACTGGGATTAATGAAACATTAGAAGCAAAGGTGTTTTCACTCGTGAGACTTATGTTCCACTCAAGCGGGATTATAGGGTCTGGAATTGTTCTTGCTTTCTGCACTTATACTGCTTTTCCATCTGAGAACCCAGCTGCCGGTTAAAGACATATGTTGACGAACTACCACTGGGTTGCCTTTGTTCTTTGCTCAGAGGGCTGGTGGCAGAAGGGAAAACAGGAAGAAGTTGGAAAGCAGCTCATCTTTATTACTAAAGGCCCTGCAGGGAGAGAATTATAAAAATTAAATAAAAGGACTTTCCTGATCGTCCAGTGGTTAGGACTTTGCCTTCCAATGCTGGGGGGTGTGGGTTCGATTCCTTGTTGAGAAGCTAAGATCTCACATGCCTTGCAGCCAAAAAAAAAACAAAACCAAAACATGAAGCAGAAATAATTTTGTAACAAATTCAATAAAGACTTTAAAAATAGTTCACATCAAAAAAAATTCTTTAAAAAATCAAATAAAGGTGAATAAATACAACGTCCTTTCAAACTGTGCTATGCAACAGCAGGAATGCTCACATAACTAACCAGCTATCTAGTCTGCATTCAGAGATATAAATAAAAGACTTCTTTCAACCTGATATCATAGGATTGTAGATAGCAAGTATGCCATCCTTCTGTCTGAAGTAAAGAAACACTTACTTCATTCAACAGTTAAGCGAGCTGCTATCTGGCCCTCATTATATCTGAGATTTACAAGGACTATACAGGCCTGTGTTGCCCACGTCAGAGACCACCAGTATAAAATGCAGCAAATGGGATTTTTATCTTTCAGCACGCCTCCAAGTTGTTGCACAAGATACACTTCTCAGTCTGCATATAATCAATCTAACGTAAACCATTATCTCTGCACAAGAGACTAAGCTGAAAGCTCCTATGCTCAGGATCATACTTAAACATGCCTGACATTCACAGCTCCCTGGATTTCTTGCAAAACCCTGGGCCATGCAAGATGTTCTACGCTGAGATCAAGCTGGACTGAATGTGAGAGGAAAAAAGATGCTATCTTAAGAGGAGTTTGTTGACAGGCTGGGGAGTGAACATTTCACCAAAAATCAAAGGGTGATTTGTTCCCAAGCTTCCAAATTAACTGGTAAATGCTGGCCTACCAGGAGAGGAATTGTCCTTCAAGTTCAAGCTCAAGGTCATTACTTTCTGTTTGTTGCCATTAAAAAGATGTTCATGGAAGTCTCAGATTGCCTTTGTTTGCTAGCAATATTACTTAGAGGTCCTGAAAGATAACTGAAATTAAGCCTCTTTTAGAAATGACAAAATGGTATTTTTTGGCAAAGGCCAGAAGAGTAAGCAATTTGCACTACCATTTTGGTTTCATATATTTTTATGTATTATTTTGCTTTTCAAAGTCATTAATCATCTTCAGGGTGAATGTTCAGTGCCTATCTCCGCCTTTCATTCTCAGTACTCTTTTATTCTTTGGGTCCCTGAGCTCATTTCCTCCTAAGGTAAGGGATTTTGGTTCTTGTATCAGCAATGTCCCTTGGGTCTAAAGCAGTGAGCCTTCACCAGCACTCACTTTGTAATGAATGAATAAACATCTTTATTTCATGGTAGATGGCAAATTTGGATTGTGGTTCCAGCAAGGCATCTGGGAGGCCATACCAAGTATTAGATTCTTCCTCAGGCAGTTAGCTTGTCCATAACTGCTAGGCTATGGCTATGGCTCAGTCACTCAGCAGTGTTCGACTCAGCAGTGTTCGACTCAGCAGTGTTGTGACCCTATGGACTATAGACTGCCAGGCTCTTCTGTCCTTGGGACTCTTTTCAAGCACATGTACTGGAGTGGGTTGCCATTTCCTCCTCCAGGGGATCTTCCTGACCCAGGTATCTCCTGAATTGTATGTGGATTCTTTACTGCTGAGCCCTTGGGAAAGCCCAAACTACTAGGACAGGCCCTCCAGTCTCACAAATGTATACTCTTACGGGACTTTCCTGAGAGTTTAGTGCTTAAGGCTTGGCCTTCCAAAGCAGGGGTTGTGGGTTCAATCCCTGGTTGGGGAGCTAAGATCCCACATGTTGGCCAAAAAACCAAACATAAAACTTAAGCAATATTGAAACGAATTCAATAAATACTTAAAAAACGGTCCACATCAAAAAATCTTAAAGAAAAAAACAACCCCAAAACCAAGAACAAATGTACCATCCTAGACACAAAAGACTCCAGAAATGTGTGTGTGTGGATAAGACCATAAATTATCATTTTTTGGGGGTCAACTCAATATGTGTCTTATTTTGAGAGAAAGTGACAGCCATTACTTTTTAAATAAACTTAGTTCACATACGATTGAAAATGGAAAGGGAAGGCTGATCACTACCATAGCTTCTCTGTTTCATATATAGCATCTGGGTTCATGTTGACACTGTCAGCATTATGAAAAGGATTGTTTTAAAGGAAGAAAAGGGAGTAAATGAAATATATCAGGTTCCTACAGATATCTGGAATATTCAACCGAAGAATTCAACATAATTGAGATAATCAAATTGTTCAAGTAAAACACTGAACACCTGTGAAGACATGCTTTTCAATTTTCTAGTAATCTGAAAAAAGTAATTTTTCAAATAACCTTTGGTAGTTCTATGTCAATTCCACTGTCTCTGGGGCATGACAGGAAGAACAGACTCCACAGCTGGGACAAGATCTGTTTGGCATTTGTCTTCTGCAGCCTTGAAGAGTCTTTGTTGACCACTCTGGGTAAGGAAAAATGCCACAATATTTATTCTCAAATTGTTAAAGTGGTTCTGGCCAGCTTCTATTTTGGGAAATTGCATGTTGCCAACATAAAGAATTTCCCACATCATTTCTGTTATAAAGTTATTCTTCATTTCCTGCTCTGTAGTGGAACCATGCTTTTTTTTTCCCCCTTTTTTTTCTCCCCCATGAAACTGCTGTCTTGTAGGGAGGAGGAGGCAGGGGTGATTTCTTTATTTTGAGGTCATTTTGCAGACAGTGAGCTGCCAAATCTATTTTGAGTATTTTTCAAGAACCAGCATTCTTATGATTCACCTTGTAGCTGTGTAGGAGATATCCCAGAAACTTCATTTATTGGGTACCATAAAACTCAAGGCTTTGACATAATTCTTTTCCTATAAAATAAAGCTATGTGGTAAGGCAAGAAATACTGAGAACAACAAATATGTGGATGACAGGCTCACAGAAACGTCTCCTTCCCTTTCTACCCCTTCACAGGCCTCAGCCACACCAACGTTTGCTAGAAAATCATTATGCCTGTCATGCTCGTTGGGACCGCTGCTCAACTGTGACAATTACAACTAACTTTTGGTTTATGAAGTCCTTGTGTCTACTGAGCTGATGAAGCTAAAAATGAGCCATAATTTCTATACTAACCCAAAATAACCAGCCACCGTGAAGCTGTGTTCTTCTTTGCTGAGACACGGTGGTCAGCCTGATGGGAAACAAATAGAGAACGTGAAACAGAGACAAAAGGCAAGCAGGCCATTATCCCAGATCAGTACTCAAACCTGTTCATGATGCTGAGCTTGCCCCTAATGTTTCTGAGGTTGTAGCAAGACTATAAACAGAGGTCTTAAATATTTAAAATATATAAGGCTAATATACAAATGCATAATATATTCTGCCCTCCTACTTTGACAAGTACACTCTCGTGGTGACATGGAAGTCTTAAACTTCATGGAGTTAATTAATATATTTAATAGTATAATGCGAATGGCACATTTAAGGGAGTGACTTTTAGTGGGAAGCAGTGAGGCTGTATTACAAAGTCTTGGCAAAAGATGCAGAGAGAAGATAAGGATATGCAGGGACAAATGGAATACTATTCTGTAACTTTGTCAACTGCTGGATTTGCTGTGTTACTGAAAATAAACATATCAGACCTGGAAAGACCTCTAGATCTTTCCTCAGAGGTCGCTTTCGGACCATGGTTTAAATTAAGCTTACAGGTGTGTTTTATCTTAGTCTTTCTTGCCATTTACCTCTCTTACGTTTTCCTCTGGGTGGGGGGCCCCAGGCAAAGTCATCAGCTCCCACTTCACCAAGCCCACGTTGTTCCCTTTACTAGCCAGACTTTTTTCCTACTCATTACTTCTGTATATCAAATCTTTCAACTTTCGGTCTGCCCATCTTCTCCTATTCAGCTGAAATACAAAGAACAAAACTTCCTCCTCCTTCCAGTTTTCCTTATTTAATTATTTATTTTGCTTTTAAAAAAGATTTTTGTTGGAGTGCAGTTGATTTAAAATGTTGTATTAGGTCCAGGTACAGCAAAATGAATCTGTTAAATATCTATATCTATATCAATGCAAGCACACGTTTTCTAGAAAATCATTATGGCTGCCATGTTGCTTAAGTGCTAAGTTGCTTAAGTCGTGTCCAACTCTGCAACCCCATGCACTGCAGCCCACTAGGCTCCCCTGTCCGTGGGATTCTCCAGGCAAGAATACTGGAGTGGGTTGCCATGCCCTTCTCCAGGGGATCTTCCCGACCCGGGGATCGAACCCACATCTCTTATATCTCCTGCGCTGGCAAGTGGGTTCTTTACCACTAGCGCCACCAGGGAAGCCGAGCATATCTAGATCCACATCTATCTATATCTACATATATCTCTCCACTCTTTTTTAGATTCTTTATGGTGGGAAGATTAAGAAAAGAAGGTTTATTCCCAACACAAATAGAAAGAAAATGTGAATTCTTTCTTACTCAAACCCTAACAGTGGGGCCTTTGTGTGGGGATAAAGATTGAAGAGTAGAAAGAGGAAAGAGAAGTGGCTACTCCTCTGCCTCCCAGGATCAAGTAGATCTTCCGGAGGGTTCAGGGATTTTGGATGTTCATTTCACAACATAAATTTTGAAATTCAGAGACTCATAAATTCCAAAAGGATCCTAGTGGAATGTTGTGTGAACAGCAGGCAACACAATTCCTATTACTAACTGCTGGCCACCATCATCACCTCAGGTTACAGAGAACTTTCACAAGCATTAGCTGACTCGACAAGTATTAATGATAAGGACAATGACCATGAGATTTCAAAAAGTGCATTATAGTTGTAGCAAGTTTGTTATTTTGAGAGAGAAGTTGTTTTTCCATTTTAATTATTGTTCAACTTTCGATTCTCCCTTGTGAGTGATGATTTCACCATGCTGGGTTCTTCTGGTCAGTCGCTTCATTGCCCAACAGTATGTGTTAATCTAAAGTTATGTGTTGAAAAAATAATTGTCACCACAAATCCACCAGGCAAGACCATAAGCAAGAAAACATTATTTGCTACCACAGCAACAAGAACAATTCTTCTTTTTAAAGTATATTTTTGGATTCACCAAACAATCCTTTCCCCTTTCTTTTGTCAATGCCTAAAAAAATAGCTAGAAAAGTGTTAGGTGTTTTCTTCAACTTCTCTGTAGTGAGGATGCTATAGTGTGTTTTCCTAAGATTCTTTCCTTGTCTTTGGGAAAGTAATAATTGTGCACAAATGCAAGTAAGACTTCAGTTTACAAGGTTTTTTTCTCTTTTATTACACAAAGAGAAAAAAGGATAGTTATTTCATTTTTCCATGTTTGCCCTGTGGCATCTTGTTACAGGGCATCTGGTTATTTCTGTCATTGCATTCCACATTTCTGATGGATGACTTAACACATGTCTACTTTGAACATTTCAAACTTGGAAAAGTAAACTCTTCAGTAAGTTTCCCACCACCTACCCATCCATCACTGGGGTAAGCAGTTGTGTTTCACAGTATCGTCTCCTTCCAAGCACTGCCAGGCTCTGGAATATGGTGTGGAACTAGGGAAAAACAGATAACAAAGGTTTTGTATAAGGTGTCAGTTGACAATTCAGCTTGAACAATCTTGTTACTTTAATATGTCACACTTATTACAAATGCAGATTTAGAGGAGGAATGTGATGTGCTTTTTTTTTTTTTTTTAAAGGCAAAAAAGAGAAAGAAATATTGACTCTCATTTGGATTAAAGAATTGTGATACTTTACATGATTTGTTTTGGTGTGGATTTAATACTTGGAAATTCTTAATTTGGGACCAAGAATAAGTAAAAATTATGACTTTCAAAAATATCAATTCAGAATGTGAAAGTGAATGGAAAGTTAGGGGGTGATGGTTGAAGAGGAGAAAGAGAAAAAACTGTGGGAAACTGAAATAGTGGAAAGGAAAGATAGATATGGCTTGACTTCTTTATCAATATTAACAATAGGTAATATTTGCTGAGAGTCAGGTTTAAATGCTTTGCAGGTAATATTTTATTCAATCCTCACTGTGATTTTTTAATTATTATCTCTCTTATAAACCGGTATAGGGACATTGCATGACTTAACACCACAGTGAGCAAATGATGGAGATGGGGGATGGACCTGGTTGAATGACGGAGGCTCCACTCTCAACTACGTGACACTACCTGCTTAGTATTCCTTAGAGGGATGTCAGCTTCCTTAGAAGACATGCTCTACTAATGATGCTCTCCTTAGCTGCTTGAGTAGGATTGTTTATATCACACATGGAATAAATCCAAAAATCACTTTTCTGGGTTTGCACCTAATGTCTCAGCTTTGCAAAAATGATGGTGTCTGGGTGGACAGCTAGTGTCTCTGTTACTAGCAGTGGGTAACGGAAGGGCATGAGGTTGTTGCATGATCTCCAAAGCTTTCCAAAGAAGTATGTGTGTTACCTCCAAAGGACAGAGGCCATGCGGCATGGGAAAAAGACATACAGTCTCAACTAATGCAAATTTCCTCTTTTTTAAAAAAAATAAAAAACAGCACTTTAGCAATTTTGAAGGCATAAATTTTAAATTTCTCACTTAAATAAAGAAGCAACTACAGTATTTTCTTTCCTTCTTAGCAGGCCCTCTTTCTTACCTTGTTTGGATTGCAATACAGCAGTGTGTTTTCCATAAAGCAGGTCAAAATGCATTTTCTCCAAAAATCTCCTGGGGGATTTTTGCAGTTTATAAGTGTGAAAATTGTATATACACACTCACCAGTCCACATTTAACTTTTCTCTGCATTTTATAAAATTCTTGCTCAGGACAATCTTGTCAAGAATATTAACATATTAACTCCACCTCCATTTTCTAGTGCTTTCTCTTATCTTTTTCCACATATATGTTTTAAAGCTATAAAAGTGAAGTAATAAAATTAACTCTCAAGAATTTCTCATTGGCTTCAAAGTGAGGCAGACATCAGTTTGAATCTTAGCTCTGCCCTTCCTAGCTCTGAGGTTGTGGAAAATTTTCTGAACATCCTTTTACTTATTTGCTAAATGGGGCTGAGGTGAGAAATTTTTAAGAAAATGTTGGCAAAGCCTGTACATGTGTGTGCCCTGAACAGAGAAGGTACGTAATGAATGATGGCCCATTATTATAATGAAGTCAGGGGCACAAGTGCGTTTAGACCTCAACATCTCCACATAGGCAGGCTCCAGCTAAACCCCATGAGCCTCCTTTTCCTAAAAAACAAAAAACAAAAGCCATGTCTTGTGGGAAATGGGCTCATGGCAAGTCTTCTAAAGGTGCTAGAGCATTAAGATGTCTTTCTTCCTACATCTTTTTCCATTTCGTCCTTCACAAGCACCACCTCCCAAGTGATGAGTAGGTAACCCATGATCTATGAATGAGCAGACTCATTTGTTTCACTACCACATTTCTCTGGAGGAGCTGAGAAAAGCTGGTGTTTTCAGGAAGCGTAATGAATAGGGAGACACTGCCACTGCTTCAGTCACCTGCCTATCCATCAACTTCTGCAAGGTCAAAGTTCAATTAATTGATGACACCCTGGAGACACCCAACGCAGTTAACAAGTCTCTAGAACTTTGTGAAAAAACAAGCTGCAAGATTCAATCTCCCATAAATTCCCATCGTGGGGTTCCATCTCCTAATTTATTCTTCTACATAAAATACCCCTCTGTTAAGAAATAGTTTGCAAGAAGTTAGCATAGAAGCCACATATTGAAAGATCACAGCATAAGAAGATAAAATATTGAGACATGATACTTCTAATCTGTGACCATCAATGGATACCATTTTGCTTTAAATCCCACAATATAATCCACTTTCAGGAGAAAGCATGTTTTATCCGGGAAGTTTCACAAAGTCACACCCTTTTCCCCAGCGTGCATTTTACTGTGTCAGCAAGTCAGTGTTCACGTTCTTAAATGTTACTGCTGAAAATCTTGACCACAATGGGCCATGACTCTGCATGATGCCTTCAGGTATCACAGAGAGGTACTAGCTTGGAGAAGATGTAGGGTAACAGTACTGATTTTGAGATGAGTTTTGTTAAAATGATTAAACAAGGAGACCATTAGGCTGAGGTGGCTTTTGGTATCCATGAGGATACCTTGATAACCTAGCAAGCAAACCAAAAACCTAGAGTCAGTGAACACACGTCGTAGAAAATGGAATTTAAAAACAACCAATAGGAAATAGTCAGCTAGCCTTTCCCAAATAAGGCAACTGTTTAAGCTTTATCCAGACAAATAATTTCCAGGCTGTGCTTCATTATCTTCTCTATAAAAAGCCTTGTTCCAAGTCCCCATAGGAGGAGCACACCAAATCACTTCCAGTTTGGAGCTACCTTATGTGAATCACGTTTGAATGAAATGAACTCTTAAGAATTTTACTGTGCCTTGGTTTATCTTTTAACAGTTCACTCCTGTCACTTGGTAGGTGGAATAAAATTGGGTAAAACAAAGCTGTTCTTGGGCCCTTGCCTCAGAAGCTGAAACCAAAGCTCCTCACTGGGACCCCTTTTCCAACAGTCTTCCTGGGAACCTCCAAAAGGTCTAAATGATAGCCAAACCTACCACCGAGAAAATCTGAAAGTGGAAGTTATAGAGGAAGAGGACTTACTATGTCCAGGGAAAAGATCAGATTGCTTCTTTCTTTTTCTTTATGCCAACTAGACTCTCTATGATAGGTAGTTGCTTTCATAAAACCCACCACAGTAATCATTTGATAGAATCATCTCCATATCATACATGTACCCAAGGGGGGAAAATGGGAAGCTTTCTAACTCATCCCTTTCATTGTCCAATCTGCAGCACAGCCTGCAACCTGCTTCTTTTCTGGTTTCATAATTATTTTGTTTATTGGCCCTCAAGATGTTTGTCTGTCTGACTTTTGATATAAGTCCCTTGAGGTTAGGGTTAATGTCTTTTTTATTCTGGATTTAACCAATTGCTCAGAGCCATAAATAGTGGCTTCCTATCAGTTTAACTCACAGCTCTTTCTATAGTGTTTCTATATAGGTAGTATATTTTATTCTCCAACTTGTATTTTAATTCTTTGCCTGGTTTAAGAAAAAATATTCTTCATAGAATCATTTGGTCTGTCATCAGTTTTGGAGCCACACTGTAGTGTAAACAAAACCAATTTTTCTAATCTCCAGTAAAGTCAAGTACAAAAGAGTTCAATGTGCTTCAGTTTATACTGAAATATATAAATACTTCTGCATCTCATAAAAAAACAACACTAGACATACTGTAAGCCGTTGGATTTGGCATCACTCATTTCAGCATTAGTGTTTCATTTAGAGATAGATTCCTGAAAAATAGAACCGTGACAAGACACCTTTTATAAATCAAAGCCATGATGTCATGAAACTATGAGGTCAATGCAGAGGGCTGAACCGTATGCTGACTTTCATAGCATAATGAGAGTACCTCAGGGTTCCACTCCATGTCCCTATTCTGGGCCCCATCAGAAAAGTGCTTCAGGACAAAGGTGGAACACATTAATTTCATTTGTCATTCTTAAAACATGGCATTTTTGGTGAGTTTAATTGAAAGAAAACTAATTTCTTCCATTTCTCTTTATGAGAAATCATGAAAGTATTTAACATACCCAGACTTATCTCATATCACAACTGCTAGTTAACCTTCTGCTAAAACAATTTTTGAAAGGTTATACCACTTTTCTACTTTGCAGTCAGATTTTTTATCTCAATATAGCATCTCTTTTACCCCCAAACTTGCTAAATAAACATGCTAGCAGAAGTTATGTATTGACATTGTGATTTCAGGCAAAGACTCATTACTTGACAACAGCAGTTTCTAATTGGAGAATATCATATGGAACAGATTTGAACTGTGTGGCCTGAGTGGATGAACCCAAGATGTTTTGCTCTGCAAATATATATCAAATGATTGAGATAAAAAGGTAGTATCTTCCATGAGTCTCCCATCCGCTGGGCATGTGAGCTATTTCCGTGTGCTTCAAGGCTCTCTTGTGTCAGCGTTAATTTGGTTCTAAAGATGTCTTTCTGGTCTCTAACTTTATACTGTACGGTAGTTTGCTGCAGTAATGACATCCGACTTGTTCAAACTTCCTTTCACCCATGCCTCTAAATATTCTTCCACCTTGACAGAGCCCAGCCATGTGACCTGCTTTGGCCAATGGGAGAATAGAAAATATAATGCGAGGCTTGGAAAGTACCTGTGCACTGGGGTTTGCCCTTTCCTGTTGCTCTTTGGACCCTAATACCACCCAGAAGCAGCCCAGGATAGCCTCCTACAGGACAGGCACATGGAACAGAGATGAGCTATCCTAGCTGAGATGCTGTAGACCAGTGGTTCCCAAGATGTGGTCTCCAGGCCAACAGTAGTAAAATCACCTGTGGACTTGTTACAAATTCAAATTCTCCAGCTTCACCCCAATTCTACTGAATTAGAAACTCCAGAGGTAGACCCCAGTGATCTGTGTTTTCATGTTCTAGGTGAGTAAATAAGTAAGTGAAGTTGCTCAGTCGTGTCCGACTCTCCGACCCCGTGGACTGTCGCCCACCAGGCTCCTCCATCCATGGGATTCTCCAAGCAAGAATACTGGAGTGGGTTGCCATTTCCTTCTCCAGGGGATCTTCCCAACCCAGGGGTAGAACCCAGGTCTCCCGCATTGCAGGCAGACGCTTTAACCTCTGAGCCACCAGGGAAGCCCTTTTCATGCTCTAGGTTATTGTACAACATGCTCAAGGTTGAGAACTATCCTCTAGATCAACCAACCTGCCAATTGCCAAACACATGAGTGAGGTCGTCCTAGACCGGGAGTAAGCAAGGGACACAGACACACCCATCTATTTACATGTTGTGTTGACATCTTTCACACTACAATAGCAGAGTTGAGCAGTTACAACCCTAGACAGCAGAGTTTGCAAAGCCTAAAAATCTTTATCTGGTCCTTTACGGAACCAGGTTGTCATCACTGTCCTAAACCAACCAGTTCCAGCTGAGTCATTAGCTAACAACAGGGATCAGCCAAGCTGGCCTGGACCGAAAAAACACCCCAGTTAACTCACAGAATCATGAGAAATACTAAATGTTCGCTATTCTAAGCCATTCAAGTTTGGAGTGTTTTTACTTGCTTTAAAATTATGCGAGATAAACATGAGCTCAAAAAAGTTCGCCTGTGTGAAAGTCAATCACTGACTCACCACCTTTTCCAGACAATGACTTGTTTACACTTCGCCTCCAGGCTACGTGCCTATAATCAAGGCTTTTCTTTCTTTCTTTTTTTTTTTTTTACCCTTTGGTGAGTACAATAAACCTTCATTACATTAAATTTTGGCCACCTGATGCAGAGCTGACTCATCAGAAAAGGCCCTGATGCTGGGAAAGACTGAGGGCAAAAGAAGGGGGCGACAGAGGACAAGTTGGTTGAATGGCATCACTGACTCAGTGAACACAAATTTGAGCAAATTCTGGGAGATAGTGAAGGACAAGGAAACCTGGTGTGCTATAGTCCATGGGGTCGCAAAGAGCTGGACATGACTTAGCGACTAAACAACATCATTAAGTTTTATGATTGAACTGTATTAATTTATTTTTAAATGATTGTTATTTGTAGAAATCGATTTCTTCATTAATTGGATATATTTTTCTATCTGCACAAATTGTTTAATATCTTACATTGGGGTGGAACATGTCATTTTTGCCATTAAAATTAATGGAAATAGTTTAGTAAATTAATAACTTTTCACCTAGTGGCAGGGTTTGCAAAAAGGAATAAGCTTCTTAAAAAAAAATCTGGAAAGACATAGAAGATGTTAGTTGTTATGTGTGTTTAGTGGGATTATGGATGCTTTTTGACTTTTGGGTGTGTATTTTCATTTTCCTTGAATAAATCATGAATACATATTATTTTAAAATCAGGACTACTCTTTGTCCTCCACAACAGATATTATTCAGTTTTTCTTACTTAGACTCCAGCTGTGTTGTATGTTCCAAAATATTTCATGCATTATTTTATTTTAGATTATTTTAAAAATCATCTTTTAATTTTGGAATAATTTTAGATTTACAGAGAAGTTGCAAAGATAATGAGGAGTTCCTGCATGCCTCACTTAGTTTGCCCTAATGTTAGCATCTTACTTTACCATAGTATATTTGTCAAAACTAAGAAAGCAACATTGGTGCATTATTGTTCAAGACTGTTTGGATGTTACCTTTTTTACTGAAGTATACTTACTTTACAGTGTGTGATAGTCTCTGCTGTACAGTGAAGTCAATCAGCCATTCATATGCATGTAGCCCCTCTGTTTTTGGATTTCCTTCCTTCTATAAAAGGACAGGTTCCTTCTACTCACCACAGACCATTGAGTATAGAGTTCCTGTGCTATACAGTAGGTTCTGATTAGTTATCTATTTTATATGCAGTAGTGTAAAAATATTGCATACATAATTTCAAATGACTAGTACCTCTTGGTTTTATCTTTGTTGTTGTTTAGTCACTCAGTCATGTCTGACTTTTTGCAACCCCGTGGGCTAGCCCACCAATCTCCTCTGTCCATGGGATTTTCCAGGTAAGAATACTGCAATGGGTTGCCATTTCCTACTCCAAGGGGTCTTCCCAATCCTGCTTTGTAGGCAGAGTCTTTAACACTGAGCCACCTGGGAAGCCTGTTTTATCTTTATTATTACACTACTTTATTATTTTTTGAACTTAACGAGTGTGTGGTGGGAGGAGGCCTAATTTGAGATGTGAAATGCACAAGTCCAAGTTAATTTCACCAGAGTGGACACCAGAAAGGACAGCTTCTCTGATTCAGCATTTATACACAGAAGTGAGTGAGACTCCCCCTAGAAAGAAAGTGAGAAGAAAATACACCCCTTGGTTGGTAGTGTTCTTCAGTTCTTACAAAAATGGAAAAGGAGGAAATGGGTTTTCATGGGGATAGGAGGTTCACAGTGAAGGACGTTTGTCAGAGGAAGAAAGGGCAGGTTCAAGAATTGCCAAGGTAGGAGTGAAAGATGTACTTTTCTGCATCCTTTTAAACCTAGGTTAGACTAACATCCACTTGGTGCTGTTGAGAGAAAGAGACTGCCAGAGGCAGAGAGGTGGACAAAATGACCTTAGTGAACACTTCAACCTTGCAACTTTGTGAAAATAAACCAGGAATGTGAGTTTTCACAAGTAAATTTTCTCCATTTGTTTCAAGTTAAATGTGATTATTCAAGGAAGTGTGTGAGCATCTGAAGCTGGGGTAGATTCCCACTCATGGACAGATTCCTGCTCAGTGTTTAACAAAGC
The DNA here is from genome assembly GCF_019320065.1 of Cervus canadensis. Taxonomy (NCBI): domain Eukaryota; kingdom Metazoa; phylum Chordata; class Mammalia; order Artiodactyla; family Cervidae; genus Cervus; species Cervus canadensis. The sequence goes on from NC_057418.1 coordinate 943,790, forward strand.
AGCTTCCATGGGCAAGCAATCCTGGAGAGATTGCTGATTACATCAGCTAGCTTGGCTCAAAAGAATCATGAATCTAATCAGATGACACCAGCCTATTCAAAAAGTCCAGTTAGGCCTTGTAAATTCTGGCAGGAGTAGACGTGATGTGTGTGGTTTAATGCTAGAGGTTATATGAAAACACAGTTTCCTCCACTTCCAAAATGTGTAGAAGTGGAAAAGAAACCTTAAATTTTCAACTAAATTAGAAAAAAGATAAGTAATTTGTTCAGAGACCTTTACGATAAGGTCAGCCTACTTCTGCTTTGGTAAGGTTATAAGATTTTTATGAAGTAGAAGATCTCATCAGCTTGTGAGTACCCCAGATGGAGTTCCTTGGGCCTGATTCAGAGAGAAACGCCTGGACGGGGTCCAAATTCCAAGCTGGGGAAATAGCAGGGATTGCTTTCTTCTGACCATGTTCAGTGTTTTTAGTATAAATCACTTATCAGTCAGAGGTCCTTGTAACTTATGTACTAAGGTATTTTCTGTATGTGGAGAAAAAGTACCAGGGGAGAAATGAACTAATCTGTTTCATAAAACTCTGGTATTCAAAGCTCTTTTGGACACAGTTGCCAATGACTTTCACCACCCAAGATGAGGTGAGCAAGCAAATCTAACAGCCTTACATCTTCAGAGACAAGACGACAGCTGTCACTCACATTCAAAATCTTATATTACTGCAGTTGTCTTCTGAGTTATCACTGTGTATGAAAATAAACACATTCTAAGCTGGAAGGGTTTTGCTTGATTAACAATAATATTTCAGGGCTTCATGTGAGTGTGAAATTACCTGGGACTATTCCGAAAACACTCTAGACACTCTTCTCTTTCTGGAACTGATTTTTCTCAGGGTTTCTCTTTGGCAGGCACTTAGGGGAAGATTGCTGGGAGCTCTTGGGTCAGCAGGGGTCCATCTTTTGGTGGTTCTGATCTACAAACAAAGCTTCTTCTTTCTGAAACCATTTCAACTGTTCCTGAGAATTTAGGCCCCATAGTAGAATGTCTTGTGATATACTTTATGAATCCTACCAAACATACTAGAGGGGCGAATAAATAAATCACTGCTAGCAAGTGCCTGTCAGACTTAGCCAGATACTTCTCAAAAGCCAGTTGTTGTTCAGTTGCTAAGCCGTGTCTGATTCTTTGCAACTCTATGAACTGCAGCACGCCAGACTTCCCTGTCCTTCTCTGTCTCCCAGAGTTTGCTCAAACTCATGTCCATTGAGTTGGTAATACCATCCAACCATCTCATCCTCTGTCAGTTGCTGTGGTTTTATATCTCGAACTCAAGATAGCATCAAATCTGCTAATTGGCTGACAAAGAAGGTAGGAAGCAGATGAGCATCAGACCTCAGTTGCACTGCCTTGAAGGTCTCAACTGATCCATCCTGACAGGTGTTAATCCACTTAGGCAAGACAAACTGCAGTGCCAGCTATCTTTGGGAATGCATGTTGAAAAGTCTACTGCAGTAGACTTCTTCGTAGAAGACCTCTGTTTTGTGGGCAGTAAAAGAATATTAGATGTTATCTACAAAGAAAGGACAAACAGATGCCATGATGAAGTAGAAGTTTGTGCAAATGGAAGAGCTAGTTTTACAAAGAACTCCAGTTCCATTGCTCTTGGTCTAATGTCCATAGTATCTTCTTCATGGGCAGAGAGTAGAACTATGACATAGGTAGACATGAGATCCTCCTCATCATAGACATTGTTTATTAGGTGCTTAGTCCCTTGGACTGCAAGGAGATCCAGCCAACCCATCCTAAAGGAGATCAGTCCTGAGTGTTCATTGGAAGGACTGATGTTGAAGCTAAAACTCCAATACTTTGACCTCCTGATGCGAAGAGCTGACTCATTTGAAAAGACCCTGATGCTGAGAAAGATTGAGGGCAGGAGGAGAAGGGGATGACAGAGGATGAGATGGTTGGATGGCATCACTGAACTCAATAAACATAAGTTTGGGTAGGCTCCGGGAGCTGGTGATGGACAGGGAGGCCCTGTGTGCTGCAGTTCATGGGGTCACAAAGAGTCGGACATGACTGGGCGACTGAAATGAACTGAACTGAATGTGCAAGGCTCATTGTTAACAGCAAGTTACAAGAACCAGTCCCAGGTCTCAAGGGGAAGGACTAGAGGGCAACAGCTAATAATAGTGGGAGTTTGGAGGGAAGATGGAATTGGACAAGGCAGGAGAATCAGTGACCTCTTAGCACGTGAAGACATTTTCCACTCAAGTAGAGGGTAGGCATTTGAGCTTCAAATGTGCCCACATGAGCTTTATGGTTTTGGCTCTTTGTTTTAGTTTTGCTTTTAACTTTGAGAGAAATTTCCTCTGTAGGCTATGATGATGGAGAACTCGATTGTTGATCCATTGACTTGGTAATTCTTTGGATTTCCCAATTCACTGTTGAGTGGCTTTAGAACAAGAAAGTAGAACAAAGCTCAAATCACCTGGCTTAATTTCCAGCAAATCTATTATTAGGATATTTAAGTTAATTGGCTTATTCAATTAATTCCTTCTGCCTTTAATAACTTAAAAGTCCTTCAAATGCACTGTACTTTCCATTTGTAGTCCCAGTGACATGCTATGCTATGCTGGATTACTATAAATCCCATCTGGTCTGAGTCAAGGATGGTTCCATACAAATAGATTTGTTATTTGCTACAAATTGAAAAAGACTATTTTATATAAAGAGGAACATTTTACAATATTCCTTTCTGTCAGGGCTGTCATCTACAGCTGAACAAGGTACACACTGGGCAATTCTACAGATATCACTGGAGATGTGCAATGTCGTGGCCCTATAAGCAATTCATAAATTTGAAATGAATCCAGTAATTCCTAATTAGGAAACACATCATAGTAAATTGTAGAGTGGTCTTCCCAGACTGTCTAACTCCTGACTCTCCTCTGCTTTAGCCAACACGTGCTACACAGAATCACTGAGGCAGGCCAAGTTGAGTCCCTGAACAGGTTTATCAGCTTAGATTTAACCACAGCATTAGGACAACTCTGAATGATACCAAAGAAGGGATCTACTACAGAGATTAGATTTCACACAAGGATGGGAGATGGTAAAGAAATCTATGGAAGACTGTCACCTTTATATCTGGTGTGGTCCTGAAGTCATCTGTTGGGATAATAAACCAGGCATGACGTAGAGAAGAGCATGGTCAAGCTGGCACTTCTCAGGACAAACCAGAACCTACCTAGGCAAATTGGAGCCTGCATCTATCTCTCACTATCTCCAACCTCAATGTCTTGGAGTCTTGAAGAAGTGAGTGCCCTTGTCATGAATCTGCATATGCAATGGACCCAGGACGTGGGCTTCCCATACGGCACTAGTGGGAAAGAATCTGTCTGCCAATGCAAGAGACACTTGAGACACAGGTTCAGTCCCTGGGTCGGGAAGATCCCCTGGAGGAAGGAAATGGCAACCCACTCCAGTGTTCTTGCCTGAAAAATTCAGCTTACAGAGGAGCCTGGCGGGCTATAGTCCATGGGGTCACAAAGAGTCGGACAAGACTGAGCAGATAGGCAGGCAGGACTTGAAGAGACTGGAGGAGGAGATCTAGCAACAGCCCCACGAGCAAGCACTCTGCTGACGACAGGAACAAATTGCCACATCACCTGGCTCTTTGTAGCAACCTTCAGGGTGCTCAGCTCTCTTTTGTCTTCTAAATCTTGTGCACATTTTTCCTGTAACCCCTCCTTGACTAGGAGTCATACAGGATGGGAATTTGGGGAAATGTAGTCCCAGCTTGGGTAAATTGACAGTACTAACCACCACAACAGATGTGTGAAGACACAGTGACTCATTTTGTATTTTTTGGTCCAGAGAGCAAAGCTGGGTGACACACACAAATTTGTAAACTTGCGATTCTCACTAAATGAGTCAGTCACAGCGAAAGAATGACTGATGTGAGTAGACATGTATTAATAATATAATTCTATTTAAAAACTGCCATCCTATTCTCCTCCAAAGTGGAACCAGAGCCAATGTTCCTTAGAGTCGCAATTTTATTTTAAAATCAAATTATTGAACAGACTTCACAAATTCATCTTTGCCACTCCTTTATTACCTATACTGATCTAGATTGCACACCTTTCATTTATTCAGCAAACACATATTGACCTACCATTGATCCACATTCTGAGGCTATGAAGATGACCAAAATACCATCCCTGCCTTTGCTGCCAGGTCAGCCAGTCATTACAACACTGCTTGAGATGTTCTCCACCTGAAGTGCACACCAGGTGATGTAGGAATATCTGCTCTGGATAGACAAATCTGAGCTTAAATCAAGCCTTGATTGAGAAACAGAATTTTTCTTTTGAGAGGAAACTGAAAGCAAGTCAATGGGACTATAGTGTGAATAAGCCTTGACACTTCCTCTCAATTCAACCTCTTCTTCCTGACTTCAAAATGACATTCTGGAAGGGAAGCCTGCATCACCTCCACTGGGAACAGCAAAGAAAATAAAAGAAAAAAAACAAAACAAAACTGTGCTTTCCATATAGGCACTAAAAAGTACAAAATAAGGGAAGTTGCTGTATCACCCTTTAAAAGTCAAACTTGATGTTCTGAGTCAGACCATTCCTAAAAGTGAAAAATCAGAAAAATTGTCTCATGGTGGTAATAAAAATAGGTAAGACTGGTTGAATGTTTTAGGCCAAGCCTTAGAGGGTGTTGCAAAGTTTGGGGGCCATCTCAGATTCTGAATCTGGTTCCCAACACTGCAGTTTGAAAGTCTTAGTTTTGTTATTTCTATTGTAGTGATCAGGCTCTAAGGAACTGATTTATGTCCCAAAGACATAGAAGACTGTTTCATAAACCCAAAATTAAGCTATAAATCTAAAGGTCTCTTAATGATCTTGAAATGAGAGTAATGTAGTTGGACATTCTTTAGTGATATCTGTATCCAGATTGATGGATTACACTTCTTTAATGTAGAAGCATTTGTTTTTATCTAAAAAATAGGATGGGCCATTTAGAAACAGAGCTCCTCCCCCCAGACTTCCTCCTCAGCTGGGAATCACAGAAGAAAACTGCTGTGTGCAGGCTTGTTGATTCTGTCCAGGCATGGTGATAGGAATCTATCCTGCTTGCAGGCTCTAGTTTGTAACAATAAATTGAATATGACGAAAGTTGTATCAGAGAAGCAGGAGGAAGTCATGGAAATTTGAAGACAGCAAAGAAATTTTGAAATAGTCATAATGCAGAAAGGGGAGTGAACTAACAAGGGATGGTGATGGGAGGATGACTACGGAAGGCAGTGGTCTTTATCTTGTCTATCGTCCTTAAAAGCTAATCCATGTCTGCCCACAGGTGCCAAGAGAAGGCAGGTGGTTGGATTTACCCAGGGTTGGGTTCTTCCAGGCAGGCAGGTATAAGGGGGATGAAAGAGTCTGGGTACCCTGTTCCACATCCCAGATAAACTTTATCTGCCCAACTCTGAGGAATTCATTATCAGGATCTCAAAAAACTCTGAATCAAAATGAGGCATCTTTTTTCTCTAGCCCCTGGAGAAAAGTTAAATGTTCTTTCCTAACTACAGAAGAATGGAAAAGTAAATTTAGCAAGGATTTCCTGCTGAGCTTTAAAATACTCATTTCTAAAACACTTGGATTTTGGAGAAAAGTGTTTTCATATGCAAAGCGTTGTAGTAGTTCTAGCCATTTTGCGTCTTGGATTTTACATAAAATCTGAAGAAAACTATACCCATGTAAATATTTATAAAAATTTCCAAACAACTTCAGTGATGAAATCCAGGTTAGAAACCCATTAGACACTTTGATATTTTCTGGTATTTTTGTCCCTCTGACTTTTATTGCCCTTCCAACAGCATGATGATTTCATTTTGAGGAAGAGCATCTCTCCCATTTTGGGTCCTCTTGTTGGGGGAGTAAAACAATGTATTCTTTCCTCCTGTAATCAAGATGTGGTCATATTGTCCCAGGTAGACCAAACAGATGTTTTTCCTGGATGCTTAATCACAGCCAAATTCCACAGGTGACAGGAGAAGAAGGTAGTAGGTGAGATAGCTAAAATGCATGCATTCATTTTGGAAAATTAGAAAGAAAATTTACTTAATTAGCATTAAGTAGTAAGAATTATGAGTCCATAACAATCATCTATTTCCTAATTCAAAAAACAGTTACTGAATGCTCACCATGTACCATTTAGTTCATCAAGGGGGGGACTTGATGAACTTGATTTACCCAGTTCATCAAGAATTGAATGAACAGGTATAGTGTAGCATGGCAGGTTGTACTGGGGCAAAACAGGTGCTCTGTGGGCTCAGAGAAGGGACAAGACTAGGTACTTACAACTAAGATATAAAAGATTCTATCAAGTAGCGGCCTTCTGAACCTAATATGTGGTAAAATGATGGGAAATGGAAACAGGTATGACAAAGCTAAAGAAAAAACCCATGAAGCTCATGGACCCAGCCTCAACAGAAATGCCGAGGGAGTGGATAATAGATGGATGTTGCATGTGCTAAGTGGCTTTGGGTTGTGTCTGACTCTTTGTGACCTATAGACTGTAGCCCATCAGGTTCCTCTGTCCATGGGATTCTTCAGGCAAGAATATTGGAGCAGATTTCCATGCCCTCCTCCAGGGGATCTTAAACCTGCATCTCTTACCTCTCCTGCATTGGCAGGTGGGTTCTTTACCACTAGCATCAACTGGGAAGCCCAAGGCAGACACTGGAGATGAAGAAATAAGTAAAGACAAAGAGGAGAAATGGCAGTGCTCAAGCTTTACTATATGGGAAAATCTGGGGAGCTCACTTAAAATGCAGCTTCCCGGATTCTGCTTTCCAAAATTCCGATACAGTAAGTCTGGGGCAATGCCAAAGAAGCAGCATTTCCAAGAAGCATCACATGTAATTCTGACTCAGGCGGCACCTTCTGACCTCACTTTGAAGAATACCTTGTGTTGTTAAAAATCTGTCACACAGTACCATCTCCTCTGCTTGCCCCTTTCACCGATCTTCCCAACGACCACATTTACACATCTTTCCTGGCACTCAAGTGAACAGGTAATTTTGTAAATTTCTTCTCTTTTAAAAACTTATAAACCTTTGGAACCATGGTATATTGATGACTGAGGCTCTGCCAGCACCCCTCTCTGTCTTTGCTGACTTTTCCTGTCCGTGGGGAGCAGGGTCCAGACACCAGGCTCTGTGGAGCCCAGATCTAGAGTAACGTGGACACTTAATCAGCAGGATAGCAAATGTGACCTTTGTCCCAGGGAGTCCATTTCTCAGCTCGCATCCCCACTTCCCCAAGTACCTTCTGTGACCCTTCTGGAGCATGTGGAAATCTCTCTGTACACAGAGTAGGGTAGCATCCTGGCTTTGACTGAAAATTGGACCCATGGAAGGCATAGTGTGAGGCAGTAGCTTGCCCTAGCAAGGGCAGACCCTAAAGTATGATTTATAGTGACGGCACTCTCTTCTGCAGTTTACAGACCTCTTTCCCTGACCAGGGAGTTAAACATGTCTTATTAACACTGGCAATTTTAGCACTTCCTTCCTCATGTCGTAACAGTAACCTCTCTAAGGATTCTTGTTAAGGAACAAGGAGAAGATATTGACAGACTGCAGAATCTTGCTGCCAGCCTTCCCAGGGCTGTCTGCTAATGAGTCTGGCTGAGTAAACTTGGGTGAAGCTGAGATTAAAACACACTTTCAAACATACTGTGTTTTAAATGTGTTTTGAATGAATCATATCTGTATTTCAAGGCACTTTATTTTCTTTTAATTTTTATGAGCTTTTTAAAAACACGCACATATGTAATAAGAATTACATAATAGACCCTCTTAGTGCCATTTCCCCAATTCAAGAACTAACATGATTTTTCCATCTTACTTCTGTTTCTTTTGATTACTTTTTTTTTACTGAAATATTTGAAAACAAGCCCCATCTAATGTTGTTCCATCCTTACATATGTTGAGCATATTTCTTTAAAAATTAAAACCATTTTTTATCTAACTACAGGGTCATTATCACTTTTAATAACAATTCTTTGATATTATATGCTACCTGACCCATAATTGAAATTCCTGAAGTGTCTCAAAACGTCTTTGCAAGTGGTTTAAATTGGGATCATAATAAGATCTACGTTTTAACAGCTTCATTTTAGAATTGGCTTTCTGAAAATGGCCCATCTAATCAGGAGGCTCTGAGGTATTTTTCCCCTGAAACAAGCACAGAAGACCACACTGGTTCTCTCTGCTAGGCTGTCACCACCCCCGCCTTAGGGTCAAGAACGGCAGGTTCTCTCCTCATGCCGTCTTGTACCTCCTGTCTGTGAGGCTCAATTTCAGGACAGGATTAGCACGAAGTCAAATTAAATCACTTCCACAGGGACTGCCTGAACCTCCCTTGCCTTTATTTATGGTGGAAATGGAGGAAGCTGGGCGGGGAGTTTGTTGTCAGCTTTGTAACCTGTGTAGGAGCTTAGCAGGGGTTCCACTAGGTTGGCCAAAAAGTTCACTAGGGTTTTTCTGTAAGCACCTTTGGAAAACCCAAGCGAACTTTTTGGCCAACCCAACAGTTACTCCTCCTATTTCTGCAATATAAATTGATGGGTCCACAGGAATCCAATGTTCTTCTTCTTCTTCTTTTTCAGGCTACACTCTCCAGAACCCCCTGGGTCCTGTATTCCTGTTCATACATTTCTAGTTAAGGCCAGTGTCATAATGACATAGTACAAGACCTTGGCATCGGCTGCCCCTGATTCAAACACTCTGTCCTCACTCATTCTGCCAGCAAATAACTCAATGTCTTCAAACTTCAATTTTCCTATCTGTAAAATGGATATAACAATGCCTCGATTAGAGGGGAAAGTGTGAGGATACATGTTATAACCTGACACACCTTGATGCACACTGCATTGTCCGTGCTTAAATGTAACTTTCTTCCTCTGCCTGCCTTTCCTCTTAGACTGCTAAAGAAATAGGAAGCCTCTAAAAGCTTCTCACAGAATGTATCTTGTAGCCCTTAATCTACTTTGAAGTACATTCTTGGAAGGCTTTCTCTTCACCTGGTAAAGCTACCCTAACTTGGTAAAATTGACATGTAAATGGGACGGCTGTTACTGGCTTGAGGACATAATACATGTAGACGTGTGGATGGCTTAGAGACAATTTACATGCTGGTTTAGCAGACAAGCCTCCCGAGGCCTCTTTATATCCACACTGGCCAACTGCGGCTTAATCTGACAAGGATAATGTGCAGAATGTAAATATTACCATTTGTTCCATGTCATCTCAGATCAGACACTAATTTGCAAATGTAATTTATCATGTGTAAAGAAAACCAAAATGACAGCTCTTACCAGTATTTGGTATTTTTGTGTTAACAATAGTTCATTTATGATTGTTATTGTTTCAGGCAGAAAATATGTCTCGATATGTTCTGCTGACAATGTGGGCTTTTGTATCACAAACCTCTTCTAGCATTTTTCCACCGTCTCCCTTGTTGTATGCTATTACCTAGGCTGGTGTTTTGATTGTTTGCTCCTCTTCACTACACTTTTATGCAGCTGAAGGAAATGTTCTGCTAATATTCCAAGTTCTGGGATCTGTTTTTAGGATATAGACTAATGCAAATGTAGGCTAATGTGAAGACTGAGGGTCACGTTTGATCTAAAGTGTATTTTGCCTGTTTTTCGCTAAGGGTCTCCATCACAAAGGAGATACCTAAAGCAGTGAAATTATTGAGGGGAAAAAAAAACTGGCTAAAGCCAAAATATAGATGAATTCAGGCTGGCCAATTTGTGACACTCAACTTCAAGGACTAATTAGTGGGTTCACCGAGAACCCAATTTGTCTAGGTTTTATAAACCACAGAAGACTTAATCTGCCCTGAAGCCACACCATCGATCTGTGCCAAGGAAGAGGGTTCACTCTGCTTTTTATGTTAAGTGGGTTCCCCTCAGTTCATCATTTGTTGTTCTTTCTTTCTCCTCTTCATGACTCTGCAAAAGTTGGCAGAAAATTCTATGTTGGCAAGTTGATAATCCCTTTTATCTTTGTAAGCCCACTGCCGTACATTGCCCAGCAAACTGTAGAAGGGTGAGTGTGTCCTTATGTGACTGCTTGTGAGTTAGAAGCCAGGAAAGAGGGAGAGCAGTGAATTGCCACCGGCCCTGGCCGTCCGCGTTTCAGAGTGGAGGCCTGCCAATTCCAGTAAAACACTCATGACATTTCAGAACTACGGGATCTTTCTGCCTCATTTCTCACATGGAAAAATAGGAAGATTCAAGTATTCCCAGCTGGAAGGACTATGTTTTGTTTATCTTTAATGGAAAACAATGTTCACCATAGAATTTATCCCAGGTCCTGTGCTTCTCCCAGTGGTGAATGGCACAGTCTGAGATAAGGAGAGAAAGTGTCTGCGAGGGGCCTGGGACTGCAGATAACACTTTTGTCATCCTGATTGGAAGAGGTCGTTCAGCTGCTTTGATTCAGTAAAGCTAAATTTCTCAGATTTCCTTGACCTTTACTTAAACTGCTTTTGAGACAGTCTATTTTTATTATCACCCTGATGAGCTAGACAGAGCTTATAAATTAATTTCAGTGTGAATAAATCACTAAAAAGTGCAAGATAACTGATGAAGAGTTCTGACCTGAGAATTATCACCTGGTTGATGGCAACAATGTAAACATCATTCAAGGAGCCAGAAGTTGGATTTTGTGTATTTGGGGCCAGTTCCTTATTTGTTATGGGCTATGGTTGCTTCCTTGGACAGCAAGGAGAGCAAACCAGTCAATCCTAAAGGAAATCAACCCTGAGTATTGGAGGGACTGACGCTGAAGCTGAAACTCCATTACTTTAGCCACCTGATGTGAAGAGCTGACTCATTAGAAAAGACCCTGATGCTGGGAAAGATTGAAGGCAAAAGGAGAAGGGCGCTGCAGAGGGTGAGATGATTAGATAACATCACTGACTCAATAGATATGGATCAGAGCAAATTCCGGGAGATTATGTAGGACAGGGAAGCCTGGCATGCTGTAGTTCACAGGGTCACAAACAATCAGACATGACCTAGTGACTGAACAGCAACAACAAATGATTGTTTCAGACATGAATTTGGGAAGACTCATTAGTACTAGCATAACTTGTGTGAAGCTCCTGTGGGTCCTTGCATGAGAAGCCTGAGCTTTAGTGTGGGCTGAATTTTCTTCCAGAACATCAATGTCCCCAGGGGTTTTCTTACAGCTTTGCAGTGGTTTCTGAAATAAAATGGATACCACTATCACCACCGACACCAACAATGACAACAAACAAAAACGAAAAAATCTCTGTGTAACTCTGTAGGGCAGAGGGTTAGTAACTGTAGTAAAATAAAGATTACAGTGAAATAGAGATTACAACTTTACATTTCTGCTGAACATAACTAAAATTCAGTTCCTTGGTTAGTCTTAATGGGTAGCTTGTTGTAATAAATATAATCTGAAATCCATACAAGAGTATTTGGAATTCGTGCCATTCATTATTTATTCAGTGTCACTTTATTATTAAAAGATGTGTGTTGCATCATATTCTTGATTTGTTATTATTTGTTAAACACATATTACCCTCCATTATGTAAAAATAAAGCAAACTCAAACCTCCCAAGTATGGTTTTATCTTAAAATAAACTACATTATATTCTAATCATCAATCATTTTACAGAGTCCAATCACTGTGCATTTTACAGACTTCTTTCATAGTTTCTTAATTCCTTCAACAAATAAATATTGAGTAGGATATGGCCAAGACAGCAGAGTTGGAAGAATTCAGGCTCACCTCCTCCCATGAGCACACCAAAATTGCCACTATTTACAGAGCAACAAGCTATCAGAGGAGCTTCCCAGGTGGTTTAACGGTAAAGAATATGCCTGTCAATGCAGGAGACATGGGTTCGTTCCCTGGGTCAGGAAGATCCTGGGGCAAAGGAAATGGCAACTCTCCCCTGGAAAAGAATAGCCCTGGCAGTCCATACGGTCATGAAAGAGTTGGACATGACCTAGTGACTAAACAACAACATCATCTATGAGAACAATCTGGAGACTGGCAGAAAATATTTTCCACAAATAAAGGTACAAATAAGGAACTATGATGAGATGGTTATTGAGACAGAGACACAATATAGTCGGGATCCACACCCACAGGTAGATGAACAAAAGGATAACAACAATTATAGATATTCTCCTCAAGGAGCAAGGGTTCTGAGACCTGCACTGGGGCCCCCAGGCCAGGAATTCTGCACTGGAAAGATGAGTACTCAGAACATCTGGCTTTATGTGTGTCTGGCTTTATGTACACCAGCAGGGCTTACATATTGGAGAGCCAAAGGACTGCAGGAAACAGAGATTCTGCCCTTAAAGAATGTGCCCCAAATCTTACATACTCCAAGGCCTGACTCAGAGACAGTGATTTGAAAAGAGTCGGGGTCAGCTGCATTGCTGATCTTGAGAAGCCTCCCGGAGAGGCAGAAGCAAAGGGGACTCCTCCTGGGCATGGAGAAGCTGGCAGCAGAAATTCATAGAAGCTTGTCTACTGCAAGGACACTGGTGATGGTGAGAGCCATTTGGAGTTCTCCCTCTAGCCTCTGAGCGCTAGAGATTTGTCCACCTACCACAGGGCTGAAAGCAACCCCAGGACAACCCAGGCCCCAGAGAGAGCCACACCAGAACACCACCCCACCAAACAATGCCCAGCAGCCACTCCACAAGACAAGGCCATCCTGTTACAACAGAGGATCCATGCAGCCCCTGGGGGGGCGCCCTTGGAGCATACTGGGGCTTCCCGGGTGGCACAGTGGTGAAGAATCTGACTGCCACTGCAGGAGACACAGGAGAAGAGGGTTCAATCCCTGGGTCGGGAAGATCTGCAGGAGTAGGAAATAGCAACTCACTCTAGTATTCTTATCTGGGATGTCCCATGGACAGAGGAGTCTGGTGAGCTACAGTCCACGGGGTCCCAACAGTCGGTCATGACTGATCACTCCCACACATTCAAACTAGAGCATGTAGCTCTGGTGAAAAGAGGAGACTGGACTGCCAAGATCCATAGGACATCTCCTGTATAAGGTCACTTCTCCAGCATCAGGAAATATAACTGACCTTCATAATGTATATAAATAAACACAAAGAATTAGGCAAAATGTATGTTAGACATTTTCTCATCATTTTTTTCTGAATCCAGCATTATTGCCAGGGTGGGGGCTGCTGCAGATATTAAACATCATAAATTATGAATACTTCTCTCTATGATACAGCTAGGGAGGGACACTAACCAAAATGAAATAAGTAGGAGTAAAACCCTGGAACCAAATGATTATTATAACAAGATCCAAGCAACACCAAGGAGTGCGGAGTTAGTCTGAGTTGGTGTATTTAGGAAAGGACTTTTAGAAAGAAGATAGACTCTTTCTGAGGGACAGGGTGTATTGAAAGAAAGGACAGGGACATTACAGACCTGACAGCTCAGGATCAAAGATTTTATAAAGGGTGAATGGGGCATTTTTAGAGTCAGAGGGAAGTCTGAGTAGAGTGGAGAATGCATGAAGGAGGGAGTACAGGCCGCGCTGGGAAGAATTAGGAGAGAAGATTCTTTGGATAGACATGTTGTGAGACTATGCATGCCAGATTGAGGAATCTGGACTTGAGCCTAAAGGCAGTGGAGAGCTACTTGAGAATTTTGAGCCAGAAAGAAACCAGATAATAATAGTCCTTTACAAAAGCTATAGTGTGAAATGAGAGACCCTAGTGGAAAGTGCTTTCACTTTCATGCATTGGAGAAGGAAATGGCAACCCACTCCAGCGTTCTTGCCTGGAGAATCCCAGGGACGGGGGAGCCTGGTGGGCTGCCGTCTATGGGGTCGCACAGAGTCGGACACGACTGAAGTGACTTAGCAGCAGCAGCAGCAGCAGTGGAAAGTGCAAAGACAAATACTTAAGTCAAGGCACCAAAGGATCAAGATTTAGATCTTACAAATAATATTTGGGGATTAATAATGACCTATTTTCTTAAATTGCTTAAACATATGTCTTTAAGATCACCCTTTCAATGAGACTTCCCTGGTGGCTCAGAGGGTAAAGCATCTGCCTGCAATTTGGGAGACCTGTGTTCAATCCTTGGGTCGGGAAGATCCCCTGGAGAAGGAAATGGCAACCCACTCCAGTATTCTTGCTTGGAGAATCCCATGGACAGAGGAGCCTGGTAGGCTACAGTCCACGGGGTTGCAAAGAGTCGGACATGACTGAGTGACTTCACTTCACATCTCAATTAGATAAATTACCACCCATATTTTACCAATGAAGAATTTCAAAAGAGAGCCTGAATGACAGAGTCACACTTAAACTTTAACTGTTTACTGAGTGCCTGACATTCTACAGCTAGTGATGAAATTTAATTACAAAAATTTACAAACTCCAAGAAAAACTATGCTGTGAGTGTAGAAATGGGTATCCAGGGAATGCTTGTAGAAAGAGTGATTGAATAAAAGAGATACTGAATAAACCATATTACTTACAAAGCTTTAGTGTGGTTCCATATCAAAAAACAGTCAGGTGTGCCTCTAGGCTTCTAATTCAACAAGTATGCACACTCTATTCTTAGTTTTAGCCAATTTGAACCGCTGTATATCAAATGTATCTGCACAACCACTTGGAGAATACAGGAGTTTTCTATTGCTATTGCAATGAATGTCCACAAACTGTGGCTTAAAGTAACACAATGTATTATCTCAAAGTTTTGTAGGTCAGAAGTCTGATATAATTCTCATGGGACTAAAAACTAGGTGTTCACCAAGATGGCATTTCTTTTTGGAAACTCCAGAGAAGAATCAATTTCCTTGTTCATTCAGGGTGTTGTTGGCAGAATTCAGTTCCTTGTGATTATATTACTGAGGATCTACAACCTGGTTGTCAGCTGAGGGCTGTTCCCAGCTTCTAGATGCTCATGGCCCCTTTCCTGCGACTTTAAAGCCAGCAATTGTGTGTTGACTCCTCACACTTTGAGTCTCTCCTGCCTCTTCTTCTACCACATCTCTCCTAATGACTCTGACAATCCACATTTTCTGCATTTAAGAACTCATGTAATCACATTGGCTCACACAGATAATCCAGGATAAATCTCCCTATTTTAAGGTCATCTGATTAACAAACTTAATCACATCTGCGAAGTCCCTTTGGACTATCACCTAACATATTCACAGGTTCTGGGAATTAGGGTGGGAACATCTCTGAGGGGTCGTTATTCTGCCTTCTTTGAGTGGAATGAAGCACACCATTTAATGGATCAGATTAGGGGCATAGACTTCTTTCATTCAGGATTGCTGAAGACATGTTTCTTAACTTTATCTTTTCTCATCCATACACCACATCATACCTGAAGGAGAAAAAAAGAGGACATGTAGCAAGAAATGCTACTCTACTTAAATACTGAGGCTTTATGGACCAGGCAATCTTCTCTACATGTGAGATTTGCAAGTTCAGGTGACGCATTTGTTCATCCCAAGTATTCTCTACTGAAATGTTTCTTTACTGGCTACTGTGGCTATATACAAGGACAAACTCTAACCCTCAAGTTGGCAATGTGGAAGATGTTACTGAATGGAGAAATAAATTACTACAGTTCAAAGAAGCCCTTCTTACTAAATGGAAGCATGGTGCGGTGCAAGTACAAAGTATGTACCACAATGAAAATACAAAGTACTGTGAAGAATAGAAGATAAAAGGATTATCTTCCCTCTGAGAAATCAGGGATTAATTCATGGCATTTGGATATGGAACAGTAGGTAGGATTTCAACACACAAAGAAGGAAAGAGGCTTTTTGTTAGAATAAGTTTGGCCAAGTAAAGTTGAGAGCTGTATATCTTTAAGTACTTGGAATTCCCTCAAACTAAAAAAAAATAGTGTGTGTGGGGGGGCAGAGGGGTAGGTAAAAAGGTTTAATGGGATGAAAAATGAAGTGTTATATAGATTGGGAAAAAAAAAAAGCCTCAGAGGGTCACATTTGTCAGGAACAAAACTCTAGACGTTTTTTCCCACAGAGAATGGGGAGAGACCAGAGGCATTTGAGCAGAGCAAGGGTAAGAACAGTGTCAGGCATCAGGAAGTGAACTGTGTTCCTAACAAGTGAGATGAAGAGAAATAAGAGCCTGCAAGTGGGAAGACCTGCCAGAAAGCACTTAGAACAGGGTAGGAGAGAGATAATGAACGACTTTCTAATGACAGTGGAGACAGTATGAATGTAAGGGAAAATCAGAAGGACATCGAGGACACGGTGATTAGAGGTGAAATAGAGTGGGAGAAAAGTTCGTTCCAAGATAGTTCTAATGTTTAGAGTCTAGAGAGGAGGCTCTAGGAAAATAAAGTTTCCATGAATGGAAAGAAGAGAATCAGGAGGAAAAGATGGATAGAAAGGTGAAGATTGGGAGGTTGGTTTTGACCTGTGAATCCTGAGAAGCTGAGAGAAATTTCAAGTGGGTATATTTGATGTAAGGGAAAGTTCCAACACAGATGTGATGAGACCCAAGGAGAAGAATGTCCACAAACACGAGATAAGAATAAACATATGATCAAGAAAATGGAGAAGATCTGTTGTGAGCAGAATGGTGTGAGAGGGTTTCAAAAAAGAGTTTTATCTGAGATGCTGGGAGGGCACTGAAGGGAAAAGCAGACGCTGAGATCAGACACCTGCCTCCATTCTATACGTATGGCTCCCCTTGTCTTTGGCAGAAGACTTCAGAGAAGAGAGAATCAAGGTGTACGATCAATTTAAAGAATGATTTTTTGATGTTGTTAAGAAAGCATTCTGAGTGTAGAATTTTAACTCCACAGAAGGGGGGAAATCCATATGGAATATCACCATGTTGGCAAGTTGTCTAAAATCAATTTGGGTGAGATGGGAGATTTTAACTCTAATTTCATTTACTTCTAAAAACATCATTTTATCTTATTTGCAAAACAGAATTAGAGACGCAGAGAACAAATGTATGTATATCAAGGAGGGGACAGGGGGTGAGATGAATTGGGAGATTGGGATTGACATATACACTACTATGCAGAAAACTGGTAACTAATGAGAACCTACTCTACAGCACAGGAAACTACCCAATGCTCTGTGGTGACCTAAATGGGAAGGAAATCCAAAAAAGGGGGAAGATAAATACACACACACACACACACACACACATATATATACGAAGCAAATGGCAACCCACACCAGTATTCTTGCCTGAAAATCCCACACATACATGGGCCTTCCCAGAAGGCTCAGCAGTAAAGAATCTGCTTGCCAGTACAGGAGACAGGAGCTCCATCCCTGGGTCCAGAAGATCCCCTGGAGAAAGAAATGTCAATCCACTCCAGTATCCTTGCCTGGGAAACCCCATGGACAGAGGAGCCGGGTGGGCCACGGTCCGTAGAGTCGCAAAAGTGTTGAACATAACTTAGCAACTAGACAACGGCAACAAGCATGTGAGCATGTGGCTGATACACTTTGCTGTAGGAAGAAGCTAACACGACAGCGTGAACAGCCATACTCCAATGAAAGGTAATAAAAAACAAGAATTAAATTAAAAAATAATGTTAAACTTCCAGGATAGGGTAAGTACATTTTTTGTTTGTTTTTATCAGGATAGAAATTCTAAGAATAGGCTTCATATGCATGTGACCCTCTAATGTATATTTTATTGTTAAATATCATTCCTTGAATTGTACATAAGGTTTCTTCTGAGTGTAAAATGCCCAGTCCTGAATATTAACTGATAAGGCTATTGGTTTGTCCACAGCAGCCCTGCTGAGAAGATGGGAAGAATATTTTTCTAGTTTCTACCCCAGGCAATATCTGAGTGACAGACTTCAGGAGATTCTCCGTGTGCCACTGAAGAGTGGTCTTCGGGAATTTGTGAGTGTGAAAAGAATGTGCTGGGAGCCTCCATCTCCTGTTTATCTGAGAGGGAAGAGTAGATAGTGAGCTTGACAGTGAAATTCTAACCCTGAAAACTGATGAGATGCCTGCGTTTTCCTGCCTTGCTGGGGCTGCCAAGGTATCTCTTCTTACTTCATAGGGGAGTGACTGGTATTTGAGCCCTGATAACAGCAATCTCAGTGGGGGGGTGAGTCAGGGAGGACATTCCAGAAAAGCAGATGGCTGAGAAAAGAGTGGGGATCTGCATGAGGACAGGGGTGCAGACCTTGTCCCGGCTGCCACCACATGGGCAAGGCACCCAGTGTGGCCAACAGGAGCACTCTTCTGGAGGACAAGCACTCACAAGCTTATGTTTTAAGTAGGAGTGGTGAAGGGAAGAAGGAATTATGTTTGGTCTCTGGCCTAGAATCATACTGAACTTTGCTGAGGAATTTTTCTTGTCCCTGATGGGCAACTGCGGCAGGGAGCCTGTACTATAGAAATCCTGTCTGAATAACTGCCGCTCAAAAATCAGATCTGCATTCAATAATCCCAATAGGATAACCAAAAGGAAAGATTATATGTTACCCTAGGATTTCTCAGAAAACTATCTGTATATTGTGTGGACTTTTCACATGCAGTTATGTTTCTATCTCTAGTAACTAAAAATCATAGAACACCCTATGAAGCAAGTCAGAAAGAGAAAAACAAATATCGTATATTAAGGCATATATGTGGAATCTAGAAAAATGATATAGATGATCTTATTTGCGAAGCAGGAATATAGACACAGACATAGGGAACAAACGTATGGATACCAAGGGGGTAAAGTAGTGGGGTGGGATGAATTAGGAGATCAGGATGGACATATATGAACTATTCATTGCACTCATAAAATAGATGACGAATGAGGACCTCCTGTATAGCAAAGGGTGTGCTCCAAATGAGAAGGAAGTCCAAAAAAGAGGGAATATGTGTATATGTGTAGCTAATTCATTTTGCTGTACAGTAGAAATTAACATAACATCATTATGCAAATATATTCCAATACAAATTAATTAACAAAAATGAAAACTTTACAGTGGCCAATCCTTAATTAGACCCCCAAAATTAAATTAAAAACCTGCTTACATTTTCCTCTTGGATTAGAGTTTATGGGAGGAAACACCAAGACAGAAGAGAGTGTGGGTTGCTGTCTTAAAAACCAGCACAATGTTTGGTGAATGTGCTTCTAGATTCTAGTGTCATTTGTCACCTTTAGGTGTATTTTAAAGAAGTTGTGAGCTTGTTAGGTCGGCAGCAAGAGATACTATAGTACTGTGTATATGAGTAGTGGCAAATGGGAGAAGCAAAGACTGGTGGTTGAGTAAGACGTGGCACATGGGCCCAGAGGATTGCAAACTGGCCCGGTGGGACCACAGCGCCTGCTTTGAGATTGAACAAATTCAAATTTTGTGTCATCATAAATCCTTTAATGATGGAAAATCAGCTTTAACAATGGTACACGCTCCAGGGCTGAGCATTTATTATCTTTCTGAGTAATACTAAAACTTACCCTCTGATGACCACACTGTCCTTACACAAGACATTCAATGCTTTTGCACATTCCCACACTCCTTCCTTTCAGAAGTCCCCCAGCGAGCCGGCTAGGTTCTACTGAGCTGGCCATTTAGTCACTATTTCTTTCCCTAATCACTTTTCAGAGTCTCTTGCCTTCTTTTGCTATTAACTTTTTGGCTGAAAGTGTCTGGATTTCCCTGGCAGAGGGCTTGGCAAATGTCAAACACCCATGCTTTACATAAGCATTGGATGGGTTCTTGGTTTCATTCTCCAAAATGTCTCAGAGGCAGAAGGCATTTGCTTTTAAGATGCTAGTCCACTTAAGAGGCAATAGGGTGGAGAGGGAGGTGGGAGGGGGGATCGGGATGGGGAATACATGCAACTCTATGGCTGATTCATATCAGTGTATGACAAAACCCACTGAAATGTTGTGAAGTAATTAGCCTCCAACTAATAAAAAAAAAAAAAAAGAGGCAATGTTGTTTCCCTGAAAGATTTATAATGAAGACAAAAACATGGAGTCAAATTCCTTATAAATAGCAATTACATTTTTATTACGCTCCTTCATTTTTTTCATGTTGATCATGTTCAACTCCACAGTTGGTATTGAATTTCCTGCAATCTGTACCCATTTCTCCAAAAGTCTTGGAAAACATTCCCTGTTTTCTAGGAAATTCAAGCTCAATGTCAGACATGGTTAATCCACCAATCAGGCTTAGTACTCTATGTCTCCCTGTATCAGTATAACACACCAAGAAAGTCATTGCTTAGACAATTACTCTCTTTTTAGGACTAGATTAGATTAGAAATGCTTGTACTTAAGGAAACCCTGAGGATGGAATGTGAATTTAGCTGGTTGCCCAGATAAAGAAAAAGATGTTAGAGATGTCTTGGTCTACACTTGGCAGTATCCCTGTATCAACTGTATTTGTAATACTTTCTTTTCAAAAATATGCAGCACAGGTATGGTATGTATTTAATCACTTTACCAAAGAAAATGAGAATTTTATTTAACTGAGAAGAAAAGAGGAAAATTTAAATTATCCTTGAGAGGGAAAAACATGTTTTGATTGTGGATTGGTGTGGACTGCTAAATTAGTTTTTAAAAACAACAATAATTTCTATTGTATATCCGCCTGTGGAACCTCCCCAACCAGGGATTGAACCCATGCCCCCTGCATGGAAGTACAGCACCTTAAACACTGGACTGTCAGGGAAGTCTAGATTGCATGTGTTTTATGTCATTTAATTATTATGATGATCATGAGTGGGGTAGTATTACTATTTACATTCTACATTTGAGGACAATGGGATCTAAGAGAAGATTTGGTGGAGTAAATGTCAGAGCCAGGGCCCAGAGCCTCCCTGCTTACACCCTAGTGTGGCTGCTTTAGAAGCAAATTACTTCAAAGGTACAAAGCAATATGAAAGAATAATCAAGTGTTTGTGCTTCTTGGCGAAAATGAAACTGACTAGTGAGTAAGGTATCTTATTACGGTAGAAACTGTCAAGCCATTTCTTTCCTATGCAACAAGGAAGGTGTTCAAGAGATAAACATGTCTTTTCATTTCACACCTGGATTTTTTCCCTGTGGCTCTAAGAAGTGTCACTTCCTGTTTCTCTGAGCTGGAGAAAGGGAATGGTGGTTGGCAAGCTGACATCCAGGTGACTCATGAAATAATCAGTGGGATGCAGTGACTGCTATGCTTCAGGTGACCCCTGCATTGCCGTGATGCTGGCAGAGAACCCCCCGGTACACTTCCTACTCCATGAGCTACGAAGGTCTTCTCTCTGTCTCCTTCCTCAACTGGTCCTCTTGCTTGCCTGGGAGCATAGCTGGAACTTTCCACAGAAACTGTGGAGTCACAGTGTTACTTTCTCTTTGATTCTAGTTTCCATCTTGTTGTTTAGTTACTAAGAGGGTCTTATTTTGTTTGAAATAGATGTACTCCTGAAAAGTTCAGTATAATCACATTTGGGCTTATTGATTTATATTTGAAACTTAGTGTTCTGATGCCAATGTTTCCATTTGTCTCCTTAGCATTTTTAAATGAAAAAATTGCAAGGAACTTAATATCTATAGATATTAAGATACTTAAAGGAATTGAGGCATGCTATGGTCATTGTTTTCTAACTTCTTGAAAGGTGAATAATCTTTTGCTCTTCTTTCCCTTAGTAAGATATCTGAAAACAGACTGCACCTGTATCAGACTCCCAGACAATAGTAGCTAGTACATTATTCACATACCAACTGTGAAGTTAGACATTTGTCCAATTTCCTTAGCTCTCAGTTTCCTTGTTGTAAGGAAGCAGGACACACAAGTCACAAGATTGTTGAGTGGATCTGATGCACTATGGTGTGGTCAGTAAGGGCTTGTGATGGGGACCTGAGGAGAGTTAGTCCTCAGTAACGAGAGTTCTGCCTGAGAGTAGAGTTCTTCAATTCTGGTCTGAATTCCAGCACCTGTGAACTATCTCTGTGACACTGTTACTTTATTTCCAAAACACAAGTGAGTTTACTTGTCTAAAATTTAAAGGACTGGACCAAGAGGTTTGTTCTAGGCCTAAAATCAGCATCTATGTCCCTTAGAAAAGGTTTAATTCAATGAAAGAGTGTAACTTAGAAACTAGTAATAACCAGTTGTTTGACTCAGTTTAGCCCTGGTTTCTGCGTTGTTTCACACCCTCTCGCGGTTACAACCACCATTATGGAGAAGGGAGAGGGGCTGGCCTCATGCAGGCTCATTCATGAGGATAACCCTCTTCTGTTTTATGTCAGTGGCATTTTTCCTAAGACCTTCATTCCTTTCAAAGTCACCATATTTCTTTTTCTTACATTTTGGGTTCCCCTCACTGCCCCCCACCAAAAGGGCTGACTTAAAAAATGAGTTCAGCAGCTCAGCATGTTTCAGACTTGTGATTAATTCTGTGCTCTTGCTCATTTATTAAAAGCTCCAATTTCTCTCTCATCATCCTCTCCTCCTGATAGATTTGCCCTCCTAATCCTCTTTAACCCTCTGGGCTTACCTTATCTCCCTTGGCTCTTTTGCTTCTCTTATCTCTATCCTGTTCACTTTAACTGATGTAATTTGTTTTCCTTGGGTTTCTTTCTCCTCTGTAAAGACATGAACACTCACTCTAAATATTTCTCACCTCTTGCGTTCGTCTTTGTCAGCTGAATCCCAATCTACCACACTTCTCATGAAAGTTCATCGCCACGTTCAGGCTTTTCTCATAGTTCTGGATTTTCACTCCTCTTCACAGAGTGTCATATTATACTCAACAAATCTAACTCCTGCAAATTGCTGTTAGATGCTGTTTCTCATCTTCTGATATGAAATTGGTCCTAGTAGCAGGTTTTGGCAGAACAGTCCATTTCAGCTTTGAGCAAATATTCTCCCAAGTGACTTGACCCTGTTGAGCTCTCTAGAATTGGGATATATTGTATGTATAGTTTCTGATCTTCTCTGTAGTCCGGTCGTGGGCAGGTCACTATGTCTCTATAGTCTTCAGTAAAATGCCTGATTGACTATATCATCATTTTCCAGACCTAAACATCCTTGACGACAACAGTCCATTCTAAGAGCAATTCTGAATTTTATTTCTAAGATTGTGCAATCTCAAGTTTCCTTGCTTAGGCTTAGTAATTATTTCAAGTCATTATGGGTTGGAGATCTTGGATCAGAAGCTCATAATATATATATATGTTGTTTATATATATATTAGATGAACAACATTGGCAAATATAATAAATTATACTTAAAATATTCATTTCAGGTCAACAATTTTTTCCAAAGCCATGGTCCATGGCTGGAATGAGAGGGAGGTGATAAATGGAGTCTGGACTGCAGGAGTACTGGGGAACTGTGGGTCTCCAGGCTCCCAGAGGTCTCTTCTGGTTCTTTGGTTGTGTGAGTACACGGCTCATTTGGGGTGGGCCGGAATCTAGTGAGGAAGCTGTCAGGTCTCAGGATCTTGATTCTGGCTGAGTGGTTGGATGGAAACAGGCCGTTTTGCTCTAAGCAGTTTTGCCATTTTCTGCTTTCACAGAGGGTTTGACTTCATGTGGGCAAAGTGCATCCTTGAGGATTTATTTAATACTCTTGTGTTTTAATGTGAAGCAAATGTTACTTAAGCACCTTTTGACATTGTCCTTTCTTTTAGTGTTCAAGCTATCAGAAAAATAACCCAGGGATAAAGTTTTCTCTCTGTTGATTCTGTTGATTGGGGTGATAAGAATTTGATAAGTCACAAGGTAATCATAGAGTCTGACATGAGTTACAAGTCTAAAATTTAGCACCATGTAACTTCTCAGCAAATCCCAAAATTATTGGGCATGAACCTTTGGCTCATCTAGAGAACAATGTGTCATAGATTTTATAAAATAGCCTGTTACGAACCTTTGTGTCATGGAGTCAGAAAAGAAGGCAGAGCAAAAAAAAAATGATCATATTTCCTATTTTTTAACTGTTGTTTGTGTGCTTCGTCATTCAGTCATGTCCAGCTCTTGTGTGTGACCCCATGAACTGTAGACCACCAGGCTCCTCTGTCCATGGAATTTTCCAGGCAAGAATGCTGGAGCAGGTTGCCATTTCCTACTCTAGGAGATCTTCCTGACCCAGGAATCAAACCTGCATCTCTTGCATCTTCTTCATTGGCAGGTGGATTATTTACTGCTAGACCACGTGGGAAGCCCTTTTTAGTTGTTAGGAAACTGAAATAAATGATCAGATAACAACCTTAGTGGTGACCTATTTATAACATTGACAACATAAAGCCAAGATTCTAAATGATTATTGTATGACATAGGAAGTCATTGCATTGACATAAAAATAATAGCTCATTCTATGACATAATTTTTAAAAATATCTCTGAAACTTAGAGGAAATATATGGCAATATTATAGTGAATAAAAATAGATGTTCATTTAAATACCTATTGCCATAACACGGAGGTTGAGAGTAAAGAAAGTCCTATAAAGAGAATGTATGCATGCCCAGTCACTTCGGTTGTGTCCAACTATTTGTGACCCTATGGACGATAGCCCACCAGGCTCCTTTGTCCATAGGATTCTCCAGGCAAGAATACGGAATGGGTTTCCACTTCCTCCTCAGGGAATCTTCCCGATCCAGGTATCTAACATGGGACTCCTGGGTTTCCTGCATTGGCAGATGGATCCTTTACCAATGAGCCACCTGGAAAGTCCTGTGAAGAGAATGCCTGGGTACAAATTCCAGCTTCATGATTTACTGGTTGTATGACTTGGGATGACCTACCTATCATTCTGTGCCTCTGTTTTCTTTTTTTTTTTTTTTTTAATATTTATTTTAATTTATTTATTTGGCTGCACTGGGTCTTAGTTGCGGCTTGCAGGATCTTCATTGCAGCGAGCAGGAACTTTTAGTTTCAGCATGTGGGATCTAGTTCCCTGACCAGGCATCAAACCCAGGCCCCTTGCATTAGGAGCTCGAAGTCTTAACCACTGGACCACCAGGGAAGTCCTGTGCCTCTGTTTTCTCATAGGGTAAAATGTGGAATTTATTGGCAATAGTGCCCACTTCTCAGATTTGTTAGGTTAAATGATAATACATTAAAGCTCTTAGAACAGTATTTGGCACACAATGGGGGCTTCCCTAGTAGCTCAGATGGTAAAACATCTCACTGCAATGCAGGACAGCCAGGTTCGATCCCTGGCTCGGGAAGATCCCCTGGAGAAGGAAATGGCAACCCACTCCAGTATCCTTGCCTGGAAAAATCCCATGGACAGAAAAGCCTGGCAGGCTGTACAGTCCATGGGGTCACAAAGAGTCAGACACGACTGAGTGACTAACACAGACACATTCAATGAGCTCATGTCCTTCCACTCTGCCATCTTGGTGGAGTAGAAGGAGTGTGCTCATCTCCTGTGAGAACTCAAAATTACAACTCACTGCTGAATGACCACTGAAAAGAGAATGTTGGATCGCACCAAAAAAGATACCCCATGTCCAAGGGCAAAGGAGAGGCCCCAGGAAGACAGTAGGAGGGGTAAAATCATGTTTGGATTCAAACCCCATACCCGCCGGAGATGCTCAGAGGGCTCAAACAAACCTTGTGTGCACCAGAACCCAGCTACTTCACAGAGACGGAGCCAGAACTGTGCTTGAGTGTCCCCTGCGGAGGTATGGGTCAGCAGTGGCCTGCTTCAGGGGCAGGGGCTCTGGGTGCAGCAGACCTGGGTATGGCATAAGCCCTCTTGGAGGAGGTCGCCATTAACCCCACCATCGAGCTGCCAGAACTTACACAGGACTGGGAAACAGACTCTTGGAGGGCACAAACAAAATCTCGTGTGCAACAGGACCCAGGAGAAAGGAGAAGTGACCCCACAAGAGACTGACACAGGCTTGCCCGTGAGTGTCCAGGAGTCTCTGGTGGAGGTGCGGGTCGGCGGTGGCCGGCTGCAGGGCTGGGGGCACCAAGTGCAGCATGGGGCCTTGTGAGGGAGGTGAACATTATCTCCATCACCTCCAGCAGAGTGTGGCCTCAGGTCAAACAACAGGGAGGGAACACAGCCCTGCCCATCAACAGAAAATTGGATTAAAGATCTACTGAGCATGGCCCTGCCCATCAGAACAAGACCCAGTTTCCCTCTCAGTCAGTCTCTCCCATCAGGAAGCTTCCACAAGCCTCTTATCCTTATCCATCAGAGAGCAGAAAGGATGAAAACCACAATCACAGAAAATTAAGGAAACTGATCACATGGACCACAGCCTTGTCTAAGTCAATGAAACTACTGAGCCATGCCATGCGGGGCCACCCAAGATGGACAGGTCATGGTGGAAAGTTCCAACAAAATGTGGTTCACTGGAGAAGGGAATGGCAAGCCACTTCAGTATTCTTGTCTTGAGAACACCATGAACAGTATGAAAAGGCAAAGAGGTAGGACACTGAAAGATGAACTCCCCAGGTGGGTAGGTGCCCAATATGCTACTGGAGATCAGTGGAAAAATAACTCCAGAAAGAATTAAGAGATAGACTGAAAGCAAAAACAACACCCAGTTGTGGATGTGACTGGTGATGGGAATAAAGAGCAATATTGCATAGGAACCTGGAACGTTACATCCATTAATCAAGGCAAATTGGAAGTGGTCAAACAGGAGATGGCAAGAGTGAACATCGACATTTTTGGAATCAGTGAACTAAAGTGGACTGGAATGGGTGAATTTAAATCAGAGGACCATTATATCTACTACTGTGCGCAAGAATCCCTTAGAAAAAATGGGATAGGCATCATAGTCAACAAAAGAGTACAAAATGCAGTACTTGGGTGCAATCTCAAAAATGACAGAGTGATCTCTGTCTGCTTCCAAGGCAAACCATTCAATATCACAGTAATTCAAGTCTATACCCCAACCAGTAATGCTGAGGAAGCTGAAGCTGAATGGTTCTATGAAGACCTACAAGACTTTCTAGAACTAACACCCAAAATAGATGTCTTTTTCATTATAGGGGACTGGAATGCAAAAGAAAGAAGTCAAGAGGTGTCTGGAGTAACAGACAAATTTGGCCTTGGAGTACAAAGTAAAGCAGGGCAAAGGTTAACAGAATTTTGCCAAGAGAATGCACAAGAGAAGACTACACATGGACCATCACTAGATGGTCAACACCGAAATCAGATTGATTATATTCTTTGCATCCAAAGATGGAGAAGCTCTATATAGTCAGCAAAAACAAGACCAGGAGCTGACTGTGGCTCAGATCATGAATTCCTTATTGACAAATTCAAATTTAAATTGAAGAAAGTAGGGAAAATCACTAGACCATTCAGGTATGACCTAAATCAAATCCCTTATGATTATACAGTGACAAACAGATTCAAGGGATTAGATCTTATAGACAGAATGCCTGAAAAACTATGGACGAAGGTTCGTGACATTGTACAGGAGGCAGGAATCAAGACCATCCCCAAGAAAAAGAAATGCAAAAAGGCAAAATGGTTGTCTGAGGAGGCCTTACAAATAGCTGAGAAAAGAGGAGACGACAAAGGCAAAGGAGAAAAGGAAAGATATTCCCATTTGAATGTAGAGTTCCAAACAATAGCAAGAAGAGATAAGAAAGTGATCAATGCAAAGAAATAGAGGAAAACAATAGAATGGGAAAGACTAGAGATCTCTTCAAGAAAATTCAAGATACCAAGGGAACATTTCATGCAGAGATGGGTACAGTAAAGGACAGAAAGGGTGTGGACCTAACAGAAGCAGAATATATTAAGAAGTGACAAGAATACACAGAAGAACTATACAAAAAGGATATTCATGACCCAGATAACCATGATGGTGTGATCACTCACCTAGAGCCAGACATCCTGGAATGCAAAGTCAAGTGGGCCTTAGGAAATATCACACGAACAAAGCTAGTGGAGCTGATGGAATTCCAGTTGAGCTATTTTAAATCTTAAAAGATGATGCTGTTAAAGTGCTGCATTCAAAATGCCAGCAAATTTGGAAAACTCAGCAATGGCCACAGGACTGGAGAAGGTCAGTTTTCATTCCAATCCCAAAGAAAGGCAATGCCAAAGAATGTTCAAGCTACCACACAACTGCACTCATCTCACACACTAGCAAAGCAGTGCTCAAAATTCTCCAAGCCAGGCTTCAACAGTATGTGAACTGTGAACTTCCAGATGTTCAAGCTGGATTCAGAAAAGGTAGAGGAACCAGAGATCAAATTGCCAACATCCGCTGGATCATCAAAAAAAGCAAGAGAGTTCCAGAAGAACATCTATTTCTGCTTTATTGACTACGCCAAAGCCTTTGACTGTGTAGACCACAACAAACTGTGGAAAATTCTTCAAGAGAAGGGAATACTAGACCACCTGACCTGCCTCCTGAGAAATTTGTATGCAGGTCAAGAAGCAGCAGTTAGAACTGGACATGGAACAACAGACTGGTTCCAAATCAGGAATGGAGTATGTCAAGGCTGCATATTGTCACCCTGTTTACTTAACTTATATGCAGAGTACATCATGAGAAATTCTGGGCTGGATGAAGCACAAGCTGGAATCAAGATTGCTGGGAGAAATATCAATAACCTCAGATAAGCAGATGACACCACCCTTAGGGTAGAAAGCAAAGAAGAACTAAAGAGCCTCTTGATGAAAGTGAAAGAGGAGAGTGAAAAAGTTTGCTTAAAGCTCAACATTCAGAAAACAAAGATCATGGCATCTGGTCCCATCACTTCATGGCAAATCGATGGAGAAACAGTGGAAACAGTGAGAGACTTTATTTTCTTGGGCTCCCAAATCACTACAGATGTTGACTGCAGCCATGAAACCAAAAGACACTTGCTTCTTGGAAAAAGCTATGACCAACCTAGACAGCTTATTAAAAAGCAGAGACATTACTTTGCAAAAAAGGTTAGTCTAGTCAAAGCTATGGTTTTTCCAGTAGTCATGTATGGATGTGAGAGTTGGACCATAAAGAAAGCTGAGCACCAAAGAATTGATGCTTTTGAACTGTGGTGTTGGAGAAGACTCTTGAGAATGTCTTGGACTGCAAGGAGATCCAATCAGTCTATCCTAAAGGAAATCAGTCCCGAATATTCATTTGAAGGACTGATGCTGAAGTTGAAACTCCAATACTTTGGCCACCTGATGTGAAGAAATGACTCACTGGAAAAGACTCTGATGCTGGGAATGATTGAAACCAGGAGGAGAAGGGGATGACAGAGGATGAGATGGTTGGATGGCATCACTGAATCAATGGACATGAGTTTGAGTAAGCTCTGGGAGTTGGTGATGGACATGGAAGCCTGGTGTGCTGCAGTCCATGGGGTCGCAAAGAATCAAACATGACTTAGCGACTGAACTGACTGACTGGCACATTCTATAAATACTGCTGTGCTAAGGCCATGGACATATTTGAACAGTCAGTGAAACTACAGAAGGTCCACTGTTGGAATAAAAGTTCCCACGGATAACTGCAGAAAAATTTCCTGTGTATGCGGGCAGAACCAACCTCTCCAGACAATTATAGTTGAAAATCATTTGAAAATATTAAGCAACCAATATTTTTTCATATTAACCAACACAATAATATGGAAAGAGATGTTAATATTGAATCAATTTAGTTTGGAATCATATAGCTCTTCCTCATAATAAGCAATATATGAAATATCAACATATGACATGCATGTATAAAATACTAATAGTCAAAGACTAAAACTAGATGTCTCTGAGCCAAAATAGGCAACATAAGAAAATATACAGATATCAAGGTTTTCATGTGCAGACAATGCTTCCCTATGATGATTTTGTTGGCAGCATATATGCTCTTTTTAATTAGAAAGATTCTGTTTGTGATTATAATCATCTTACTAGTTGTTCATGCAAATAGAGTTATTGGGCACAATGATTTAGTGCCTGGGATTATGGCTTGACCTGCATTTTTCTATCTCTGTTTTGGATCTCTAAAAAGAGTATGCCTTGAATCATGGTGGTCTTATACATTTAAGGTTTATATCCGACAGGTAGGTGACACTTATTCATTCATTCACTCCAAGAGTCTTACAGTTAAAGAGGAATACAGACATATCAAAGTTTTATGTAACAACCAGATAATTATAATGCAGGTATGTGCTACGATGGAAAAGTCCAGGTGTTGTGAAGTTTATATCCATACAGGCGGGGAAAGGCTTCACTAAAAAGTGATATTAAATTCAGCCCTGAAGGAGAATTAGAAGTTAGTGAGGTGAAGGGTGCAGGTCAGGGAGGGGGAGGTGGAGAGGCAAGCACTTTAGAAAAGGCAGCAATATGTGTGAAAGCGCCGCGGTGAGAAGGAACCACAAAACCATCATGGCCGCCATGAAGTGAGCTGTGGGGAAAGCGGTTTCATGTGAGGCCTTGAGGGTCATGTTAGGCATTCTAAATGGTTCTAGAAGCAACGGCTCTGATAAGTTCTAAGGAGCTTGTTATTACTGGACTAGTGGTTTATAGAGGTCACCTGGGTTGTTGCAGAGAGATGAAAAGGTGTGGCGAGAAATTAACTAGGAAAAGAAGTGAATTGGCTATTTCTGCAAAGGAAGAACAAGCCTTTAGGAGTTACTGGACATAGAGGTAAGGGAGGTATCAGGTTGACCAGTTTTTTTATGAGTCTGAGGGTTAGTATGGCCATTTACTGAGATAAGGAATGTTGGTACAGAAGGAGATTTGGAGGCATGATCAATATAAATATGCTAGTGAGGTACCCAAGTGGAGTGTAGACTGGATAGCTGAAATGGGTCTTGATCTCCATGGTAGTGGTGTTAGTCACTAAGTCATGTCTGACTCTGCGATACCACAGACTGTAGCCTGCCAGGCTCCTCTGTCCACGGGATTCTCCAAGGAAAAATGCTGGAGTGGACTGCCATTCCCTTCTCCAGAGGATCTTCCTGACTCAGGGGTCAAAACCGGGTCTCCTGTGTTGCAGGCAGATTCTTTACCGTTTGAGCTTGTAACAGTGAAGACCCTTAAAGTTGATGAATACCCAAATAGGCTAAGGCCTGGAATGTCCCCTGGAATTAGTTACTTAGAAATGCAAATCAAAACTACCAATACAGTGAGGTATCACCTCACACATGTCAGAATGGCCATCATCAAAGAATCTACAAACAATAAGTGCTGGAGAGGTGTGGAGAGAAGGGAGCCCTCCCACACTGTTGGTCGAATGTAAGCTGGTATAGTCGCTAAGAACAGCAGGGAGGCTCCTTAAGAAACTAAAATAGAGCTACCATATGATCCTGCAATCCCACTCCTGGGCATATATTCAGAGAAAAGCATAGTTTGAAAAGGTACCTGCACCAAAGTGTTCATTGCGGTACTGTTTACAATAGCCAGGACGTGGAAGCAACCTAAATATCAATCAACAGAGGAATGGATAAAGAAAATGTTGTACATGTATACAATGGGAATTTTACTCAGTCATAAAAAAGAATGAAATAATGCCATTTGCAGCAACATGGATGGACTTAGGGATTGTCATACTGAGTGAAACAAGTCAGACAAAGACAAATATGATATTGTTTATTTGTGGCACCCAAAAAATTGTACAAATGAATGTATTTACAAAACAGAAATAGAGTCACAGATGTAGAAAACAAACCTATGATTATCAATGGGGAAAGGGGAGGAGGGATCAATTGGGAGATTAGAACTGATATATACACACTACCATACATAAAAGAGATAACTAATAAGGACGCATTGTATAGCACAGGGAACTCTATTCAATACTCTGTGCGTGCGTGAGTGCATGCGTGCTAAGTCGCTTCAGTCATGTCTGACTCTTTGCAACCCTATGGACTGTAACCTGCCAGGCTCCTCTCTCCATGGGATTCTCCAGGCAAGAATACTGGAGTGGGCTGCCATGCCCTCCTCCAGGGGAATCTTCCCAGGCAAGGGATCGAACCCTCATCTCTTACATCTCCCGTATTAGCAGATGGGTTCCTTACCACTAGTGCCACTTGGGAAGCCCTCAATACTCTGTAATGTCCTATATGGGAGAAGAATCTAATTAAGAGTGAATATATGTATAACCGATTCACTTTGCTATACAGCAGAAACTAACACAACATTGTAAATCAACTACAGTCCAATGAAATAATTTTAATAAATAAAGTACTAAAGACTCTGACTAGAAAAGTTTTTCTGGAAAAGGTGGTTTGGTAAAATTGACAAGGTATAATAATCGAAGCTAATCATGACTTTATTATTTGTGAAAAGATTCACAGTGAGTTTATTTTTAAAGAGTAAGAAAGGAAAACTAAATTCCTCTTTCTATAGTTGCCCATTTTCAAAGTCCGGGGTGAGTGCTCCTATTTCTTTTCTCTTATTGTAACACATTTTCATTCCAACCAATTCATTTTTCAGGTAATTCTAAACTTTAAAAGTGCAGGCCTTTAGAATGATTTAAACTGCCCTCTAAAGTTTTATTTCCTGTTAGATTGCTATTTAATTGCTGCCTTGCTGCTTCTTAAATGGAAGTCATACCTTCCAACTTTGAGGGTCAGGTTATTGGCTGCCATTTATTTACTGGGTTTCAAACCCAAATACAGGGCCAGGCATGTAGCTAGACAGCTTGAAGAAGCGGATGCAGGGAAATCGTGGGAACAGTGAGGCGGGTAAGCGCTCCCACGCCCGGCTAAGGGTCAACGGATTCTCAGCTTCAGGTGTTTGCTGACATCATGCTGAGATGTGGCCCTCCCCCATGTCGCTAGATCTGTTTTAAAAGAGGAACCCGATATCTGCATTTTTGCATGACCTTTCCTGATTTTTAATATTTTTGCAACTAATTTTTTTTCCCCAAAAAACCCTTAAAGTCAAGAAAGAAAATAAAGCAGAACCCATGTCTGCTGGAGCTTCTGGTTAATGGGCAGTTTTGTGTGCCCTGTTTTAGTATTTTCATACAGCATCTTAGTTATTGCTCTAAAGAGCAGTTCCTCATTAGTACCATCATCACACACTCTGCCAGGGGTAACATTCAGCGTTCAGTCTCTTAAAATGTTGGAAGTTTTCGATAACTGTGTAAAACAAACCTTGTCACATTCCTCTGTAATCAGGAATTTTCCTCTGTTGAAAACTCCTGGGTGATGATGAAGCCTCAATACCTTGACAATCCATCTCCCTTGGGGCTGACTATCACCGTGGGCCCGCAGACCACCCTGGCTCCCAGTGGCACCCAGTTGCACCCCTGCCATGTCCCCACCTGCCCGGAGTCCCGGGAACAGGGATGCGCTCCTGTTCCTGAGATGCAATGTTGAGGTAGTTTCTTCCAAAAGCCTATAAAACAGATGGTGTTTTTTGTTTTTTGTTTTTTTAATATAATGTTTTCAGACTAAAAGAGAATTGCATAGCCCAACTCTTGCTTTAGGCCAATTTGGAAAAATTGCTTTCACCTTTTCCTCTCCTGTCTTCTACCCCCATCACATGCTCTGGTTATGGTTCTCTTCACCTTAGGATAGCAGTGATAAAAACTGTGTATCTTACAACCTACCAGCACTTGACTGGTACTCCAGAGGGTCATGGAGTAAATAGGTGTTTGATTAAATGTGTGTCTGAAAACACTAAGAGCCTTTGAAAGATAGTGTCAGAGGGCCAGGCTGGTGCTTCTTGGGAAGCTGGTTGTAACAGGTCATGTACTTTCTTCTTTCACCAACTTCCTTTAACGGCTTGATAACATTTCTAGAAGTCTGTCTAGGCGAACGGTGTGAGTGAGGTTTTGCAAAAAATCAAGGCTATTTTCCCCTCCCTTTCTGAAGGTGAGGTCTCTCAAACTTGCTAATTAGAGAGCAGAGCAGGAAAGAGAATGTCTGAGTCACTGTCTCCAAAGCTAGTAAAACCAAACTCTGAAGAAAAAAAAAAAGATTTCTTTGGAAATGCCCACAACTTAGTCATTCTGTTAAAACACAATTGACAAAACCTCTTTTCCTTTCAGGCCTCTCCTAAAACAACAGTTAAATCCTGTGAGTCAAGTTGAAGGCTCATTCTCCCCAGTTTGTTGGATGTAATGGGGTAATTGCCCAGACTGTAGTTAAACTGTTTCCATTCTGATGATTGATTCTAAAGGTCTCAAGGTGGATCCAGAACTTCTTTGGACAAGTCTTTGAATCATCTGTCCACCCATAGCACAATGTTGCCAACAATCATGATTTATTTTTTTAAAGGGAAGCAATGATTTTCCTATTGAACAAAAAGCTCAGCTTGGAATCAGAAGATCTGGGGTGGAAATGTGGCTTGACTCCTTATTCGCTGTGTGTCCTTGGGCTCCTTATCTAACCTTTATAAGTCTATTTTCTTACTCATATAATTGGGACAATAATTGCTAACTATCAGGGCTGCTGTGTGAATGAAATGAGGTAATATATCCATTGATTCATTCATTTATACTCCAAACAAACTATTTCTCAGCATAAGTTGGCATTATTTGATCTTAATGAGTAACATAAGTTACAAAAAGAAAAAAAAAAAAGATGATTATATACTTTAGTTCCTTTCCGTTTTAATAGATTTCCATCAGTATTGTAAGAAGTGTCCTTCCTTAAGAGTTACCCTTTCTTGATGCACAATGCCCCTGCCTTCCATTTGATCTGTGTTTAGTTCATTTTTTTAAATGGCGGTCTAGTGGTTAACGGAGAAGGCAATGGCACCTCACTCCAGTACTCTTGCCTGGAAAATCCCATGGATGGAGGAGCCTGGTGGGCTGCAGTCCATGGGGTCGCTATGAGTCGGACAGGACTGAGCGACTTCACTTTCACTTTTCACTTTCATGCATCGGAGGAGGAAATGGCAACCCACTCTAGTATTCTTGCCTGGAGAATCCCAGGGACAGGGGAGCCTGGTGGGCTGCCGCCTGTGGGGTCACACAGAGTCGGATATGACTGAAGCAACTTAGCAGCAGCAGCAGCCAGTGATTAAGACTTCACCTTCCAATGCAGGAGGTGGGGGTTCCATTTCTTGCTGGGGAGCTAAGATGCCTCTAGGCCAAAACACCAAAGCATAAAACAGAGGCAATGTTTTAACAAATTCAATTTGTTACAAAATTCAAAAATTTTAAAAATAGTTCACATCAAAAAAAAATCTTTAAAAGAAGTATCAAATTAGTTTTTATATTCTCTGGAGATGCATTCTCTTTAAGGATATACTTTCCTTCATTTTCAGGGAAGTAGTGTCAATACACCCTTTGGAGGGTCTTTCCTCTCTTCTGAGTAAGCCTGGCTTAGGGATGAGTTGTGCCATCATCCATGGACCTGTGAGGGTGAACAGCTGCCCAGGCTATGCATACAGAGGCTGGTTTATTCTCTTTGATTTTCAGGGATGCTAGTGCCACATTCCTCTTTAAGAGTGTAGTCCAATGTTTCACTTTCCTGATAGACACAATGTTTTTTCTGTATCTTAGAAGATTTTCCTAAGCATATCCTGGGAGCTGAGTGTTCAATTTCAATCCTGTTCATTGTTTTGATGGCATTTGGTTGAATTTTGGAGACACAGGATTCCTAGACTTCCTTTACTACAGATATTTTCTGTCTCAATCAGATTTCTTATTGACAACTTTGAATTTCATGCTGTAATTGATCGAATGTGGCTCTGTTTTCTTCTCACATACACACATCTGAGTGGAGACTCAGGAGAAGGTACCGTTTTTTGATTCATCTCGGGTGGTGACAATACAAAGCACAGTTTGCTATTTCCTCTCATTGCTCTTCAGGAGTCATTTTGCTGGTTTGAGCTCAGAAATCGGACTTCAAGGTGACAAGTATGAGCTTTAGAGTTGGGTAGTGATTTCGGTTTGCTTGTTTTTTAATCCTCAAAATCCCCTCTCAATCAACATCTTTACTTTTTTGTTGTTGTTACTTAAAAAATTTGTGTACCCATTCACCCATGGATCTGCATTCTATACAACCTTTTGGCTGGGAAAAAGACCTGAAAAATATATTCAAACAATGACTATGTTAAAAGTTATTGATTTTTATCAAAAGTAGAGGAAAAGAAGAAATATCCTTTCTGTCTGTATTTATGGCACATTTCTATGCAGGGATTCTCTGACGTGTCGTGACATGTTAAAGACATATCACAGTTGAGTCCAAACACTTTTCATGGCAGAAGAGGAGGAAGAGCTGAACAATTTGGTTTTCACCTCTGTTCTCCCTTCCCCTGGAAAAAACTATCTACAGTTTCTGCATTAGTCGGAGAATCTTTTTCTTTCTGTACTTTCAGAACGTGACAGAAATAATACAGTTGTTTTTTTTTTAATTTTTTCAATTTTTTTATTTTTTTATTAGTTGGAGGCTAATTACTTCACAACATTTCAGTGGGTTTTGTCATACATTGATATGAATCAGCCATAGATTTACACGTATTCCCCATCCCGATCCCCCCTCCCACCTCCCTCTCCACCCGATTCCTCTGGGTCTTCCCAGTGCACCAGGCCCGAGCACTTGTCTCATGCATCCAACCTGGGCTGGTGATCTGTTTCACCATAGATAGTATACATGCTGTTCTTTTGAAATATCCCACCCTCACATTCTCCCACA
The DNA here is from genome assembly GCF_019320065.1 of Cervus canadensis. Lineage (NCBI taxonomy): Eukaryota > Metazoa > Chordata > Mammalia > Artiodactyla > Cervidae > Cervus > Cervus canadensis. The sequence goes on from NC_057418.1 coordinate 980,351, forward strand.
GAGTTCAAAAGTCTGTTCTGTATTTCTGTGTCTCTTTTTCTGTTTTGCATATAGGGTTATCGTTACCATCTTTCTAAATTCCATATATATGTGTTAGTATGCTGTAATGTTCTTTATCTTTCTGGCTTACTTCACTCTGTATAAGGGGCTCCAGTTTCATCCATCTCATTAGGACTGGTTCAAATGAATTCTTTTTGACGGCTGAGTAAAATTCCATGGTGTATATGTACCACAGCTTCCTTATCCATTCATCTGCTGATGGGCATCTAGGTTGCTTCCATGTCCTGGCTATTATAAACAGTGCTGCGATGAACATTGGGGTGCACATGTCTCTTTCAGATCTGGTTTCGTCTGTGTGTATGCCCAGAAGTGGGATTGCTGGGTCATATGGCAGTTCTATTTCCAGTTTTTTAAGAAATCTCCACACTGTTCTCCATAGTGGCTGTACTAGTTTCCATTCCCACCAACAGTGTAAGAGGGTCCCCTTTTCTCCACACCTCTCCAGCATTTATTGCTTGTAGACTTTTGGATAGCAGCCATTCTGACTGGCGTGTGATGGTACCTCATTGTGGTTTTGATTTGCATTTCTCTGATAATGAGTGATGTTGAGCATCTTTTCATGTGTTTGTTAGCCATCTGTATGTCTTCTTTGGAGAAATGTCTGTTTAGTTCCTTGGCCCATTTTTTGATTGGGTCATTTATTTTTCTGGAATTGAGCTGCAGGAGTTGCTTGTATATTTTTGAGATTAATCCTTTGTCTGTTTCTTCATTTGCTATTATTTTCTCCCAATCTGAGGGCTGTCTTTTCACCTTACTGATAGTTTCCTTTGTAGTGCAAAAGCTTTTAAGTTTCATTAGGTCCCATTTGTTTATTTTTGCTTTTATTTCCAGTATTCTGGGAGGTGGGTCATAGAGGATCTTGCTGTGATTTATGTCGGAGAGTGTTTTGCCTATGTTCTCCTCTAGGAGTTTTATAGTTTCTGGTCTTACACTTAGATCTTTAATCCATTTTGAGTTTATTTTTGTGTAATACAGTTTTTTTTAAACTAACAAGCAAATCATTTTGATGTCAATAGCTATTAACGTTTTGGCAGACACAGAAGCACATGACTATTTATTGAGAAGCAACTATATACATGATATTGTACTGTGGAAAGTATAAAGATAATAGGTTTTTGTCTTCAAGCAACTTGTCTTCATGGACAGACGTTAAACATGCACCATATATAAAACTTCTATCCAAGGCAGTGGGTAACACATGACATCTGAACTCTATGAAGTTTCCCATAGGAGAGGATATATTGCCCCTGGTAGGAGAGGTTATTATAGACTTCTGGGAGGAAAGAGCCCTGAGGGTTTGGTAAGAGTTTGACTGGCAGAGATAAACATTATTCCAGGTAAAATAACAGAATTATCTGGGTAGAACCTAATGACTTAATGAATAACAACAATGAATAAGTTTCGTATAGCTAAAAAATGAATTTAATGTAAATGCTGAATTTAATGTAAATGCTAGGACACAGCTTATTGTTGCTGCTATAATTTAAATTTCAGTGGAATTCCTATTCAATGATTATGATGAAAAGAGTACATAGTAATACAAAATGCACAAATACAAACAAATGTCGATGATGCAATCCAGATGATCAATCAATCCTGGCCTGCTTGGAGTCCTTGGACAAGAAGAATTTAAAATTCAGCACCCAAAACTCTGAAATTCAGCCAAGTTCCCCTTAAAGTGTTTGCTATCTCTAGATTACTGTGGGTTGAAGGCACTGTTTATTCTGAATATTTTATCATAAAATACTTTAGCTCATACCCACAATCCATGCTGGATATAAGTTCATAAACCCTGAGGGAGATACATATCCAGTAAGAGAAGATCTGTGTCATCCCTGGCAATTTTCCTTTGGATGGAGAATACTCTTCTAACAAGACTGCTGGGCAGCAACACTATGGAGCACCATGGAGCACCATGGAGCCTTGTGCAGAAAGAGTAGCTGGCAGAGCAAGGATCCGCAGTGATTGGAATCATCCCTGCAGTTCATTGTAGGCTGCCCAAGTGCAGGGCACCATGCATCCACTCTACATGCGCTATCACGTTTGTTCCTTGTGGCACTTCTAAGGAGGTACTGCCATGCACAATATATTTTTTTACATATCAAAACACAAAGGATAAGAAAGATTAGGAAAACTGCCGAGGCTCTTAACAGATTCAAACTCAGATTCAAACCCACAGAGCCTGTGTTCTATCTATTTGGGATTGTGACGATTCTAAATACTATGTTATTTGAGAGGTACTCACACTTGCTAAAGGAAAGCTAAGGAAACAAATGAATCCACCAACAGTTGACACTATTAACAAAAATGTATGTGGGAAATACTGTCATAAGGTAAGATCTGAAACAAAGCATTAAGGGAGAAGTTAGTTTCCCTCCTCTGCTTATGTTTGCATGACAGGTAAGAAAATTACCACACCTACTCCAGAGTTTTGCCAAATCCCTCAGACTGGTTGGCAGATAGGCTAGGTTTTATTTGTAAATATTTTCACTTGAGGAGATTTATTTTCTAAACTCTTTCTATTGATGGCCCCAGAATTCTAAAGTGAAGGACAAGAAACAGAAAGAGGAAGAGGAGAAAAAAAAAATCATACTGGTTGGTGTTAATTGATGGTTTTTTAAATTCCTTAGTTTTATCAATAAATATTTTCCTAGTCATTACTTTTCTTCTTCTAATGTCCCAATTATTAAGTAATTTGAAATAAAATGTTAATTTTCCCCTGACATTTCTCAGCTCAATCCTTATTTTTAAAGGAGTGAAGCACAATATCTTACATAAATCATTATCAATCATCTCACATACTGTTTATTAAATGATCTCAGGTAGTTCATTAAAGTTAAGCATCAGATGTGTGATACATCAGACTGATGAGTCCTAGTTTTCAGCTCAATACACTGACAATAGTATATTCAATATACTATAATATATACACAATAAATAATGACAATACTGAATTCCAAGGCTTTTACTTAGCCTTGGGAGCCTTAAGGATATTCTACAATTTTTCTCTTCTGAATATGCTTGGTCATCTATAACCACTGATGTTTCCTTCTATTTTAAATATTAAGTCGTCTTTATGCGTTTATGTGTGTACATACCATTTCTAAAGTGCTGGCTGCAGATTCAATCATTTGATGTGTTTGGTGGGAAAAGCAAACTCTGCATGTATCATCCTCCGTTTCTCAAGAAGACAACTAATGTTATGAGTAGGAGCTGTTGCCCAGCAAATGTCCAACATTCACTTTTGCATTTGATCTTGTCATTATAGAAGACATCTTGCAGACTTCCCTGATGGTCCAGTGGTTAAGAATTTGCCTGCCAATGGAGGGTACGTGGATTCGATCCCTGGTCTGGAGAGATCCCTCATGAAGAGAAGCAACTAAACCCATGTGCCACAACTACTGAAGCCCTCACACTATAGAGCTGTTGCTCTGCAACAGAAGAAGCTATCTTTCTCGCTGCAGCTAGAGAAAGCTTGAGTTCAGCAATGAAGACAGCACAGCCAAAATTAAATACATTTTTAAAAAGAAGTCACCTTGTCACGTGAAGACCTTGCTAGAATGGTGTTCAAATAATTCCCATTTCATAAAATATTCAAATAAAATATCCACATTCAGATTTCTATGAATTAATTACAATTCTCATCTTAAAAAATACTCAAAAGGTTTACAATTAAGTCTAATAGAAAACTATCCAACTGGCTGAGAGATTGGAGAAAAATTGCTATCTTTTCAAAGTCCTACAGGAACAGTACTTTGAACATCCAAAGGCAGAGGTATTCCACACTAAAATTTTTTTTTCTAAAAAAACAATTCAGAACAACAAGATATAGTTTCATGCCAATAATAAATTTTTTCATTCTTGCATGTGTACTTAACAGGTATCTGAGCTCTCTGGCCAAGATCAGGGAACTGTGGGTCATAACCAAAGTATGTACTGGATGAGCAAACTCAAACCACCAAAAGGTATTTCCATGGACCTGAAAAACATTTTTGAGGGGAACATTCAGAAATATAGTTCATTTGGACCAGATTTTTTTGATTTCCAGTTTCTTTTTTTCCAAGTCATGGAATGAATTCTTTGATGGAACATACCAGGTTTGCACAAGCTAATGAAAAAGCCACATATACTTTTTTTTTTATTATTATTAATTTGAGGTAAAACTCCTGGTTAGGCTGTTCAAAGAAGACAAGAGCCTTGCAATTAGGTTCGTTAATATAGCTTAGGGTCTGGTTTCCTTTACTCCATGGCTTCCAGAGGAAGATCGATCTCTATCCTTGTCTAGTAAAATATCAGCTTATAATGAAAGCATAACTCTTTGATGTATTTCTTTGTAGAATCTGCTTTCAGAAACTTTTGATGCTTTGCTTTATCTCCTCCTATTAGGGCTTTTATCTAACCTCCAAAAGTCACCCACCAAAGCAGACACTCTGAAGTCCCACTGGGCTCCCATCAGTCCAGTAGAGAGGGCTGACATGACATATTAGTCTTAAATCGAAAACATATGTTTGAAAAATGCCTAGTTTCCTGGCAATAATTAAGAATGCGACTTGGCAGATTGGCAGCCACATAAAACAATCATTAGTAAACCCTATATTTATTATGTTCCCATTTTATGGAAATGAAACCCACATTACAAATATGTATAGGAAACCGGACCCAAAATGATGCACAGGTAGAATTAATTATGATGAAGATGAAAAGAACATCAGTAGTTTTTTTCCTTTTTTCTAATTCACTTTTCTTATCCCCAAAAAGGTCTCCCCCAAAAGCAACCACATCAAAACATTTTAAAATTTCTTTCTATTAACTTTTAAAACCATCTTGGATAAATTTCTTCATCAGTACTCATCTATCAGTGTGTCTCACTAAAGAGTTCTGGTGTACAACTAATTAAGATATAGGAGGCTTTTGCTTCATAAATGTTGTAAAAAAAAATCCAGATAAGTAAAAAGCCCCTTCAACCTTTCTGTGAATACATGCACTATAATATATATGTATGTAATATATACGCAGTATATATTATAATTGGACACACATTTAGGGATGATATTCACTAAGAATACACAAAGTATAACAACATTTCCTGCTAAAATATTGAAATAATTCTGCCCAATTGAAAATATTCACTGCACCAATCCTCCCATGAGTAACTCTATCTTTGCCCTTCAGACCCACTGAATGTCCCCATAGTCTAGCCAAAAAAGAGCCCATGTCTCCAGCCTTTGCTCCATTATTCTTTCGGTTCAGTGGTGCTTGTGTTGCCCTGGTTGTTACATATCTTGAAAATCACTTCTGCACACAAGTATTGCTTCATGTGCATGACCTGTTCACACATGAAGAGACTCTCTACTTTGAAGAGCAACAGTGTTAGTAATATGGAAGCCTCCTAGTCAAGAAGCAACAGCAAGTGGGCAAACACACACCCACATTATTTTAGTTATTCATGAATATGTGGCAAAATGTAGCAATATTTTTCTCTTATAAAAGTAAATAAGATACTATAGACTATACATTGAAGAGGACCAAGTAGGTCCAGTTCTGAAAATGTTGGAAAAGCGGCCATGGCCATGAAGTGTGTGTAGGACCAAAAATATAACTGGCAAACTTTTCCATGGTGCATCTTCTATCTATAGAAGTGAACAAACAGAAGTTTTCACTCTCCATTTGTCTTGTTTCATGTGAAATAAGCCAGGTCATCTAAGCAATAACATTTATTTTGTTTTCTAAACTGCTGACTCTGAAAAAAATTCTTTCTTACAAAGTTCAAATTCCAAATAAAACCCTGGGATGGGGAATTCAAGAGTCTCTAGAGAAAATGTTTTAAAATTAGAATCATTTTAGAAATATGTTAGTGACTAAATATGACACTAATTGTTTTCCTTTTATCTTTTTTTTTGTATTTTTATATTCTTATTTGCCAGTATTTTCTCTATAAATTTTAGAGCACTTTTGGCCATTTAGATAGTAATTTGTACATTATTTTACAAGAATGCTAGTTTCATTGTTTCATAGTCTTTCACTTTACATCTATTTATTGATTCCTCTTGGGAGTTTTATTTGACTTGGTAGGATGTCTTTCTAACTCTAGACATAAGTACACTTGATAAGAAATCATTAATTAAATTTAACAACCATACATTGCATCCAGTACATTGTCACAATTTAAGTTTTCATTCATTGTGCCTACTTGCTTAAGTTGCTTCAGGGGTGTCCAGCTCTTTGAGACCCTATGGACGATAGCCTGCCAAGTTCCACTGTCTATGGGATTCTCCAGGCAAGAATACTGGAGTGGGTTGCTATGCCCTCTTTCAAGGGATCTTCCTGACCCAGGGATCAAACCCATGTCTCTTAAGTCTCCTGCTTTTGCAGGCAGGTTCTTTACCACTAGCGCCACCTGGGAAGTCCTATGTTTTCATTAATTCAATTGAATTAAAGTGGCTTGCCATTAACCAGTGGTGTTCAAGCAAATTTTTGTGAGTTCTAATTATGATTTGGAGGCTCTAAGAATTATAAGGATTATAGTAAATGATGATGGTGGTAGACTCTTGTGGTTAAGCACAGAAGCTCTGAAGATAGAAGACAAGCAAACTAAACAACCAGTTAGGTTTACACCTGAAACTGCCAGTTACTAACACTATGACCATGTGCAAATTATTTTAACTCTAGCTCAGTTTCCTAAGCTGTAAAATGAGAGTAAGGATTAAATAGAATTATGCATGTCTGACATACAAATAAATAAAAACTATTAGTAGTAATAATAGTGATAGTAGCAGCAGCAGTGTTAGTAATTATCATAAACTATGAAGAAAGATCCTCAGAAAATTATGAAAGCAAGTTCTTTATCCGATCAGATAAAAACTTAGTCTCTTGTCCAGAATCTACTCTCAACACTGACATGCTTTCATCAGCTCAGAAGAACTATTAACTTTGACTCTCTTTTAATCACCTTCTCTTTATCCTGTTGGTGAAGGATCACTGCCCTGGGATTATAAGGTTGAACAACAGTATCTGACACTAGACAGATGAGATCAATGGCAGTTTGTTAGTCACATATACTCACAACCCAGAGAAAGGGACACCACGTGCCATGGCGGGGATGGGGACCCACATGAGGACTGTGCTCAGGGACAGGGTGATAAATCAGGGGCTGCAGATGTATCCAATGATGAAGTACACTCTGGTTTCCACAAGAGGATATAATTGACATGGATGGATAATTTCTTAGACTGGCAGGGAGCTGAAGCCCACTAGAAGATTGTGATGCTGGGAAAGATTGAGGGCAGGAGGAAATGGGGGAGACAGAAGATGAGATGGGTGGGTGGCATCACCGACTCAATGGACACGAGTGAGCTAACGCCAGGAGATAGTGAAGGACAAGGAAGCCTGGCATGCTGCAGTTTATGGGTCACAGATAGTCAGACACGACTGAGTGACTGAACAACAATGACAATTCAGGAGTAAGCAGGCACTGTGCCTGATCCCCGAGATAAAGAGGGCCAACTGGCTAGGAGACCTGACCTACAGAATAGTGTATCGAGGGGATTTTGCAATTATGCCAGAGGAGGTTTCCTGATTGTTCCAGGGGTCAAGGCAGCACATAATATTGGGACTTAACATAGGTCATGAGTAGAGTGGTGGAATTAAGTTGTATCCAACTCTTTTGCAACCCCATGAACTGTAACCTGCCAAGTTCCTCTGTCCATGGGATTTCCCAGGCAAGAATACTGGAGTGGGTTGCTGTTTCCTTCTCCAAGGGATATAAGCATTACATCACATCTTTTCTCCATGATATGTTTAGTCTCAAAACCAGACCAAACAAAAAAACCTTAATGATAATCAATTAAGTTGACTGAGTGCTGCCACATACAGGAGTTTTAAGACCTACTGAGATTATTCACCCAGGCATTGCTAAGTCTCACTTCTGGGAAGGAAGATACTACCTGTGGTTACATTACCATGCATCAGAGTAAAATAGACACCTGGCCACCTGGTACATGGGAAGGAAGCTGTGTCAGAGAGCCGAGGTCTACAGACATGCAAATGCTTTACTGGTGCTCTGATTAATTCAGATCACCCATTGACTTGGTTCATTATATAGTTATATGAACAATACTGACATAATTTTGTGGTTTAGAGACCAGGCTGCCAAATCACATTGCTTTCCTTTTAGTCCTCTTCTTCATGTATTCAAGAGTCCACTTCATGCAGTTGCCCAACTAGCTATTTCTAGATGGCAGGAGAACAAAGGTAATTGCTTTCTTAGTTTTATTATCTCATTGCTCTAAAATGTGCTTTCCCATAGGGAATAGTCTCTGCTTCAGTGAGTCAAAGGTTAGGTGTCCTCTTTATACTATTATTTAGGGAGACATCCAAGAATAACCATAATTTTCCTTGTGACCGGCACATCATCAGAGTTGCTTTTTTTAATCAAATAGTTCCATTTTAAAGAATGAAATGTTTTGAATGGCTTAGATATCATTGGATATTCATTTTTCTTGTGTCATTATTGTTTCTCTTGGGTATAAGAACATGAGGGCATATTCCTTTTTGTCCCAGAAAATTTAAAAACCCAGTGTTTAAATCTTAAGTACAGTAATTAAATTCTCAAACCATCAGCAACTGGCCTTGAAGCTTCTGTCAGGGGAAGAACCCAGAGCAGTTCAGCGGGTCTGGGCGAGTGTTTATAGTCAACGCGTCATAATTCAAAAGCCTGCAATTCATTCCCTTCCTGCTCTTTTCCACTTCTCTGGAGGTAGGGCTTTAGGATTTCATGTTTTCATTAGTGTCCCCTTCACAGATCTTGTAAAGGACATGAAAAAACAAAGAACTTAAAACCATCAATTTCTCTATCTTAGCAACTCTGGTAAACATTTTTTTAAAGTTTAAAAAAAAGCTCTGGTAAGTTTTTTTAAAGGGAAAAACTAAAATTAACTTTGGAACTCAATTTTACATTCTCACCCTCCATATATCATATACATCTGATAGAGCTTGAAATGGTGTCAATTATAATGTGACATACGGCATATAGGAAGGGGTAAAAATGCACATGGGCTTCCTGGTAGCCCAGTGGTGAAGAATCTATCTGCAATGCAGGAGACACAGGAAATGCTGGTTTGATCCCTGAGTTAGGAAGATTCCCTGGAGGAGGGCATGGCAACCCACTCCAGTATTCTTGCTGTCCCATGGACAGAGGTGGCTTTGTCCACGTCTGACTCTTTGCAGTCCTTGGGCTCACAAATGGATACGACTGAAGTGACTGAGCAGCAGTCGCAAAAATACTGTGATTTATTCAGTTATATCAACTGATTCTAAAAGAAAACAATAATTACATTTTCACATCTATTATACACACAGTATCACAACATCAGTGGTCAGCTCTGTAGTTAAATATGTGTCATTTTACTTAAATTCAAAAATTTTGGAATTATCTGACTAGCTATGCCACCTAATTACAGTTGACCTTTGAACAACATGGGTTTCAACTACAAGGGTCCAGGTACACAGAGAATTTTTATTGAATAGCGGTAATACACATTGACAGTTTGTTGACTCTGCAGATGCAGAATTGGGGATACAGTGGGCTGACTTTGGAACTGTGGATCTTGGTTTCCACTGAGGGTCCTGGAATCAATCCCCTGTGGATATCCAGGATCAGCTATATGTGGATTTTCAACTGCTCAGCATCAGTGACCTGAATCCTGGTGTTGTTCAAGAGTCAACTATAATTTCTATCAATCTCAATTAAAATCCAAGTGGTAGTATCTAGAATTCTATGAATTAATGACTAAATCACCCCAAATAGTATATTTTAAGAGCTAAAATATTAAGTGTTGAACTAAATATTACCTTACAGCCCATAAATACAGTAGGATTTGAATAATTTTTTAGGAAAGGCTTCAAAAAGTTTAAATTCTAGAATTTGGACACTGTGACTTAATCCTTGTATCAATTGCAGACTTATCAGGAATATAAAGAATTTGCAACATTTCCCACAGAGGGGATTTAGTGTAAGGATTGATTACACAGATAATGGAGCATTTAAGAATTTAAACAGAGGCTGTTGAGATAAAATTTAGCAATAGCGGGAAGCCATTGAAACTCATCAGCTGAAGACATAAAGGAAGGAAAGGATGCTAGTGTTGCCCATAGCAGAAGTCAGGAGCTGGAGTTACAACCACTGCAAAGTCATCACCAGAGGAAGGAAAGAAAACAGGAATCCCCTAAATTCACTCTTTCTCTTCAGCCTCTGGCTATGCTTCCCATTGGCCAAATGCCTTTGAAAGCCAGTTTATATGTAAGTGAGGATGGCCGCATGCAAGGATCGACATCCTACCTCTGATCCTGATCCTGAAACATGGAGCAGAGCAGGAGAAGCACGGCAAACAGGCCTAGAACTGGCACTGGGACAATTCTTACATTTCACTCTAAACAATCTGTACCATTTTCATCAACACATAAAAGTGCCCAATTATGGACTTCTTATCATAAAAATCACATGGCGAAAGCTATATAAATCTCTTTAGAAATATGTGAGAAATAGTTTGCAAACTGCATTGTCTAGAGGAAAACATTGTGAAAGAGTATGTCATATGCTGGGTGCTTGATGAATAATCAGTTTTAGGGATGAACACAATGGACTCTCTGTAAGCGTACACCTCAGCTAGTTAGAAGGAGGTACGCATAGGCAAACTAGAGATTAGAGAGCATTGGCCATGAATTTTCAGTGAGCTCCATCGCTTGAATAAGTCTGGTTTGAAGAAGAATGACAATTAAGATAGTGAGTCCTTTACACAGAGAAGATTAATGAAGGTTAAAGAGTAAGTAAAACTTCTGAATATATATATGAAGACATAGAAACCCTAAGGTGAGAACAAATGCTATGAATAAAAGTATTTCTAAAATATAAGCTTTAGAAATACTGGTTGGATGGCATCACCAACTCAATGGACATGAGCTTGAGCAAGCTCCAGGAGATGGTGAAGGATAGGGAAGCCTGGTGGGCTGCAGTCCATGGGGTCGCAAAGAATTGGACATGACTGAGTGACTGAACAACAGCCCTTAGTATTTAAAATTAAAAACTTACTGGAGTTAGAGATAATAGGAGTTAAAGTATTAGAGGTAATAGAGATTATGTACAACTAAAGAGAGAATTAATGAGCTGAAAAATAGACAAGAGAAAATTACTCAGAATGTAGGCAAAGAGGAAAAATGATTTAAAAAAATGAAAGAGAAAATAAAAAAATTATGATAGAATAGGTAATACATCTATTAAGGTTTCTGAAAGAAGAAAATCATAAAAACAGGGAGAGATAATATTTGAAGTAAAAAAACGTGTATACATTGTTATTCATTGTTATTCATTGTTCAGTCTGCTCAGTGTCTGACTCATTGTAATCCCAAGGAGTGCAGCATGCCAGGCTTCCCTGTCCTTCACCATCTCCCGGAGCCTGCTCAAACTCATGTTCATCAAGTCATTGATGCCTTCCACCCATCTCCTCCTCTCCTTATCCCCTTCTCCTCCTACCTTCAATCATTCCCAGCATCAAGGTTTTTTCTAATGAGTGGGCTCTTAGCATCAACAGTGTGGACATTTACAAAACTGAGGAAAGGCATAAGTCTTTAACCTGATGGAATATACTGTCCTGAGTAGGAGAAATACAAATAAATTCAAGACTAAATTTATGAGAATAAATTTGAGGAATCAACACAGAAAGAAATATCTTGAAAGTTACCAGCGAGAAACACAGAAAAAAAAATGTTAAAAGCTACCAGAGGTAAAAATTAGTTGCATGCAAGAGAATACAATCAGACTGACAGCTGACTTCTCATGAGCAACAACAGATAGGCGGAGGAAAAATAACAGCATTTAGAATTCCATACCCTGGTAAATCATCATTTATATGGCAAAAATAGATATAGACACATTAAAAAGATAATTTATAGATCTTTGTTAAGAAAATCAATAAAATATATTCTTTTTCAAGAAACTAATTTTAATCCAAAAATGTAGAAAGGGAGAGGCAACAGTGAGCAAAGAACCTGGAAAATATATTGGTAAATACAAGTAAGAAATGACATTAATAATAATAAATTTTGACTGGGAATTCAGTAGGCAGAAAAATGGCACCCTCCTCTCCCCACCTAAAAGTGACAAGGGAACCTCTGGATATGTTACTTTACATGGTAAAAGGGACTTTGCAGATAATAAGGTTAAGGTCCTTGAGATGGGGAGATTCTACTGGATTGTTCAGGATATTCCTTTCCTAGGAGCCACCTGATCTGATCATATGAATCATTAAAATCCAAGATTCTTCCTTGGATGCCATGAGAGAAAAAGATGCAACAGTGCTAGAAAAGCTAGAGAGAATGAGATGTGAAAATGATGTGACCTGTCATGCTTGTCTTTGAAGATAAAGGGAGACGTGAACCAGGGGAAAAGGGTGGTCTCTAGAAGCTGGAAAAGCTTGGAAATCAAGTTCTGTCTGGTAGCCCTGTTAGCACCTTTATTTTTGCCCAGTGAGAACTGTATTGTGTTTCTGATTTACAGAACTGTAAGATTATGCATTTGTTTTGTTGAAGCTACAGACTTTGTGGTCATCTGTTACAGCAGCAATAGAAAAATAACATAGAGTAAATAGGTATTCCTAAAAGCAATAATAAGAAGAAACTTAGGAAAAGAAATAGAAGAATTCCCTTAGAATGTTTGTAAATACTATTAGGCGCCTGTGTAATGTTAGATTTTGTTGAGTGAAATAAGCAAGTTAAAAATGTAAGTGTACACTTTTGTGTTTTGCACTAGGCCTTATTAGATATTCATATTGTTTCTCCCACTGGGAGAAAACCGAAAAATATATATTAAGTATTTAAATTTTGCTTTCTTAGAAATATCAAAAAAGGTGAAAATCCAATCAATACTTATGGGCCTGGATGTGATGAAAGTGGATGGGGAAAGCATTAACCTGTGTAATTGGTGTGACAGGAAGGGTAGGAAAGGCGGGGAAAAGAGACTTGTGAGGCCAAAACGTAGCCTCAGAGATAAGCCCCCAGATGTTAAAGCAACTTTTGTTCTGAGGTTCTCTCTCAAATCTAAATGACTTGCATTTATATTTTTGCTAATTCTTGAAGTTCATTAATTGATGAAGTTCAGGAGACATAGTCCAAGGCTTCTCAAAGTGGGAGACTGATAGGATAATAGGTTATCTCCCCTTAAGCTTGGACTTTAAAAGTTTACATTCATGGTGAAACAGTGAGCAAGAAATAAATCTCTCCACACTGCCACATTTAGGAAACCTTGCCTTATTGCCATACAAATCAAAATGTGGAAATAAGATTCATCAGTGAGTTGTATTAATAATTTCTTCTCACATGGATTTTCAGCCCGTATTCACATCACTTGGGTAATCCAAAACATTTCAAGCTATAAATTTAAAGTGGTTCCACACCTTTAAGTAGTGGTGACAGGAGCCTTGTAGAAGCAAAACTAAATCTTGCTTTGGAAGACTGAACTTTAATCCTAGGTTTCTAAGATTGCCACACACAAGTTTCCAAAGAAAGTGAGTAGCTTATGGTTAAAAAAAAGTCTAAGCAATTATATGAGCATTATGGGCAAAAACTAGGCAAAAAGACAGATAATAGAAACAGAACAGCAAAGACTTTAGATATTGATATTTTCACCCACAGATGACAAAACAACGAACCTTGAAATGAGAGAAAGGGAAACTGCCAAAAATGACCTAGCAACTTAAATAAATTGTAGCACAGTGAGCTGGAAGGGCAACCAGAGTGCCTTCAATCAGAGGGCTATGTGGGAAAGACATGGAGAGTAGCACAGATTTACTGGCTTGCCCCCGAACTCTGGTAACTGCTATAAGTCACAGTATAATTCACAGGGACCTCGGTCATCTTGACAGTCTATAGAAACTCTCACTGCTCACCAATGTTGATGACATCATGGCAATTAAATATTCTAAGCAACAGAAACTATAAAATATCTCATAACGTATCTAACAAAGAATGTGCAAATCCTTTATTGAGAAAATAATAAAGCATTACTGGAGGACATAAAAGACTTAAACAAATAGAGCAGCATACCAGGAAGACTATATTACAAATACATCAACCTTTACACATTTTATCTATAAATGAATATAATTCCTATCAAAATTCCAAAAGGGATTTTTGTGAAACTTGAAAAGCTTACTTTAAAATTTATGTGGAAGAATAAAGGGCACAGAATAACCAATAAAAATTCAGAAAAGAAAAAGGAGTCAAGAATTACACGACAAAATGATAATTGAAACAGTGTGGTATTGGTGCACAGACAGACAAACAAGCCAATGAGACTGAGAAAGAACTAAGAAATAGATTCATGCATTTATGGAAGTGCATTTTGTGACAGATCTGGCTTTATACAGGAAATGAGGGACTATTTAATAAGTTGCATTGGCACAATAAGCCATTGATAGAGAAAAATGTAAATTGATAGAGGAAAATGTAAATTACACAAAAATTTAAATGAAAATGTAAATTTGGGGGTATGCTATCCTCAATCTACAGCATACATACAAGTTAATATGGACAGATGTAATACCTTCACTGATGCGATGGACATGAACTTGGGCAAACACCAGGAGACGGTGAGGGACAGGGAGGCCTGGCATGCTGCAGTCCTGGGTCACAGAGTCGGGCGTGGCCGGGCGCCTGTACAACACCAACACCTTAATTTGAAAAGCAAAACTTGAACATCTTCAGAGAAAAAATAAGAACATCTTTTTGGCATTGAAGAGAATTAAACCCCTTAAATAGGGCACAGGAAGTAGAAGCAAGAAGAGATGGATTAAAATGACCAGCTTAAGGGGAGGAGCCTGGGGAGAGAGGGGAGTGGGAAGAGCAGGTTAGCAGCTGTAAGCTTTCATATACAGAATAGATAAACAATAAGACTCTACTATATAGCACAGGGAACTATATTCAATATCCTCTGATAAACCATAATAGAAAAGAATACTTAAAAATAATATATATATACATATATATATAACTGAAAATGTTTCTAAAAATAAAATAAATGACCCCCCAAGATGAAAATTGTATATCACAAAATGCAATAAATGAGAAAATAAGCAATTTATTGGGAAAACATATTTGCACAACATAAAAGTAAGACATTAATGTCAAGAGTGTATAAAGATTTTTCCTAAAATCATTTTTTAAATATAGTCACACAGCCAATGGAATTGGAAAAAGATATATTTAAATATATATAAGGACAATTCACTGAAGGAGAAATGCAAATATTATAAGCCAGTAATATGAAAATAGATGGCCAACTTCAGAAGGAAATGGAAAAATGTGAAATAAAATGATACTACTTCATACTTATCAGACTGGCAAAAATGTTAAGGTCTGAGAAAATATGCTAAGGAGATTGGGCGATAAGTAGGTCAGCACAATAACTATGGAGAATAATTTGTTTATGCCAATAATGATTTTGACATACATGTCCTACAACTAGTTATTTTGCTCCTAAGTATACACCCTAGACAGCTGACTACCTACACAACTTCACAAGGAGACACGTTGCAGCCATTTAAATGGTGAGTCTCCACCGCTGTGATTGTTTTCATGGACTATTGAGGAGTATTACCACAAAAGACCACCACCAGTGTCATCTTGATCACAATCCCAAAAGTAGACTTCCTTTGTGTAACTTCCCAAAGTACTTAGTACGGTAAGGGAGACGAACACAGTCCTTACCTACGAGGGCATGATATTTGGCACACACACACACACACACACACACACAAACGTGACCTGTAAAATCATTTGGCAAACTCATAAACTATGTAGTGAGCTCATAATTATCAATAATAATGGAATACAGACTTGATAACACCCAGAAGAGGCGAATTATTATGAAATCCAGACCTTATTTTAGCCAGTAATTTCAACTTTCTTTCCTGTCGGTGTTCTTGAACTTCTTATTTATTGGAAACTCTGTTGAGGACATAATCCTGACCGGTCTGAGGTGTAAGACTGGAAAAATCAACAAATAGCTGAAGAAAGTTATGTTTTCTTTACATAATTAGCCACACAAAGGTGTTGTTCTCAATTCTCTCATCAAAGTTCTCTGTTCTCAATTCTCTAGTGTCTATCAGGTTCCTCGCCTTTGCAGATTTTCTAAGTGAAGAACTGGGCTGTTTATTAATGCTGTGTGCTCAGATGCTCAGTTGTGTCCAATGCTTTGTGACCACATAGACTATAGCCCAACAGGCTCCTGGGTCAGTGGGATTTTCCAGGTAAGAATACTGGAGTAGGGTGCCATTTCCTCCTCCAAGGGATCTTCCCATCTATATTAATTATACCACCAAACTGAGACAAAAGGTGGACATGCAGAAAGATAATTACAAGATCATGTCTATTAGTTCAATTCAGTTGCTCAATTGTGTCCGACTCTTTGCAACCCCATGGACTATAGCACTCCAGGCCTCCCTGTCCATCACCAACTCCCAGAGCTTGCTCAAACTCATGTCCATTGGGTCGGTGATGCCATCCAACCATCTCATCCTCTGTCGTCCCCTTCTCCTCCCACCTTCAATCTTTCCCAGCATCAGGGTCTTTTCCAATGAGTCAGTTCTTCCCATCAGGTGGCCAAAGTACTGGAGTTTCAGCTTCAGCATCAGTCCTTCCAATGAATATTCAGGAATGATTTCCTTTAGGATTAACTGGTTGGATCTCCTTGCAGTCCAAGGGACTCTCTAGAGTCTTCTCCAATACCACAGTTCAAAAGCATCAATTATTCACATCCATACATGACTACTGGAAAAACCATAGCTTTGACTAGAGGGACCTTTGTTGGCAAAGTAATGCCTCTGCTTTTTAATAAGCTGTCTAGGTTAGTCATAGCCTTTCTTCCAAGGAGCAAGCGTCTTTTAATTTCGTGGCTACAGTCACCATCTGCAGTGATTTTGGAGCCCAAAAAAATAAAGTCTGTCACTGTTTCCATTGTTTCCCCATCTATTTGCCATGACATGATGGGATTGGATGCCATGATCTTAGTTTTCTGAATTTAGCCAACTTTTTCACTCTCTTCTTTCACTAACCTACAAAACAAATTGTTCTTTCCAAATGTTATGCAGATGGGTTTACATTGGTAATGTAATATTGGATCAGAAAAGTTTCCCCAAAGCTCTAAACTCAAACATTAGATGCATTTGTGTTGAGATATCTGAATTTGCGAAGAGTATCTGTGTACATACAAATAGCTATCAGCAGTATCATGCAAAGTTTAAATCAATGGTTGTCTTCAGCATGTAATTTCAGGACCCCAGATTTTTCCACCATCAAACATGCTGACTGCTGAGATTGCACTATTAATGATTCATTTCTTTCATTCACTGCTGAAGTGTAAAAATTCTCCAGGAAGTAAATGAATTAAACATCATCATTAATGGGAACGAGACTGCAAGAACAACTCTGGGTCAACTTTTACAAATGATTGATTTCAACATCAGATATTGCATGTATTTGATAATTTGAAAGAAATCTAGCTGAAAAAGTCTTGTTAGGTTTTTATTTTGTGGATCTGTCCAGATTTCAGGTAATATTTGCATGTTTGAATCTGGCTTCCATATTCCTTTATATATTTTTGCGTGAGGCAAATACTGGAAATACTAAAACAGAAATACTTCGATGTGTTTATCTCAGATTTGCACACACTTGCAACATATTCGTGTGTATACAGAAATTAAAGGTCATAGCAATATTTGTTAGTAGAGAAATGTGATTGATTTTGCCTTTCAGTAAAAATTTGAGTTTTAAAACAGCCATTCATTTTTGGCAGTGCTGGGTCTTCTCTGCTGGGCCTGTGTTTCTCTACTTGTGGCTAGTGGTGGCTACTCTTTGTCGTTGTGCCTGAGCTTCCCCTTTGGTGGCTTCTCTTGTTGCGGAGCATAGGCTTCAGCAGTTGCAGCATGCAAGCTCAGTGGTTGTGGCTCTCAGGCTCTAGAAGACGGGCTCAGTAATTGTGGCAAATAGGCCCAGTGCTCCTTAGCATCTTGCTGGACCTGGGATTGAACCTGTGTTCCCTGCATTGGCAAATGGACTTTCATCCATTGTACCACCAGAGAAGCCCCCAAATTTGATTTTTATCATTCTAGATAGTCTTATTTTCCCAAATAGCCCAAAATTAACCCTTTAAATTCTGTAAATGTAATATGTTTAAAAAGAAAAATCATTGCAAAATATAATAAACATTTACCTGAATCTATTTCAACATTAAAGTTAGTTCTCATTAAAATTCCAGTTTGACTTAAGCTTTATTCCCTGTCAAAATGGAAATATCTTACAAGAAACAGAATGCTTTAAAACCTAATAATTGAGTTTTGAAAACAGAATTAATAAGGAAAAAATAACGTTGTGTAATATCCTTATTCAAAAAAATCATGGTAAGTATTTTACACTACTGGTTTATGTTCTTCCAATCATTTCTCATGTGCATATGTATTTTTAACATAATTGTAATCAATGTTTAAAATTTGTATACTGATTTTCACTAAGCTTTATGAGAAAAACAATTTTCCATGTTTTATATGGGCTTTGGATCTGTAATTTTACTTAAAAATAAATTATTACAATAAATTACTTAATTGTCCTATGGTGGACTATATAATACTTAAATATCAATTTTTGATTCACGATAGTGCGATGGTTAATCTCTTCATGAAAGCAGCTTTTTCACAGATACAAGATAAAGTCCAAGAATTAAAATTCTGAGTAAGAGAATGTGAGCATTTTTAAAAAACTCTTGCTACATGTTGTCCATTTACCTTATAGAAGTTTATTGTTTAGTCACTAAGTCTTACTCTTTTGTGACCTCATGGACTATAGCACACCAGTTTCCTCTGTCCATGGGATTTCCCAGGCAAGAATATTGGATCAGGTTGCCATTTCCTTTTCCAGGGGATCTTCCCAACCCAGGGATTGAACCTGTGGGAAACCCCACATTGGCAGGTGGATTTTTACCACTGAGCTACCAGGTCAGCCCTTATAGAAGTTTATTTTTATCAATATACACAGGCACAGTAATGCATGAGAATTTCCACTACCATAACAAAGTTCATTAAATATAGTTTAATATTTTATGATCTCTTATGATTATCAGGGATATAGTATTGGCACAAAGAGTTAAAATGGCATGAATCTCTGAAGAAATTCTGGAACTTGATAAAGCACTTGATGATGAAAGGTACCTTTTCTTTTCCTTCACTCCCTCTCTTTTCTTTCTTTCCTTCCTTCCCTCTTTTTTTACTTTTTTTTTTTTTTTTTCATGAGAACCAGTGGTGGTACATTTTCTTTTTTGGTATTAAGGTTGAATAAAGTCTGATAGATGTTGGTCAAAGTGTTAAATGTCTTGCTATAAAATTAGCAAGTCAAAACCGAAGCAACCTTCTTTTAGGTTTTACCCCCTTTATTACTGCTATCAATACGCTTTGAGTTCAAGCACCATTAACAAATATAACCCCTGTTTACTTAAGGACTCTGTTGGACTGCATGGAGCTCCCTGTGAGCCTGCACCCAGAAGTCTATCTGTGGCCTTCGTTTGTTGATAGAGCCAGATTCTAACTGCATTTCCCAGGAGATGCTGTCATTGCATAATAACAGAACCGCTGCTACGTGGTTCTTGTCTTTAGTAGACCTAACACATGCCCTTAGGGGCTTCTCATCACTACTTGGGACTTTTCCTCCTAATGTTCAGGTTCTTTGGTCCCTTAGGACATAGGATTTCTTTATCTCCACTTTCTACCCTTTCCTGAAGCAATGCTTCTTTTTCCATTTTTTCTCCTCATCAGGCTGCTGGCCTCTGCCATCCCTTCCCTGTCTTCAAATCCCAGTTCCATCACATACTAATGGCATAACTTAGTGCAACTTACTAATGACTCACTTAACGTTTCCTAATCTTTAAAACAGTCATAATATGACTCATCACCTGTTTGTTGTGAGCGCAGGAGGTATGAGTCTCATTCTCTAAATTCAAGTATCTAAGAAATCTAAGTTCATTTGCCATAATGTACATTCATTTCTGACCCCAGGCCTCCTAGTCTGGCCTGTAATAGATTCCAACCCATTCGTCACTGGAACTACTCCCATCGCAACCAGGAAGGCTTGCATGTTGCCTGGAAAGTATGAAGGGCATTTTGGACTACTAGTCTCCAGGGTCTTATGAGAATCACTGATGTCCTGTATGTCCAGCAGTGGCACCTGGAGCTCACTAGCATCCACTTTTGGGATTCAGTCCTTTTTGACAAGGCCAGGGATGCAATTCCTGTGATCATCCTGGGTGCACCCTAGGGCTGTTTCTCTTGCCTTTGGGCTTTTGCCCAGGAAAAGAGCCCTTGGTGTCCTTCCTTGGAACCACAAAACTCCCCTTCCTGCCCAGGCTGTTGCATGTATGTGTGTGTGTGTGTGTGTGTGTGAGAGAGAGATATTTGACTGCTTGTTGTCCGGGCAAAGATTTTCACTCCTAAATCTTTTGGAAACCATTGCTGCAAAAATATTAAGAAAAGGAATTAACTTTTTAAAAACCAATCTAGAAACTCTTGGATTCTCTGCTCTTTCATGATGAAAGGATGCACAGAGCTTGCTAACTTCATGAATAAATGAAAGGAGACAAGGACAAACACAAGGAGAAAGAATCCAGTTATTAATAATCTCAAAATGTCATTTTGCCTCATGAGGATCTAATAAAATTATTCCTTCTTTCTTCTCTCTGTATTTTCTTTTTTTAAGGTTTTGTTTTTTTTCAATGTGGACCATTTTTAAAGTCATTTTTTAATTTGTTACAATCTTGTTTCTGTTTCATGTTTTGGTTTTTTGGCCACAAGGCATGTGAGATCTTAGCTCCCTGACCAGGAATCAAACCTCACATCATCTGCATTGGAAATCACAGGACTACCAGGTAAGTTCTATTTCTCTATATTTTCTATTTTTCACTTCTGCTTCCTACTTGTTATTAGCAAAAGGATGGTGCTGAAAGGTACAGAATGATCTTTTATAACCTCACAAGCCAATCATACACTCTTTTTCTGCATAATTAACGGACTGGTTACAGTGTGTTTGGATCTTGGCTCCTCTTTGCTGTCTCTTATTGGTTATTGGAAATTCAGAACTGCTTTGCAAGAGTTTTGTTCATTTGTCTAGCTATTTCTGGATCTATTGTTCTGGGGACCTGAATGTCTTGGGAACTCTGACACAAGGGAGGTGGGGTTTTCTGTGTTAAACCTCTACGTGTTTTCTCAGGATGTATTGACCAAAATGCCCAACGTAGCATACCACTTTTACTGTGTGGGCACTTAGTAAATCCGCGTTGACTAATCGGCAACAATTCCTGGTCTACTTGTGGGAAAATGGGGAGGTAGAACAAATTAACCAGGCCACTGTGCTTCCTCAGTCACCCGAGGGAAGAGCTATTAGTGGCTACACACAGAAACTTAAAATAGACATCTGGTCAGAAAGACCCAAAGAAAAAGGGACAACTGGGGCCGCTTTCAGTAAACACTCACACAGGGTATTTCAGTCACATGAGAAGGAGGGTTTGAGGTAGGCTTTTTGGGGAAATCATCAAAAACAACCAACAAAAAAAGCCTTTATTACCTATAGAGAGGTTATTGAAATTTCAATTACTAATTTAAAATATGAAGTCAGAGAACTTCCTCCTCTCCAGTTTAGAACTCTGACCGATGGGAGGCTGTTTCATGAAGCAGCCAATCTTGTTTTAAGGACTCTTAAGTAATATTCAAAGAAAAATAGTCAAAGCTTATTATGTTTGTTTGACAACATTAATGAAGTTATTGAGTTATTAAAATATAGTAGATATACACAGACTTAGAGAATGAATTTATAGTTACAAGGGGGAAAGATGAGGGGAAGGGATAGTTAGGGAGTATGAGATCGACATGTACACATTGCCATGTTTAAAATGGATAACCACAAGGACCTGCTGTGTAGCACAGGGAACTCTGCTCAATATCATGTGGTAGCCTGGACGGCAGGGAGTTTAGGGGAGAACGGATACATGCATATGTATGGCAGAGTCCCTTTGCTGTCCACCTGAAACTATTCAGGTATATTCCAATATAAAATAAAAGGTTAAAAATAAAATAGCAGCTGCGAAAAAATATAGTTGATACACGCTTACTTTGAATTTTTCTCAGAATCCAGACTTGACACTATTTTGGAAGAATAGGTGTACATATGTTCCTCCATATACACATATTTATGGTCTCTGGATAGAAAGCCTTTTTTCTAAGATGAGAATCTTGTCTTGATGCCTTTAGCCAACATATGGAGTTCTAGCCAAAAATCTCAGGAAAGTTGACAGCCTAGTTTATCTCTGCGGGGTATTAGTCACCCTATAAAACTTTAGAAGTATTTATATCGGCTATACAAAAACACCTCTTCTATCTGAGAGGGAAAGGCAACGCTTTTCACTAAAAAAAAAAATCAAAAGTTAAATTGGGACGATGTAAACCTCACGTATGAAAGATCACCTTTAAAATGATCTGTAAATGCTGGGCCGTCTGAGTTCCACAGACATGTGTAGCTCATGAATCACATGCCCTTTATTTCAGTTCATTTTAGCTTTTACAACAACCAGAACTGTTCTGGGGTCACCGACTGCCTTCTGCTAACTACAGCTGATCAATATTACCAAACAAATGAGGAGGGACAGGAAGAACAGAGGGGACACCCCTTGGAGGCGGGGGGAGCCGAGTGAGCAAGATTTCCACATTTCTACAACTCGAGGAAATGTTTTATGCCAATGCATGTTTTATGTCAATCAAACATATAAAAGTTACTATGGCTGCAGAAGGCCATAAAGATGCACTTTTAAACTCTTAAAAATAAGGTACCATAATTACATCTCATAGAACTGTGCGTCCCACGAGTCTCTTTGCTGTTTTTAAGATACCCGTGGTGAATGAGGTAAAGGAAGTGGGGAAGGAAAGGGGAAAGAAACCTTTTAAGTTCTGTGTGCAGAAAAATGCAAAAGTTGTCCAGATTTGCAAGTAGAATCTTTCTCTTCTCTCTGATTTATTAACTTTAATAATGGTGGGGTCTGTCTCAACTTTGGGTTTGAGAACTGCAGTCATTACAGTTCAAGAATATTTTTGTGCCCCTGAAGCAATCACTAGTGGTGTCAGTCCTCTGGGAAAGCAAAACAGCTTTCTGTCTCTTCTTTCTTTTAACCCTTAACTAACATCTTAGAAATGTCTTCTTTTGAAACTGAACTTTTGTGCATTCACAGCAATGATATCTGTTGAGCCATAACCAACTTAGACATCACAGATGTTTGCAGCTGAAGTTACTTATTATTGAACAGTTCCAAGAGTCTCCTTTCAGGGAAATCAGTTCACCCACAGCAGAGTTTCAGAGCAATGTCGTAAAGATGATAAGAGAGGCCTAGCCTTTTAGCCTTTGTGCTGGGAGCTGGATGACCTGGCAGAAGCAGGACAAGGTCTTCTTTCTGAGGCTGAGAGATTACATACCTGCCTTTCTCTATCTTGTGGTTCTTGATTCTCTGCACATCTTAGGCTTGTCTTTACTGAGCAAGAACAATGACCCAGACTCAGGGGTTCATGGAGAAAGTATTAGCCTTGCCCTTAACTAGTAATGTCTACAGAACATTTCTCTGTATACATTTCATGTTTAACCTCTTTGACTAGAGTCAAACAAAGCAGCTCTGAGCCGGTCTTCAGGGTCCACTCAAAGATGAGTGTGGTGGAGGCCCAGTGATGTGGGCCCTATGGTCAGGTCTTTATTTGTTGGAGATGCAACGATTCATGGGATTCCAAATGTATGGACCTCAGTGAGGTAGAGTTCTCAGTCTAAGTATATACTGAGAAGGCGTAATCACATTCACTAGTCCCATCAGAAAGGGCCTGCATATGGGGCAACATTAGTTTGATGTTACTGTCATAGAAAGGCCTTGGAAGTTGTGATTCATCCAAGCCATGAGAGATTTCCACAATTCAACTGGATCTCGTTTGTACAGTCCTATAGACAGGAAGAAAATGAAACACTAAAAACTTAAGTGTCCACTTGAATTTAAGAATCAAATAAACAGCCTTTTCTGAGTTCCCTAGGGATGAAGACTACAAAGGAGGTCACAAGACCACCTTAAGAAGTAAGTTATAAAGCAAGCCCTGCTGTAAACCCTCCAGTGTCACCATCAAGAATCTAGTACATGTATATATATAACTGAATCATTTTTCCGTATACCTGAAACTAACACAACATTGTAAATCAACTATACTCCAATAAAAAATAAATTTTCTAAAGTGGTTCATATATATATATATACATATATATATGTAAAGATAATCAACAAGGATCTACTGTATAGCACAGGAAACTCTACTCAATATCCTGTAATAACCTATAAGGGGAAAGAGTCTGAGAAAAAACATATTATAACATACACGCTGATCACTTTGCTCTACACCTGAAACTAACACAATATTATAGATCAACTATAGTCCAGTATAAAATAGTAAATTTTTTAAAGTGAAAAAAAAAGAAACTAGTAGTATTCCTGGCTATCATATAACCCTAATTGGATAAGAAAGGACTCTTCAAATTTTACTTGGTGAGACATCATTGTTTTCTTAGTAGGCTGGAATCTTAAGTTCAGGATGGTTTGTAATTAAGTATAAACATGTTTTATTATTTTTATGCTTAAGAATATGTCATATTTAAAATCATATAGTTCCAATATGTGAGAGAATTTTACATATTGATCAGGTTTGTTTTTTAAATTTTCAATTTAAAATGAATAATTGAGTAACTGCTTTAGAGTTGTGCTTTTTAAGTTGAAATATTAAATTTATATATAGCATTATAAGATTTAAGAGAAGTTACTTCTCATCACATTTATAAATTTAAATCATTAGATATATGAATTATGTCAAGAATTTGGAAAGTTTTGCTTGTAAGTCAGAGAATTGAGTTACCTCACCACAAAAGAAATCAAATATATTAAATGTACATATGCCATTTAATATATTTACAGGAATTTTATTAACAAGTTTGTCAATTATTCAAAGTCTGTTAAAGTGACTGCTCGATGTATGACAAAACCCACTGCAATGTTGTGAAGTAATTAGCCTCCAACTAATAAAAAGAAATGAAAAAAAATGTAATTATAAAGCTAAAAAAAATTTAAAAAATAAAGTGACTGCTGAACAGATACTGGACTTGTAAACAAAATAATATGATTGCATGCTAAACTTAAAACCTTAAGGAAAACTAAGTTTGAAGATTGTAAATTTAATAACTCAGACAATAATTTTAAAGCTAAAAAGAGCTCTACCAACTTTTTTAAAATACACAAAATACATCCTTAAGAAAAGTTTATATTTGATAGTTAATACAGTTTAAACTGACTTAGAACAGAATGTTGTATTTAGCCTTTCCTTAAGGAAAATGCATATTTTTTAATCAACACATCTACTTCCCAGGTGGTGCTAGGGGTAAAGAATCCGCCTGCCAATGCAGGAGACTAGAGTTTGATCCCTGGATCCAGAAGATCCCCTGGAGAAGGAAATGGCAACCCACTCCAGTAATCTTGCCTGGGAAGTCCCATGGACAGAGGAGCCGGGCAGGCTACAGTCCATGGGCCACAAAGAGTTGGACATGACTGAGCGACTGAGCACACAGCACACACAAATTACATTTCCACTTTAAAGCACAACCCCCTCCTTCCTTTCCCAAAGGTAGAATGGGCTGCAGTGCTATGATTCATACAGCATGAGCCAGGTGGTTGCTAACACATTATCCCTCCAAATCTCTGTGGCTTAACCAAACTGACAAAAATTTCCTGTCTCACTGATGCTGTAGTGAGTGAGTCTCTGTGACTGGAATGGAGATGGTTGGAGAAGAGACCCTAGAGCTTGTGCAAGACGTCCTGAGAGAAGAGCCAGGAACGGCACACACCGTCCACCTACTGCCTATCCATTGGCTAAAGTGAGTCACATGGCTAGGAAATGCACCACCTTCTGTGTCCACTAGGAGGAAGAAATGGTTTGATGTACCTGTAGCATTGTCTTTGCCATACAGAACAAGATAATTCTCATCTAGAACAAACCCATGATATAAATGTATCATTTTCATAGAAAGTACTGTTTGTGACTTGAGTAGAAGGAGGCATTTCCAAAATGTAAATAAATGAACAAAGAGCTAGGAGTGAATTTTACCCCCTTACCTTTAAGTGTGTTGGGCCTGTTTAACACAGTCACAAGAGCAGGGCAGATTTGTAAGTTACTGGTTAATGCAGATATTCTGCATTGGGTAATTTGGGTTTTGGTCCCCTGAAATATCTTCTTACAGTTGTCTGTGTGCCCTAAATTAAAGATATAATTGCTATATTATCTCTTAACTTTGTGTCTAGTAAATCCAGATTTAATCAAAAGCTAAAGAGAGCAAAAATGTTTTTCCCAAATGATAGTATGTTCTTTGGAACTATTTTTCTAATACATCATTTAGGATTGATCCAATCATTTTAATCCAATAGAAACTTATTCCTTTGAAAAGAGAAACTTCAGAGAATGAGTAAAAGGGAAACTTTCATTACATGTACAAATTTATTCATTATTATTTCTTTCAATAATAGTATCTATATTGTGAATAATGTACTTTTTAATTGGTTATTTTAAGCCCCAAAAGCTTTGCTTGTTTTTTTCATATTTTTAATAATAAGCATGTATTAAATACTTACTACATGTCAGATTATTCAGCATCTGTTGTGGATCAGGCATTTTGATTATTTCTGAACCAAACTTATGAAATGTCCTGGATAAATCAAACCAAATTCTACTTTTTTTGGCCTGACTTATATCCAAACACTTTTTATATATGGTTGTGTCTTGATTTATTCATTGAATAAGCATTTTTTTGTGTGATTGTGTGTTAAGCGCATGCTGAGTTGCTTCAGTTGTGTCTGCTTCATTGTGACCCAATGGAATGTAACCAGCCAGGCTCCTCTGTCCTTGGGATTTCCCAGGCAAAAATACTGGAGTGGGTTGCCATGCCCTTCTCCAGGTGATCTTCCTGGCCCAGGGATTGAACCTGTATCTCTTATGTCTCCTGCATTGGCCAGCGGATTCTTTACCACTAGAGCCATCTAAGATTACTGGGTATCAAAACCAGTGATAGACTAAGTGAGAATACAAAAAAAGTAGACCCTATTTTTGAGAGGTTGCATTTGAGAAACCTCAGAACTAAGTGCTCAGAACTGAAAAGCCCCAGTTATGGTCCCAAATTACCCATTATTGTAGAATGTTGCTTGGCACCATAGAATAAAAATACTTCAGTCCTGGTCCAAATTTGGGATAATTTAGATGCATTAACTTTGGGAACTCAGTCTTAAACAGTTTAAGTCACCAAATTATGTCTAGGAACATTCAAAGTAAGCCACAGAACAAAACTTAAAAATCCCCAACAGGAAAAATCATTTCTACTTTTGTCATAGGAATTCCCACATTGCCAGAATCCATTTGCAATAAAAAGCTCCTGCAATTGTTAAGAATTCATTCACTTGGGCTATTTTACTCATGTAAAAGCTATTTATTCCTTAAAATATATCCCTTCCAGTATCATTTTAAAAAATGAAAATCTTGCTGCATTTTATGGCTACATCCTGGTAAGCACAGAAGTGTTATAGAATAAGATGCCAGTGTCCTTTGAAAGAATTATTATTAAAAAAAAAAAAACTATGCACTGGTTATTACTCACTACAATTTGTAAATTATCAGATTTTTGCCCAGGTTAATGATTTTGTTACAAACCTAATGGTTGATGATGTTGGGTTAAGAAGCACAGTAAATTCAAGCATTGATATACCTCTTTGTTCTCCAAATACATAACAATGATGAATGAACTTTGAAAAAGAAAATTTTAAATACATAGGAAGCTCAAAAATAAGATCAGCATCACTGTACACCAGAAATGGAACAATGCCCAAGTATGACACAGGTATACCATATATCTACTATTTCCAAGGCTGGAAATAAGAAATAATGACCAGTGAGTTAATTTTATATCCTGTAACTTTGCTATATTCAGTGATTGGATCTGGTAATTTTCTGGTGGCATCTTTAGGGTTTTCTATGTATAGTATCATACTGTCTGAAAACAGTGAGAGTTTTACTTCGTCTTTTCCAATCTGGATTCCTTTGATTTCTTTTTATTTTCTGATTTCTGTAGCTAGGACTTCTAAAACTATGTTGAATAATAGTGGTGAGAGTGGGCACCCTTGTCCTGTTCCCGATCTTAGAGGAAATGCTTTCAGTTTTTCACCACTGAGAATAATGTTTGCTGTGGTTTTATGGTATATGGCCTTCATTATGTTGAGGTATGTTCCTTCTATGCCTACTTTCTGGAGAATTTTTATCATAAATGGGTGTTGAATTTTGTCAAAAGATTTTTCTGCATCTATTGAGATGATCAAATGACTTTTATCTTTCAATTTGTTAATATGGTGTACCACATTGATTGATTTGCATATATTGAAGAATTCTTGCATCCTTGGGGTAAAGCCCACTTGATCATGATGTATAATCCTTTTAATGTGTTGTTGGATTCGATTTGCTAGAATTTTGTTGAGGAGTTTTGCATCTATGTTCATCAGTGATATTGACCTGTAATTGTCTTTTTTGGTGGCATTGAGGCAGAGAGCTCAAATCAGGTGCTCTGTGATAACCTAGAAGGGTGGAATGGGGTGGGAGGTGGGAGAGAGGTTTGGCAGAAATCAACACAAAATGTAAAGCAATTATCCTCCAATTAAAAATAAATAAATAAAAATTTAAAAGAAAGAATGACCAGGAGCAGTTCAGCTTTTGTTGACTAGAAGGGACCAGAATTGCTCCAGGTAAGGGAAGTATGCAGCCAGATCGACTTTGAGCTTCTCTGAACTCTGTAACTTTCAGATCTTTACTGATACACTTATTTATCAAATTTCTCCAGAAAGGTGGAATTGATTCAGTTCATTACTTCGTATTATTTTGAAAGGGAGAAGCAGTTTTAGGGGCTTCTACTTGGCTTTACCTCCCAGAATAAATATTTCTCTGCAGATTAAGGAACAAATGTGGGCATTCTGCTGGTATCTGGTTATGTCTACTCCAGTTATACATTCAGGCACTAAGGAGATAGATAGCCTTGGGGTGGGTTCAGGACCCAGATCAAAAATCCATTTGTTTCTTCACTTTTATGAAGTGTGATTTGGGACCCCTAAGAATGATCAGCAGGTCAAAGCTAGTATCCAGTATTTATTTGCTAAAGGTTTGAAAATGCCCGTTATTCCAATGTTAAGTCACCCTGGTAAATTCAACCAGCTCACTTTGGAAAGAAGATGAGGGAGATTCACATCAACTTCTGGGAATGTAGCTGAGTCTGTCTTCAAGCAGACTCTGCCATTCCTTCCATCAAGAGTTTCTGATTCTACGAACTGGCTCAGGTTTGAGAGTTGGATGAAGCCGTGGTTTTCTATTGTGGTGATACACAATAGATTTCTATTCATCAGACTTAGAATTTTTACCACTTGCTAAGTAAGACTTGCATAGGCAGTCCACCTATCTCAGTCAAAGAGATATCATGATCCATTAATTACCACCAAAGCTCTGTGGCTTCCCACTGGCTCAGATGGTAAAGAGCCTGCCTGCAATGCAGGAGACTTGGGTTCCATCCCTGGGTCAGGAAGATGCCCTGGAGAAAGGAATGGCTACCCACTCCAGTATTCTTGCCTGGAGAATCCCATGAACAGAGGAGCCTGGCAGGCCACAATCCATGGGATTGAAAAGAGTCTGACACGACTGAGTGACTAAGCAAATATGCACACATAGACTGTCCACCTACCTCAATCATAGAGACACCATGATCGGTTAACTACCACCAAATCTCTGTTCAAACCTAACTCTTCTCATTGTTATCCCAGCCCCACCACTCTTTAGAGTAACCATGAATGCGTACCTAATTTCTGGTGGTTAATTGCTGCTTTTATCTATGACCTGCAGAGAAGGGTCACTACACAGAATATCAATGATGCCAGTTTGCCTTTCACTAGTATATTCTTCAAAATCTTGGTGAAAGGACTGTATGGTGGGCCCACTGGAGAACAGAGTTAAGGAATGAGTGACGAGGTTGAGCTTAGAGAATCTCCAGCATTCTTGCCTCCATATGCCTATGACTTTCTTTCTCTATATTTTATCAAGGAAGTTATGTCATCTAACTATTTATTTAACATAGGTCACCATTGATTCTAGGTTTTAATTAGCCAACCAATCAACCTGTTAGAGACTAGATGTGAAAGCACCAATACGAGGTCTGAGGTTTTGAGGACAATCAGTTTTCCCCGCAAGAAAATTACACCAGTGGGTGTCACTGATATTGTTTAAATAAGAGAAAGCTAATGACCTCATACAGAAGAGGAAAAAGATGCTTCTCTGCTTTCAGCTCTGCTTGGGGTCCCCCAACACCCTTGCCCAAGCTTAAAGACCTTACACTGGCATGCAAGGCCCTTTCTGACCTGTCCATGACTGGCTCTTAGTTTTCTCTAGCACTAATGAACTAACTACCTGTTCCCTGAGCTTGCTATGATTGCTTAATCCTCTCTGCCTTTGTTCATGCTGTTCCTTTTTTCTACTGCGCTTTCTGCAATGTGTTCATCTGACATAGTCCTATCTATATTTCAAAATTATTCCAGGAAGACTTTCTCTGACAGAGTCAATCTGTAATTCCTTTGTTCCACCCATTTACCATCTCAATTCTTCTAGAATTATAGCTGCCAGAGTGGCTAGTGATTGCCTATTTACATTCTGCCTCAGTCACTACTCTGTAAATTTCTTGAGAACAGGAGCCATGGCTTACATATTCTCTAGTGTCTACCACAGTGCTTGGCACATAGTAGATTCTCTAAAGCATTTATTGAGCCGAGTGGATTCTATGTAGACGTCTAGCGAGAGCATGGCATTTCACAAATGAATAATAGGACAAATTGACTGGCCAATCCAAACAACTGCATTTTCATGTGATGTTTGTAAATCATGCTGGCCCTGAGGAAACAGAGTGAATGAGAAATCATGACCTTTGCCAGCACAGAGCATAGAATCCAGGGATCATCTGTGTCTTCCTCTCCACCCTGCTGAGACCATGGCTTCCTGCTCTCCAGGTTGCCCTGCTCTCTCTCTTGCCTGTTTCTTGTGGTTTGTTTGAATTCTGTGCTAATCTAAATTCCTCACAAACACCTTCCATCACCTGCTCACTGATCCACGACCTGTTCTTCTGACTGGATTGCATTTTAAAGGTCCCTGCCTTGGCTTCACTGGTCCCAATGCTGACTGCCATGAAATGACCTCCTTCCCAAGTGGCTATCATTCATGTTTCCCCCCAAAATACAACGTACCTACAGTGTTAACGCAAATAAGCCCCCTGTCATAGTAGCAAATATGGTAAATTCAAGATCAGTAGACCAGAAATAACCTGCCTCTTGTTATCTTATGCGGTCATGTGCACCAAATTGGAATATTTCTTTCCTCAAAGGTGGGAACTGAGTCAGAGGCCATCTGTGTGGCCCTTGCTCAGCAGTCCTGAGTGGCCAATAATTAATTTAGGTCGAATGTAATGACTCCCTTGTTAACAGTAGTTTTTCTGCACTTTCCTCAGTTGGCTCTGGAGACACACAGTTGAGTGTGATGTATGACTCCTGGCACAGAACGAAACCTGAGCCCCTGAAAGGACACGGACAGACAGGGGAAGCTGCTGTGTGCCTTGCTAGTGAATTTAGGGGCTCAAGACTCTTATCTAAAGTGCGGCAGAGAAGCGGACTTAGCAGGAGTCCACGCTGCACAGAAGAAACAGCAGGAGAAGCTTCGATTTCTTTGACTTTCTGCCTTCTAGCACCTCAGTTGGCACTTTAAAGCAACTTACACCACTCGAAGGGAAAGAGTGTTTGTTGAAGAGAGGGAGGGGCCTGAGAGAGGGAGGCTAGTCATAGTGAACTGAAGAAAGATTTTTCACTAGAAGTTATAAAATCAAGCTGACAATATTTCAATATACAATTCTTTTTCTTTTAAGTGGTCAAAGATCATTCAGCTACTCTGTTACCAAAATACCACATTTATATATTGTTACAGTTTCCCTGATAGCTCCGCTAGTACAGAATCCGCCTGCAATGCAGGAGACCCCGGTTCGATTCCTGGGTCAGGAAGAGCCACTGGCGAAGGGATAGGCTATCCACTCCAGTATTCTTGGGCTTTCCTGGTGGCTCAGCTGGTAAAGAATCCACCTGCAATATGGGAGGCCTGGGTCCGATCCCTGGGTTGGGAAGATCCCCTGGAGAAGGGAATGGCTACCCACTCCAATATTCTGGCTTGGAGAATTCCATGGGCTGTATAGTCATGGGGTCGCAAAGAGTTGGACACGACTGAGCAGCTTTCATTTTCACATGTTGTTATGATCCTTTTGCATCTACTTTGTGTGTGTATTGCATGAAAATTTGATTTTCCAGAAAATAAAAATTGAGGGTGTTTTATTAATATTCATTTCCTGCACTGTAAGAGCAATAAAGGAAATGAGAAAGAAGTGGGGGAAAGAGAGAGGCAGGGAGGAAAGTAGGCAAACATAGAGACAGGAAGGAAGAAAGGGAGGAAGGAAGGGAGGGAGAAAGCAAGCAATTTTTACTTTGTACCAAAATTAGGCAAAATGGCATCCTTCTACCCTCAACTCCAACACAAAGTTCTACATGAGGACCATGAAGCACCAAACCAATTCTTTCTCTCCTGGAGAATATTGGAGGCAAGCTCACAGGCTTCCAGATAATCCGTGTGGCTCGCCCTCACCCTCATCTTTGCCCTCTTAGCTGTCAGGCACATCCCACAAAGATCTCAACAAAGATAAAACTGATTGACCAATATGGGAACTTGGTTCTTTTTTTTTTTTTTTTTAATAAGAAACAGAAGCTTCAGTTCAGTTCAGCTCAGTTGCTTAGTTGTATTTGACTCTTTGCGACCCCATGGACCGCAGCACACCAGGCCTCCCTGTCCATCACCAGCTCCCGGAGTTTACTCAAACTCGTGTCCATTGAGTCGTGATGCCATCCAACCATCTCATCCTCTGTCGTCCCCTTCTCCTCCCACCTTCAGTCTTTCCCAGCATCAGGGTCTTTTCCAATGAGTCAGTTCTTCGAATCAGGTGGCCAAAGTATTGGAGTTTCAGCTTCAGTATCAGTCCTTCCAATGAATATTCAGGACTGATTTCCTTTAGGATGGATTCCAAAGCTTACATTACCATAAATTGTTTAGAATTCTAACACGAGAGTTGAAATTTCTCCATACCACATACCTGCTTAAAATTATTTCCTACCTCCAGTGAAACTGTTTTTTAAATTTTCTTTTTATTTATTTATTCTATTTTGGGGCCATGTGGCATGCGAGCTATTAGCTCCTTGACCAGGGATCAAACCTGTGCTCCCTGCATTGGAAGCACAGTCTTAACCACTGGGCCACTGGGGAAGCCCCTTTAAACTGTTTTAAAATATGTTTCGAAAGAACAGCATGTATATTATCTATGGTGAAACAGATCACCAGCCCAGGTGGGATGCATGAGACAAGTGCTCGGGCCTGGTGCACTGGGAAGACCCGGAGGAATCGGGTGGAGAGGGAGGTGGGAGGGGGGATCGGGATGGGGAATACGTGTAAATCTATGGCTGATTCATATCAATGTATGACAAAACCCACTGAAATGTTGTGAAGTAATTAGCCTCCAACTAATAAAAAAATAAATAAATAAAATTGCACTTAAAAGATTACAAAAAAAAATTAAAAAATAAAATAAAATACGTTTTGGAACTAGGGTCTTGCTTTGTGTCACTGCCTCCACTCTAAGACCACCAGAAACACACCCAGAGTTGAGCAGGCTGACTTGTGGCAATGAGCGACAGACAGTGCGCATCACAGAGATGGTGGACACTTCAATGAGAGGGTGCTAGAAATCATTATAGGGTTTGGGCTTGTGTACAGTGATTTGGGGCATAGTTCATGAAGGCAGGACTTTGCTCTGATTGGATCACTTCAGGAAATGGGGGCAATTCAATATCTTAATGTATTTTATCTGAAAGGAAGGAAAACTAGAGAAGGCAAAGCTATAATTGGTAAAGAAGTAGCAGTCACTTGGGTAGCCAAGACAAGGTAAATTTTGGTCATCTGTGTGGCTTGGAAATATTCCTGGTTTTGTCTGTGTTCAGGAAAGATCAAGGAGTGCTCTCATTTCTGTCTTGATCCACTGGACACAGGATGCCTTGGTTGATTTTGGTGTTTTTTTTTTAAATGGCTTATGCTCCACAGAGCACCAAGGCTTAGCTGGTACTGCCAGCCCAGGATGTGAGAAAACTTCTCTTCTCTCATCGAAGCTAGAATTCACCAAAACAAAGGCAAAATGATAGAATTTTGGTTTGTAATTTCTAAGTCAAAATAAGGAGATTTATTTCTTTCTATTTTCCAAAGGCATATAAAGGCAACACAGCTATTAAAGTTAAATGGATGTGGAACAAACTGAAGAATCTGGTTATCTTGAGATATAACTAATTAAAAAAGCAAAACAATATAATCATTATTTAGTTGTTTAGGACATGCTGAGATTGAGTCTGTGTATTCCCTTTTTTATATTATTATTGCATTTTTAACCTGAGATTATATATAGGTAAGTTGGCATGTCTTTCTATTTTTTTTTAATTTAAAGCTACTGAAAAAAGGCAGAGTTCTATGTAAATACTTTTGTGCAAATCATATATTTAGAATAAGACATGAAATATATACATCTGTTGAAAAAGCAATAAAATCTTATTTATATAGGAATTTTAAATGGAATAGAGTTTGTTATAGTATTCCAAGGTTTAGGAAGAGGTTTACCTTGTGAAGTCTAAAACACAAACAAAATGTGGAGAACTTAGACAATCAGAGGATATTTGTCAGTAATTCAAAAACCGTAATAACTAGAAAGATAGTTTTCCTTTGAACATATCCTCAAAAGTGCCTTACTTTTCAACTTCAATTTGCTAGTACAGACTTGGCCTTAGTTTTGTAAATTAAAAAAAAAAAAATGTTTGAAATGTAGAGAGAGACTAGGACAAAATTAAGATACAAACCATGAAAGTAAAGCAAATTGAAAAGCCCAAGTGAATACTGAGAACGCTCCTAGACTAAACTGATCAAGTGAGTGAGTTGGAACATATTTGATATTACATTTAAAATTGACATGTTAATTCTTAATGTTTAAATCTGGGTTTGAAGCGGTTCCTCAAAGATTCCTAAAATCACTTAAGGCTTCATGAATAGAACAAATTGTTATTCTTGAGAATTTTCCTGAAGGACTTCACAATGGACTGTTAGGAAATATTTCCAAATGCTTTCTAAATAATTCACTTTTTGAACTTAGCAGAGCACCTCTTCATTATGTAGCAAGAAATGATTATTTCTTATATACTGAAATCTCCCTTCATCTGACAATCATACAGTTCCTCAGCAGTAAATGTGTTTGTCTTTGAGGCCATTTTATTTCAAAAATGCCTCAGAAATGAATAGTTTACCATATACTATTTCCACCAGAAGATTCTGCAAGAAAGGGCATTTTGCCTGAATAGGTTCGGGAGGAACAATGACATTTAGTTTTTGAAAGGTCTATGAAAGGAAGGCTGACTCCAGTCAAGTAAAGGTACTTTTGACACAAATCCCTCATAGGTTTCTATCCCAGGCCAGAGTTGCAAATAAAAGAGACATGATGGTAACTTTGGCAGAAAAGCTGTTTTCAAAATTTCTATACACTGCAGAGATAGTTAGCAGAGAACCCTGTGTGTGCATTTAGGTAAAAGTGGCATCTGAAGAGAAAGAGTTACATGGGTTTGAAATTGTGTATCATGAGAATGATTTGACATTTATTTCACTTTCTTTTCTTAATCTTTGTGCCATTCACCACATGTGATCCTATTTCCCCAACCAGAGATTGAACTCTAGCCCTCTGCATTTGAAGCATGGAGTCTTAACCATTGAACCTCCAGGGAAGTACGGATCTTCATTTCAAAGGAAACTCTAAAGTGATAGAGTGAGCTGCTACAGATCTGTGTGGGAACCCAGACATCACCATTATGCCATATTTGAGAAAACAATGAAATTATTTGGTGGATCCAAGGTCCAATCTAAACCCACTGGAAATTTTCTTGGACACTAGGGATGCTGACTTCTAATCTTTCCATATCCTTTCCACCTATAGCTAATAACTCCTTGAGGCTGATGGGTGGGGAAGACCTATTTCAAGAACCATTAATCATGCCTTTTGAAAATCTGGTTATTTGAAACAAATAAAAATGAAAGTTTTTCTTTAACAAGCACTTATATTGTGACTGTCACTCTTTTAAGCACTTTAGGAATATTAAGTCATTTACTCTTCATAGCAAGTTTATACTTTACCCAAGGGGAAACTGAGGCACCCTGAGTAATTTTGACCAGTTATGCTATTCATAGGTTTCCCCAGTGGCTCAGCGGTAAAGAATCCGCCTGTAAAGCAGGAGCTGCAGGAAGCACGGGTTCAATCCCTGGGTCAGGAAGATTCCCTAGAGGAAGGCATGGCAATCCACTCCAGTATACTTGTCTGAAGAATCCCATGGACAGGGGAGCCTGATGGGCTACAGTCCATAGGGTATCAAAGAGTCAAACACGGCTGAAGCGACTTAGCATGCACACATGCTGATCATAAATATTGTTGTCAGAATTCAGACCTAGGCATCTGGCTCTTTATTGAGCTCTTTATTTTGCTGTACATGCAGGTTTTTACCATTTGTACATCAATTCTGCGCCAGGTGACTAGACTGCTCTGCGGCTACCATGAGCCAATCAAAGGGCGTACGTACTTCCCTATGTTCTAGTTATTCTACAGGACTAATGAGTGATCTATTGAGAATGAAAAGTTATCACTTATCAGGGATTGCTTCCAATCCTCTGCAAGTATTTCCACAGACTTCGTGTTGTCATCTTTCTTGTGGCGTGTCTGTATTCAGGCAAAATCAAAGACTAATTGGCACATTTCGGTCAGTCTTCCAACAAAGATCTGTGCTCTGGATTCAAACAGCCGGATTTCATTTCCAGGTAGGAAAAAACAGACTTGATAGGGCTAGGAAGCATAGACAGAGTAGATAATTTGGAATTTCAAACAATTTGGGTGGCTGGAAAGAATGGGGTGATGCTGATACACTGCAGACAAAAGTTACAGACCACGTTACAGTTGGTAGATTAGCATATGTGACAGTCGTTTCAGTGAAAAGAGGTCCATTAAACTTGGAACAAAGTTTTCTTCCATCTCATAGAATTTCTATGTAAATCTAGGGGCAAAATTAATGATGCTTTGTAATCTAAAAGTCGGGGGCAGTATTATGCAGGACGTGTTCCCCTCTTATTTTAGTGTGGGCAGTGGCGCTGGGTAAGGGGAGAGGTCCTGGCTCAGGAGCCAACAAAAGAAAGTTCTGGAGCCTCCTGTGCCTGACGGCATAGACTCTTCCTCTAGAAGACAACGGATGGCCCCTCTAGTCCTTTCTCTCGGGGACAAACAGCCTTGATAATCCTTTAGAAGTAATCTGATCAGATCATCCCTTCTTATCTTAAAGAAAACCATCTCCTCAGAATCTTGAAGATTTCTGAGATTAGCCAGGGATGAGAACATTGATATGAAGGAAGAGTCAGGCCTACCTTTCTGCCTCACTGCTCGCCATGTTCTCCCAGCCCCCACATACTCTGCTCCAAGGCTGTCTGAAGATCTCTCAATTCTAGGTCAAGGAACTTCTCACTTCTCACTGTTGCCTCCAACTTAAATACTCTTCTACAACTTCTTTCATGGCTGACATTTACCTCTGTGTATGATTCAAACGTAGAATTATAGTCATATTTTTCCTCAGAACTTATGAAACATAGATCCAACTGCTGTTTCAACTTCTGCAGTTGAGTGCTTTAAAATGATTTCAAACTCAGCAAACCCAGCACTTGATGCATGATTCTTTCCTCTAAACCTGGTCCTTTTCCAGAGCACAGATCTCAAAGAAGATTCTCTTTTCCATCTAATTGTTCAAAACAGAAATTTGGAACTCACCTTGTCCTCTCCTCCTTCCTCACTGCTTCTGCATGTCTGAGCTGTCACAACATGTGTGCCTTTATTCTCTTAATATTTCTTGAGTCCATTCTCACCCATCTACCAACCTCCGGTGTGGTCTAAGCCACAACTCCATTATGTGTATGAGTGATCCACCTGGGGAGCATG
The DNA here is from genome assembly GCF_019320065.1 of Cervus canadensis. Lineage (NCBI taxonomy): Eukaryota > Metazoa > Chordata > Mammalia > Artiodactyla > Cervidae > Cervus > Cervus canadensis. The sequence goes on from NC_057418.1 coordinate 1,018,757, forward strand.
GTAAAAGGCAGATCCAGAATCAGCAGGTCTGCATTTCTAATAGGCTCCTCAGGGATGCCCATATTGTTGGTCTACATGCACCCTTTGTGAGTAGGGAGGCTCTAACCTACCAATAATGCTTTCCTAGGTGACCCCAGTATCATCCTAATAAGTACAAATAACCCCTGCTGTTCCATCACCCATGACAGGACCAAGGTCATCTTCACCAAGTGCGGGTCTTCAGAGACTTCTGGACCAAGTCTAGAATTCCTACTAGCTTACAAAGCCATCCACAAGCAGCCCCTCCCTACCTCTCCAATATCATCCTAAGCCAAGCTTACTCTTGCTTTCTGTCATCTAGCCAAATTACATACTCTTTACATGCTCTTATTATGTTTAACTGTGGTAAAGAATCCCCCTGCCAATCAGCAGATGCAGGTTCAATCCCTGGGTGGGGAAGGTCCCCCAGAGAAGGAAATGACAACCCACTTCAGTATTCTTGCCCGGGAAATCCCCTGGATAGAGGAGCCTGGTGGGCTACCGTCCATGGGGGTCACAAAGTCAGACACAACTTGGCGACTAAACAACTACAATACGAAATGTCACCTTCCAAAGTTAAAAGCAGTTGAATACCAGCAGTTTTGTACTGTCCAACCTAACTGTTCCTGAATGAACTGAGTTCCTTCCCTGCATAAAACATCTTTAAAAAGAAGACACGCTTTGTTCTTCCTCTTGACCCTGTAATCACCCATGCATCCTTCAGATCTCAGCTCTGAATGACCCGTTCCTCGGGGAAGCCTTCCAGACCTACTTGACCAGGAGAGCGCTCCCTCTAAGTGCTATGACACCATGTTCTTCCCCTTCTTTGCACTAACTACAGATGCAATTTTGGCTGATTGTTTCATTACTCTCTCTTCCCTTTACGCAAATGCAGATTCCAAGGAGTTAGGGACCAGTTCTGCTTTGTTCATGTTATATCCCCAGCCTTCAATTTTGTCAGCACATGTTTGCTTAGTTTCTTGGTTAACTACTGCAGGAGCAACTTAAATAAGTACGGTTTACAGATCACCTTCCTTGAATCTAGGGTAGGTTTGGGAGGGAACTAGGGTAGCCGTTAGGGTATCCAAGGCGTTTGTTTCCTTCCATAACTGTGGTTCTTTCCTATAGACTCCTTCTGTGTGAATTGGTTTATATCTTACAATAGTAAATTAATCCAAACGAAATACAATGATCACCTACAGAAGGCATGGCCACTTTTTTTCATAGTGCTTCATAATTGAAGAAACCCTTTCTCACACATTATTTTATTTTCACATCCCAATGATCTTGTTGCTATCAGTAAGGCAAGCATTATTATCATCTCTCTTTTGCAGACAAAAAGAGTTCCTAAAAGTCAGTTCCTAACTGACTTTTGCAAACAAAAGTCAGTTCCTAACTTCTAATTGAATTGAGAAACTCATACAACTGCAAAGTAAGTACTTTAACTCCAACCTTCCACTGCCAAACCTAGGTTCTTTCCATGAGCAGTGCCTCCCAAAATCAGGGTAAAATACACCTTTCTCCTGAGTCCTGCCTTCTATGCAGGAGGTAGAGCAATGTTGTGCTGACACTGGAATTAGGTCATAAGAATGAAAAATCTCTTTGGGATTCTGTGGTTGATGGCTCATAGATCATGTAACTATTTTATTTTTAGATCATCCTAGATTTTACCACATTCCAAACTATTAAGGACACAGACTTCTTAAACATGATAGTGCCTGTACCAATGGACATGTTTGGTATAACTCATAAGATTCTTTTCCCTTCATCATAATATCTTGCATCATTCCCACAGAAAATGACTGTTTCATAGGGAACTAATGACAGCCACTTTCCCAGACATCTTCCAAATGTTTTACAGTCACTGATGGGTGGACCTGCTAATTCTGTGAGTCAGTCGAGTCACTAATGATGGGCTTAGAGACCACAAAGAGTCTCAGAGAAAGGACAGCATTCACTGCCCCACTCAGAGCCACAATGAACCTTCAGCCTCTAGATAAAGCAAAACATTTTGAATTTTTCCTACTGGTGATATAAGAGGCATTTGGATATTCTGCACTGAGTCTTAGTAGTGGCATGTGGGATCTAGTTCCCCAACCAGGGACTGAACCAAAGTCCCTTGCACCGGGAGCTTGCAGTCTTAGCCACCAGACCACCAGGGAAGTCCCTGGATTTTCTGATCTCATAACAATTTGAATAATATAATCATTAAAATCTTCACTACAATCATACTGATGCAAGATGCATTTCTTTGGAATGAGAACCTCTTTTTAACATAGGAAAAGCTACAACAATAACAACCAAACTTCCCCCAACTGAATTACCCACAATAAAAGCCAATGTCTGGAAAGAGTCATCCGCACATTGGAGAAATTCAAGATCTTCAAGAAGCTGAATTAAGAAAAGTAGACATGTAACCTCTGGTGATGAAGATAGATAAATCTCCAATTCTTGGGGTAAAGTTTAAGAAGTGAACTCCTTAGAAGGATCAATTAGTCACTCCAGTAAAACATGGAAACACTGGAGGGAAGGCCAGGGAATTCCCAGAATCTATGTCTCTTTCATTACATTTTTGCTCAATGATTGTGGGACCCCAAGAACCATCGTCTCTTGATTGTCTTTTCAGTAGAGCTGATAGCCTGTGAAACTTTCCCCTGTTAAGTTCTCATCACTGTTCATCCCTCCAACTCCTCTTCTCCTGAGATCACATCTTTTGTTCAAGAAACCTTGGGCTGCTCAGGTGGGCACAGGTGAGGAATGACATCCAACCAAACCCAAGGTAATGGTGCAGAAGAAAAATAGAAAATAGACCCTCTGTTTTCTAGGAATGCAGTTGTTTTGAGCCTTGGGAAGACAATCTTTCTGGATAGCTAAATGAGATTTTTTACGTCTTACTCTGGATATCTGTGGCCAAGAGGATACTGTTTAAACCTACAGTCTTGGCCTTAGCATGACTTCAATGACTTAGATATTCTTATTGCCACTTTAAAAAGTATAGTTCATTGGAATAATAAGTATATTTCAATTTGTAGTTAATTTCACCTTATACCCTTCATGGGAATGAAAACCTGGATTACTGAGAAAGTCTCCAACTTTAAAATCTACTTTATAGGTTATCACCAGACTGATAATCTCCAAATTTTGTATTAATCATGTATATTCCCACTTAAAATATGTGAGTAGTTACACTTTACTTACAGAAGAAAAGCCATACTCCTCCAATATTAAAGGTGTTCCTCCATCTGAGTCCATGCTGACTTTCCAACATGACCCAGCACTTCCCAAGACAAATTCTTTGTCTGCCTAAAAGTCAATTTACTCATTGTCATCCTTCATTTATTCATTTATTCTACAGATATTCTTTAAGCACCTACTATGATCCAGGCTTTATTCTAGGCACTCAGAATTAAGTCTCTGAACAACATAGATGAAGTTCATGCCCTTAAGTAATTTATACTCTGGTAGGAAGAGATTGGCAGTAAACGAACAAATAAATACAATTCTAACACATAAATTTAATGGGATTGGTGTTGATAAGGGCTATGAAGACAATACACTGAGACTGATCAAAACTTGGGACATGTTTCACATAGGGAGGGGAGGTCATGATAGTCTCTAGTGAGGAAATATTTGAGCAGAGATGGCTGGAGGGAAGCTAGGCTGCAGGCCATGTGGACAGGCTGGGGAAGAGGGAAGAGCATGTGCCAAGGTCTGGCAGAGGGAACGTGCTTGGAATGTTCAAGGAGAGCAAGGAGACCAGTGTGACTGGACTGGAGTGATGGGGAGGGTGTGATAGAATGAAGCCATAGTGGGAGGATGAACTTGGGTTGGGCAGATTAAACCATTATAAGGACTTTGACTTTTCCAGTGAGAGAAATGGAAACCCATGAGAGAGTTTTAGCAAAAGTAAAACATGACCAGATGTTCTTCGTAAGAGGAACACTCTGGGTCAGTGCTAGAGTAGCTTAAAAGAGGGTTGGGGTAGAGAAACCAATTACAAATTATCAACCCAGTGAGAAGGAAAGACAGTTTGGCCCAGGATGGTGGCAGGATGGTAATGAGAAGTCATTATATTCTGTATATATAATATTTTGAAAGAGCATTGTGAAGGTTGGCTGATGACTTAAATGAAGGATGAGAAAAAAAGAAAAGTTAGGCATGACTAAGATTTTTTTTTATAGGAGCAAATGAAAGAATAGAATTTTCATGAAATGATTTTGGGAGCAGTTTTTAGAGGTGGAAACTGGGAAATCCAAAGTTTGATTCGGGGCAGTTTTGTAAAGCTTTGACATGCCATCAGACATACAAATAAAAATGTTGAATAAGCAGGATATCTAAGCCAAGAGAGTGCTCCTGGCTTAGATAAAAATTGGGAAGTTATCATTATACAAACAGAGTGAAGTAAGTCAGACAAAAGCAAATATACATTAACACATATATGTGGAATCCAGAAAAATGGTACTGATGAATCAATTTGCAGGGCAGGAATAGAGATACAGACATAGAGAACAGACTTGTGGACATGGGAGGTGAGAAAAGGATGTGACAAATTGGGAGAGTAGGATTGACATATACACTACCATGTATAAAATGGATAGCTAGTGGGAAGCTGCTATGTAGCATAAGGGAGCTCAGCCTGGCGCTATGTGATGACCAAGAAGGGTGAGATGGGAGGCTGGAAGGGAGACCCAAGAGGGAGGGGATATATGTACACATATCGCTGATTCACTTCATTGTACAGCGGAAACTAACACAACATTGTAAAGCAATTATGCTCAAAACCAAAAAAAATCAGTAGAGCTGAATGGCATCCCCTGGGTGTGAGGGCACATAGAGCAGAGAAGAACTCTGAAGACTGAGCCTTTGGAGATGAGGAAGAGAAGGAAGAAGCAGTAAAGAAGATGGAGAGAAACCCACGAGGTATGAGGACAGCTACCTTAATTGCTTCCTTGCCTTAGTTCATGTCAATCTCTGTACTGGAAATGCCCAGAAATACCTTCTTTAATCGCCTTCATTTATTCACACCCTACCCATCCATCACAGACAGGCATTTAAGGCCATGTTGTGTGTGATTGTATTTTATTTGACAATTTAACCCTTATTTATGGTTTAGTTCTTTCTAGATGAATAATTTTTTTTTCTTAATCCATCAACATACTTTTCCATCCTCAATGCTGTTCTATGCTTTAATTTTGTTAAGTTGGTTCCCATCTGAATGTGTCTAGGAAACCTATCCTTCTATCACTTCCCAGCCATTCCAGACCCCGAGTATAAAATACACATGAAAATCACTGATAACACCAGCCTAACAACAGGTGACAAAAGAAACTAGGGTTGTTTGTGCTCTGAAATCCAAATTTGAGGTGGTTCCAACATCTTGAGATGTGGGGTTTGTGGCCATTGTGCTATGGCACAAACCCAGTAGCACTTAGGATCATCAATCGAAACAAATTAATAGATATACACATTCAGTAATTACCATACAAGGAAATAGACATGTATGGAAAGCAATATCTGCCCTTTTAGAATTCACTCTCCACATAAGCCAGGAAATAGATGACAATTTAAATTAAAAAATCAAGAGTTTAGGAGAGCAATTTTAAAATTTAAAACTAGAAAAATTTGCTTCAAGTTATTGTTTATCCATGACAAAAAGCTACATATATTGTTCATTGGTATCATTCCCAGAAGTGCTGTGAAAGGAGAACAAAACATGACATCTTGTCTATCAAAATAAAAGATAACCCCAGAACCAGGCCTGGCTCAGCACAAGGCCGACTCAGAGCCAGCAGAAGACAGCCACATGTGGAATGCATTGAAAACCGACTCTGAACGCCACTCTGTAAAAATAAGAAGGACGAGGGCGCCCCTCAGCTGACCAAGCACATCTCTCTGAAGGCAAGGGGCAGTCCGGAGTAGCGACATCTGCAGACCTGCTTCCCACCTCTCCCCAGAGACTTGCCACTGTTACATGAAGTCTCATCTGGGCTTGAGCCAATAACCTAGAGAAAACTGTGCTTAGTCGCTCAGTCGTGTCTGACTCTCTGCGACCCCATGGACTGCAGCCCACCAGGCTCCTCTGTTCATGGGGTTCTCCAGGCAAGAATATTGAAGTGGATTGCCATGTCCTCCTTCAAAGGATCTTCCCAACCCAGGGATCGAACCCAGGTCTCCTGCATTGCAGGCGGATTCTTTACCATCTGACCCACCAGAGAAGCCCAGAGAAAACTAATTTAGACATTTGGTTTCTGGTACATGAAGTCAGTCCACAGTGTTCTGATGATGCCTTTCCCCAAGACTGGCGTTTCAGAAGGAAGAGTGGTTTTGAATCTGTGCCTGTGATCACTACAAGTCATTTGACATGTACTAGTCATAGCACATATGCTCAAAGAACATGAGATAAGTGAAATCTTTTTGTTAACTGATGACTTAGGAAGCAAGATAGTTTTACTCAGAATAGCCAGAGTGGACAGGTCCACAGTGATGTCGTTTAAGTGCTATAAGAAGAGCATAAATTCAGCAATGATGGATGATCTGATTGAGCCTTTAAGCCACACAAGATTTGTTTGTCTTTAAGAAACCATGACTTAAATGCTTTCTTTTATCAACATTCAGCTTAAAGTTATCTAGATTTTTTTTCCTTTTAATAGAGTTTTAAAAATATCAAATAGTGTTGCTCTGTGAGGTGAATGCTGTCTCATAGTTAATCCAGTTTTATTAAGTCACAAACAAAGTAGGTAAAGATAAATTGAGGAATTAAAGTAAAATTGTTATTCAATAATAGCTGTGAATATTATGATATTGGTAAATAATCCATTAAGTGGGACAAATATAGCAACCAATGTATCTGCAAAACTAGATTCAATACAATATTATTGACATCTTCAGGCTTTCAGATATCTTCTAGAGTAAAAAACTTATTTATTTACATCTGCTGTTGTCTTTTACATTGATTCTGAAAACCACAGAGGTCATATTTTATTTAAATGTATTAAACATTTAGCATCTTCCTTTTGCTCATTTGGTTTATTATATTCTGGAAATATTTGTTGCTTATATTCAGAGGCGCATAATCCCTTGAGTGAATGGGAATTTAAATTTAAATACAATCATCAAATCCAGAAGGCTTTTAGTTTACAAAAATTACAAACCCAGACTAGTTATAAAAGTGTTATCATTCTAGTTTTTGTTATCTTCCTTTCTCTTGTTGATGAGCCCTAGACATCCAATTAATCACCTTGCTTACTGGTAATGACTTGCTCTGGCTTCTTTTCTTGAATTTTTTTAAATTTAAATAAGTCTTTGTCTTAAAAGAGCATGTCATCAGTCAAAATAATGCTATCACTTCTGAAAATATTTTCCTTTTCTGACATGCACCAAGGTGCCATAAAGTAGTGTTGACAACTCCATCTATAGCATTCCACAAATCTTAAGGAGATATATCATCTGAAAACCGCACAGTCTAGATCCGGGCTTTGACGAAACCTGAAACATAGCCTGCCAACCACAGATAAGATTTTGAAATGAAATGTTAGTCACTGAAAAGGTGATAACAGAAACAAGGATCAAATGCATGTACCCCTTCACCTGTGGCAGCCTGCGGTTTTGAGCCGTGCCACCTCATGAAAACATATTGCCATTTGGTCTTGGCAAAGTCAGTGGATATGCCTAGCGTGATATTGCATGAAAACACAGTGGACGTGGTGTTAGATGCGCTGCTGGGAAAGTGCTGGAATTAAGAGATGTTGTGAAGCAGTAACCCAGCATGTCTTGCAAAGTGGAGAATAAGGGGTTGGCACAGCTTGCCACAGAGCCAGAAAGATCAAAGCAACATGCCGTCATGAGCCAACAATAGTGGCTCAGATGGAAACTATGAAACCTTCCAGAACAAGTGAATTTTTCCTTCTTCTCCCCATCGTTCTCCCCCTCCTCTTCCTCCTCCTTCTACTTCTTTTTCTTTGAATCCTCAACTGTTTTGAGATTCCAAGCTGTTCTCAGCTTCCTATGGAAAATTTCAGTGGATAAGAAGAGACAAAAACTCATGACTGGACCTAGACATGAAATATTAAACCGAAGGATTTTTTTTTTAAGATTCTTTAAAATATATATATAACCAGAATGGCCACAAACAGTACCTTTAAGGCAGAATTTATAATCATTTACTTCTTAATGGTTCCTCCCCCATGCCATCCATTTTCAAACAAAGCTGAGTTTATAGCCATCATCTGAGATTACATTCCCGTGCAGTCGCAGTATTTCTTCTCTAATGATTTATTTAAAAGGGCCTCACCATGATAGCACTCCAGCTTTGTTCCTTCCTGTATATCACTGTTCGGGGTCAAATGCTGGAAAAGGGCTGGTCTCTGAGGCCCAACATATTTCACCAGTGGAGACTCTGGCTTTTCACTTCTCTTTCTCTCCTCATCACTTTCAGCTTAAAGAAGAACAGATGTGGAAACGTTTAGAAAAAGACTAATTGAATTTCACATAACACAATTTCGCATTGTTTGAGGAAGTACCTAAATCAACAGCACATTTTCCAAAGTCCCAGCCTCGCCTAATTAGAACACCAAACGTGTGACTAATTGGCCACACTTCCACCAAAGGCTCGGCGGCAGATGCGCTGCGGTCCGCTCCCCTCGCTCCCGCGGAGGCCAGCGGTTTGGCTGCGAGGAGCCGAGCTTCTGCGTGAGCCCGGCGAGCAGGACGGGAAACTCCCGGGGATGGCCGGCGAGCAGGATGGGAAACTCCCGGGGATGGCCGGAGAGCAAGTCCGTGCGGAGCAGGAGAATTTGGATCCTGGACGCGGCGGCAGCACCCGGAGAATTACCAGGAGATTATCAGTACATAAATTAAGAGATACTGGGGGATCTGAAATTAGGACCCTGAATTAGCCTGCTCTGTATCATGTCGGCTTCGTGGTTTTAGAACTTGACATCTAATTAAAATATAATCCGATATGGTCAGCGAAAGGCTCCAGCTCACCCAGCCAGAGGGAAGAGCTGCTTTTTGCATGCAACAGGAGGTTTGCTTTCTTCCTCGCTGTGTTTCCTAATGGTGTGCTGGGGAGTGCGTGGGAAAGAAAAGGACATAATTAGAGCGAAGGCAGGAGGATGATTCCCGGCTGGATTTTATTACAAAACTCTGAGCCTATTGCTCGAGGGGTCCTGTCTCCCCCACTTTCTCCTCGTAGGCATAAAACCCACGGAACTAGAAGTGATTTTAAAAGTCATTTAGTGCAACTTTCACATTTTATAGATGAGGATTCTGAGGCCAACAGAGGTGAAGCAATTCGCCTAGGGCCACACGTCTCTTTGGTGGCCGATTTAGGACTAGAAATCAAACATAACATCCACCTCTATTGCCATTTATACTTCCTCACTGGTGCTCCAGCTGATGTTGAAGAAACACTAGTGCAGGGGTTCACAGTTACCTGCTGGTTGTGGAGTTTGTTCAATCCTGATTATTTAAACAGCAGAATAATCCACTTGATTGTAAATTTGCTGGAGAAATACAGTATTCTAATTTGCCAGCGTAGATCCTGGCTTCAGAGTAATTGACTATGTAACAATCTGAACATTTGCTTTAATTCAATCTTGTCATTTTCCAAATGATGAGAAATGAGAGTGAATATAGTTTTCTTTAGCAGGAATGCTTTTCTGAAAGAAGAGGCTGTTTCTCTAGATTCAAGCTAAACAGAAATGCTCTTCATATTGATGTTGTGTCTGTCAAATCTGTGTCTTACACTTATTAAAGATAGAAAAAATTCTGGCTTTAAAGTGTAAAATATATTTAGAAAACTCAGTGTTCCACTGAGGTTCAGTCATCACTGATGTGTTTTATGTTGGGGGAATGTTTGAGCTTTTCTATCACTACTCAGATTGTGATTTTTATACTTCTTTCATCATGATTGCTTGATGAAAGGCCAGGGGATAAAAATTAATGTAGCATCTTCATAAGAAAATTATGATTATTCAGGAAGACATGAATATGTCTTTGATCATCTACTACTTAGAATAATCCTTGCTCCTGTGTTTCTCCATGAAAACAGACAGATTAGAGTTGATTATACTTATTTAGAAACTATCTCCAACTTTCACATGCCAATGAAAACAAAGCCATAGTACTCCTCTTTCTTAAGTTTTAATCAAATATTTAGAAAATGGAAATGAAGCTAATAGAAGAAATCAAGATCAGATGTGAGTAAAACACTTCATGCATTAACAATCTTGAAGGTTCCTTGTTGATAAATGGCTTAGTTCAGACAGAAAAATACTTATTTTTTTTCTTGATGACGATGTGTGTAATGAAGAGTGATCATGACACTGATGGCCCATGGAGAGATTGACCAGAAATCAAATCAAGTGAGGGTGTAATGACTTTATAATAATACAATGGGATTGTCTGTGGAATCGTTTTATCAGCTATGTGATGTGGCCAAATAGATGAAGAAGTGAATCTGTCATTTACAAGGATTCAGCCTTGGGAAAGTTGCTTCAGCTCCATTTGCTTCAGACTGCAAGCACAAATGAACAAATGGACTGTTGCACGGTGGCGTGTCAGCATGGTGAATTTTGGCCATTTCTCTTCATCTGCCTGTGCTCACCACAGCCAAATGGACTATTGGGTGGTCAGGATTTGTCATGAAGATAGACAGCCACTGGGAAACAGAGCCGGTGGGTCTTCCAGGCTGTGATCCAGTGCTTTGCTTCTTGAAAAGGAGTGCTCCGTGTCACCATTGGTAACATGGTGGCTATAAATTTTCTTTCTTTCCTTCTTTATTTATTAACTATCTCATTGAGATAAACTGAAAGGGAAGTATTTTGACCTCTTCAGAAGAAAGGCCATTTAAATGCATGAGGGATTTCCCCGTCAAGAAGAAGTGATCAGTGACTATCTTAAACATTGATGAAGTAGGTTGATTTTAAAATCATTTGTAGGCAATGAAGAAGCTATCTTTTACCTTTAACAAACAATCCAGAATTACATTTTAAAGAAATAAGGGAAACCCTTTCAATTAATCACTGTGAAGTATCCTCTTCAAATGTCATATAAACCTTTTACATTTGGAATGAATTATCTGGTTTGTATAATGAGTTAAAGGGGCACTAATAGGCCAAACACAGAGATATAATAAAACACTATTGTAGAGAGAATAATCCCAAAGGGCTGCAAGTGGTCAGATAAAAATGAAGGGAGGGGCTTCACTGGTGGCTCAGTGGTGAAGAGTTTGCCTGCCAATGCAAGAGACGTGGGTTCAGTCCCTGGTCTGGGAGGATCCCACATGCCACAGGACAGCTGAGCCCATGAGCCACAACTATTGAGCCCATGTGCCACAGCTACTGAAGCCCACACGCCTTAGAGCCTTCTCTGCAACAAGAGAAGCCACTATAATGAGAAGGCCGTAAGCCACAGCCAGAGAGCAGCTCCCGCTTGCTGCAACTAGAGAAAAGTCCACTCAAGAATGAAGATCCAGCACAACCAAAATAAAGAAATAAATACCTTTTTTTAAATAGAGGGAAAATCTAGAATTTCTACCTATACGACGCAGAACGCCCCAGACTTTTTCTTCAAGCCTGTTTTCTCTCCCCACTTTCCTTACCCCATCTATTCAACTTTGTGTCTCTTCTTGTAGGGTCAAGGAATGCACCTCTCTTGGCTTGGATTATGAAGAGCCATCTCCAAGACATGCATGAATAGAAACACACATTTCTCCTTGTTTTTGCTTCTATTCAGGCACATCAAAAATGTATGTCTTCTGAACATTTTGTATCAAAGCAACGTATTTTTAATTAAAGCTTGGATCTCCTCTGAACTAGGAAGACTAGACCAGACCAAGGACTGCCACATCATTTTTCTCCTCATTATCACCTCGTTAAGATCCCAGAACATGCCTCAGAGGCAGGGGGTTGCTTAACAAGGTGATAATGAGGAGAAAATGTCTCCAGCCTATTTGGGGCACAGCCCATGCCAGGTCTGATGGTGGCAGAGCGGGTTGGACTGGGGCAGAACACACTTTAGGTACTCAAGTGTTGTTCTCTGAATGGGTTGGGCTCTTTTAAGGTGTATCGTGTTTTCTTCTCATTACTACTGGTAAGTCAATGGAGAAAAAATGAAAATTTTGGGGGAAGGGACTGTGACCTGCTTCCTAATATTCATTCATCCATTTATCCTTAGTAATATGAACTCTGATTCATAGCTAGGCTTTGCCATCCAGCTAAAGGCTATATTCCTTAGTTTTTTGTGGATCTACAAGTACCATGTAACTACAGTTTAGTCCATGATATTTAATTGGAAACATTTTTGCTACCTCCCAGAAGTGTCTTACAATAGAGAGGCTTGTCCTTTTCTTGTCTTTTCCCTCCTTTAGGCTGGCTAGAAAGTAGATGTGACCATCAGCGCTCAGGCAGCTGTCTTGGACCATGAGGTGGCGAAGCATAAGAGCAGCAGGAACCTGGGCCTTGATGACCCTGTGGGCACTAGGCGGCTTCCCTTTGGGTATACCGGAGAGAGATCAACTTTTATCTTGTTCAAGTCAGCAGTTTTTGTTGGTGGTGGTCTTGATGTAAGCTGAATCAAATATTACTGCGCATGTTTAAAAAGATTAACTTTGTGTTCTTTTTTTTTAAAAAATAATTTTTAATTGGAGGCTAATTACTTTACAATATTGTGGTGGTTTTTGCCAGACATCGACATGAATCAGCCACGCATGCACATGTGTCCCCTGATCCTGAACCCCCCTCCACTCCCTCCCCACCCCATCCCTCTGAGTTGTGGTGCTGTATTTAATCCAAAGTGGGTGTCCTCTCTGTTTTTTTTTTTCTGTTTGTCTTTTCTTTCAATTTTATTTTACAGTTTTTTTTAAGTTGAAGTGTAGCTAATTTACAATGACGTATTAGTTTCTGGTGTACGGCAAACTGATTCAGATATACATATATATATATATACACACACACACATATATATATATATACATATATATATACCTGGATTGTCCCCTGACATACATATATGTACTGTGAATATAGAAAGAATATATATATATATTCTTTTACATCTTTTCCATTGTAGTTTATTACAAGATATTGAATGTAGTTTATCCTTAACTCTAAATTGTCACTCAAGCCAGAACATCTGGCATCAGTGATATGTGGAGCCAGCTCACCCCAGCTCACGCAAGCCAATTTTTACAAATTCAAAATTTTGCAAACCAGTTGTTAAAACACAGTCATCAGTAAAATTTAAACTATAAAAATTATAACATAATAAATTATGTTAATGCCAAGGGTAAGAAATATTTGAAAATCACCATTTCCTAATAGATTTACTGTCTTCTGTGCCCTCAAGTTTACATTGTACTTCTATGTTGGAGATACTGTGTAGGTGTTATATGCAACTCTGACTAACTCCCTGTTTAGCAACGTGACATAGGTAGCTTAAAATCAGTTACAGCGGGAATATTTTCACCATGGAAATTGGCAAATACAAATCAGGGCTTGGTGAGGATTTTTGTTGTTGCTGTTGTTGGCTGCCTAGTCTTAAGAAAGTGATGGAGAAAAGTGTTACTAATGCAAGTAAACTTAAAAGTACATTGTATCTAATACTGAAGTTGAAAGAAGTTTCAATTTAATGAATATTGCTTGTATGGGGGTGGGAAATAGGTTAATAGTAGGCCACCTATTAGACTTGGTGAAAGTAATTCTATTGGTTAAAGAGGCAGCAGATTGGGATACGACTTCATTTGTCAAACTATGGGTAGATTCCAACTATAGGTGGGTTCAGCAATAATTAATAAGGGTTATAATTATAAGGGTTCAGCAAACATTAATGATAGCATTCTGTGAGAATTAATTAGCCATAAGAAATTTACAGGGAAGACTATTGCATATTTTATTATTTTTAAATTATGTACTACATATACATTATTCCCAGTAAAATTTATAATAAATCCCTGGTAGCTCAGTTGGTAAAGAATCTGCCTGTAATGCAGGAGACCCCGGTTTGATTCCTGGGTCAGGAAGATCCCCTGGAGAAGGGATAGGCCACGCACTCCAGTATTCTTGGGCTTCCCTTGTGGCTTAGCTGGTAAAGAATCCACCTGCAATGCGGGAGACCTGGGTTTGATCCCTCGGTTGGGAAGATCCCCTGGAGAAGGGAAAGGCTACTCACTCCACTATTCTGGCCTGGAGAATTCCATGGCCTGTACAGCAAAGCATCAGATGCAACTTTCACTTCACTTCACTTCGTGTACTTTTATATATGCACACTTTTTTTTTTCAGGGATCCAGTTGAACATTTATCAGTACATCATTGTCTAAGAACCATCTACTATTTCTCCACTTCTCTCATCCTTTGTGTGTGGGTGTGTGTATGTGGGCAGGGGGTAGTTGTGCTCAGTAATATCCAGCTCTTTACTAATCTATAGACTATAGCCTGCCAGGCTCCTCTGTCTGTGGGATTTTCCAGGCAAGAATACTGGAGTGGCTTGCAATTTCTTCCTCCATGTGATCTTCCCAATCTAGGGATTGAACCCGCATCTCCTGCACTGGCAGGCAGATTCTTTACCACTGAGCCACCAGCGATGCCCTACATTCAAGTAATTACTAAATCCCCCTAGATTTTAATTCAGAAATGTTGCTTGAATTTGTCTGTTTCTGCACACCCCATGGATAATTCCTTAGCTTAGATCTTCATTGTCTCTCTCCAGTTCATGCTCCAGGCCATCACCATAAGTGTTCCTTGACAGGGCGGATGTGCTATTACCACTTTCTACTTGAGGTCACTCAGTGGCTCTCAGTGATCTAGAGCATTACAACCTAACTTTCTCTCTAGGGATCAATTTCCTGTCATATCCCTTCAGTCAATCTGAGCTCCTTGCTATTCTCTTCCTTTATTCCAACATCAAGCCTAGTGCATAGGACTTAACACAATGTTCTGCAATCTTTTGACTCCAGGTCTGACTTCATATAATAATAAGGATCATAATTTAGCTATCTTATACCCTGAGAATTTAGTACAAATGACTAGCACATGTTATGGATTCAAGAAATATTTGTTAATTAAATTAAACAAAAATCCACTCTGCCAAACAGCTCTCCAAAGTATCTTAACCATGTTACATTCTCTTCCTCCCTGTAGGAGGGATCTCATTTTCCCACATGCTAGTCATCACTTGTTATTGCTTGTCCTTTTATTATTGCCTCCTTAGTGGTATAAAATAATATCTTATTGTGGTTTTAAGTTGCATATCCCTAATGATTAATGACATTGAGTATCTCTTTAAGGGCTTACTAGCCATTTGTATATCTTCTTTGAAGAAAAGGAAGAAACCCAACTTCATTCTCTTGCTGGTGTGTATCTAATCTATATTTATTGAGGATAGTGTTCCCCACTGAATTGCTTGACACTTTTTTATAAAACCGATTGACCATAAATGTAAGGGTTGTCATTGGATTTTCAAATCTGTTCTATTGATCTATTTGTCTTTTTTATGTCAGTACAGTGCTGTCTTTTTCACTGTGGCTTTTGAAACTGGGAAATCAGTACTTCAGCTTCGTCTTCTTTTTTAAGATTGCTTTGCCTATTCTGGTCCCTTGTATTTACATATGAGTTTTACAATTAGCATGTCAACATGTTGAAAAATATTGGCTGAAATTTTGATAGAAGTTGTTTGAAAGTGTAAATAAATTTGGAGAGTATTTTCATTTAACAATATTAAATCTTCTGACCTATAAACACGGGATGTTCTTTCAACAGTTTTTTTCCATGAAAAAATCTTGCACTTCTTGTGTTAAATTTATCTTTAAGTATGGTATCATTTTGGACTCTATTGTAAATGGAGTTGTCTTCCTAATTTCATTTTTGTATTGTTCACTGGTAATGCGTAGAAGTAAAACTGAGTTTTCTATATTGATCTTTCATCCTTCATACTTGCTAAACTTAAGGTTTTTTTTAAATCAGATTTCTTAGGATTTTCTGTATACAAGATTGTATTAGCAGGTCATCTGAGAATAGAAATTATTTTGCATCTTTCTTTCCAAGCTAAATGCCTTTTATTTCTTTTTTCTTCCCTAATTTCCCTGGCTAGAAGCTCCAGTACAAAGCTGAATAGAAGTGGTGAAATTAGCATTCTTGTTTTGTTCCTCATCTAAGAGGAAAGCATTCACTCTTTCACTAGGAGCATGATATAAATGTGGCCATTTCTTAGATGCCATTTATCAGTTTGAAGACATTTCTTTTCATACCTTGTTTGTTGAGTGTTTTTATTTAATCATGAATGGGTATTGGAATTGTTATATATTCTGTTAGTCTCAGATGTTACAATATAATGATTTGATATTTGTGTACATTGTGAAATCATCATCACAATAAGTCTAGTTAGTATCCATCACCACACTAATTTACACTTTTTTTTCTTGTGATGAGAAATTTATACTCATCAGATCAGTTCAGTTCAGTTGAGTCACTTAGTTGTGTCCAACTCTTTGCGACCCCATGTATTGCAGCACTCCAGGCTTCCCTGTCTATCACAAACTCCCAGAGCTTGCTCAAACTCACGTCCATAGAGTCGGTGATGCCATCCAGCCATCTCATCCTCTGTCGTACCCTTCTCCTCCTGCCTTCAATCTTTCCCAGCATCAGTGTCTTTTCCAAGAAGTCAGTTCTTCACATCAAGTGGCCAAAGTATTGGAGTTTCAGCTCCAGCATCAGTCCTTCCAATGAATATTCAGGACTGATTTCCTTTAGGATTGACTGGTTTGATCTTTGCCATCCAAGGGACTCTCAAGAGTCTTCTCCAGCACCATAGTTCAAAAGCATCAATTCTTCTGTGCTAAACTTTCTTTATAGTCCAAAACTCACATCCATATATGACTACTGGAAAAACCATACCTTTGACAAGATGAAACTTTGTTGGCAAAGTAATGTCTCTGCTTTTTAATATGATGTCTAGTTTGGTCATAGCTTGTCTTCCAAGGAGCAAGCGTTTTTTAATTTCATGGCTGCAGTCACCATCTGCAATGATTTTGGAGCCCAAAAGTATAAAGTCTGTCACTGTTTCCATTGTTTCCGCATGTATTTACCATGAAGTGATGGGAGAGGATGCCATTATCTTTGTTTTTTGAATGTTGAATTTTAAGCTGGCTTTGTCACTCTCCTCTTTCAATTTCATCAAGAGGTTCTTTAGTTCTTCTTCACTTTCTGCCATAAGGGTGGTGTCATCTGCCTATCTGAGGTTATTGATATTTCTCCCAGCAATCTTGATTCTAGCTTGTGCTTCCTCCAGCCTGGCATTTCATATGATGTACTCTGTATATAAGTTAAATAAGCTGGGTGACAATATACAGCCTTGACAATATACTCCTTTCCCGATTTGGAACCAGTCTGTTTTTCCATGTCCAGTTCTAACTGTTGCTTCTCAACCTGCATACAGATTTCTCAGGAGGCAGGTAAGGTGGTCTGTTATTCCCATCTCTTTAAGAATTTTCAACAGTTTGTTGTGATACACACAGTCAAAGGCTTTGGTCTAATCATTAAAGCAGAAGTAGATGTTTTTCTGGTATTCTCTTGCTTTTTCAGTGATCCAACAGATACTGGCAATTTGATTTCTGGTTCCTCTGCCTTTTCTAAAACCAACTTGATATATCTGGAAGTTCACGGTTCACATACTGTTGAAGCCTGGTTTGGAGAATTTTGAGCATTACTTTGTTAGCGTCTGAGATGAGTGCAATTGTGCAGTAGTTTGAACATTCTTTGGCATTGCCTTTCTTTGGGATTGGAATGAAATCTGAACTTTTCCAGTCCTATGGCCACTGCTGAGTTTTCCAAATTTGCTGGCATTTTGAGTGCAGCACTTTCACAGCATCATCTTTGAGGATTTTAAAAAGCTCAACTGGAATTCCATCACCTCCACTAGCTTTGTTCATAGTGAGCCTTCCTAATGCCCATTTGACTTCACATTCCAGGATGTCTAGCCCTAGATGAGTGATCGTACCACCGTGGTTATCTCTGTCATGGAGATCTTTTTTATATAGCTTTTCTGTGTGTTCTTGCCACCTCTTCTTAATATCTTCTGCTTCTGATAGGTCCATACCATTTCTGCCCTTAATTGTGCCCATCTTTGCATGAAATGTTCCCTTGGTATCTTTGATTTTCTTGAAGAGATCTCTAGTCTTTTCCATTCCATTATTTTCCTCTATTTCTTTGCAATGATCACTGAGGAAGGCTTTCTTATCTCTCCTTGCTATTCTTTGGAACTCTGCATTCAGATGGGAATATCTTTCCTTTTCTCCTTTGCCTTTCGCTTCTCTTCTTTTCACAGCTATTTGTAAGGCCTCCTGAGACAACCATTTTGCCTTTTGCATTTCTTTTCATTGGGGATGGTCTTGATCCCTGACTCCTGTACAATGTCATGAACCTCTGTCCATATTTCTTCAGGCACTGTGTCTATCAGATCTAATCCCTTAAATCTATTTGCATTCATAGCAACTTTCAAATGTTTAATACAGTATTATTAACTATAGTCACCATGGTGTACACTATATTCCTAGGACTTGTCAATTTTATAGCTGGAAGTTTGCATGTTTTGACCACCTTCACCCATTATGCTCACCCTACACTCTTGCCTCTAACAACCATGTATCTGTTCTCTGTTTCTATGAATTTAGTCAAATAATCATTCTTAATTCTTTCAAATAATATAAATGGGAACACTATGGCCAAGATCTTAACCTACAGAAGTTTCTCGCACCATAGTTACTTTAGAGGTAGTTGCAAAGTGACTGTTAGTCACTTAGTTGTTTCCAACTCGTTGCCACCCCATGGACTGTATCCTGCCAGGTTCTTCTGTCCATGGAATTTTCTAAGCAATAATACCGGAGTGGGTAACCATTCCCTTCTCCAGTGGATCTTCTTGGTCCAGGGGTTGAATTCGGTCTCCTGCATTGTAGGCAGATTCTTTACCATCTGAGCCACCAAGAAAGCACCCTTAGAGTTAGTTAAGTAGATTTAATATTGCAAAAATATCAAAAAATTCTTGAGACAGATTATAGCCTAAATTGCTAAACTGCTAAATCAAAGTTTCTGGGAATGAGGGAGAAATGAAATAAATCCAGCTCTTAGAATTCTGCACTGTGGTAAGAAAAAAAAAATGTTTGCTGTAACTTCTACTCTATTGAATTTGTTAAAACTTGTTCTGTGTCCTTGAGCTCTATCTTGGAGAATGTTCCATGTACACTTGAAAGGAGTATGTACTCTGTTGGTTTGGGATGTAATATCTTGTAGATATCTATTAAGTTCAGCTGGTCTATTGTGTCATTTAAGATGATTGATTGATTTTCTGTCTGGATGATCTGTCCATTGATGTAAGTGGGATATTAAAGTCCCCTACTACTATTGTATTAGTGTCAAATTCTCCCTCTATTTCTATACATTATATGCTCTTGTATTGGGTAAATTTATGTTAATGATTATAACATCCTCTTCTTGTACTGATTACCTTTATACAAATGCATAAAGAAGATGTGATATATATATATATACATATATATATATGAGTATTACTCAGCCATAAAAAGAATGAAAGTCTGCCATTTGTAGCAGTGTAGATGGATCTAGAGAATACTATGCTTAGTGAAATGAGTCAGACACAGACAAATACTATGTAATATCATTTATACATGGAATCTAAAAAATGATAAAAGTGCATGTATATGCAAGACAGAAACAGACTAACAGATGTAGAAAACAAACCAGTGGTTCCCAAAGAGGAGAAGGAAATGAGATGGAGAAAATTAAGAGTATGAACATAAGAGATAAAAGCTAGAATGTGTAAAATAGATAAACAACAAGTGTGTGTATATATATATACACACACCTAGCACAGTTCATTGGAAGGACTGATGCTGAAGCTGAAACTCCAATACTTTGGCCACCTCATGCGAAGAGTTGACTCATTGGAAAAGACCCTGATGCTGGAAGGGATTGGGGACAGGAGGAGAAGGGGACGACAGAGGATGAGATGGCTGGATGACATCACCGACTCGATGGACATGAGTTTGAGTAAGCTCTGGGAGTTGGTGATGGACAGGCAGGCCTGGCGTACTGTGATTCATGGGGTCACAAAGAGTCAGACACGACTGAGCGACTGAACTGAACTGAACTGAACTGAGCACAGAGCATTATAGCCTTTAGCTTATAATAACTTTTAATAGAGTATAATATATAAAAATACTGAATCACAATGCTATACATCTGCAACTGCTATAATATTGTATATCAACTATGAAAAGTGAAAGAAAGTGAAGTCACTCAGTCATGTCGGAGTGTTTGCGACCCCATGAACTGTAGCCTACCAGGCTCCTCCATCCATGGGATTCTCCAGGCAAGAATACTGGAGTGGGTTGCCATTTCCTTCTCCAGGGAATCTTCCCAACCCAGGGATTGAACCCGGGTCTCCCGCATTGGAGACAGATAATTTAACCTCTCAGCCACCAGGGAAGCCCATATCAACTATATTTAAAAATTTTTTAAGTATATGGCCATGGCCACTATCTGAGAAAAAAACTACACAATAGAAAAAAGTCTTTGTTGACAGATATCCCCTTAGTGACATGAAATAGCTTTGTATTAAGAGAAAAGAGACTATGTGAGCCTTGCTGCATTTGTCCAAAACTTATCTTGATATTTGCATCTTCTACCTCTTCCTCATTCCAACCCATACCCCACCCTTCCGTCAGCTTCTGGACACTTTTGATGTCCCCTTTTCTTTTCTCATTTTTGCTTTAAATTTCTTCTCCTCCCATCAGTAAACCACCTCAAAATCTTCAACCATGCTTAGACCGACCCAGTCCCCAGCTTTAGATTTAGTTATCCATAAATAATCACCAATACAGACTAGGCATCCTTTTATTTGTCTACAAATTCTGTTCAATATCTAGTACAATGGCAGCCTATAAATGTGTAAAAAATATTAAACACATAGAACTGGGCAGATACCTTGTAACTCAAATTGATGACAGAGAACTTTTGACTAATCTTATGGAGGTATCATCAGGTACATGGAAGGAGCTGGGGAAAGAGGTAGCAATCAAAGCCAGCCACCTTCTATCAAGGACTCTGACCATCTGTTGGTCAGTCCATCTAGATTTCCCATTCTACTTCTTTGAAATAGTTGACCCACTTTACTTTACACACATGCATATTTCTCTTCTAAGATTACTCTGCCTTGAGATAGATACCCTGACTGCCTTATTGAATACAAATTCCTTCATAGAAATCATAACATTAATTAAGATACTTTGAAGATTTTGGCACACTTGTTACAATACTCTTAAGTAAGTTAGTACTACATGTAAAATTGCCAGTGTGTATCTTGATTTACCGCTTCAAGAGTGGGCACAAGTCTTCCCATAACATGTTCAGTTTTCTACCACCTGTTGCTGTTCATTAAAGTCAGTCTTGGAGGATGCATGATTCAGATAAAGGTGCAGTCAGTGACACAGACTTTATCTTTAGAACAAACCTGTAATAGTACTGTAGTAGAAGCCTCCAGGTCACACACATATATGATGATGAAGGACAAAAATCTAACTGGCGGAGTTCTTCAGACAGAAAGCAAGTGACTGCACAGTAACTTGAATTCATATGAAAAAACCAAAAGCATCAGTAGCAATAATTGTGAAAAGCAGAATAATTACATGTTTCTTCCGCTTGTTCTCCTAGCTGACTTAAAACATAGTCACATAAAACAATATGCTTTTAATTGTGATGCTGGTTCTATAACACACAGACATGCAATATATTTGACAATCACAGTGCAAAGGAGGAAGACAGGAACAAAACTAAACTGGAATAGGGAATAGCACCACATGGCAACCTGAATCCATAGGAAGAAACAAAAAAAACCAGGCAGAGTAAATAAGAAAATTAATATAGCAAATTCAGTTAATGTGTGTTTTTTTTTTTTCCCTCTCAGCTTCTTTAAAAGACATAGTTTACATAAAATGAGAATTGGATCAATATATTGTTCAGTCTATAAAACATGCAAGCATAATACATGTAACATAATAGCCCAAAAAGACAGGGAAGGAGGGATTGAGAATAAAGTTTACATTAAAGTTTCTGTATTTCATTGGAGCTAAGGAAGTGAAAATCCAAAATGCATTCTGATAAGTTATGTATCACAAGCTTTAGAGCAAGAACTGAGAAAATAATTCGAGAAATAAAACAGAAAAATCAGTAAAGCAAGGAAAATGTCACACTTGAAAATATGTACATAATACAAAAGAAAGCTAAAAAAAAAAAGAGGAATGGAGGGGTAGTGATTGAGACATACAGAAAATCAAAGCTAACATGGTGGATGCAAATTCAACCTTACAAAAAATAATATTAGGATTTGGATTCAATATAATGATAGGAGGATCCTGAACCCATCTCCTCCAGGGGACACACTACATCTATAGGCATGGACAGAAAAAGTTCCTCTGAGGAGTATAAAAGAAAAGCTAGCTGAGTGAATTCTACGCATTGAGCAAACAACAAAAAAAAACCCACATCACAGAGCTAAGAGAGAACGAAACACAATATCACCATAAACTGTGCTGGTATGGGGACCTAAAGTTGGGAAAGAACTCACAACTCTCAGCTTCTTTTTGAGGAGCAAAGGATTTGAACTCCACATGTGGCACCTCAACACTTAAGAGATGCATCAGAGACTAACCCTCAATACATCTAGTTTTTTTTTTAAGGAGGAAAAAAAAATTTTTTTTCACACAGTTGCACTTTACTAAATTGCTCGAGGTCATGGTTCACTTAGGAAATAAATTTTCTTAAATCTAGAACAAAAATTGAAGAACCACCTCCAAACATCTAGTTTTGAAAGCCAGTGGCTTCCAGGATTCTTCATAGTTCTGCCCCCCTGCCTACTTCACTAACCTCACTTCCCGCCACTGATTTCTTGCTGTTTGTGTCTCATGGTTCAGCACACAATGTTACCGCATACACGTAGTTGACCCTCCACATCTGAAGTTTCCACATTTGCAGAAGGAATGTGTATCCCTATGTGAAGCTGTATAACTCTGACTTGTAAGGGACTTGAGCATCCATGGATTTTGGTACCTGCAGAATGTTGGAGCCAATCCCACATGGATACTGAGGGACGACTATATTCTTCTCTTCCTGGAATATAATCCCCCTGATATTGTTTGTATGAAGAATTTAGATGTGTAAACAAGAATGCTTCCCCAGCGCCACCTTCCCCAGGGTTTTCTTTGTGACTTTTTAAACTCAGTCAAGCTTTGCCGATGACTCAGCAGCTCCATCTGCAATGCAGGAGACACAGGAGATATGGGGTCAGTCCCTGGACTGGGAAGATCCTCTGGAGGAGGAAATGGCAACCCACTCCAGTATTCTTGAGGGAAGAAGATATAGTGTTCAGTTGTGCTTCCTAATGGCTTAAACCAATGCTTAGCACATAACTGGCATTAAATAATTATTTATTGAATTTTAAAAAGTGGATGAAAGAAGAAAGAAAATAATGAAAAGTGAAGAAAACCTTATTTTAAATGGAGATAAGAAATTGGCAAATAATTCTGTGAGGATCAGTCAGTGAATTAATCTTGTTGTAGCTATTTTGTTGAACATCAAGGAAACTGACAAAGTCAACGAAGAAATAACCCCTGAACTCATGAAATATTCGATCTACAATATTTAAGCAGACAAGACTAATAAAAACAGTAAATGATGCAAATAAATGGAATATAAACTCCCAAACCTATGCAATGCCTGCAGAGAGACCTGTAGGCTGGAAGAGTGATTTTTAAAGATGGTCGGCTCTTTTCATGAAGGAAATGAATCTTGTGCAGAATTTTGAAAAGTTGTCCCTGCAGAGTCATGATAAGGGTGTATATTAGAGGCAGAATAAATAGCATAAGTAAAGGTGGTAAAGAAAGGAATAATTCTGCACTCCAGTGCAGACAGTCTGCTGGCCCGATTGTCTGTAATTCCATCTTGGAATGCCGACCTCTTGGTAACAGATGCTTCTAGTAGCTGCTGCAGCAACTTCAGTGAATTGCAGGGTCACTTGGTTTAGCCATGGAATGAGCTCATCTGACTGTGAAGTGTCTCAAGGGCGATGCTGGAATGAATCACATTTGTTTCTAGCATTCAATCAGATTCCCGAGTCTAAGTCATATTTGTACATGAGTCAAGGCAGAATAGTGTGGTGCCAAAGTGTATGGTGGGGCACAGCTGCATTCATGCTTGTTAACAACTCTAGTGCTTCACCACCCCAACATGGGACAGCCTTGGATGAAAAGCCCTTTGCCGATCTGCTAAAGTCTGGCAAAGTATGGAATTACTCTTCTTATTGCAACTTAATAGATTCATCAATGAAGACCTATTTAATTTAAAAGGAATTAGTGGTTTTTTATTGAGAAGTTTCCCCACAAAAATTCCTCTTGGGTGGGAAGGGGAAATAAATATTGACTGTGTACCCTCTATTTGCCAGGAATATTTGATCTCCAAAAGCATCCTGGAATGTGGTATCATTATACCCATTTTACAGGTGAGGAAACTGAGCCTCAGAGAAGTGAGTTTCTCAAAAGTATATGTGCTAGCATTCAAATCTTGGACAACCTGACTCCAAAACCCAGCCTCTTCTGCTGAATCTCCATTATACCCGCTGTCTATAGGAAACACAGAGTTATGAGTTATAGCAATTTTGCACTTCACAATTGAGAAAACTAAGAAAATTATCTTCTCAAAACTAAAAAAAATTAAGACAATTATTTTCTTTTTTGTGGCATTAATGTTTAGTAAGGAGAAAGAACTTTTAAAAATATCTGATACTCGAATATCTTGAAAAATAAGTGCCTGAGAATTTGGAACTAAGCAATGGAGTGAAATGCTCTAGTCTTTCATCTCGTGGAAGGTCAGGACAGAACAAGATGAAGGGCCAGTGCCATACAAGCATATTGACATGGAGTGAGAGCTGAGGGGTAAAGGGGGTTCCATCAGCCCTCAAATTTTTTCACTATTACCTGCTAAAATTTACAGCTTCCTGATAATAATAATAATAAAAGCTCCTCAGGGTAAGACATTCTTCTCAGAAAGTCTGTATTATTTTATACTCTCTCTCTTTTTGGCTGCACTGCATAGCATGCAGGACCTTAGTTCCCCGATCATGGATTGAACTCACAGCCCCTGCAGTGGAAGCTCAGAAGCTTATCCACCGGACTGCCAAGGAAGTCTCTCTGGAAAGTCTATTGTATTTTTTATTGAATTATAATTGCCTTTCAATGTTATGTTAGTTTCTGCTGTCCAGCAAAGGGAATCAACAATATGTATGTATATCTCGCCTCCTTTTTGGATTTCCTTCCCATTTAGGTCACCACAGAGCATTGAGTAGCCCGTGCTATGCAGCAGGTTCTCATTAGTTATCTATTTTATACATCGTAGTATATATTCCTGGTGTCTTAGATGGTAAAGAATCTGTCTGCAATGCGGGAAACCTAGGTTTGATCCCTGGGTTGGGAAGATCCCCTGGAGGAGGGCATGGCAACCCATATATATATATAAATAAGTTTAAGTTTATCAATTTCATTTTTCTATATTCCACATACATGCTTTAAAATATGATATTTGTTTTTCTCTTTCCGGCTCACTTCACATGGTATGACAGCTCTAGATCCATCCACATCTCTGCAAAAACACAGTTTTGTTCCTTTTTTTGGCTGAGTAATATTCCATTGTATATATGTACCACATCTTCTTTATTCATTCCTCTGTTGATGGACACTTAGGTTGCTCCCATGTCCTGGATATTGTAAATAGTGCTGTGATGAACACTGGGGTGCATGTATATTTTTTAATTATGGTTTTCTCTGAGTATATTGCCAGGAGTGCTGGGTCATATGGTCAGTTTATTTTTAGTTTTTTAAGACCCCTCCATACTGCTTTTCATAGTGGTTGTATCAATTTACATTTCTACCAACAATATAGCAGAGTTACCTTTTCTCTGCACCCTCTCTAGCATTTACTGCTTGTAGATTTTTTGATAATAGTCATTCTGACAGGTGTGAGGAGATACCTCATTGTAGTTTTCATTTGCATTTCTCTAATAATTAGTGGTGTTGAGCAGTTTTTTCGTGTGCTTATTGGCCATCTGTATGTCCTCTTTGGAGAAATGCCTATTTAGGTCTTCTATCAAGTTTTTGATTGGGTTGTTTGTGTGTGTTTGTTTTTTAATATTGACGTGAATGAGATGTTTGTGGAGATTTTAGGAGATTAATCCCTTGTCAGTTGCTTCATTTGCAAGTACTTTCTTCTATTCTGGGAATTGTACTTTCATCTTGTTTATGGTTTTCTTTGCTGCACAAAACCTTTAATTAGGTCTCATTTGTTTACTTTTATTTTTATTTTCATTACTCTAGGAGGTGAGTCAAAAAAGATCTTGCTGTGATTTATGTCAAAGAGTGTTCTGCCTCTGTTTTCCTCTAAGAGTTTTATTGTGTCTGACCTTATCTTTAGCCCTTTAATCTATTTTTAGTTTATTTTTGTGTTTGGTATTAGGGAGTGTTCTAACTTCATTCTTCTACATGTAGTCATCTAGCTTTCCAAGCACCATTTATTGAAGAGACTCTCTTTTCTCCATTGTATAGTCTTGCCTCTATATGTGTATGGGTTTGTCTCTGGGCTTTCTATCTGGCTTCACTGATCTGTATTTCTGTTTTTTGTGCCAGTACTACACTTTCCACACTGTCTGGCTTGTAGCTTTGTAGTATAGTCTGAAGTCAGGAAGCCTGATTTCTCTGCCTCCATTTTTCTTTTTCAAGATTACATGGGCCATTTGGAAAATTAACAGTGTTAAAATGACCATGCTACCCAAAATGATCTACAGATTCGGTGCGATCCCTATCAAAATACCAATGGCATTTTTCCCAGAAATAGAACAAATAATTTTGAAATGTGTATGGAAACACTAAATACCTTAAATAGCCAGAAGACTGAGCAGCCAAAATCTTGAGAAAGAAGAACAGAGATGAAGAATTCACACTCCCTGACTTAAGACTATACTTACAAAGCTATAGCGATCAAAACAGTATGGTACTGACCCAAAAACAGACACATTGCTGAATGGAATGGAACAGAGAATCCAAAAATAAACCCACATATTTATGGTCAACTAACCTACGACAAAGGAGGCAGGAATATACAATGGAGAAAAGACAGTCTCTTTAATAAGTGGTGATGGGGAAACAGAACAGTTACATGTAAAAGAATTAGAGCATTCTCTAACACCATATTATAAAAAACTCAAAATGTATTAAAGACCTAAAGCTAAAACTAGATACTGTAATATTCCTAGAGAAAAACATAGGTAGAACATTTTGACATAAATTGCAGCAAGATCTTTTTTAACCCATCTCATAGGATGATAGAAATCAAAACAAAAGTAAACAAATATAACCAAATTAAACTTGAAAGTTTTTTTCTCCAATATTGTATTAAATTGAATTTATTGAAAAATCATATACATGCAGGGAAATGGTCATTGGAAGTATAATATATACAAAGTGAACACACTGTGTAACTACCCCCACTATTCCTTCAAGAGAAACCACCATCCTGATTTAGCCAATAACATTGATTAGTTTATGTGATTTTTGAATTTTATATAAGCAGATTCATAAATTATGTACCCTAACATGTCTTATTTCTTTTACTTAGTATTATATTTATGAGAGGTACCCTGTGTTGTTGCATATTTTAAATTTCATTCATTCTCATTACTGTATAGTATAGTATTCCTCTGTAGAAACAGACCAATAGAGTTCATTTTACTCTTGATGAGCACTTAGACTGTACACAAACTTGGAAGTTTCTGCAGAGCAAAGAAAACCATAAACAAAACAAAAATGCAACCTGCAGACTATGAGAAAATATTTGCAAATGATTTGACTGATAAGAGCTTAATTTCCAAAATATACAAACTGCTCGTACAAACTCAACATCAAAAAAGCAAGCAAGCCAGTTAAAAAATGGACAAAAGACCCAAATAGGCATTTTTCCAAAGAGAAAATGCAGATGGCCAGTAGACACATGAAAATATGCTCAGTCTCGCTAATTACCAGGGAAATGCAAGTCAAAACCACTCACATATCTCATGAGGTGAGATATCACCTCATATCTGTTAGAATGCCTGTCATCAAAAAGAACATAAATAATAAATGTTGGCAAGGATGTGCAGAAAAGGTAAACTTCATAAACAGCTTATGGGCATGTAAATTGGTGCAGCCACTGTGGAAAACAGTATAGATTCTCCTCAAAAAACCTAAAAATAGATTTACCATATGACCCAGAAATACCATTCCTGGATATATTTATGGGGGAAAAAAATCCACTAATTTGAAAAGATACATGAGCCCAATATTCATAGCAGCATAATTTACATTTTTGTATCATGGAAGCAACTTAAGTGTCCATCGACAGATGGAATGAATAAAGAATAAAGATGTGGTACCTAGATACAATCAAATATTACTCAACCATAAAAGAAGGATAAAATTTTGCCACTTGCAACAGCATGGTTGGACTTGAAGTATATTATGCTAAGTGAAATAAATCAGGAAGAGAAAGACATAGACTGTATGACATCACTTATATGTGAAATCTAAAAAATCCAACAAGCTAGTGAATAAATGAAAAAGCAGACTCACAGATACAGAGAACAAACCAGTGGTTACCAGTGGGAGAGGGAAGGGGAGGGGCAATATAGGAGTGGAAGTACAAACTATTATGCATAAAATAAGCTATAACTATAAATGGAGTATAACCTTGTGTGAATTCAGAGTTACGATACATCTGTAACTCATGTAACATTTTGCATCAACTATAATTTAATTTTAAGAAAGGCTTAGTTCAAATGGGTTCAGAATATAGACAGTCTTGGACTTAGGCTGATTCAACTTAATGATTTCTGAAGTTTTCAATGGTCCAAAAGAGGTATGCACTCAATAGCCACCATACTTTGAATTTTGAATTTTGAGCTTTTCCCAGGCTAGCTAAATGAGTTACATTCCTCTTTCATCACACAGCAGCAGGGGATTGTAACTTCTAGTCAGTCCTGCCCTCCAGAGGGTAAACAGCCAATACATTTAAAGCCATTCTGCACCCATACACCCATTCTGTTTTTTGCTTTCCGCTATCAGTACAGTATTCAGTAAAGTATATAGTCAACACATAAAGTAAACTTTGTGTTAAGTGATTTTGTCCAACTTTAGGCTAATGTAAGGGTTCTGAGTACATTTAAGGAAGGCTAGGTTAACCTATGATGTTCACTAGGTTAGATTATTAAATGCATTTTTGAATTATGATGTTTTCAACTCACAATGAGTTTAGCAGGATGTGACTCTATTTGGGCTTCCTTAGTAGCTCATTGGTAAAGAATCTACCTGCCAATGCAGGAGATGTGAGTTCGATTCCTGTGTCAGGAAGATCTCCTGGAGGAGGAAATGGCAACTTACTCCAGTATTTACTTTTGCCTGGGAAATCCAATGGACAGAGGAGCCTGGTGGGCTACAGTCCATGGGTCACAAAGAGTCAGACACGACTTAGCTACTAAACAATGACAACTCCATTGTAAGTCAAGAAGATCTGTATTATCATAGAAAAATTGAAGGCACGGATGGTAATCAAACCTTGTAGCAATTCGTAGTGTATAAACACTGCTCACTTAGGTATAGTATGGGCACAGTAACACCTGGCCAGGCCCTGCCCATGGGTGCCTGCTGGATACCAACCTTCTCTAAAGGGAGAAAGAGCCTACGAATAGAGACGATCCCAAAGCAGGTACAGACCAGCGCTAGCTAAATGGGACTCAGAGCTCCGTTGGATTAAAGCTGTATTATTAGTCTGTATTCAGTACATTTCATTGAGAGTGAATTAATCTATCATTTTATAACACTGCTCTTCCAGCATTGGATTTCTTCTTTCCATGCTGCCCACAGCCTCTTTCCTGCCCCTCTCCTGTCCTGATGATTTGTTCCCTCTAATTGCGCAGCCCCCTCTCCTTTGTCAAGTGCTTTGATAAATGCAGACACTTCTTCTTTATTTTCCTCACATTCTCTGCTCCTCCCAAGTCATTGGTGAAGGCACTGAATCATTTTCATCATCGCTCAGCCTCCTTCTGTTTGAAGTCCTTGTCTGGATGCATGCTTATTCATCACCCCTCTCTCTGCAGCCCACATGTGTCCGGCACACTATTTACATTTGGCTTTAATCTGTTGTTAGTGGCTGCCTCCAGTGTCCCCCTTCTTCCTCAAGGGGCCCATCCCCGCTCCTCCTGCCTGGACAGCTCCCAGTGGGAGAGTGTGAAGAGCAGGAGCTCTGGCCCTTAACCTTGAAGTATGACTGTTGCCCGAATCTTCATTCCAGATCTTCCCCTTTTGCTTATCCTTTATAGCAGCTTCTTCCTTGGCATTGTCCACACTGCAAAGAGGCAGAAAAGGGGGCTCCCTCCCAGGTCACCTCAGAGACCGTCCTGGGATAACACACGTGTTCTTGTCTCCGTCTGTCGTTGCACATACGATTCCCTTCTCTTAGAAATGCCAGTGTGTTCTGTTTTGTTCTATTTTGTTTTGTTTAAACACACTTCAAAGTGCATATCCTGTAGGTCCCACTGGTCAATGGAATGCACTGTTTTATGATCCCAACACTGACATGTTGCATGACCATATTGATATTTGGTAATTGGTAATAGATCCTGACATTTCAACAGGCTACAATGGGTTATCCTCCATTCTCCTTTTCTCCATCCCCCAGCCAAGTTGCTCTGGAATTGATTTATGAAACTAACTTGCTTTTTACTGATTTTATTCCTCATTATTCATATTTAATGTTACCCACACTTGACCTTGTGACTCTAATTCCTTAAACTGAATAATGCACACACACTGACTTTGTTCTTCATGACAGGTCTTATCATTTTTTATCTTTACCATCCCTCTTTCAGCCTTTTAAATATCTAGGGCTCTCTGAATCGCTTATCTGTTTACATTCTTCTTCATTATTTAGTATTAATGTTCTTCTTTCAGCCATTATTCTCTGGATTGCTATTTTCCTTCGTTTCCTGATTTGGGTCTTCTTGTCACTAAGCCAGATTTCTCACTGCCACTTTTTAGAAGTCAACTATAGCTTCACCTGTCAAACTAATTCAGATGCTATAAAGAGAAACCATATAGGCAGGAATTCAGCAACAGTTCAATTGTTTTTTGCATGAAAACTTTAGTGTCTTCTAGAAATTGTTGCTAAAGTATATGTTTAATCAGAGCAAGAAGATTACTTGGTGGTTAAAACACAACTTTTGCCCCTGACTAATTCTTGGGCCACAGATACACCAGAGAATACTTAAATGTCCATTATTTTTTCAGCAGTGTCTGATAGAGTATTGCATACTTTGGGAATATTTTTCACAAAGACTTGAACTGGCAATTAACCACTTATGTCTTCCCAATGATCTAGGTATGTATGATATTCTTTTTCTTAACTACTTATGATATAAATATGGTAGTAGGAAATCAACTATAGCATTTTGAGTTCCACATATGTACTTTTAACACGGTGGTGATTTAGTCTCTAAGTTGTGTCTGACTCTTGTGACCTCATGGACTGTAACGCCTCAGACTCCTCTGTCCATGGGGTTTCCCGGGCAAGAATACTGGAGTGGGTTGCCATCTGCTTCCCCATGGAATCTTCCCAACACAGGGATCAAACCTAGGACTCCTGCATTGCAGGCAATCTCCTGCACTGCAGGCAGTGTCTTTACATACAGACCATCAAACATAGCTGGTTTGATTAGCTCAGTTATTTAGACTTTCTTTTTCCTGTTAAAGCCATGTATAGGCTAATTAGTGTCATATGAACCCCTTGACTGGGAGAGGAGTCACATGTGCACATTATAAAGGGAATTTGGATGAACCGATACATTCGTTCCAAACTAATACCAGAAAAATGACTATAAAGATGTTAAACTTTTGAGATGCAGGGAGTGAATTAGACCCATGATTTTGACGTGAAGGGATCCCTTTATCACTCCCTTAGTATCAATTTTACCATTATTGCTTTTATCATAATATATTAGCATCAGTACAGTCGCTCAGTTGTGTCCGACTCTTTGCGACCCCATGGACTGCAGCATGCCAGGCTTCCCTGTCCATCAGCAACTTCCAGAGCCTACTCAAACTCATGTCCATAGCATTGGTGATGCCATCCAACCATCTCATCCTCTGTCATCCCCCTCTCCTGCTTTCAACCTTTTCCAGCATCAGGGTCTTTTCCAATGAGTCAGTTCTTCCCATCAGGTGGCCAAAGTATTGGAGTTTCAGCTTCAACGTCACTCCTTCCAATGAATATTCAGGACTGATTTCCTTTAGGATTGACCAGTTGGATCCCCTTGCAATCTAAGGGACTCTCAAGAGTCTTCTCCAACACCACAGTTCAAAAGCATCAATTATTCGGTGCTCAGCTTTCTTTATTGTCCAACTCTCACATCCATATGTGATTATTGGAAAAGCCATAGCTTTGACTAGATGGACCTTTGTTGGCAAAGTAATGCCTCTGCTTTTTAATATGCTAGGTTGGTCATAGCTTTTCTTCCAAGGAGCAAGCATCTTTTAATTTTATGGCTGCAGTCACCATCTGCAGTGATTTTGGAGCCCAAAGAAATCAAGTCTCTCACTGTTTCCATTATTTCCCCATCTATTTGCCATGAAGTGATGGGACCAGATGCCATGATCTTAGTTTTCTGAATGTTGAGTTTTAAGCCAACTTTTTCACTCTTCTCTTTCACTTTCATCAAGAGGCTCTTTAGTTCTTCACTTTCTGCCTTAAGGGTGGTGTCGTCTGTGTATCTGAGGTTATTAATATTTCTCCCAGCAATCAATTCCAGCTTGTGCTTCATCCTATTTTATTATAATATATTAACATTTCATAAAAAATTATTACTTTATGACATGTCACATATTATATTCAATGAAGACAGCTCAAAGGCATTTACTTCTTATCTTAGCTTGGAGTTGTGTTAATCCTAGTATGTGCACTAATATTATTGCATTTCTATTGGCTGGTAAAACACCACTGTGAATCAAAATAATAATTGTGTCCTCAGGGAAGTAGTAATACATTAGGGAAAGGAATTAGGGATTTGTACAGGAGACTTTATTCTTTTTGGTATCAGCAGCTTCTGTGTATGTCAGATTTGACAATCAGTATTACTTTCTGTCCCAGAATCTCTAAAATGCACTCTTACCACAAAATCCAGGTCACAACATCAGCAAGAAATTTCTATTTGTACAGCCCTCAGTCTTTCTTCCTTCATCTATTTGTCTCCCAAACATAAAAAGATAAAGAATGAATAAATGTCATAACATTTTCTGTGTGTACCAAAGAATATATTTTTTATTTTTGAACTAGAAACTACATTCTGCTCCAAGTCACAATAACTGACCAGAGTTATCTGCATCACGAAGCACATCCACTCTTTCAAGTTACATATATCCATCAGTTAGTCACCTACATTAAGAGACCTAATACCTAGGAAAAACAGCCACTGTTTTGTTAGGGTTATGGTAAGGTGCTGCAAAAAAATAAATAAATGAGAAACTCCAAATGGAAGCATCAAATGCTATAGAAGTTAATTTTTTTCTTCATTACAGTTTGCGGAAGAGATGGGTAGGTTCCTCTTTGCAGGATCATCCAGTGACTCAGGTCCCTTCCATGTTGTTACTTTGCACACTGCTAGGATTTTATCCTGTCCGCATGGTTGATGTACGGTCACTATCCCAAACCCAAGAGCTTCCCACGTGGCTCAGTGATAAAGAATCCACATGCCAATGCAGGAGATGTGGATTTGACCCCTTGATCGGGAAGATACCCTGGAGGAGGAAATGGCAACTCACTCCAGTATTCTTGCCTGGAAAATATCATGGACAGAGGAGCCTGGAGTTGTTGTGGTATATGTAAATACAAGGCTGTTTGTGTGGCATGTGCATGTTCTCATGTTCACTGAGATTTTCCACACATTCACTAATATCAAGGATTACCCGATGCATTTAATAAAGGAGAAATTGAACATGGGCAGGAATATAGGTAATCTGTTTAAAGTCATCAGGTAATTATAGAAATGTGTCTCAATATCTCAAATCCAATTCTACTTAGTAAATCAGATCTCCTATTATACTTTTCTATTATTCATCAGAATTGATGAAAATCCTAGTCCAGCAAATTTATTGTGTTTTCCCGCTCACTCCCTCTCAGCCCCCAGCTTCAGTAGTTGAAGTAGTCTTGAATCCACTTTTTTGTTTTATTTCCTATTGAACATTAGGGTTGTACATTTCATTGATCTTAGTAAACAAAACAGACAATAGCAATGAAGTTTCAGAGTTTACTAGCCTTGCTTGAAACTTTCTGTGCACAGAAATGCTATGTTTTATTTAAACCTTTTCACCGCCCAGTGAAAAAGGTATCCTCATACAAATGAGGGAATTGAGACTCGATACTCTTTAGCTTGGCTTAGCTAGTGTCATTACATTGCACCCTGGACTCTAATCACAACACTGTACCTCTATAGGACCATCAAGTCCTTAAAGCTAAATTGTACTCACATGGACATATTGACATAATCTGAACAATGCATAATCTCCCAATTCTCCACATGGCTTGGATTCAATACCTTGGAAATCACAGTATTTTGGGAAAAAAAAAAAAAAAGATGTCCAAATTAGACACATGCTCTTCTCAATTTTTATTTATGCTTCAAAAATCATACCACCTTTCAGGGCAATAGTTAAGTGAAGGATTTAGAACATTCCTTTCTCAAGGTTCCATAAAAATGGAAGTACTTTTGATCCTTTCTCTATTGCCAAGTGCAGAGGCACTATCCAGCCTGTTTTCTTACTGGAAACTGACTATAAAAATACAGCCCTCCGTCTCTCACAGTGATAGATAAGAAGCACTGAAACAGCATTAATAATTAATGGGCAGACATGATGAAACTCCAGTTGCTCAGACTGCTGTCTCCACATAATCTGTATTTTATACAAAAGGAGAAAGATCTCAATGGAATTTCAGCTGTGACCGGATAAAAACTGCCAGCAGAATGTGATAAGGAAAGTCTAATGTGTATATTAATCATGTTTATAGCTCCTCATTTGTTGATATATTAGCCTAAACTCCCTTTAAAAATACATTTTTGATCACCCGTAGATTCATTTAATGCAACCAAACCTCGAATAGCATCCAATTAAAGTTTCCAATTTTTATTCATCAAAAATAATTAATCTATCCCATAAATCATGGAACAAATGGGTTAAGAATTTTAGTGCAAGATGAGAAGCATTAAGCAAAGAAATCTAGAAAAGTTTGATGCATGATGTAAATATGCCATTGTATGTTTATAGCTGGAGTTAACATTTGGCACTTTTATTATCCAAATTGTTTTTGTAGATATAATGAACATATAATATGACTCAAAGTGAGACACAGTTTACCCTCGAATGGTGAAGACTTCAAACATGATGCATTTTTATTTTTTCTGGATCAGTTAGAACAAAACAGATTACAGGGTTGGGGTGGAGAATAGACTGTTTCTAGAAATATTTTTTAGCTAAAAAGCCTAAGAAAATAAAGCCAGTTTAATCCACAAGATAAAAAGCTGCTGGGAATAACTTAATGAATTTTTGGACATTGAAAAAAATATAGAAACTAAAACCTAGGGGAAGTTTGTTCAATTGCACATGTTCAATAATCCTTGAAATTTATACTAAGCTACATTCATATGCTAAATTTATCACAAAATTTAAGGCTGAATTGTGAATGATAGATGAGAGAGGGCAGGGGAAGATATATTAAATCTAAGAATGTGTCATTTATCCACATTATCAAGAAAGTTGGACATGCAGAAAACTTCCCCAGATACACACAGATCTATGCTCACTGTTTGGAATCATTCATTAAGATGTGTTTAAACATCATCTTATAATTTTGCTATTGGTCTAAATATTTCTGTGACAGTCATGTTTGTGAATCAAAACCTGTAAGTCTTGGGACTGAAAGAAGTTAGAATAAGCCCTAGGGAAGTCAAGCTGTAGAAAATGTTAAAATAAAAAAAAGTCACAAAAATAAAAGAAGACTAAAGTTGCTAGATAATAATCCTTAAAAGCCTTAGGTTTTTATTTAAGTCTTTACTGAATTTGTTACAGTATTGTTTCTGTTTTATGTTTTTATTTTTTGGTCTCAAGGCATATGGGATCTCAGCCCCTGACAAGGGATGGAATCTGAACCCTCTACATTGGAAGCCAAAGTCTTATCCACTGGATGGCCAGAAAAGTCCCCAAAACCCTGGGTTTTGTTTGCTAAGAGAAATACAATTACATCAAGGAATACGTTAACTTATGTCATCAGGACACAGTGTAGGAGCAATTTAATTCATGTCTCATAAAGACCAAATAAAAGTACACTGAGGAAAACAAATTCCCCATTACAAACCCCCCTCCTCCAGACATGACTATATATAATAACCTGGACCTTTGGGCTCCACCAGATACAGGAGGGATAAACCAGGAGACCTGAGTTCAAGTCAGTTTATCACCCCATTGGAGAAATAATTCACAGGTCTTTCTACCAATAGCTGATCAGTATCATCACCAGTTCCATTAAAAAGATAATACTTTATTAGTGAATTCAGCAAAATTTTATAGGCTGATATGTTTTGGGAACCTTAGCTGCCAGGTCATTCCAAAGATTGGATGTTATGAAGAAAGCAAAAGAGGCAGAGTTTCATGACCTCAGTAAGCAAACTCTTTACCCTCTGTAAATGTATTTATTCACTTGTAATATGGGGATAATAATGCCTAATCTGCTTGGCTCACAGAAATCAAATGAGGATTTTTCTTTAATGAGAAAAGGTGTGAAAAAGGGCCTGTGGAACTATAAAAACCACACAGATGTGAAGTGTAATTAACAAGCTACAGGGTTTCTCACCTTTTCATAATGATTCCTAAGAATCAAGAATTAAAGCTGAGTCCCTGGATCTCCAAACCTAGTTCATCTCCTCTGGAAATTCTGCCATGAGCCTATAACTGGCATTCCTCCAAAGGAAGCTTAAAGAATACTATTAGTTCCATGGCAAGTGCTATCCCCTCCAAAAAAGAGTCCTATTGGGTAACCTGCCTGGGAAACACTTAGGTTTAGTTGCACAAGCTTATTTCCTGCAATACGTCTCAGAACCTTTAATATGTGTGCTCGGAACCTCTAAGAGGAAGGCTCTTGAAAGGAATTTTCCCAAACTTATTTAGCTGTGGAAATTGTTCATCACAAATCATCTCTTGGGATTGTCATTCTGCAGAAATTACTTTAGAAAACACTGATGAAACCTTTTGGAATTTCTCAGAATGTATGCATTGAAGGCACACTGGCTTGCAATTCTCTTGAGGCTCACAGAACTACTTTGAGCTCAGAATTCCTCAAAGCAAGATCACTTGAGAAGCTCGTTTGGGCTACCCCTGTGGTTCAGCGGTAAAGAATCCTCCTGCAATGCAGGAGCCACAGGTTCAATCCCTGGGTAGGAAAGATCCCCTGAAGGAGAGCATGGCAACCCACTCCAGTATTCTTGCCTGGAGAATCCCATGGACAGAGGAGCCTGGGGGCTACAGTCCAGAGAGTCGCAAAGAGTCAGACATGACTGAAGTGACTTAGCATGCAGGCCCTGAGAAGCTTACTTAAAATGAAAATCCCAGAGCCTCACCTAGGACTTTAGGTAGAGTCACAAGAATCCACATTTAAAAAAAAAAAAAAATAGCTCCTTAGATAAATCGTTACCAAGTATTACCAGACTGCACTTGGAAAAATGCTGCCGCTCCAGGAGTGGTCAATAGTGGCCCTGTGGTTTTAATGGCTCATAGCATTAACAGCTCACAGATGAGCCGTCTATGACAGAATTGTGCTTTGTGAGTCCCAGAGGCAAAGTTAACCTGGAAAATCTCTAGGGAGATCAATTCTTTTAGTACCCTAACAGTGCCTTCCTCTCCTGATTGATCAGCAGCTATAAGGACCATTGAATTTTGCATCTAAAACTCTTCAGATACAATATTTTGCCTTTAAAAAATGGCATACTTCAATGAGTAAGAACACAAGTTATTTCCCAGCATGAGTTCTTTGGAAATCCAAATGTATATATCTGAAAAAGGAGAAAAATGTAACATCTGCTTTGCTAGCAGAGCTGTTAGAAATGGAAAGGAAAACTGAACACCTTTCTTGGACCTTGAACATAATGAGTAAGTGTTTTAGTTGCTCAGTCGTGCAACCCTATGGACTGTAGCCCACCAGGCTCTTCTGTCTGTTGGATTTCCCAGGCAAGAATACTTGAGTGGATTGCCATGTCCTTCTCCAGGGGATCTTCCTGATCCAGGAATCGAACCCAGATCTTCTGCATTGCAGGCAGATAGCGTGAAGTAATATTGTCTAGAAATGGCCATGGTGACTACATGATATTATAGATACGGTCAGCCCTGGATAAAGACACAGTTTGAAATTAATCTAGAAAGAGAAATTTAAACTATTTTCTCTTTAAGATCTACTGATCTTGTGGTCCATGTTAAGCAGCAGAAATACTACATTTAGTGTGAATGAAAGGAGGGGGCGTATTTATCAATCTCTGCAGCACTCAAAAGACTTTTGTGCAAGACTCTTTTTATGTATTTCCCTAATACTATGAGACTATTGTGTATCTGTGAATTCCCAAGTAAGAAAAAAAAAATGTCTGCATTCAACTGGCTTTGGGAAGTGTTTATCACCAGTTCTTTGATTCATCACACTGAAACCTTTTAGACCAGTTTCCAACCCCATTGATGATGCATCATGGAAGAGATGAGTTCTGGAGCCAGTTGGCTCGAATTTGAATCCTAGCTGTTTTGTTTACTGAGGTTTTTAAACAGTCTAAACTTCAGGGTTTTCATCTGTGACATGGGATAATAACAGTACCTACCTGTCAGAACTGTCTTGTGAAAATCAAACAAGAAAATGCACAGTGCCCAGCATGTAATAAGAGCTCAGAAATGCTAGTTCCTATTTTCCCAGTCACCTCAGGGGAAGGTCATATTTTACGGCTTTTCTCTATCCTTCCATGAGTCTAGAGAAGGACTTTGCATAGAGAAGGGAATCATTTGATACCGTTTGGAAGTTGAAAAAAGGAATGTGTTGAATTGAGGATGTTTTAAAAACCTCTAAATGCTATTCTCT
Source organism: Cervus canadensis (assembly GCF_019320065.1). Lineage (NCBI taxonomy): Eukaryota > Metazoa > Chordata > Mammalia > Artiodactyla > Cervidae > Cervus > Cervus canadensis. Next base: position 1,058,066 of record NC_057418.1, read on the forward strand.
CAAATCATCCCACCCTCCCCTTTTCCCACTGAGTCCAAAAGTCTGTTCTTTACATCTGTGTCTCCTTTGCTCCCCTGCATGTAGGATCATCATTACCATCTTTCTAAATTCCATATATATGTGTTAATATACAGTATTTGCTTTCTCTTTCTAATTCAAGTTGATATATGGCAAAAACCATCACAGTGTTGTAATTACCCTCCAATTAAAATAAATTAATTTTTTAAAGATTCTTGGATATAAAAGATATTAAAGTAAGATTTGTTTATTACTTGATTTTCAGATTTTCAAAAATCTATAAAACATGAAAATTGAAATATTTATATATGGGACATCTCTGTGTTATCTATTTAGTAATTAAAGTTTGGAAATGATTAAAAAAAAAACACCTCTGAATGTCTTCTCTGGACTTTAAGAATATTATAAGACAATTTGGAGAAGAGTAAGGTGTGTGATGTGACAGGTTAGCCTAAACCCTGCTTCTCCACTCTAGACTGAGGAATCAGCAGTGGGCTTCCCGGCCCTATGGGTTCTGCCTCTCCCCTGGTAAGATGCCTTGAATGTATACTTCTTTGAAGATGTTTTTCAGAATAATCCTCTGAATAAGGGTGTAGCTGATCTTCATAGAAAAGTGAAAGTGAAGTCACTCAGTCGTGTCCGACTCTTTGAGACCCCATGGACTGTAGCATACCGGGCTCCTCTGTCCATGGGATTTTCCAGGCAAGGGTACTGAGGTGGGTTGCCATTTCCTTCTCCAGGGGATCTTCCCAACCCAGGGATCGAACCTGGGTCTCCCACATTACAGGCAGACGCTTTACCATCTGAGCCACCAGGGAAGCCTGCAGTGAAACACATATCAAATAATAATGCTTCGTTTGTGGAACTACCATACCATCATATGCTGTGCTGCTTTCATTTATAGGATGGTATCTTTTAGTCCTGCCCAAACAGCAAGAATGTAAGGTCTTGCTTCATCAGCTGAAAGTAAAATTGCTACTATGAAAAATGTGGTGTGTGCTGAAGAATATCACTTGCACTCTGGTGTGTCCTGGAGACGTTTCTAGACAGTATGCCAGGAAAAGCTACACTCGCTGATTGCACTTTTAACCCAATGATAAGTGGAATACTGAAAACCCAGGAGAGTAAGAACTACAAATATTTAAACTACCATTTCACTCCTACATTTGATGATGGAAAATTTTATCTTAGAGTATGAATAAAAGTGAGATGATTGCTTGTACCTGCACTTTAAGATATAAAGCATAACTGGTATATATCCTTGTGGCTAGTGTGGCAGGAATAAGGATGTGGTGGTGGGGAAAGGGACTGAAACTGACTTAGAGCTGATAGGAAATAGAGCAGTCATCTTCCGTCTCTCCCTGGACATTGCGGTGTGACCCATTCTCAATCCTGTTGGACCAGAATCAGTTCCGTTCATTTCAGTTGTGTCTCAATTGCGTCTGACTCTTTCAGACCCCATGGACTGCAGCACGTCAGGCTTCCCTGTCTATCAATGACTCCTGGGGCTTACTCAAACTCATGTCCATAGAGTCAGTGATGCCATCCCCTCATCCTCTGTCGTCCCCTTCTCCTCCTGCCTTCAATCTTTCCCAGCACCAGGGTCTTTCCCAGTGAGTCAGTTCTTCCCATCAGGTGGCCAAGGTATTGGAGTTTCAACTTCAGCATCAGTCCTTCAAATGAATATTCAGGACTGATTTCCTTAAGGATGGACTGGTTGGATCTCCTTGCAGTCCAAGGGACTCTCAAGAGTCTTCTCCAACACCACAGTTCAAAAGCATCAATTCTTCGGTGCTCAGTTATCTTTATAGTCCAACTCTCACATCCATAAATGACTACTGGAAAAATCATAGCCTAGATTAGATGGACCTTTGTTGGCAAAGTAATGTCTCTGCTTTTTAATAAGCTGTCTAGGTTGGTCATAGCTTTTCTTCCAAGCAGCAAGCATCTTTTAATTTCATGGCTGAAGTCACCATCTACAGTGATTTGGGAGCTCAAAAAAATAGTCTGTCACTGTTTCCATTGTTTCCCCATCTATTTGCCATGAAGTGATGGGACCAGATGCAATGATCTTAGTCTTCTGAATGTCGAGTTTTAAGCAAACTTTTTACTCTCCTCTTTAATTTTCATCAATAGGCTCTTTAGTTTTTCTTTGGTTTCTGCGATAAATGTGGTGTCACCTGCATATCTGAGGTTATTGATATTTCTCCTGGCAATCTTGATTCCAGCTTGTGCTTCATCCAGCCCAGCATTTCTCATGATGTACCCTGCATATAAGTTAAATAAGCTGGGTGACAATATACAGCCTTGACATACTCCTTTCCCAATTTGGAACCAGTCTGTTGTTCCACGTCCAGTTCTAACTGCTGCCTCTTGACCTGCATCAGATTTCTCAGGAGGCAAGTCATGTGATCTGGTATTGCCATCTCTTTCAGAATTTTCCACAGTTTATTGTGATCCACACAAAGGCTTTGACATAGTGAGTAAAGCAGAAGTAGACGTTTTTCTGAAACTCTCTTGCTTTTTCAATGGTCCAACAGATGTTAGCAATTTGATCTCTGGTTCCTCTGCCTTTTCTGAATCCAGCTTGAACATCTGGAAGTTCACAGTTCATGTACTATTGAAGCCTGTCTTGGAGAATTTTGAGCATTACTTTGCTAGCGTGTGAGATGAGTGCAATTGTGCAGTAGTTTGAACATTCTTTGGCTTGCCTTTCTTTGGGATTTGAATGAAATCTGACCTTTTCCAGTCCTGTGGCCACTGCTGAGTTTTCCAAATTTGCTGGCATATTGAGTGCAGCACTTTCACAGCATTATCTTTCAGGATTTGAAATAGCTCAACTGGAATTCCATCACCTCCACTAGCTTTTTTCGTAGTGAAGCTTCCTAAGGCCCATTTGACTTCATATTCCACAATGTCTGGCTCTTGGTGAGTGATCACACCAGTGATGATCTGGGTCATGAAGATATTTTGTATATAGTTCTTCTGTGTATTCTTGTCACTTCTTAATATCTTCTGTTACCATCTCTGGCCTTTATTGTGCCCATCTTTGCACGAAATATTTCCTTGGTATCTCTAATTTTCTTGAAGAGATCTCTAGTCTTTCCCATTCTATTGTTTTCCTCTGTTTCTTTGCATTGATCACTTTCTTATCTCTCCTTGCTATTCTTTGGAACTCTGCATTCAAATGGGTATATCTTTCCTTTTTTCCTTTGCCTTTTGTGTCTTTTCTCAACTATTTGTAAGGCCTTAGGCAATCATTTTGCCTTTTTGCATTTTTTTTTCCCTTGGGGATAGTGTTGATCACTGCCTGCTATACAATTGTGAGTCCATTCTCAATCCTGCTGGACCAGAATACACATTCTTTTATTCAAAGCTAAATATGACCCAGTCTGATTACAATCCTAAATGTGACCTATTGGGTTAAGACCCATTTGTTGTTGTTGTTTAGTCACTAAGTCATGTCCTACTCTTTTGAGACCCTATAGACTGTAGCCTGCCAGGCTCCTCTGTCCACGGGATTTCCCAGGCAAGAATACTGAAGAATACAGGAATGTGTTGGCATTTCCTTCTCCAGGGGATCTTCCCAACCCAAGGATTGAACCTGTGTCTCTTACGTCTCCTGCATTAGAAGAGTTTCTATTTCACTTTTCATTCCTTTCTAGTTTGGTTTTCTCAGGGGCATGTTTGCTCAAAAAATTTATACGCCAGAATGTATAAAGCAAATGTTCAAGCTGGGAAGAGCTTTACTGACTGTTCAAACTAAACTTTTTTAACAAACTTATGAGGATACTAAGACTTCATGAGATTGCGTGCTTGTCAACAGTCATTACTGAAAGAGCTAAGACTAGAATTTAGGCTAGTATGCTTTTTATTTCTAGTCTTGAAGACTTTGGGCTACATCAAAATAGACACCTACAGATTAATGAGTCCTAGGCTGTGTAAATCCTATAAATGCTGTGTCATTGTATTGCACTTTGCTTGCTAAGATCCAAATTTAAAATCCACCATTAGTAGTTACAGTTCAAACTTTATTTTGCCTTTGCCTTTATTTATTTATGCACTTAAAATATTTTTTGGTGTTAATGTCTTAATATTTTAAAATCTTACTGTGTTGTGTGATTTGGGACACTATCTCATTTTTTTTTTCTTTTCCAGAAAAAAGTTAAATTTTAAAAGTTCTGCAGCAATATAAAAGGATTCAATCATATGCACTTAAATAATCAAATGGGCTGTGAGAGGTGAGATAGGATGTTGAATGAGGCCAGCAAGGAGAAGCAATGGAAGAAGAAGGAGCAGAGAGATAGAGGACAAGTGAAGAGGCCAAGAGGGGAACTCCCTGGTAGTTCAGTGGCTAAGACTCCACACTCCCAATGCAGGGGGGCTGGTTTCAATCCTTGGTCAGGAAACTAGATCCCACATGCTGCAACTAAGATTTTGTGTGCCCCAACTAAGACCTGGTGCAGCAAAATAAATAAATAAATGATATTTAAAGCAAAAGAAGCCATGGAAGTCCTGCCATGAAGGAGCAGCATGCCAGAGGAGGACAAGCAGCAGGGATGCTGAAGCACTGTCAGGGCTGCTGCTCACAGTTCCTGACATAAATGTAGAATAGGTCTGATCTGTAACTACAGCATGGCCTCAGAAGGTGATTCCCCCCGGCACTCTCTACATGAACGCCTTTTGACAGCAGAACTGGTCTCCTAGACAGTTCCTGTTTAATGTGGGCTGAAGCCTACAACTTCGGTTTGTGCTGTTCCACTCGCTCACCTCTAAATATGTTCCTCTTTCAAGGATTACATCCTTCAGGAACTGTCCCCGACAACCGAATCCCCAGATAATCTCTTCTTTGTCTTAACTTCTATACTAAATTTAGTTCTCAAAATGCTCATTCTTTACAACCATATTTCAGATTGTAAATATCATTTAAAAATGTGTTCTGCATGTGTAATTATGTGTGTGACCCGAAAACATGTATCAGTATTTTATACATTAGAGACGACAATGATGAAGCTTAAACAGAAAGAGACAAGGGAGTTTTATGGCCCCTTTATGCCTACACATTATATTCATAAATTTTTAAAAAGTAAAAAAATTATCACATCCTTTATTGCTCTAACTTCTGATTTTCCAAGATCATTAGGAAAGTCTTTATAGTGTCAGAGACAAACAAATGTCAAAAATCTTTTGAATTATTTTTTTTTTGAGTTTCAATGAACAATAGGCACTGTTTGCTTTTATCATTTTTAAGGAGTTTAATTTTATGTAATTTGAGCTGAGTCTAGTTAATTCTAATATATAATAGAATCCATTTAAAAGTCACAGCATTTCAAACTATTGGAATGCTTTTCTGTTTCTTTGTGTTCTGTCACTGACATGGAAAAGGCAGTGATATTTCAGGGAACGTGCTACCATATCATACTGCTCATTCTGTCATCAGAAGATTGTGAAATGAAAGCAAGATGGCTTCCAGAAGTTTCCTTTGATAGCTGTTACTTCAGTGACACAGAGCTATGTAACTTTTCAAGTGATAACTCCCTAATTAGTTGGAGCTTTAGTATCCTCTGCCTACATCTTGTCCTTAGCCCAAATGTACAGTTATCTAAACCAAAGTGCTACATGACGTTTTTGTTGTTTTAAGAATGCACAGTTACCATTCCCAGGCTGCTCCCACACTATCTCAGATATGTGTTATATGATACATCTTCAAATTCAGAGAAGAGTGTGGGGGGAAAAAGATCTTACTGGTTTGAACTTTTAGCTAACAATTTAAAGTAGCCACTTCTTGAAATGAATTGCTACTCTATGTGCGCCTGGGTTTCAGTTTGTGTATGTAGACATAAAGCATGCAGTTGTTATGCAAGTTCAGTGAAGTGAGAAGTCTAAAGATTAAAAGACAGTCTTTCAGCAGCAAAAATATGAATATGAGTAGTAGTTTCCACAGGGAAAACCCAAGCATTTTGTCTCTCATCTTACAATTATGTAAGAAAAAAACTGAAAAGGGAAATAAATAATATAATATCATACAGAAAGAGCATGTGATTGGGAAAGTATCAGACCGTCTTTCTGAGAAAAATTATTAACAGCTTCTTCCAGTAAATTAGAAGGAGCTAAATCCATCTGAAAGTCAGAAATGAATGGAGAGGGTGCAGGTGGTATTAAACATAAGCCAGAATGGAAAAATATAATTGTAATTCAGGATAGTCAAAGGGATCAGCAAAGATCAGAAAAAGGAAATCAGTTACACCATTAATCTGAAATTCTCCAATTAGGTGGAGGCATTGAGAAGGCCAAGAAGTCTGGGTCATATCTTTAAGAGCAGAGACTAAAGTGAAAAACAAGTGAAAGAGTGGAAACAGAAGGGAACATAGCCTAGCACATGTGATAACATGGGGAAAATGAACTTGGGATAAATTAAAGAATGTGGCAATTGCATATACAGGAGATACATTTAGATAGATAGGTAGATAGATAGATCCCCTATTGGTTTTATTTTACTGGAGAATTCTGACTAGTATAAGTTCATATCCAGGAAAAATTTGCAGTCCATAGAACTGTTCTTGAGGGAACTCAAATGTTGGATTAACTAGACAAAGACTTTAAATCAGCTATTTTAATAATAAATGGAAGAAATAGACAGAAGATCAACAAGGAAATAGAAGACTTAACACTACAAACCAACTAGAACTAACAGGTATCCATACAACAAAAAAAGAATACACAATTTATTCAAGTACATATGGAATATTTTCCAGGGCAAACCATCTTATGTTAGGTTATAAAACAAGCCTCAATAAATGTACAGGATTGATCATGCAAAATATTTTCTACTACTACATGAAATGAAATTGGAAATTAACAACAAGAAAATTTGCAAAATTCATAAATATTGATTTCATCAAAAGCTGAAAGTAGGCAAATATTTCATAGGCAGGATACAGAAAATGTTTTTTAAAAACTGAAAATACAACCTTTATAAAATTGTAAAATTTTGCTTATCAAAAGATACAATAATGAAAATGAATAAAAAAGCCATAGCTTGGGAGAAAATACTTGTTAAAATACAAGTTTGAAAAATTACTTGTGTATAGAATATATATTAAAAAGATTTGCACAACTCAGTCACAGAGTTTTTCAACCGTTTTTTCATTACAGATCCCCCTAAGAGACTTTTTAAACATTTTCCCCCCTAATCTCCCACCCTCCATTAAAATTTAATACTACAAATATACTGTATATATTTTATGTATTGTGGCCTTTTGTATGGCTATTGTAATACTTAAGATGTTTTCACCCCTCCTCTCAAGAGCCAATTTTGCCCACTTGGGAGTGACATGGCTGCCATTTAGAATTCATGCTCACTTTAAAAAAAAAAAAAAAAGATGAGCAAACAATTTGAACAGTCATTTAGCAAAGAAAATATATGAATGGCCAATAAGCACATGGAAAAAGTGACCAAATCATTAATCATCGGGGAAATGCAAATCAAAACCACAATGAGATACTGACACACAGCAACCAGAATGACTAAAAACATTAATATCAAAAGTTATGAGGAGATAAAACAGCCAGAATTCTCATACATTACTCATGGGACACAAACTCTTTGGCAAAAGGTCTGCCAATTTCTTATAAAATTAAGCATACACCTTTCTGTAATTGAACAGTTCCAATTCTAGATTTTTACCCAAGAAAAATAAACCCATATGTCTTCACAGAAACTTATAAAAGAATGTTCAGTGAGGGTTTTATTCATAACAGTAAAAAAACGAAGCAACCGATCAATAATCTATTCACCGATCAATAATCTATTCGCCTACCAACAAGAAAATGGATAACTAGATCATGTCATTGAATGGGGATATGAAAACAATGAAAGCAATAAACTATTGACGTGTAAAAACTTGGATAAAAATTCAAAATAATTATGTTGGGTGAAAGAAGTATTACACACACTAGCTCTTATTGTTTGATTCCATTTATATGGAGTTCTAGAGCAGAAAAAATTAATCTGTGTGAAAAAAAAAATCAGAACATTAGTTACCCATGAAGGTGGAAGTGGGGGTCAAGTTCAACTAGAAAGTTGCTTGAAGAAATCTTCTGGATAATAAAAGTATTCTCCATCTTTATAAAGGTTTGGGCTATTATATACAGACATATGTGTCTCTTAGAAGTCATCAAATGGTATATTTAATAGTTAGGTGTTGTATGTGAATTTTGGGCTTCACTGATGGCTCAGACTGTAAAGAATCCATCTGCAATGCAGCAGACCCGGGTTCGATTCCTGGGTTGGGAAGACACCCTTGAGGAGAAAATGGCTACCCACTCCAGTATTCTTGCCTGGAGAAGCCTGTGAACAGAGGAGCCTGGTGGGGTGCAGTCCACTGGGTCACAAAGAGTTGGACACTGAGTGACTGAGCGCGCGCACGCACACACACACACGAATTTTACGTTTAAAAAGGAGCCGGAAACATCTAAAACTAATATCTGTCAATTATGTCTCAATTTTTTAAAAAGGAAAGACTATAAATCAATATTGAACTCATTAATAATATACATGCTGAAATGTTTAGGGGTGAAAGTTACTGATGTCTATAACTCACTTTGAAATGCATCAAAAAGTAAAATGATTTGATGGTTAAACAGATGCTCAGATGAATAGATATACAATAAAGCAAATATGTCAAAATGTTAAAATGATAGAATCGAGGCATGGAAATAAACATGTTCACTATAAAATTCTTACAAATTTTCTGTATTTGTAATTTTTTGCAAGACTAAAAATGCTGAGAAACAACTGTATTTAATTAAATGCATGAAGACTAAGGTCATTCCTAAAGCCAGTACATTTTTAGAAGAAAACCGGCCTGGTGAAGGGCAGCATGAGATGAGACAATAATCTTTAAAGAAAGTTGAGCACTTTGTACAAACTCTCTTTATGTCATTGCTTTAATCTACAAAATAAGTACAGTAAATCCCCACCTTACAAGTTAGTGAAAATGGTACTTTCCCTGGAAGTCCAGTAATTAGGACTCTGAGCTTTCACTCCGGAGTGCATGGGTCCAATCCCTGGTCAAGGAACTAAAATCTTCTAAGTTGGGTGGCTTGGCCAAAAAAAAAGAATTGAAGATACTTGGTCTTAGGTGGGAAAATGTAGCATCTAATTTGTTGTTACTTGTTATATATCTTGCTTAACTTAACCTCTTAGCTTCTTTGTTATCAGATGATGTAGTCACACAATCTCCAAAGGTTGTTAGGATAATTACATATATTAATACATGGAAGATCCTCAACATAGAGCCTAAGATGATAGACATAACTAAGAATTGTTGTTCAGTCACTCAGTCGTGTCTGATTCTTTGCGACCCCATGGACTGTAGCCCACAGGGCTCCTCTGTCCATGGGATTCTCCAGGCAAGAATACTGGAGTGGGTTGCCATTTCCTTCTCCATTAAATAAGAATAGATTGAACTATATGAAAAGATTGGGTTTTGTGAGAATTTTTTAGTCAAATAATAGTTGAATTCTGTCAATTTTATGTGATTCAGTCTAATAGCCATATGGAGATAAAAGATATGAAGATAAGACATAGACACATTTATATATGCCTAAGAAAATCTATATGGAGTTCATATGCAGTATTTAGACAAATATTTTGGAACAATTTTGGTGCCTGAGCAAGAGATTCTGTTATGTAACTTTTTCAGGCCACCAGCTATTATTAGGGTGACCAAGTCGTCCTGGTTTTCCTGGGATTTTCCTAATTATAGCACTGAATATCCCACATCCTGGGAAACATTTCTATCCCAGGCAAATCAGGATGACTAGTCACCTTGGGTTTTACAGAAATCATTTCTGGAACCAGCGTTCAAGTGGGTACTTCTGGAAGAATACATCATAGAAGTGGATATATCATAGAAAATGAGCAAAATCCACTTTCCATATGAACAGCTTTTTTACACCCAACATATCTTAATTCCTAGAGGGTGAACAGAAGGCCTGCTAAAGTTTGTAATTGAGCAGATGTTGCTACTCTTTAACTGTGGTGTGATGTCTGTGAGTCACAGAATCCATTCTGTTTAGTGTAACCAAGAGTGTGTAACACGGAAGTACAGGGGCAGTATCACCTGGTGCTTGGGCCTCACCGCTTACTGGGGACCAAGGCATGGTGAGAAATCTACAGACCACTTATATAGTTGTATTCAGAAGTATGTATAGTAACCCTCAGTTAGAGGCACGAAGCAGGATGGGGACATAGAAGGATCCTTGTAGTGACACCTTTTCCAGGCAAACCAACTCCTAGAAGCATGTGGAGCTTCAATAGCGTAACCCAGTCTAGAGGTGTGTTAAGAATTAACACAGCAAGGCTTCATCTGCAGGGAGCACTCAACACTGAAGGCTGAGCCCTGGGGACATTGCTTATGAGCTCCAGCTGCAAAAAGCATATGGGTTTATCTTTGCAAACTCTGTTTACAAACAAGGTGCATTTATTCTCCACACAGTCTGTCTTTGCCACTGGTACTTGGGGGAATCCAGTTTCAACTTTAGGACTGCAACTTTGGATCACCCCCCAAGTCATGTATAGTTTCTTGTCAAGATTTTTCCTTTTAAGGTAATTCCCTTGCCCCAGAGTAGGGGAATTAGGGTTCATCCATGCACTCAGAAGTGTATTCCAGGGTGTATTGGATGAGTTCTGTGGTCCAGGAGAATGACCCATGTATATACAAACTTTAATTAGACATCCCTACCCTCAAAAGTCATCTGATAATACAGGAAACCCAATAATGTCGGCACAACACATATAATGCCACAAAAGGTGGTTATTTGTGATAACGTCAGAAGAGTGTGCTTGGGAGGACTGGAATGGTCTTAATGGAGGCAGTGGTCTGTGAGCTGGGCTTGAAAAGATGAACACAGCTTGAATTGGGAGGAATCAGAGTCAAGTGTGTACTGACAGAACTAACAGAAAGTGGCTGGAGGCTGCGGGAGGAACAAGCCATTTAATTCGACTGAAACAGAGGATACAAAAGAGTGTGCAGGAGATACAACAAGAAAAGTAAGTTGGGATCAAATCCGATGGGTCCTCATGGCACTCAGAGCGGTTAGAACCCTGAAAGTGGGGATTCGAGTGTGAGGAAGGCAGACACCGGCTCCTGCCTCAGGGCGCTGACGTCCTAGCGAGGGGAAAGGGTGTCTTCAGGAAGCCAGCCGGGTGAAGGGCGTGATCACTGGCCGGTGCCCACTATGAAGCAAGCACAATATTAGTTGTTTTCTGTATAAAATGCCAAATACTCCAAGGACGTCTTAGCCACACAATTTGAGTAAGGAGACTGAAGCTTGGGGAGGCTGGTAAGTTAACCAAGAGTATCCTGCTGTCTGAAGAAGAATCCATACCATGGTTCTCTGACACCAAAGCCCATATCGTTCTGCCCCAGGACAAATGAGAAAGAGAAGAGAAGGAGAAAGGAGGGGAAGAGAAGAGAGGGGAGTGGAGGAGAGGGGGGAGGCTAACTCCTTCCTGCGTTTCAAAATTAAGCTCTAGCAGAACTTCTTCTAAGATCCCTTTTCTAACTGTCCCCCTGCCTCACCCCCATAACACACCATTGTATTTCTTTAAAAACCAGGACTTGCTACAGAATTTATGGGGCCCAGGGAAAGAAGAAAAAGAAGGATGGCCTTGTTCAGAAGTCATCAAGAACTTTGGAAGCGGGACACACACACGCTAAGTCGCTTCAGTCCTTTATGACTCTGCAATGCTATGGACTGTAGCCTGCCAGCCTCCTCTGTCTGTGGGATCCTCCAGGCAAGAATACTGGACTTGGTTGCCATGCCCTTCTCCAGGCAGCAAAGCAACAGCAGACCATTAAACCAAACTTGGAGCTCTTCTAAGTGCAGGGTTTTGCAGGACAGCAGAGGTTGAAATCAGTCCAGGGCAAAGCACTTATCAACCTGCACTCTGTCTGCACCTCTGACTGGTTCTGGGACTCAACTGTGGACTGCTTGAGGGCAAGGACACTATCTCTGTATCACTGCCACAGGTATAAATCAGATGGATAGATAGTTATCTGTATGTATCTGCATATTGTGCTCATCTGTAAAATGGACAAAACCACAGAGCCTGCCTCTTAGAGCTGCCAGGGGGGTTAAATAAGGCAATACATATTCAAGTATGGCTTGCACATTCAGATGAGATCTTTATTATGAATTATCATAAACGAACACATATAACTTCCAAAATTACTTGTACTGGGACTTTTCATAGCAGTTTTATGCAAAATAGTTGAAAATTGAAAACAACCACAAATGCCCACCTGTCAGTGAATGGATAGACATTTTGTGGGATATATATCTTTGAAATTCAACTACATGTGTGCATATATCAGTTCAGTTCAGTCGCTCAGTCATGTCCAACTCTTTGCGACCCCATGAATCGCAGCACACCAGGCCTCCCTGTCCATCACTAACTCCCAGAGTTTATTCAAACTCATGTCCATCGAGTCAGTGATGCCTTCTAGCCATCTCATCCTCTGTCATCCCCTTTTCCTCCTGCCACCAATCCCTCCCAGCATCAGGGTCTTTTCCAATGAGTCAACTCTTCGAATGAGGTGGCCAAAGTATTGGAGTTTCAGCTTCAACGTCAGTCCTTCCAATGAACACCCAGGACTGATCTCCTTCAGGATGGACTGATTGGATCTCCTTGCAGTCCAAGGGACTCTCAAGAGTCTTCAACACCACAGTTCAAAAGCATCAATTCCTCGGCACTCAGCTTTCTTCACAGTCCAACTCTCACCTCCATACATGACCACTAGAAAAACCATAGCCTTGACTAGACAGACCTTTGTCTCTGCTTTTTAATATGCTATCTAGGCTGGTCATAATGTTCCTTGCAAGGAGTAAGCATCTTTTAATTTCATGACTGCAATCACCATCTGCAGTGATTTTAGAGCCCAGAAAAATAAAGTCAGCCACTGTTTCCACTGTTTCCCCATCTATTTCCCATGAAGTGATGGGACCAGATGCCATGATCTTAGTTTTCTGAATGTTGAGCTCTAAGCCAACTTTTTCACTCTCCTCTTTCACTTTCACCGAGAGCCTGCTTAGTTCCTCTTCACTCTCTGCCATAAGGGTGGTGTCATCTGCATATCTGAAGTTATATATTTCTCCCGGCAACCTTGATTCCAGCTTGTGCTTCATCCAGCCCAGTGTTTCTCATGATGTACTCCGCATATAAGTTAAACAAGCAGGGTGACAATATACAACCTTGATGTACTCCTTTTCCTGTTTGGAACCAGTCTGTTGTTCCATGTCCAGTCCTAACTGTTGCTTCCTGAGCTGCATACAGGTTTCTCAAGAGGCAGGTCAGGTGGTCTGGTATTCCCATCTCTTTCAGAATTTTCCACAGTTTATAACACAACATATATGAAGGTCAAAAACATTATATTGATTGAAAAAATACAGATAGTACAGTTGCATTTTGTGTACATCTTACATGAATTGCAGGTTGAAATCAGATCAGTTTTTTTTTTTTTTTTACAAAAAGAGAAAGACTACAAAGACACATTAGGGGAAGTTTATTGAATGATGAAAATGTTCTATGTCTTGACTGAGGTGTTGGTTATACAGGTGTATACACTGATCGGGAATTACTGAAAAGTAAACATATATGCCTCTTAGTGCTTGTTTGGGGGCATGAAGTGTATGGAAAATCTCTGCACTTCTTCAGTACAGAAAACTTGAGGGTCTAAAACTATTCTAAAACAATAAAGTCTTCATAAAAATAAAGCAATAATAATAATTTTCATCAATGAACAGAAGCAGCTAAACTTAGACTGGTACTTTCTCCTTCTTGACATATTTCCATACTCATGATCTCATTTGATTTAAAATCCACTATTGTTATTTTAAAGATGGGGAAAGGAAAGTAGGCTTTTAGTGATTTATCCAAAAGACAGAGGTAGAATAAGTCAGGCTTATTTCTTTACGGCAATCCAAATTCTTTTAGTTGCACCAGGAGTGTCTTTGCTTTCAACGAAATGAATCTGCAAAAAAGTTTCCTGCACTGAGCATCCTTTTAACTGTATAACTAAAATTTTATTCTTCTGGCCACAGTGCATTACATAGCTCTTATATGATTTCATGTACTTGGAATTAAGGAGCTAGTGAGCTGATTTTGATCTCACAAATGGCTACTGGTTCTGTAAATGCAACATAGCAATCACTGAGACATTCATTCTTTAATTTGGTGCCACTTAGCGGTTTACTCCTTTTGCCGCTGATGGGTATGAAATACAAGTCCACAATTAGTTGTCATAGAGAGGGAGTAGCTTCAACCTAAAGATAAAAGCTTCACCGGACTACCTCCCTAGACAAGTGGGATGTTCCTAAATCCTACCATCCTGACTTCTTGCAGACTGATAAAACACTCATAGTTGTCTAGAAAAGCTAACTATTGAAATAGAATATAAAGCTCTTGTGTTTGAGTGACAGTGAATGTACTGGAAAAAAGAGGACCTTTTAAACAATGCATTAGGTAGAAATTAGGATTTTTTTTTTTCCTTGAAAAGGTAGAAGTTCTGAGAAAAGAGATGAAGAAAATGATTTCAGTTTTTTGTTTTTTTTAATCTCAGACTCAAAATACTAACCTATAGCACAGCCTAAGACTACTTTCCATCATTCATTGAACCAAACTCAAAAAGTACAACTCTTAGAAGAATCTTAGAAGATTCAGTTGAATCATGTATATAAATTATTTATGGGTGGGTAAAATGGCATTTTTTTCTTGAAAGGAGGGTTGGGTTAGGTTCTTTACAGACATTCCACATTATGCCCCAGCTCTTCTTCCCCCTTTCTTTTTATCTCCAAAAAGATAAAGATATCTCCAAAGTCTTGGTTTTGCCACCTGTAAGGTGGGAATAAATAGGACAATGTCCTTCTCAAGAATGTAGGGAAGGATCTAAAGAGTTAGCGTCTGTGAACACAGATGTTGCCACAGAAGGAATTTTCTTTGAATGCAAATACTTCTACAAACACTTCCATTGTATTCATGTACTTGACCAAAAATACAAGAAAAAATATTTTCAAACACTCATTTGCTGATCCTCCAGAGTTAATATTATCATATGATCATATTTTCCTCAAACGATTAACTTTTTAAAATAGAAAAAAATAAACCTACGGTTTAAATTCTGTTTGTGTCCTTCTCTGGCATCATCACCAGTTCCCTCCAGAAGCAACCAGTATCATGAATTGGATGATATTTGCCCAATCTTTGATTTTTGCTACTACCACCTATGTGGTTCTTAACATGTAAACATACGGGGTCATATTCTACGTATTATTCTATAGCGTCCTCTCCTTCTCCTACCTCTTCTTCTTTTTCTCCACCTCCTTCTCCTTTCTCCTCCCCACTGCTCCTTCTTCTCAAAGCATTATTATTGTGGGCACTAGCTCATTCTTAAATGATAATACCCACTGTGCGTAATATTTAATCCTATTTATTTTATCTTGCTCTTGTTTCATTGCTCAGTCATGTCCGATTCTTCGTGACCCCAAGGACTGTAGCCCACCAGGCTCCTCTGTCCAGGGCATTTCCCAGGCCAGAATACTGGAATGGGTTGCTATTTCCTCCTCCAGGGGATCTTCCCAAGCCAGGGATCAAACCCTAGTCTCCTGCAGGTGGATTCTTTCTTTACTACTGAGCCACCTGGGAAGTCTAAGACATATTCCTAAATATCTTCATTTACAGAACATATTCCTTATCTATGAGAAGGAATTCATGTGTGATGGTAAATTTTTATTTGACTTCTATATTACATTTTGAGCTTTCCTGGTGGCTCAGACAGTAAAGAATCCACCTGCAATGCAGAAGACCTGCGTTCGATCCCTGGGTTGGGAAGATCCCCTGGAGGAGGGCATGGCAACCCCACTTCAGTATTCTTGCCTGGAGAATCTCCATTGACAGACAAGCCTGGTAGGCTACAGTCCTTGGGGTCACAAAGTCAGACACAACTGAGTGACTAAGCACAGCACATATTACAGTTTTCCAAAGTTTCTGAAGACAGCTTTACTAACTGTTAAGCGAATTCTCAGTGGATTGTAATCCCGAAGGAAACATGCATTCCCTGGCCCCTCACACATCTGCATACAATCCCTTCCCCATTCCTATTGGCATCTTCTGCAGGTGCCCTGGTTTATGTCCAGCACCTTTCTCCACTCTATACCTTTACATCATTCTTCCTGGTTCTAACATCTTGTTGAAGATTCTCAAAACCCCTTATCTCCTTGACTTCAATAACCTTTACTTTCACTTTATTTCAGCCACTCAGCAGTATAGCTCTGCTTGAGATGTAGAGCTGATCTAAGTTGCTAACAGCTCAAACTCTGATGACATCCCTCCAAACCAAAATCTATTGTCCCCCAAGATATTTCTTTACTTTGAATTTATCTATTGCACTTGTCACAAGACTTCCAGTCTCTTTATCCTGACTTTTGTATCCCTACCAACCTAGACCTCACTGTTTCTTTCTACAATCTTTCTACAATTCACTAGCAAGCCCTTAGGTTTACACATCCCGTTGATAACTCATAACATCCTGTTCACCAGCCTGCTTAAACCTCACTTCTCTTCTATTTACCCTTTGCTGGTAGAAAAAAAATAATCACATTTTCTGAGTTCATCCCCAAATCAAGAATCCTCCTCTGAGAGGGTGTAGTAGGAAAATAGGGGTGCAGTGTAATAGAGAGTCCTCACTGCTGCTGACCAAATCTTTTATTCTCTGCTAAAATTTCTTTGGATTTCCTGCTGTAAATGTTCTCCTTCTTTTCAGGTCTTTGACTCTTCCATTTGACTCTTCCTGGGTGGCCTCACCTCCCACCAGCACAAGCTAGGTCACCTAATCTGGTACTTCTCAACCTTGACTGCTCTTGTGATCACTTTCAAAGCTTTAAGAATGCCAGTGCCTGGGTTCCATGTCTGAAGATACTGAGCTTCATTGGCTTAGAGTGTGGCCTGGCCATTTGGTCATTTTTAAGTCTCTTCAGGTGATTCTATGTGTGGCCAAAGTTGAGAACCGTTGCTCTCATCTGATTAATCTTCACCTCTTCTAAATTTATTGTAATCTTAGCAAATCATGAATCTTCTCTTCTCTTCCTTCTTTTCAAGGTTATAATCTCAGTATGTCCTTAAGCCTATCCCTTCCCTTCATGAGAAGAGATTAACCACACCCTTGGTTAATCAGTCATTGTCTCTCTTGTCCCTCTCTCTCTCTGACTCTCCACACATTTCTCTCTCTCTCTCACACACACACACAATTTCTGTGACTCTTTCATCCATAAGTTCAGTCATAGATAGAACCTGCTCTCAAGGAGTCTATCACACTCAATGGTGCATCAGTCTCCTTCATCCAGAGACAGACTTTTGAGGCCATATTTTATTTTAATCCATCTTTCACACTCTTCATTCATGTAGCTGTTAAATCCTATTAACTGTATGCTTAAAATGGATCTGACATGTTCTCTCTCTTCTTTTAAATGCTGTTTTCAACATCTAAATGTGTATCATCCATGGAACCTCTGGGCATCTTATTTGTATGAAGAGGGTGTTAGGATCTCTACACTTGCCTCTGGCTCTTCAGCCATCATTTCTCAAGTTCTCAACTCCTGACATATGTATTTTGACCGTTGTGTTCTCAACTGATCTCTATACTCATAGTTAAGTCCTCAATATTTGCATGTAAGTTGATTCTAAGTGTAAAAAAAAATCGATGTCATCATCTTTTATGATTCTGCAGATCAATAATTGTCATATCAAGTAACATGCTATGAGTATATTTTCTAATCACTTATTATTGTTTCCTCTAGAGTTTCTAGTGTGTTTTCCCCCTCATCCCTTGCATTATATGCCATTATCACATCCTTAGATTTTTCTCTATGTCTCAAACATGTCCTCTAAAGTTGGACTTTACCTTATTCCCACCCCACCCCCAAAGATTCTATTGTCCTGTCCTCTTGCTAGATAAATGTTTTCTAGTTCTTTCTGAGGCTAATCCATGCTGAGGCTAACTACCTTCTAGTTCTATGAAACGGTCAGTCATCCTTGGACTCCCTTCCCTGCCTTCTTGGTGAAATACACTGTTTACTGTAGCTCATGACTTCCTCTCTTCTGTTTACTAACATTGAGGGAGGTAAGCTTTCTAAGTTCTGCAAGTCTTTATTCTGATTTCACAATTAACTAATAGTTTGGCTGGGCTGATATTTTCCACATTGAAAACAGGTTGTCCTCAAAACTTCAGAGGCATTGCTTAGATTATTCACTGCCAGTTATGAAGAATCTGATACCAACTTGATTCTCATCCTTTGTAAAGTAGAAAAACTGGTTAATTTTCTCCCATTAACTATGGAAAGTGTCTTCTATTATTTCTTCTTTCTGTCAATTCTCTGCTGAAAATCCCATTCTTCAGCTATTGGATCTTGTGAATTATTCTTCTGTATCAGGATTTCCTCTCATGTTTTCCACCTGATTCCAGCAATATCTTCTCTAGCCACCCCAAAATTCCTTCTCCCATATAACTAATCCTCCTGTCCTAGTTTATTTTTCTCCTAATCACTCATCTCTTTCTAATTTATGGTATCAGCAGAGTTTACTTCTACTTAAAAAAATAATTGTAATAAATAGTGTAACTATATGTAACTTTGTTCTGTATTTTCCAAATTTCCTATAAATGTGTTATCATACTTTCATAATTTAAAAAGTAAAAAAGAAAGAAGATTCAAAAATATACATCCATCTTATGTGTGTGTGTGTGTATATATATATATATATATATATATATAATTTATTTGACTATTCCAGGTCTTAGTTTAGGCACATGGGGACTCTGATTTTCATTGATCTTCATTGTGGCACACAGGATCTTTCATTACAACGTGCAAACACTTAGTTGCGGCATGTGGGATCGAGCTCCCTGCCCAGGGATCGAACCTGGGACCCCTGCAGTGGGGGCACGGACTGAGTCACGGGACCACCAGGACAGTCCCATACATCCATTACATCTTTCTCTCCCACTTCTAGAGAAGAACACTGTACACTCCTCTCTATTAGATCTGGTTTGGTTCCTTGTGGACCATCCACCTTTGAACAAAGACATCTACCATCCTCATCCCACCCAGCCATAAACACACTTCCAAAGCACAGTGGTGAGACTAAGACCCTTGACTTGAAATAAAGGTCTCATTTGGAAAAGAGAAGAAAACCCTGGAGAACACCCAGCAGTCACAAATCCATAAGAGTGGTAAATCCTGTTGAGGAGAAGTTATACAAGGGTTGCAGTTTTTCACAATGACAAGGTCAGTAATGGCCCAGAGAGTAAGGTAGGGGAGAGGCATGATCACCAGAAGAGAAGAGTTCAATGAACTGAGATTCTAGTACTGCAGGTATCATCCATATGGATAATGTAGAAAACACCAGACAGAAACTCGTTTAAAGTAAGCTGCTTTCCTTATCTAGGTTAACCAACAGCCCAAGTATATGTGATGAGGGCCAACATTCAGAGTGCATGTGTCCCCCAGTTCTTATAAAAAAGAGATTTCTCAAGGAAAGAAACCTCATGGATGCATTTGCTAACTTCAGTGAGAGTTTCTGCAGCATTTCAAAATTATCTGGCATTTTCTCTTTGAGACAGAGACATAACCTATGTGTGTAGTCTTCATTTTGGTATTCTCAGGCCTAGTACAACAATGTCTAATAAATACCTACCAGGAACCCTCACATCATCTTTTTAAAAACTTCCACCAAAGTAATGTATCATAAGATCATGAAGATTTTGGAGTGACCAAGTCAGAGAGGAATATTCCTCTGGTAATTGGAATGTAACAAGCGAGATTTCTACATTAACATTGATTCATTTTAACATGCTTTCTCTGAATTTAGAATTGTTTGAAATCTTTCAAATATGTGAGTCCATTTGCCACATTGACCAATGGCCATGTTTTGAAATATCACGTGATTCCAACATGTCTTACTCTCTCTTCAAAATAAGAAATATTTGAAACTGCTTTAAGGTCAGATAGACTCAGTTTGATATTTTTATTTGGTATTTCTCTGAGGGTCATGTTCTTGGTGTAAAAACATTGCTGATATGAAGGCCACTGAATTCAGCAGTGCCACATGGAGCCGGTGTGAATATGGTGGAAGTCAAGGCACTGCTCTGTTGTAAGTACCTAGAACCCTGCTGGCCACACGTGGAGCTCCTCTTCCTCCAGAATATTCTTGCTCTGCCCACCCAGATGCTCATGGTCTTTCCTGCCTCTGCCCCCTTTCATTTCATGATGGATTCCTGGCTTCTCCATGACTTTACAATGGTCTCTACAAAGTAAAAAGGAAGAGTTGGCAACATCCAGTTAAAAAAAATCACTCTAGCTAATTTATCTTACATGCATTTTCATGACCTACACCATATTATTAGACTGTCAGTTACCCTCATCACACTCCAAAATATTACTGTAGCCTAAAAGCCAAACCCTCTTCTCGTAATATTCTGCAAGACTTCTGCAGGAGCAAATTTTTCTCTTTCATAATCTATAGCCAAATGCAAACTGGTAGCAATCCAATTCAATCCCTTCACCTAGAAGTTAAGGGAGCCAAGGCCCAGGAAAGATAGTGGACTTGTCCTCTATTCTACAACCAATGAATATTGGAGTTGGGACCTTTCATGCTACTTCTTCAAATGGACTCAAACATTGATGTTTTATTCTTTAATAGTGCCCCTCTGAAACATGATGAAGGTTCCTAATTGAATTATTTAAATGGACAATACTTCATTACTAACAACTCCAGCTCAGATCTTAACACTCATCTACAGCTATCAAACCTGTATCACGTTTTCCAGGCTTATCTCTGGGGGGCATGGAGTAGGGGCAGGGTGCAGAGGGTAGCTAGAGGAGGGCACTGCACAAAGGAATAGAGCAACACTAGCAGCCTTTGGAGTTTTGCCTAAAGCTAAGCGCTGCCAGGAGTGAAAGTCATTAAAGGCCCTTTGCAAAAGTTGTTAAGAAATGTGTAAACAGCCGTATAAACAACACCAGGTCAGGTCAAGGAAGGAGACGGGCAACTTGCAGAGGCCTGAGGAGAGCCTGCCAAAGTGTGAAATTCCCAGCAGGGAGAAGACATTTGGAAAAACAACTCCATCAAGTTTTATCAACACAAATCATTTCCTAAGTGGTATATTTTATTTGGAATATGTGTGGCCTACATTTAACAAGGGAAGCTTTTATCAATCGCAGCTTTTATCACTTCCAGATATCTTGGTTTCTGAATGACTGGCAACGTTTATGGTGTGCTCCTTCTTCTGGGCTCTGCTGTCTAAACACACCCTGTGTGATGCTTTCAGAGTGGAGCGCGGTGATGCCCTGCACCACACTTCCTGGTGGCCAGGCCGTGTGGTTCAGGCCTTGCACATGCTGAACTGTAAACAAACGTGGGCCTGGTGTTCTAATTTTAAGCCTTAGAGAAAACAGACATATTAATAACCATAGCGGTAGAGAAACACCCACAAATAGACTGTGGGATGAAATCCTAGTTTCTCTGCCACAGGCAAGGCTTTGGCGTTTTCTTTTTGAAGAGGGTGATGCTGCAAGAAAGTGATTTCATCTATGATTTCCTTGACCTCCTCGGGAATGGCGTCATGGGCCTAGACGTTCAAGTGAGCTGTGTTGAATGTGGAAAAGTGATTTCTCCCTGCCTGTGACTTTGTCCATGTATGAAGAACAATTTCATGAAGATGAGAGGGGAAGCCTTATTGGGGCCTACCAATGTAAAGAATCTGCCTGCCAGTGCAGAAGACATAAGAGATGTAGGTTTGATCCCTGGGTCGGGAAGATCCCCTAGAGAAGGAAATAGCAACCCACTCCAGTATTTTTGTCTGGAGAATCCCACGGACAGAGGAGCCTGGCGGGCTATAGTCCGAAGGGTCACAAAGAGTCGTATGCGACTGAGATCGCACGTGTAGATCATGGCCAAGAATCTAAATGCTTCTGTTTTCCCATCCAGATTCTTTCCTCCCTAGCCATTCAAGAAACTCTTTCTGTGCGCCTTCATTTGTAGTCTCCTTCTGCCAGTGTTATCTTCCTCTGCCTCTTTTGTTCACCGACAAAACCTGTCTCCTTAGCCTGGTGAATCAGATTTTGCCCTGTTTCAGGAGGGCTAGCTGTCTGAATATGCTCCTGTGTACACTCAGAGCCACAGATGTGCATGCAACTTTATCCCATAGCAGTTTGTCCATTGTCTATCACACTGAATACAAAGGGAAGCTTTTTAAAAATACAAATAAATTGTATTAAATTTCTGTATCTCTTGAAAGCCATGAGAGAAGTTTGCACCAAATTCAGAGGGTAAGTGTGAGCTTCTCGGATTTAAAATATAGTCTGTCTACCCTATGAAGAGTCCACCCTTTGGCTCTACCTCAAAGAAACATGCCGTCACCCCCCAGGACAGCTGAAAACAGAGTTCAGTGAAGGGCCAGGCTATTATGGATGCCCTTGGAAGATAAATAAATCATGGTCGGATCTTCACCATGAACCCCTGACTGAAAGTCACCATGGCAGAATTGTCAGAAAAGAAGGCATCACTTTGTAACCAGGCTGCTTCTCACAAGTGTAGCTCTGCATAGTAGTCATCGGGGAGTATTAGAGATGTGTTTGTTTAAGTGATGGCTTTTTATCGCCTGAGTGAAGCAGGGAAGCGCTGAGTTTTGCTGTCTACCCCGTATGCACAGCCGGGATTCGGCCTCTTCCCACATGCACAGGGTTGTTCACTCTTTCAGAAACCGTTTCACGTCTCAGTAAAATACTCTGTGAATTATTTCCCCCACAGAAAATTTAGTTATTTTTTTCATTTGTGTTTCTATTCTTAGTGGCGTAATGACAAAACAGTCTATTCAGGGACTTCTCTGGCAATCCAGTAGTTAAGACTTCACCTTCCAATACAGGGGGTGCCGGTTCCATACATGGTCGGGGAGCTAAAATTCCGGGTACCCCATGGCCAAAAAACCCAAACAGAAACAATACTGTGACAAAGTCAATAAAGACTTTAAAAATGCTTAGCTGATATCAGTGCTCAGCTCAGTGCTCTGTGAAGACCTAGAGGGGTGGGAGGGAGGCTCAACAAAGGTATGAGCATACGTGTAGCCGATTCATTTTGTTGAACAGCGGAAACTACCCCAACGTTGTAAAGCAATTATGCTCCAACAATAAAATAAGTAAAAGTGGTCCTCATCAAAAAAAAAATCTTAAAAAAGAACAATCTATTTCAATTAATGATTACCACTAATGTTTGCTCAGTGCCTTGTATTTGTCAGACAGTGTCAACTACTTAGAGGCTCAATCATGTCTGACCTTCAGGACCCTTTTGACTGTATCCCGCTAGGCTGCTCTGTCCATGGGATTTCCCAGGCAAGAATACTATAGTGGGTTATCATTTCCTTCTCCAGAGGATCTTTCCAGTGCAGGGATTGAACACTGTATCTCCTGCATTGCAAGCAGATTCTTTACCCACTGAGCCATTGGAGTACTTCACTATTTTACAAATACCTCACTTAACCCCCTTAAGGTATGTATCGGTGTTTTTTAGCACACTCACAGAGCTGTGCAATCATCATTTCTATCTAATTTTAGAATACTTTCATCACCCTAAAAACAAACCCAGAACCTGTTAGCAATCACATGCCTGAACTCATAGCTCCACTACCAGGCAGCTACCAATTATCTTTGTGTCTCTAAGGATTTGTTATTCCGGAAGTGTCATACAAATGGAATCATACAGTGTGTGGCCTCTTGTGTCTGACTTATTTCACTGTTTATCAATATAATGTTTCTCAAGTTCATCCATGTTGTAGTATTTATCAGTTCTTTCTCATAGCTTAATATACTCTATTGTATGGGATTCACCACACCCATTAATCAACTGAATGATATTTGGTTTGTTTTCAAGTCTGCTATTTGGGAAAGTGCTGTTCTGAAACTCACGTACATGATTTTGTAAAGATGTGTGTTTTCTTTTCTCTTGGGTATATATATCTAGCAATAAAACTATTGAGTCATATAAAACTCTTTAACTTTTTGAGAAATGCAAATCTCCTTTCCAAAGATGCTGCCCCATTTTACAATCCACCAGCAATACTTGAGAGTTCCAATTTTTCTACACCCTCTCTATTTGATTAGAGCCATCAAAATTTCTGTGAAGTGATATCACATTGCAATTCTGATTTGCATTACCCTAGTGACTAAAGATGTTAAAGATCTTTTTAGGTGCTTATCGGTTACTAGCATGGGTCTTTTGTTTTGTTTTGTTTTGAGAAATGTGTACTCAGATTTTTTCCTATATTTTTTACCTGGACAATTTGTCTTTTTATTGTTGAGTTGTAAGAGTTCTTTATATATTCTGAATGCAAGTTCTTTATCAGACATATGATTTGCAAATGTTTTCTCTTATTCCATGGGTTGTCTCTTCACTGTCCTAATGCTATTATTAATGGTACAAAGTATTTTTTAATTTTTATAAGCTTTAATATATCTATTTTTTTTCTTTTATTGCTTGTATATTTGCTGCTTAATAAATTATGGCCTAATAGAATATCAACAGTTTTTCACTCCTATATTCTCTTCTAAGAGTTTTATAGTTTTAGCTCTTACATATTAGGTCTATTTTAGGTTTAAATTGTCCATTTTAGATTAACTTTTTTGTGTATGGTGTGAGGTAGAAATCCGACTTCTTTCTTTCACAATGGAAAAGACCATTTGTCTTAGTTGTTAAGAAGTCTATTGATTCCCTATTGACTTGTCTTGTCACCCTTACTGAAAATCAATTTGCCAAAAATGTATTTATTTTTAGACACTTAAGTCTGTTCCACTGAGCTGCATGTCTACCCCTTCTAGTACTAAATTGTCTTGATTACCGTAGCTTTTTATCTCTAGAAGTGTATATCTTCCAACTTTATGCTTTGTTTTCAAGAGTGCTTTGACTACTCTGTGTCCCTTCAGTTTCTATTTGAATTTTAGGATGAGCTAGTGAATTTCTGCATCAAGTCAGCATGGATTTTGACATGAAATGCTGAATCTGTAGACCAATTTGGTGAGTATTGTCATCTTAACAATATTAAATCTTCTGATTCATGACTATTAAATGTCTTTCCATTTACTTATTTTTTTCAATTCCATTGACAACACTGCATAGTTTTCAGTGTACAAATCTTATACTTCTCTATTTATTCTTAAATATTTTATTCTTTTTCATGCTATTGTAAATCAGACACTTACAGTTCATTTTCAGATTGGTGTATTGTTAGTATATTGAAATGCAATACCTTTTTGTATATTGATCTCTATCTTGCAAGCTTATTGATCTAACTTATTAACTCTAATAGGTTTTGAACTTAATAACTGCAATTGACTTGCCTTTAAATTTATTGATTCTTCTTCCAGATCAAATCTGCTTTTAAGTCTCTCATTTGAATTTTCACTTGAGTTCCTGTTCTTTTAAACTCCAAACTTCTATTTGATTTGCTGTTATTTCCTTCTATTATTTTCTTTCTATTATATTCTTTCTATTATCTTTCTCTATTTTGTGAGGCACTGCTCTCTCCTGTTACTCTTTGGACATGATTACTTCAGTTCTTAAACATACTTAAGATATTTTATTTAAAATCTTTGTCTGCTAAGTCAACTTCTGGGCTTTCTCAGGAACTGCCTCTGTTGATTGCTTCTGTCCATGATTTGTCATTCTTTCTTGCTTTCTTACATTTACATGTCTTCATCAAAAACTGGACATTTTAAACAATAAAATGGGGCAGCTCAGGAAACCAGATCCCCCACCTTTCCAGGATTTATTGTTGCTGATGTAGATTGTTGTTTTTGCTGTTTGTTTATCTAGTGAATTTCCTGAGCACACTTCGTGAGTTTGTATTCTTTTTCACATGTGGCCACTGAAGTCTCTGCACAGTTAGTTCCGCGGTCCCAGTCAGCTAATGACTGAACATAGTTCCTTAAATACCTGGCATCACTAAGTCTTCTGGCCTTTGTCAAGGGCCTCTGTGTGTATTTTGGGGCACACATTCAACACTCAGGAAGGCAGGTTGTAATTCTGACCTGACATTGCATTCCTGTTTGTGTGGCATCTCAAGTTAGCCAAAAGTGAGGGTTTAGGACTTTCTCAGGCATTTCTCTGGGCATTTCCATAGCCCTACATATGCAACCCACTCCAGTATTCTTGCCTGGATAGTTCCATGGACAGGGGAGCCTGGTGGGCTACAGTCCATGGAGTCGCAAAGAGTTGGACCCTGAGAGACTCACACACACATGTATTTGCCTTTTTGGATGCCCAGGACAGTTAGACTTGTTTAAAGACCCCTGGGGACATCTCCTCCTCCAACTTGTCCTTATAAGTTTTTTGATCAGATTCTTTTTTTTCTTAATTATTGTTAATGTCACTCTCTCGAGTAATGGCAATGTTAACAGTTGTCGCTGGTTGTTTTGACAAATTCTCCCAGGAAAAAGACTGCTCACATGGAGTAAGGGCAAACACTTAGAGTGGGAGTTTTCAGGAATTATCAGGCAGCTCAAACAGTGACAGTTCTCTGAAGCTGACGCTTCCGAGGAGCTCCAAAGCTGCTCTGTCCCTCCCAGTCCCTACTAGGCTACTGTTTGTGAGACTGCTTGTTTCCAAGGCTATCCTAGAGCTGAGGAGAGGGTGATGGGAGAAGGGCAAGTTCACACAGTACAAAGCCTGCTGTTTTTAATCCAGATTCAGATTTTTAAAAAACCTCTATGGCTTACTGTAAATCTTTGGTTAATTTCCAGAGTTCTGAAAAATCTATTTTTGATGATTTTTGGCAACGTTTTCCATGCTTGTATAATGGAACAACTCTGTGGAGGTCCTTTCTACACCATTCCCACTAATGTTCACTCTCCTATTGCCTTGTAATAGAATATTCTTGATTGAAACATGGTTTAGAAAATGCCACACCATAAAGATTTTAAACTGTTTACAAATAATGAAGTGATTCGTGTAACCAATGTAATTGTATTATTCTTTTTCTGCCAAGCTATTCTTCTATATTTTTTACCCTACAGAATATAGATTATCTTTATCTCTCCAGATTTCCACATGCATCTAAAGACAATAAGAAACAACAAGAACTTGCAACATTTCCTTTCTGCCACACACTGTCTAACACGCTTTACAAATACTAGCTCATAAGATCCCATGATATAAATGTTATTATGAGCCTTGTTGTAGACATGAGGAAAACCTCTGCACAGGAAGGTTAAATAATGCATTCAAGGTCACACAGCTAGAAATAGACAGAGCTCAGTCTTGAAATGAAGCAGCCTTAGCTCTTCTTAACCAGGACACTATATTGAAGACAAATTAACCAGTCTAAAGGTTGACATTTAGATTTTAAAAAACACAATGCTATTAACTTTTGTCATTTTTAGGGTTACAAAAACTTTGGCTGGACAAAAGGAAATATATACTGATTTGCTGTCCTCCACCTGACAGACCTATAAAAATGTCCACTGTGGAAAATGTAATGAAGGAGCAACATCAACTTACTGATGTTATCAAAGATGTGATTGTGTTATATGATACAATGTAAGCATATGCTATATGCATTTTTAAAAAAACAATAAGAAGTCAAAGGTGCAGATACACACTTTAGCATTTGAATCTTGAATCTATTCCAAATCCTTTCACTTTATAAGGATGTACAGTGCCAGACCCATTCTGAAACTGTGTGTAAAATTCTACATGCTACAGTGAGATTAATATTTTTTAAAGAGTGATTTTATAGAAAGTTGGCACCAGAAAATAAGGTTCTGTTTCATTATTTTGACATATAAAAGTTTATTGAGGTCACAACATATTCTTTTTTAGAAAAAAATCATTAGCACATGGTGAAATACACAATTTATTGGCATAGTCACAGTAGCACATTTTCTGTGTAAATTTCTCACAGTCCATCCAAAATGTATTTGAGACAACTTTTAAATACAGCTGACTGATGAATAGATTAACATGAATAAAGTTCTTCATGCCAGTCTTTAAGTTTCTAGTTCTCAAATAACATTGCTAATCATTTAGCCACATAGGGCCTGCTTTATTTTTCAAATTCTTCTATGCATGCTTTGCAATCAACACTTCCCTTTCAAAGGCCTTGTTTTACCCTCTTTATTAAAACACCCTCTGTGTGATGGCTCCCTGAGAGTTTCCCCACCTCCGAAGTCTTTTCTCTCTAGAAGAGGGTCTACTGTACTTTTTTCCATCAATACTAACAACATAATGGAGGTGTTGATGTTTTTCAAACACTGAAATTGAGCAAGTCTTGAA
This sequence comes from Cervus canadensis, assembly GCF_019320065.1. Taxonomy (NCBI): domain Eukaryota; kingdom Metazoa; phylum Chordata; class Mammalia; order Artiodactyla; family Cervidae; genus Cervus; species Cervus canadensis. The sequence continues at coordinate 1,086,462 of NC_057418.1, forward strand.
ATAACTGACCTACAGTTGATGTTGGCCAACTAAACAATTTACAGCTTACCTCTCTGGTTTGGTGTTAACTCACTGTAAACCTCAAGGATCTTTTGCGTAGAGAAGCAGACCTGGAAAAATATTTACACTTAGAAGTTAAGTCAAAATTTGTACTCCTAGACCTGCCTCCCTTTGAGGAAACCCAGAAATTTCACTAACATAAGCTTTATTTAAATGTGTGAAGTATAGCTGAAAACAATTTTATCATCTAGCTCAAGCTCTGTTGACCAATGAGGAAACTAAGGCCCAAGGAGATGATTAACTTGCCCAAGTTTACAGAATTCAGTCACACATGAAATATGGCTGCTCCAGGCTGGCTTCCTAGGACACTATTACGGGCCTTGGAGGCAATATTCCTTAATCACCCCAGGGCCAAGTACCAGGCAGCTAGAGACCACCCCTGTAGCCCAAAGCCCACTGAAATTCTTTCATTTTTTATTGGCGTATAGTTGCTTTTTACTGGAGTGTAACTGTTAGTGTATAAACTAACACAGTGTTGCGTGAGTTTCCGATGTACAGAGAAGTGAACCAGCCTATGTGCACGGATGTCCCCTCCCTCTTCAAGCGCCATCCCACCTCCTCCCCAGCCCACCCCTCAGGTCATCACAGAGCACCCAGCTGAGGTCCTTGCGCTATGCAGAGAACTTCCCACTAGCTATCTATTTCACACATCAAACTAACCAGTCCGAAACTGTTCACCTTTCCCTGCTTTGCCTTTGTTGAGGAAGTCTCAATAAATGTCGCAGCCTAAGCTTTCTCTTAAGGCCTGCTTTCTGCCTCTTGACCACACTGGGGTTTATCCATGTGGCCCTGTGTGCCTCCTGTCTTTAGGATCTGTGAATAAAAGAAACCTTATTTTTTCCTGGGCCTCTCCTCTGTCTTCTCTTGTGGCCAGATCTGAACGGCCATCTCAAAAAAGAGTATAAAACAGTTCCTGCTTCTTAGAGATGGCAGCTACTGGAATCAATGGTCACATGCCTTCTTTACACCACCCCTACTTTCCCAAAAGTCAAAAAGAACAACCCGTTCATGCTTTCTGGCTCGGGGACTCGGCTTTCAGTGGTCATGACAAAGTAGAAGTGGGATAAGAGTTTGTCTGTGGGTAGAAGATGAGGTTACTGGCCAGCTGGATGCTCTCATGGGGATGAAGGGATACCCCCCGGCTGTAGCCAGAAGTGGGAAGTCCATGCGAGGTAACTACACAGCTGTTATCCTCTGCAGTAGACGTCCTCATCCCCCTGAATGCCCTCCCACACTAGGATTTTGTCACTTGATGCCACTTGAAGGGAAGACAGAACATTGCTCTTGCCTGTGCAACAGGAAAACTGAACACCACCACCGAGATGCAACTCTCCACCAATTTCTATTTCCCCCCAGAGTTGCTGATGGATTTCCTTCAACAGAAAATAGTTACTATAGACAGCTCTTAACAGGTCAGCAGTATTGTTCTGAAGCGGGTGGCTATCTTTTTTCATCTCTAATGGGAGAGCTTCTTGCCTGCAACATGATGTGCATGTAGAAGAAAGAGTATAAGACTTCCCTGGTCATCCAGTGGTTAAGAATCCATCAACCAATGCAGGAAACACAAGTTTGATCCCTGGTCCGGGAAGATTCAGCATGCATATGCTACAAGGTAACTAAGTCTGTGTGCCTCAACTACTGATGCCTGAGAGCTCTAGAACCCATGCTCCACAGCAAGAGAGCCGCCACAGTGAGAAGCCCACACATTGTAGCTCACCACAACTAGAGAAAGCCCAAGCTCAGCAATGAAGACCCAGTGCAGCCAAAAATAAATTAAAATTTTAAGGTAAAAGATGGGTTAAAAAAAAAAAAAAAAGAGTACAGACCTTTCGGATAGACAGACTTGTTCACATCCAGTTGTGTGATCTCCATCCATTCTTTAGTCTTTCCGAGCTTCAGTTCCTTCATCTGCAAAATAGAGAAAATAATACTCTCTTGTGAATAATTACTGTGTGGATCAAATGAAATGTTATACGGTTACATGAAGTGTTATATGGAATGCTAATTATGCATGTAGTCTGGGACACAGTAGGCCATTAATCTATGGGTGTTCTGTTCCCTTTTCACTAGTCCTGTAGAGCATATAGACTTCCTTCCCAGTCGTGGGAAAGAGTGAGAAAAGCGGGGAGAGAAAGAGAACAAGAGGTTTCTCCCTCTAAGGACAACAGGTTTCTATGATTTAAGTACACTGTCGTTGCCTTTTGCGTCAGTAGCCTGAATGTAGACTGAAAATACTAAAACTTCTGCATCTCAGTAGATGCCAAGAAAAAGAACTCTGGGAAATGAAAAAATGCTCTAAATTTTCATGAAAGGAAACTATAGTACTGTAGAAGGAATCATAATAGGTTTACCATATAAATTGCTGTTATTGTTGTTGAATCCCTAAGTCGTGTCTGACTCTTGCAACCCATGGGACTGTAGCCCGCCAGGTTCCTCTGTCCAAGGGGTTTCACAAGCAGGAATGCTAAAGTAAGTTGCCATTTCCTTCTCCAGGGGATCTTCCTGATCCAGGAATTGAACCTGAGACTCCTGCATTGGCAGGCAGGTTGTTTACTGCTGAGGCACCAGGGAAGCCCACATAAACCTTGGGGTTAATCAAATCCTTGTTCCATAAGTACACAAAAATTGTCTCATTATATATTTGTGCCAAATACACATCATGAGATAGGTGTCTATTTACCATGTGTCCAAGTTCCAGAAGAGCAAAACGTTTTCCTCCCTAACTAAAGAATCAACTCTTTTCCTACTCCTGTAAATCTTGAACTATTTTGTCATAACAGTACTTACACATTATTTAAGATTTTAATTATTTATCCTTAATTTTAATTTAAAAAGCACAAATTATAAAAAGATAACCAAAAAATTACTTTATTACATAACTATTTTCAGAGTCTATTCTCTATATTGTATTCTTACATAAAACTTAGATTTTACATATCCTTAAATGGCTATTCACATACTAAGTGATCAATAGCTGTCATGTTAAAAAGGTAACCCCCTTTCCTTTGTAAATGTACATTTAAGTCTTAAGTGTCTTTATCTCAAGTTACTCCTTTACAGAGTAAAATCTGAAATTTCATCAACATCACCCCCCCCAGTTCAGAACTTCTTTGGTGTTTTTTTTGCCATTAGTTTTTCCAGATCAGAATCTAGGTTCATTTTTTAAAATTTACTTCATTGAAGTATAGTTGATTTACAATGTTGTGTTAGTTTCTGATGTACAGTAAAATTATACATATTTCTTTTTCATAGTGTTTTCCATTATCATTTATCACAGGATATTGAATATAGTTCCCTGCACAGTAGAACCTTGTTCACCCATCTTCTGTAGACTAGTCTTCATCTGCTAATCCCAAACTCCCAATCCTTCCCGCCCTCTCTCCCCCTTGGTGGCCATAAGTCTGTTCTTTGTGTCTGTGAGTCTGTTTCTGTTTCATGGATAAGTTCATCTGCGTCATATTTCAGATCCACATGAAGTGATATCATGTGGTACTTGTTTTTGTCTGACTTCACCCAGTGTGATCATCTCTAGGTTCATCCGTGTTGCTGCAAATGGCATTGTTCTCATTAAACCTGACTAGTTCATTGTCACCCACTGAGACTGGCAGGGATGGAGTTACATTCCCTCAAATGCTGAAGGCAGCACCCTGAACAAGAGATCAACAGGTCCTAGAGGGAGCCCGCATATCACAACTAGCGGTAGAACAAGAGCCGGGTGGGCAGGTCAGACTTATCCCCACCTCACCCCAAAGGTGTTCAGAGTGTCCCCCGGATATGATATCCTGCGACCTGCCATTGGCCATAGCACTCTGAGTTGAATAAAAAATCAGAGCCAGTGACTAAATATGGCAGGACCAGACTTAGACCAGGCAGCCACGCCCAAACAGATGCTGGGGTGGATTAACAACAGCAAGGTACCTTAGAACCTCGCTCTCTGCCTTCCTCTTGTGCTAACATACTTCAGAGGTTCTGTCAGAAAAATGGATCACACAGGGCGTTGCCCACACTCTGAATCACAAAGACCACGTTATAGAAGGTTGATGAAGATCTTATGAAAGGGAACGAATTTTTCAAAGCTTTGCAAACTTTAATAGTGGGAATGTCAGTCTGCTAATTTTTTGTTATTCTGATTTGTTGTTATTATTGTTTTCTGTGTGTGTGCTCAGTCATGTCAAACTCTGCAGCCCTATAGACTGTAGCCCACTAGGCTCCTCTGTTCATGAGATTTTTCAGGCAAGAGTACTGGAGTATTCCTCCAGTAGATTCCCTCCAAGGAATCTTCCCAAATCAGGGATCGAACCAGCGACTCCTGTGTCTCCTGCATTGCAGGCAGATTCTTTACCTCTGAGCCATTGAGGAAGCGCTTGTTCTTGTTTGGAATCCTGAAAATATGAGGGAATCCTGAAAATGTGAGGGAATCCTGAAAGAGCAGCATCTTTGTTTTGAACAGTTGCAGGTACAGGTAGGCTGCAGTGATTGTTAGTGATTCATTTCATTTTCTATATTCCAGCTGTGTGTTATCGAACCTGGGCCTCTCACATTGCAGGCAGATTCTTAAGCCTTTAGGGCTTCCCAAGTGGTGAAGTGATAAAGAATATGCCTGCTAATGCAGGAGAAGCAGGAAACTCAGTTTTGATTCCTGGGTCAGGAAGATCCCCTGGAGAAGGTAATGGCTCCCTTCTCCAGTATTCTTGCCTGAAGAATCCCATGGACAGGTGGGCTACAGTCCACTGGGTCACAAAGAATCAGACATGACTAAAATAACTTAGCACAAGCACGAACAAGATAAGATTTCAAATTTTTCATTTACTCAACTCAATGTTTACTTCTATTTGTGGTTCTGAATGTCCCTTCAGTTCAGTTCAGTTCAGTTCAGTTCATTCACTCAGTCATGTCTGACTCTTTGCGACCTCATGAGCTGCAGCACACTAGGCCTCCCTGTCCATCACCAACTCCCAGAGTTGACTCAAACTCATGTCCATTGAGTCGGTGATGCCATCCAATCATCTCATCCTCTGTTGTCCGCTTCTCCTCTTGCCTTCAATCGTTCCCATCATCAGGGTCTTTTCAAATGAGTCAGCTCTTCCCATCAGGTGGCCAAAGTATTGGAGTTTCAGCTTCAATGTCAGTTCTTCCAATGAATATTGAGGACTGATTTCCTTTAGGATGGACTGGTTAGATCTCCTTGCAGTCCAAGGGACTCTCAAGAGTCTTCTCCAGCACCACAGTTCAAAAGCATCGATTCTTCAGTGCTCAGCTTTCTTTATAGTCCAACTCTCACATCCATACATGACTACTGGAAAAATCATAGCCTTGACTAGATGGACCTTTGTTGGCAAAGTAATGTCTCTGCTTTTTAATATGCTGTCTAGGTTGGTCATAACTTTCCTTCCAAGGAGCAAGTGTCTTTTAATTTCATGGCTGCAGTCACGATCTGCAGTGATTTGGGAACACCCTAAAAGAAACTATCTCACTGTTTCCACTACTTCCCCATCTATTTGCCATGACGTAATGGGACCGGATGCCATGATCTTAGTTTTCTGAATGTTGAGCTTTAAGCCAAATTTTTCACTCTCCTCTTTCACTTTCATCAAGAGGCTCTTTAGTTCTTCTTCACTTTCTGCCATAAGGGTGGTGTCATGTACATATCTGAGGTTACCGATATTTCTCCCGGCAATCTCGATTCCAGCTTGTGCTTCATCCAGCCCAGCATTTCTCATGATGTACTCTGCATATAAGTTAAATAAGCAAGGTGACAATATACAGTCTTGATGTACTCCTTTTCCTATTTGGAACCAGTCTGTTGTTCCATGTCCAGTTCTAACTGTTGCTTCCTGACCTGCATACAGATTTCTCAAGAGGCAGGTCAGGTGGTCTGGTATTGCCATCTCTTTCAGAATTTTCCACAGTTTATTGTGATCCACATAGTTGAAGGCTTTGGCATAGTCAATAAAGCAGAAATAGATGTTTTTGTGGAATTCTCTTGCTTTTTTGATGATCCAGCAGATGTTGGCAATTTGATCTCTGGTTCCTCTGCCTTTTCTAAAACCAGCTTGAACATCTGAAAGTTCACGGTTCATGTATTGCTGAAGCCTGGCTTGGAGAATTTTGAGCATTACTTTACTAGCATGTGAGATGAGTGCAATTGTGGGGTAGTTTGAGCATTCTTTGGCAATGCTTTTCTTTGTGATTTGAATGAAAACGGACCTTTTCCAGTCCTGTGGTCACTGCTGAGTTTTCCAAATTTGCTGGCATTTTGAGTGCAGCACTTTCACAGCATCATCTTTCAGGATTTGAAATAGCTCAGCTAGAATTCCATCCCCTCCACTAGCTTTGTTCGCAGTGAGGCTTCCTAGGCCCATTTGACTTCACATTCCAGGACGTCTGGCTCTAGGTGAGTGATCACACCATCATGATTATCTGGGCCATGAAGATCTTTCTTGTACAGTTCTTCTGTGTATTCTTGTCACCTCTTCTTAATGTCTTCTGCTTCTGATAGGTCCATACCATTTCTGTCCTTTATTGAGCCCATCTTTGCATGAAATGTTCCCTTGGTATCTCTAATTTTCTTGAAGAGATCTCTAGTCTTTCCCATTCTATTGTTTTCCTCTATTTCTTTGCACTGATCACTGAGGAAGGCTTTCTTATTTCTCCTTGCTATTCTTTGGAACTCTGCCTTCAAATTCAAGTAATCAATCCAATAATTAAGGAAAGCAAAAACTTTTATAGTTTTACAGATTCAAGGAATGCACTTTGAAGCTGGGAGGTAAAAGATAGTTGACCCTATTTAAGTAAATACTAAGTACATACTAAGTTGCACTCCTAGTATGTACAAAGCAACATCAGAACTTTCTGAAGGGATGGAGTATAAAATACTTCTTTCCTTCTCTTGAGGGGTTTATTATCTGGTGGTGAAAACAAGATAACCAGTAAGCAATGTTTACATAAAGCTGATACAGTAGGTCTCCTACATACTAATGAGATATGTTCCAAGAGCACATTTGTAAGACCTATTCGTTTCGAAGCCCAACAAAGCTAGCCCAGGTAGCCAAATAACAAAATCTGCTATATAATAATGGTACTGTACTGTACTAGGTTTATGATACTTTTCACACAAATAATACATAAAAAACAAACAGAAAAGATAAAACATTTTTAATCTTACAGTGCAGTAAGTACAGTAGTACAGTACAATAGCTGGCACTTCTTAGCTGTACCAGCTACATCACCAGAGCTTTTCTGCTTCCTTTTGGACATCCTGGACTTGAAGATACTGTACTACCATACTTTATACCGTACTGTACAGTAAAGTACAAAAAAGCACAACCATTTATAGAGTGGTTTTTTTATTTACTTATAGAGGATGCATATGTGTGACAATGTACACCAGACGCATGAACTGACACATGATTAGACATGCAAAAACACGTTTGAATCTTTGAAAGTTCTCAACTTGAAGGTTCTTATGAAAGGGACTTACTGAAAAAGCAAAAGCCACAAGAGAGAGACTTTGCTATTAGCTGTATCAAGTGCTACTGGATTCAAAGAGACCATAGAAGCTAAAAGGTCCTGCTCTGCTAATTGCTCTGACTCCACTACCTCCCATCTCCTCTAGTTTCCTGTGATGTTTGAAAATATTGTGAATTAATGAGGATGTCAGTGCATTGCATGTGTGCATGCTCAGTCACTCAGTTGTGTCTGACTCTTTGTGACCCGTGGACTATAGCCCACCAGGCTCCTCTGTCCATGGAATTTTTCAGGCAAGAATACTAGAGTATGTTGCCACTTCCTACTCCAGGGGATCTTCCTGACCCAGGGATCAAACCTGTATCTCTTGCGTGTCCTGCTTGGCAGACAGACTCTTTACCACTGAACCACCTTCAGGTGCATTCAGTTCAGTTCAGTCGCTCAGCCATGTCCAACTCTTTGTGATCCCATGAATCGCAGCACGCCAGGCCTACCTGTCCATCACAAACTCCTGGAGTTTACTCAAACTCATGTCCATCGAGTCGGTGATGCCATCCAGCCATCTCATCCTCTGTCGTCCCCTTCTCCGCCTGCCACCAATCTCTCCCAGCATCAGGGTCTTTGCCAGTGAGTCAACTCTTCACATGAGGTGGCCAAAGTATTGGAGTTTCAGCTTCAGCATCAGTCCTTCCAATGAACACCCAGGACTGATCTCCTTCAGGATGGACTGGTTGGATCTCCTTGCAGTCCAAGGGACTCTCAAGAGTCTTCTCCAACACCACAGTTCAAAAGCATCAATTTTTTGAAACTGCGCTTTCTTCACAGTCCAACTCTCACATCAATACATGACCACTGGAAAAACCATAGCCTTGACCAGACGGACCTCTGTTGGCAAAGTAATGTCTCGGCCCCTTAATATGCTATCTCTTTGTCATAACTTTCCTTCCAAGGAGTAAGTGTCTTTTAATTTCATGGCCGCAGTCACCATCTGCAGTGATTTTGGAGCCCAGAAAAATAAAGTCTGACACTGTTTCCACTGTCTCCCCATCTATTTCCCATGAAGTGATGGGACCAGATGCCATGATCTTAGTTTTCTGAATGTTGAGCTTTAAGCCAACTTTTTCACTCTCCTCTTTCACTTTCATCAAGAGGCTTTTTAGTTCCTCTTCACTTTCTGCCATAAGGTTGGTGTCATCTACATATCTGAGGTTATTGATATTTCTCCCGGCAATCTTGATTCCAGCTTGTGCTTCTTACAGCCCAGCATTTCTCATGATGTACTCTGCATATAAGTTAAATAAGCAGGGTGACAATGTACAGCCTTGACGTACTCCTTTTCCTATTTGGAACCAGTCTGTTGTTCCGTGTCTATTTCTAACTGTTGCTTCCTGACCTGCATACAGGTTTCTCAAGGGGCAGGTCAGGTGGTCTTGTATTCCCATCTCCTTCAGAATTTTCCACAGTTTATTCGAGTGTGATCCACGTGCTCGAAGGCTTTGGCATAGTCAATAAAGCAGAAATAGATATTTTATTGGAACTCTCTTGCTTTTTCGATGATCCACTGGATACTGGCAATTTGATCTCTGGTTCCTGTGCCTTTTCAAAACCAGCTTGGATATCTGGAAGTTCAAGGGTTCACGGTATTGCTGAAGCCTGGCTTGGAGAATTTTGAGCATTACTTTACTAGCGTGTGAGATGAGTGCAAATTGTGTGGTGGTTTAAGCATTCTTTGGGATTGCCTTTCTTAGGGATTGTGGCCACTGCTGAGTTTTCCAAATTTGCTGGCATATTGAGTGCAGCACTTTCACAGCATCATCTTTTGGGATTTGAAATAGCTCAGCTGGAATTCCATCACATCCGCTAGCTTTGTTCATAGTGATGCTTTCTAAGGCCCACTTGACTTCACATTCCAGGATGTCAAGTGCCTAAATCATTTGCCTAACTCCCAAGTTCTTGAAGATCCCCTGTGACAATAAGCAATTGGGTTGTACATGTTTCCTGATTAAGGAGTATTTCAGATTGGAGAGGATAGTGCTTCAGGTTAAGTTGGTGGCAATGGAGAAAGAGAAATGGATGTAAAATTCACTTTGAAGACAGGATAGACAAGACCTGTTATGGAAGAGAAAGCTCATGATCATGAATACCCATTTTTCTTCTTTGCTGGGGCACATGGCTAAATTACATTTTCCAGCCTTCTTTGAAATTAGGTGGGGACATGTGACTGAATTCTGGCTAGAAAAATACATATTGCTATGCACAACATTTCCAGATATAAAATTCTGCCACAGATAATCTTCAATTCTTTTTTTAATGACTTGTGTGGTTACCTTGGACAGTAAATGGTGAACATGGCAGGTCTACAGCATTGAGGAAGCCTTGGACTCTGAGTCATTATTCTGAAAGCCATTCAATTCACAGTGGACAGCGACATAAGCAATCAGTTAATTTCTATTGTGTTACACTGCAGAGATTTGCATAGGGGTGAGAGTGAAATATTGACTTAGGAGATTGATTAGACATTGAGAGTAAGGCTGTTTCACTATTTTATCATTCACATCTTCACTGGAGCAGCTTTTTAAATTTCCTTCAAGAACTTTTGCATTGCATTCTTGGCTAACTCTTTGATGCAAATGGCCTAACTTTCAGCCCATTATGTCTTTCGATGACATGCCTTCCTCACTAAGCTTAATCATTTCAAGCTTTTGATTTAAAGTGAGAGAGGTATGACTCTCTTTCACTTAAACAATTAGAGGCCACTGGTCATGTATGGAAGTGAGAGTTGGACTGTGAAGAAAGCTGAGTGCAGAAGAATTGATGCTTTTGAACTGTGGTGTTGGAGAAGACTCTTGAGAGTCCCTTAGACTGCAAGGAGATCCAACCAGTCCATCCTTAAGGAGATCAGTCCTGGGTGTTCATTGGAAGGACTGATGCTGAAGCTGAAACTCCAATACTTTGCCCACTTCATGTGAAGAGTTGACTCATTGGCAAAGACCCTGATGCTGGGAGGGATTAGGGGCAGGAGGAGAAGGGGACGACAGAGGATGAGATGATTGGATGGCATCACTGACTCGATGGACATGAGTTTGAGTCAACTCCGGGAGTTGGCAATGGACAGGGAGGCCTGGAGTGCTGTGATTCATGGGATCACAAAGAGTCAGACACGACTGAGTGACTGAACTGACTGACTGAACTGATAGGATTCTATTAATTGACCTAATTTAAAGTTGTTGTGTCTTGGGAAACAGGGAGGCCTGAGGAGAGAGAGATGTGGGACAGAGCCAGCCAGTGAAGCAGTCAGAACATGCACATTTATAAATAAGTTTATCGTCTTATATGGGTACAATTTGTGGTGTCCCAAAACAATTACAACAGTACTATTAATGATCACAGATCACCATAACAAATAAAGTAGTAATGAAAAAGTTTAAAATATTGCAAGAATTACCAAAATGTGACAGAGACATGAAGTGAGTAAATACTGTTGGATAAATGGCATCAGTAGACTTGCTCGATGCAGGGTTGCCACAAACCTTCAATGAACCTGTAAAAAGCACAGTATCAATGTCTGTGAAGCATGATAAAGTGAAGCGCAATAAAACAATGTGTGCCTATATAAGGCTGTGGAGAAGTTTGATTGTGAGAAAAGAGACAGGGAGAGATAGCTGGAGTGGTTATGGAGACCATGATGGATTTGGGGTTTCAGTTGTCTTATACATGGCATAGAATGTTTCAGTACACCAGCAGTGAGAATAAAATGGAAAATATGAAGACTTCCTTGGTAGCCCAGTGGTTAAGACTCCAAACTTCCAGTACAGGGGGCATGGGTTCAATCTCTGGTTGGGGAAATAAGTTCTTACTTACTGAGGGATATGGCCAAAAAAATTAAAATATAATTTTTTAAAATAATATGCACCCAGAAAATATGCCTATAAACCAACAAATATGAGCATTTCCCTGACTGAGCTGAGCAGAGTATCTAGCTCTAAACAAAATCCAAGAAAGAAATTTTCCAATAAAGAAATTCTTTCAGCACCCTGATAGGGGCTGGAAGCTCTGGAAAACTAATGGAGGACCTAATGCTTTTTGAAGAAAACATTTTAGTCATACCTAAACTTTTCAAGAAAAGATGATGCTGGAAATCATAAGACAACTGTGCAGTGATCAGCTTTGCTGGGCTCTCAGAGTCCCTGAATAATACAGTACAAGCCACCATCCTGATGGGTCTCCTTTAACTACCTCTTGAGTTTTTTGTTTTGTTTGACTTGGTTTTGGTTTCATTGCATCAACCTAAAATCCAAATCTATATCTCTACTTATCCAGATTTCTATTTTTGACTTGCAGTTCAATGAAAACACTTAAAGAGCATCTTCACTTTTAAGCATTTTTGGAAGTGTCTGTCCTTGTAGATCACAGGAGTTTAGGGTGGGATAAACACAGAGGTGTTTTTATGGCAGTAAAAGATAACTTCCTGGAGGTCTGCTTGTCTTTCCTCAAAAAGAACGCAACATGCTCTAAAACATTCATTTCATATCTAGATATTAGATTCCCTTGTTGGTTGGTCTCTTTAAATCTGTCGCCATCCTTCTTTTTTATTTTTTTCCATGCTGAGTCTTCACTGTGGCACACACAAGCTTCTCTAGTTGCGGGGCTCAGATTCAGGCTCCGTAGTCATGGCATGTGGGCTCAGTTGCCCTGCAGAATGTGGAATCTTAGTACCCCAGACCAGCAATCGAACCCAAGTCCCCTACATCGAAAAGCAGATTCTCAATCACTGGACCAGCAGAGAATTCCCCCTTCCTTTGTGTTAACAGTTGTTAAACCTTGTATTATTATCCTTCCTTTTTGTCCTCACATCATGAGTTCAGTTCAGATTCCCACTAACTCTCACCTGACTGGAGGCCAAGTCCTACAATTTTTTCTAAGGTATAAAACATGCTAAATAGTGTGTGCATGTCAGAGTGTGTAGTATTGTTCACTGTGAGAACCTAAAACATGCTAAATAGTGTGTGCATGTCAGAGTCTGTAGTATTGTTCACTGTGAGAACCTACCTTGCACAGTGACTCGAAATCCTTGCTAAACTCTTCCAACACACATGTCAGAGGGCATCATATCTTCAGCTTAATTATTTGCACACCAAGGTTGGAATGTACAGTAGTGGTATATGTTTGCTGTCTATTTGTTTTTTAAACTTAACTGAGGAAAACCAGACCTGTTGTTGGAGGACCCCCAGGCTGGCAATCTCACAGTCATGAGGAATTGCTGCAGCAAAAGTTGGGGATTCAAGTAAGACTGCAAATCATGTTGAGAAGGAGACCAACATAACTCAATCAAAAGATTCTTCTTCTGAAAAAGGAGCCTGAATTATTGTTGCCTGATATTGCTAGGACTACTACACCACAGGCTGCAACTTACGAAGTTCCAGTTTAAGAATTGCTACCTTCCCTTCTCTGATTTTGATGGTGAGGTACATCCTCTGTTCTTTTTCTGTATAACAAATAACACCAAAACTTAGCAACTGAAAAGAAAAAAAGTCCCTTTCTGTAGGCTGACTGAGCTCACCTAGTGCTTCTTCTGCTCCATGCTGCAACATGTACTTTGGAGGTTATCTAGGCTGGAACAGCCAGTATGCCTCACTATCACATCTGGGACTCTGGTGCTGGTTATCAGTTGGGGTGCTTCATAGCTCCTCTACATACCTTCTCTCTCTCTACATCGTTTCTCATTATTCACTGAGAAGCCAAAATTCTTACAGGATGGTAGGCTTCCAAGCAAGTAAAGTAAAAGCCACCAGGCCTTTTAAAATCTAGGCCCAACGGTAGTACAGAATCACTTTTTCTGCATTCTTTTGATCAAGACCAGCTCAGATGCAAGGAGAGAGAAAGGGGGCATGGCCTGCCTAGACACTGGTAGAAGGTTGGTGACTATCTTTGTAGATAGTCTACCGCGTTACTACTAGGCCTTAAGCTTACAGAACCACGGTGCATTTCAGTTCCACAAGGCACAGATATTCCAAATAGTGAATAAAAAAAGACTATGATGCCAGATTCTACCTAAAAGTAGATTGTCCTTTATGACTCAATGACTTAACAAGAGACGCTCAGTTCTCATGAGACTGTCACTGAAGTTGTGACACTGTTCATCCATTTGTTAAAGGCATTGAACTCCTTTTGCTATGGCTGACCACTGTGTTTTATAGGCATTTGAATCAAATGGGTATTATCTGAGAGTAATTCATAGCACCAACAAATATAAACACATGTTCTGTTATCTTTAAGGGAAAGTCAACTGGAAAATTTTGTGTTATTCTAAATCATTGTATAAACATATATTTCAAGATAGCTTTTCAAATTCAAGCTCAGATATATCAGATAATGTCTTTTTCCTGCCTACTTTCAGTTTGACTTCAAACAATTGGAAAAATTTTAAAGACAGAGAGTTATCTTATGTAAGAAAGAATGAACATTGTATCAATATTTCCTGTAGGGAAGAAAAACAGATTAGATTAACTATCTATGTCATTTTCCCATGATTGGGTCTTAACAATTTTTTTTTTCTTTTTCCCCCCAGAATATTACAAGACAGTCAAATCTCTAACAACTGAAGAAAAATATTTGGGTATGAGACCCTCTATCAGTGCTTGGGATTTCAAGCCCTCTGAGAATTCTTAGAATGGATTTTTAAAAGATGTAGGTTTTAAATACTTTCACAATTAACTTAAAGGTGTTTGGTGACTGGAAAAGTCAACTTGTGTGAGGAAGAAGCTAGGACAAGACTCTTCCCTGCACCATACAAGAAACACTTAGCATTTCAGCTCCTATAAATAACAGTGGTTAGTGGTTATGGACTGTTGAAAATCCACTCTGAACCAGAGGCTCTACTGGATTCCTTATATGCATCATCCCATAGTAGTTCATGGGCTGTTCTTTCATTGTCATGTGGAATTACCACCTAGCAAGAGTTAAAGGTCAGTAGGTGCCCAATATGCTACTGGAGATCAGTGGAGAAATAACTCCAGAAAGAATGAAGGGATGGAGCCAAAGCAAAAACAATACCCAGTTGTGGATGTGACTGGTGATCGAAGCAAGGTCAGATGCTGTAAAGAGCAATATTACATAGGAGCCTGGAATGTTAGGTCCATGAATGAAGGTGAATTGGAAGTGGTCAAACAGGAGATGGCAAGAGTGAATGTGTCGACATTCTAGGAATCAGCGAACTAAAATGGACTGGAATGGGTGAATTTAACTCAGATGACCATTATATCTACTACTGTGGGCAGAAATCCCTTAGAAGAAATGAAGTAGCCATCATGGTCAACAAAAGAGTCCGAAATGCAGTACTTGGATGCAATCTCAAAAACGGCAGAATGATCTCTGTTCGTTTCCAAGGCAAACCATTCAATATCATGGTAATCCAAGCCTATGCCCCAACCAGTAATGCTGAAGAAGCTGAAGTTGAACAGTTTTATGCAGACCTACAAGACCTTTTAGAACTAACACTGAAAAAAGATGTCCTTTTCATTATAGGGGGCTGGAATGCAAAAGTAGGAAGTCAAGAAACACCTGGAGTAACAGGCAAGTTTGGCCTTGGAGTATGGAATGAAGCAGTGCAAAGGCTAATAGAGTTCTGCCAAGAGAACGCACTGGTCATAGCAAACACCCTCTGCCAACAACACAGGAGAAGACTCTACACATGGACATCGCCAGATGGTCAATAGTGAAATCAGATTGATTATATTCTTTGCAGCCAAAGATGGAGAAACTCTATACAGTTAGCAAAAACAAGACCGGGAGCTGACTGTGGCTCAGGTCATGAGCTCCTTATTGCCAAATTCAGACTGAAATTGAAGAAAGTAAGGAAAATCACTAGACCATTCAGGTATGACCTAAATCAAATCCCTTATGACTATACAGTGGAAGTGAGAAATAGATTTAAGGGACTAGATCTGATAGACAGAATGCCTGATGAACTATGGACGGAGGTTCATGACATTCTACAGGAGACAGGGATTAAGATCATCCCCATGGAAAAGAAATGCAAAAAGGCAAAATGGTTGCCTGAGGGCTTTATAAATAGCTGTGAGAAGAAGAGAAGTGAAAAGCAAAGGAGCAAAGGAAAGATATTCCCATTTGAATGTAGAGTTCCCAAGAATAGCAAGGAGAAATAAGAAAGCCTTCCTCAGTGATCAATGCAAAGAAATAGAGGAAAACAACAGAATGGGAAAGACTAGAAATCTCTTCAAGAAAATTAGAGATACCAAGGAGATATTTCACACAAAGATAGGTTCAATAAAGGACAGAAATGTTACAGACCTAACAGAAGCAGAAGATATTAAGAAGAGGTGACAAGAATACACAGAAGAACTGTACAAGAAAGATCTTCATGGCCCAGATAATCATGATGGTGTGATCACTCACCTAGAGCCAGACATCCTGGAATGTGAAGTCAAGTGGGCCTTGGAAAGCATCACTACGAACAAAGCTAGTGGAGGGGATGGAATTCTAGCTGAGCTATTTCAAATCCTGAAAGATGATGCTGTGAAAGTGCTGCACTCAATATGCCAGCAAATTTGGAAAACTCAGCAGTGGCCACAGGACTGGAAAAGGTCCGTTTTCATTCCAATCCCTAAGAAAGGCAATCCCAAAGAATGCTCAAACCACCCCACAATTGCACTCATCTCACACGCTAGTAAAGTAATGCTCAAAATTCTCCAAGCCAGGCTTCAGCAATATGTGAACTGAGAACTTCCAGATGTTCAAGCTGGTTTTAGAAAAGGCAGAGGAACCAGAGATCAAATTGCCAACATCTCCTGGATCATCAAAAAAGCAAGAAAGTTCCAGAAAAACATCCACTTCTGCTTTATTGACTATGCCAAAGCCTTCGACTGTGTGGATCACAATAAACCATAGAAAATTCTGAAAGAGATGGGAATACCAGACCACCTGACCTGCCTCTTGGGAAACCTGTATGCAGGTCAGGAAGCAAGAGTTAGAACTGGACATGGAACAACAGACTGGTTCCAAATAGGAAAATGAGTACATCAAGGCTGTATATTGTCACCCTGCTTATTTAACTTATATGCAGAGTACATCATGAGAAACGCTGGGCTGGAAGAAGTGCAAGCTGGAATTAAGATTGCCGGGAGAAATATCAGTAACCTCAGGTATGCAGATGACACCACCCTTATGGCAGAAAGTGAAGAGGAACTAAAGAGCCTCTTGATGAAAGTGAAAGAGGGAGTGAAAAAGTTGGCTTAAAGCTCAACATTCAGAAAACTAAGATCATGGCATCTGGTCCCATCACTTCATGGGAAATAGATGGGGAAACAGCGGAAACAGTGTCAGACTTTGTTTTTCTGGGCTCCAAAATCACTGCAGATGGCGATTGCAGCCATGAAATTAAAAGACGCTTACTCCTTGGAAGGAAAGTTATGACCAACCTAGACAGCATATTAAAAAGCAGAGACATTACTTTGCCAACAAATGTCCATCTAGTCAAGGCTATGGTTTTTCCAGTGGTCATGTATGGATGTGAGAGTTGGACTATAAAGAAAGCTGAGCACCGGAAAATTGATGCTTTTGAACTATGGTGTTGGAGAAGACTCTTGAGAGTCTCTTGGACTGCAAGAAGATCCAACCAGTCTATCCTAAAGGAGATCAGTCCTGGGTGTTCATTGGAAGGACTGATGCTGAAGCTGAAACTCCAATACTTTGGCCACCTCATGCAAAGAGTTGACTCATTGGAAAGGACCCTGTTCCTGGGAGGGATTGGTGAAAGGAGGAGAAGGGGATGACAGAGGATGAGATGTTTGAATGGCATCACCGACTCGATGGACATGGGTTTGAGTAGACTCTGGAGTTGGTGATAGACAGGGAGGCCTGGTGTGCTGTGATTCATGGGGTCGCAAAGAGTCGGACACGACTGAGCGACTGAACTGAACTAAAGAGTTAACTGAAGAGTTAAAACTCAAATTTGACTCACATGTCCTTGATTCTAAATCCAGGGCAATTTACATTGCAGTATACTATCCTCCAAAGATAAATGAATTAATGTGTGTGTGTGTATATGTGTTCTCAGTCACATCCGACTCTTTGCAACCCCATGGACTATAGCCCACCAGGCTCCTCTGTCCATGGGATTTCCCAGGCAAGAAGACTGAAGTGGGCTGCCATTTCCTCCTCCAGAGGATCTTACCATCCTTAGGGATCGAACTCATGTCTCTTGCATCTCCTGCATTGCAGGCAGATTCTTTACCACTGAGCCACCTGGGAAGTCTTTTAAATGAATCAAATTCATGGTAATAAGATTTCGCCAGAGTAGCTCTAATTTCTGTTCTTACAGAAATTATGTACCCATTATGAAGTGGGTACACAAAGAGACTCTCAAACACCCAGATAAAGAAAAATCTAGGTGGTATACAGTGTGGCTCAGCTGGTAAAGAATCTGCCTGTAATGCAGGAAACCAGGGTTCAATCCCTGGGTTGGGAAGATTCTCTAGAGAAGGGAAACCACTCCAGTATTCTGGCCTAGAGAATTCCATGGACTGTATAACCCATGGGGTCACAAAGAGTCGGACCCAACTGAGCAACTTTCCCTTTCACTTTCAAACAGGGAAAAACCTATTTTCTGTCAAGTTTCTGGTTTCTGGGATAAAGTCTATGATTCTACCTCAAAATTTTTGTCTTTAGCATTGTGATGTTTGGAACTAGAGAATGCCTAGGATATCAATATTTGGTATGCTGTTTAGGTTCTTGACACATCTTTACACATGAACCTTGGAATGACTGAAGGAATAGGACAGGACTGGAAATTACTGACAAGGATGTCAGATAATTTTCACATCAAAACCCTAAGTCTTCAGAGTCTCCTAGTCTATGAGGAAGTTGCAACAGGCACCAAGATCTGATTAAAAGCAGCAAGAGACTATTTCACTGGTCACTACTCAGAGTTGTTTCCTTGTTGTTGAGTTCTTGCCATGCAAAGTAAATTTCTAAGGACCGTGTCTGGGCCACAGATTCAGCTTTACTGCAGTCCTGTCTATTCAATATGCACAATGACTTTGCCCATTTTAACCTTCATCATATACACCTAATAACTTTTCCTTTCTTTTTCTTTTTTGGCCACACCATACAGCGTATGGGATCTTAGTTCTCTGACCAGGGATCAAACCTGCACCGGCTACAGTGGAAGCACAGAGTCTTACCCACTGGACCACCAGGAAGCCTAACTTTTCCTCTTTGAGTGTTGCATATGCTCTGATCCTTCAAAAGTTACATAATAATACTGTAGAGGGCCTTTAATGATATTGCTAAGGTTGGGTCTTGATAGTGGTGTTTCTGCTTCCAAGTGTAAACTTTGAAGATCATTCTGAGGATGTTGCCTGGCAACTCAGCGTGGTGGTGGTAATGGTGGGTTATCATCCTGATTCTGTGAGGATCAAGACTCAGGTAACATGGTATCAAGTGGGGTTCAAACCAAGGTTTCCTTTTCTCTAGTGTCCCTTGGAGTGAGGGAGAAGGAGAAGTAAAATGAATAATAAAACATGGGTGACCATGATGACTTCAAGTGTGGAGATTATTTTGCGAAGAAGAAAGCCATATCTGAAAGATGCAAGATTATTTCTGAAGGAAAAAGTGAAAATGCCACTTAAATTATAGGATTTGCAGGAACAAATGGTTTGTATTTAATACACATCATATATTTTACATACTTATTGGTCCTGGTTTCATCTAATAACTCAAAGTGTATTTTCCCATGAAAATTTACTAGGTTTCTTTCTGAATTCCCCACCAGGAGAGTACCTGACTATTGTAAACTAGGGAGGTGTTCCCAAACAAAAGTTTATATGAAGTTGGTGAGAGTGTGTTCCACCCTTTCAAGTTCAACATCTGTGCTGCTGTGAAATCAGAACTGTGTCTTAAGTCCAGACTTGAGGGCACAGGATTGGGAGTGGAGGAGAAGACTCTTTTTAGAATAACTGGACCAGTGAAAACACTGATTCTTGCTCTATCTGGTTACAGTGTGTAGCTTACAGCCCTGATCCTGCCCGGAAACCAGCATTACCCAGTTGCTGTCCTTCCAAAAGCCAGTTCTTCTGCCCTACTGACCCTGAATTCTAGCAATTTCCTGATAAATACCCCTAGTCATCTTTGGTCCTGGTTCCCATCTATGCCAGAGTGGGCCCTTTCCAGATGCACTGGTATATTCAATAAGTCAGAGTATGTGACTTGAGAAGACAGGGTCTTCATTGAATCCTGCAGAAAACAGGAGCAAACCACCTCCATCACTTGATCTGTCATGCACTTCCCTTTAATAATAATGAAAATGATGATGTTGAGAATATTCTTTTATGATATATATTCTAGTGTTCATCTAATATGCATCTTGTTTTGATGCTAATCTTATAGAACTCTGTAATTAGTTCCATTTCACAGATGGGGACACTCAAAGAGCTTCAGTTGCATGTCCAAGGTCACAACAGGTAATAAACAAAATAAATGAACTAAACTCAGCCCTGTCTTCAACACTTGTGTTTTTCTCTCTGTCAAAAGCGATACAAATGCTGTACTGTTTTGTTGTTTTTGTTTTTAACAGACTAAGATAAACATTCCTAAGGAATATCTCTATTGTCATTGAGTAGCAACTTCACTGAAATCTCTAGTGTGGTTGAACAATGAATAGGATCCTCTTATTGGGGTCTTTCAGAATAGCTCTCTTACCTGAAAATAGAAATAAATCTATAAAAAACACTTCAGATGGATGGAGCAAGCTGTATGAACACCAGTTTTAACATTGGCTCAAAAACTAAAATATTTCTCATGCTTTTGTTCAATTGATGATTAAGCAAATTGCATTGGATATCCATGTTTGAGTCAATAGTGATTTTTGAAACATTTTTATATTCTTATATAAAAGTCTTAAGTCCACATTATTATAATATATCAGGGTTGGTCACCAAATGCGTAAATACTGAGTGCAGCTGTAGAATTTAATAAAGCCCAAAGTTTGAGCTAGCAAATGAAAAATTATATATTATTGGAAACTTGTGCTCAAAGTTGAAATGTGAAGGAAATATTTTAGCACTATCACAATATTACATTGCAATCATTATTTAATTTATCTCCTCTGAAATGACTTAGGGGAAGTGCTCGCAAAGCCCTATTTACCTCAGCCAGGAAGTAAAGCAATGGTCAGCAAATGAATGAAGTCATGGAGCACTGACAATGCCACCATTGTAAGGGCAGCTCAGGGTATTGTTTGATGTCGACCAAGTGAGGACTAAGCATCGGGAAGTTTGTATTTCAACTTAACAAAAGGGCAGGGCCAGAGCAATAATACAAAACTAGCTTTTATTTTTTTCCTTTTAATTGAAAGTGTCCAACTTAAATGCACCTGGAAGAAAAGAATGTCTTAGTAAACTATGAAGATTTTGGAAAAACAGGTTTACATTTTAAACACAGATCTTCAATAAATAGCATTTAAAACTTAGCTATAAGCATAAGCTACATAAATATTCATAAATGCTATGTATCATTCATAAATATATGTACACGTATAAGTGATTTATATATTCACCAATTTTTCCAGGAGAAACTTCAAGCACTCCTAAGCAACCTGTGCATTTCAATTGTCACTTTGAACTTTGAAACAAAGGCGAGACTGTAAAACCAGTTTATAAAAAGTATTATGAGATACCACAACTGGCATTTTTATGACCTTATTAAACTACATTCAAGTGGCATAAATTATATGTAATGAAAGTGAGAAGGATCTCTGACCCGATTTTAATATTGGACGCATGCTTATTAGTTTGAGTTTTTTTCTGAATAGAAACCTTTTCTCAAACTTTAGCAGTTGATATTATGTGGAAGTCATAAATGTCAGATTACATTACACCATTTTGGTTCATAGAATTGCACAGCCATTAAGTTACTGGAGAGTAATGAGCAGGTCTTCTCACAAAGTAAAGCCAAAGGTGTTAATTTAGATTTGAAACATTCCACCTCATTATAAAAGCCAAATTAATTTGCCATGTGTAGAAGCAGCAAAAACTAATATTTGAAATGTGAAAGACCTCCTTTTTGCAGGAGAATGATAGAAAGGAGCATTACGAAGTTTCTATTTCTGAAGAGTAGGCATACGGGTCCCTCAGAGGTTAATTATTAGGTGTTATAGAGTCTCTTATTAGGAATTTCTATTCAAAAAGTTGAATTGATAGAATGAGTTCAATGTTAATAAAGAAAAGACATCTGGTGCCTTAGTTTGAAAATATGTAGACTTAAACATAAATGTAAAGTTAGCCTATTTTATCTCCTTCAATTTTTATAATATATTATGAAAGAAGGTACTTTTATGTGGTCATAAAGATTTTGTTTAGGCATTAGTCACAAAATCTGAAAAAGATAAAAGGAAAAAGCCCACTAATTTAGAGAACTATAGAAACAAATCATAGAGCACCTTCAAGTGTCCATTAATTAAGGCCAGGCCAAATGAAGAATACCTTCAAACATAAAAAAATGAAGATACTACACACAAAAAATGTCAAAACGACAGCCTTTACTAACCTAGACAACATATTCAACAATGGCAAAGTGATAAGAAGAATAATGTTGAATTGGCTTATCATTTTTTAAAATGTGAGAAAAGCTGAACTACAAAAAGCCAATTATGAAAGAAGGGTAGTTCAGAGTACCCCAGCCCAGAGACCGACAAAAATACCAATTTTGGTGTCTACAGAATCAAGCATACAGAATGGTCACCTGAAGAACCCTCAATGAAGTTGTTCTGGTCAGGATAGCAGGCATTACCGAGGCATTAATAAAGACTCCACAGAGATTCCAAGAATCTCCTATGTGTTCTTAGCAATAAAGGCAGCAGGCAGTGATGGTAGTCCCTGAGAAGCTGAGAAAGGGAGGTTGTGAAGAATCATTTAAATTTAGAGTAAACGGCAGCTTTAGTGTCTTTGGTTTCTATTTTGCTTTCTAGCTCAGAAGGCACTTTACATCCTCAGAGAAACCACTCCAACTGACAGATGTTTATATTTTATTCTCCATATTAGGACACAGATTCAAAGAGGGTAGATCAGCTACCAAAGATTACTCAACTAGTTAATATCTAAGACATTTATAGATTATCTGGCAATGTCTGTCTCATCTCGATTTAAGTGCCTCCAGCAAGGATATTTCATGATTTCTTGGGAAAGCTTACTTCACTGATGAAAAAAAAACAAAACAAAACTGTGTAATAAACTTCCTGTGATATTTTTAATATCAAATCTTTTTGGTTTCTAACATGGCATTGTGGATCAATAATAATAATAACTAAGTATCATTTTAGAGTTTGCAAATTGTTTAAATAACTAAGTTAAAACATATAAGATTGCAACTTCTGCTTTCACACTGCAATAACTTTTCAAAAACATACAAGCACCTTGCATTTCTCTCTTAACGTTCCCACGGATTCAGATTCTTCAATCTTCTCTAGATCCTGTTTTCACATCTTTTTAAATGGGGTTTCAACTATAGGGATAATATTCCAGAAACACTCAGAGCAAAGTGGAAAACAAAAGAAGAAGAGGGACAGAGTAGGTTGAACAGATACAGAGAGGAGGAAAGAAGGTCGAGAATTAACAAATCACCCATGGTTGCCATAACAGATTATTGCAAACTGGTGGCTTACAACTACAGAAATTTATTTTTAAATAAAATACTTTTTTCAGTAAAATAAAGGGGGGAATTGGTTTCTTTCTGAATAAAAGGATAACCATCTTAAAATCATACTTCAAAGGCATGTCTGTCAATTTATCCAATAGTTTCTAAAGGTAGGCTGATATGGGACTCCCCTGGCAGTTCATGCTTCCACTGCAGGGGCACGGGTTCAAACCCTGGTTAGGGAACTAAGATCCCCACACACCGCATGGAGCAGTCAGAAAAAAAGACACAAACAAACAAAACAAAGGCTATTAAAAATCAAGTAATTAATTTTTTAAAAAGTAGGCTGGTATAATCAGGATTATAATAAAGATTAATGGCATTTAAAGAGGGCTTACTAATTTACCAAATAATATAACGTTGTAAGCTACCAGTTTTCAGTTCTGGGATCCAGGAGTCTGAAATCAAGGTGTCATTCCCTTCCAGGATTTGCTTCCTTCTGAAAGTCACGGTGGTTGTAGGCAACCCTTAGTGTCCCTCGGCTCATAGATACATCGCTCCCGTCTGCCTCCATGTTTGCATCACCTTTTTCTCTGTGTCTCTATGGGTCTTTTTTGTCTCTTACAAGGATACTCATTGGACTTGAAGGCTACCCTAATGCAGTTTAATTTCATCTTGACTCTTAACTAATTACCTCTGCAATAACCCTATTTCCAAATAAGGTCACATTTTGAGGTTCCAGGTAGGCATGAATATGGAGGGGACACTGTTGTATCTACTACAAGGAGATAAAGTTTCTGAGAGCCTCATACTTGTCCTCATCCTCAGGCACAAGGTGATTTTAAAAATGACTGAAATGAGCAAATAGGTTAAATTGAAATTTTGGTGTCTTAAAGACAAGAGAGAAAGAGAGAGAGAGCTTGGAGATATGATGTTTCTATCCAGAACCTTGATTTCAGAACTTTAATGGTGGCTTTAGCGGTAAAGAACCCACCTGCCAACACAAAAGACATGAAGGGTGCAGGTTTGATCCCCTGGTCAGGAAGATCTCCTGGAGGAGGATATGGAAACTAACTTTAGTATTCTTGCCTAGAGAATCCCATGGACAGAGAAGCCTAGTGGGCCACAGTCCACAGGGTCACAAAGAGCTGGAAACAACTGAGGTGACTTAACACCCATGCACTATGATTTTCATTAGTACAGATGATACAGTTTCATTGAGGAGCTTGGTGCTCAGGGTGGAGTTTTCAGTGAGGTGCTCACTATTCCATTGAAAGTCACTAGAGACTCAGTCACAGCACATGAAGAAGGATCAAAATGAAATGAAGGAAGGGTAATACTGAACATATGGAAGCAATGCAGTGATTCTATTAAGAATGACAGATAAATGCCAGGGGGATTGCAAATCCATCACCCAGTTTTCAGTGATATATGAAGAACAGAGACTCTAAAACTCTGATCATTTATAAGTGATGTTTCCCCCTGTGTCTAGATTCCCTGAGGACCTTGGCTAACAGGACAGAATGTCAGTGGAAATGGATGTGTGATCTTAGAAACTTCAGTGAATTTAGGGAATAGGAAAAAAGAGGTAAAATTGGTGCTCAGAACCCTGATTGAGAAAAATGTGGGTGTCAAACAGCTGAAACAGATTTTCTGGACAGATCTTATAAGGGAGATTGGTTTTAAGTCTGAGACCTAGATGATACATAAAGGTGGATATGGTTGGGATCACTTGTCTATGGGAGAAGATATGAATTCTGTGGATGTCTGTCTTTCATAAGAGGTAGGCAGCAGAAGGAAAGAAGTGCTAGTAGTTACAAGAGAAGGGCTAAGAGTCAGAGTCTAGAGGAGGAATGGCATTTATTGGCCTCTACTTCCTCATTATGGAGCTGGCTAACCTCAAGTTTACCTCAACTTCTCTAGAGAGTTGGCATTGCTGTAAAATCATTCAAGCCTAGGATGATGGTGGAACTCAGGCATCAAAACCACCCATTTCCTCTTCTGTTTCTCACCAAATCATTGTTGTTGCAGAACTAGAGTTCAGAGAAAACAACACAACAAATTAGAGCAAGCTTATGAGAAACTTTTTAAAATTTTATTTTAAAATGCTACCTGTAGCATGTACACCTAGAAAAAAACATATATCGTAAGAACTCCTTCTTCATCCTCAGATGGAAAGTCACCAGAGTCCTTCCATCCTTTAATAGCTGATTTTTTAAATGACCGTTGCTCAAGCCCAAGGGGTGCTATCATCAGCCCGAGTATCATGGAACTCTAATAGATGCTTCAGGTTCATTCAAGGCAAAACCTTTTTTTTTTTTTTTACCAAAAAAGAAAGATAGGTTTGCAACCTTACTATTCCCAGAAATGTCTTCCTTCTATTCTCCTGTGTGCTCAACACACCAAGGTTTTCTGATGCTTTTCTTAAAAGTATGAAAGAGGGTTGTGTGCGTATTACTTTCTCAGTTATATTTGACTCTTTGTGACTCCATAGACTGTAGCCCACCATGCTCTTCTGTCCATGAAATTCTCCAGGCAAAAATATATTGGAGTGGGAAGCCATGCCTTTCTCTGGGGATCCTCCCAACCTTGTGATCGAACTCAGGTCTCCTGCATTGCAGACAGACTCTTTACCATCTGAGTCATTGGGGAAACCACATGAAAGTGTTTAATGTGTGTTCAGTAATATATGTGAAATCACCCCCCTCCCCAAGTCTGACCTAGAAGCAGGATAAACTGTCTTCTGATCTACATAATCTGCCATAGGATAAAAGTATATTAAAGATGCAACTGCTCGCTCTGAATGTTCGCAAGAATGAGAAGTGAAACACTGTGAACTCAAAGCAAATTAAGTGCTTGGCTTCAGATAAAGAATAAGTTAAGAGTGGAACAGACGTGCGTGCTCTAGGCTGTTACCGAAGAGTGAGTCACCCGCACACTGGAACTGTTTCCTGAAACCTGCTATGCTATTGAGGCTATATCATTCACCCGCCTTAGGGCGGCCAGCCTTCTCAGCATGCTCTGCATCTCCAGCATATAAAGGCAAAATGGGACTTCCTTGGTGGTCTAGTGGTTAAGAATCTGCCTGCCAATGCAGGGGACATGGGTTGGATTCTGGTCTGGGAAGATCCCACATGTCTTGAGAGAACTAAGCCCTTGCACCACACTACTGAGCCCACAAGCTTCAGAGCCGCGACCAGAGACGCGCCCCGCCCTGGTGCACCCCAGTTAGAGAAAGCCCAAGCAGCAGTTAAGAAGCAGCGCAGCCAAAAATAAACAAATAAATGTTTCTTAAAAAAGCAAAACAACTGCACATGGTTTTTCATTCATTTATTCCACAATAAAATTTCCGGACTGTATTATTAATGGTTTCTGTGATTGCAGAAAGGAGTTGAAGGGAAATAGCACCTGGCCTCGCAGAGCTTTCTCTTGCATCCAGCCATCCAACACATACCCAGTGAATATCCATCAAGCACCATTCTACGTGCTTGAGATATGGCAGTGAACAAAACTAAAATCCTTTCCACCCTAGAGCTTATAATCCTTTACAGGAAAATAAACAACAGATGTGTCATAAATATGTAAATTTTACAGTATATTTGAATATGTTGTGTGATGAAAAGAGAAAACTAGATCAGGATAAAGAGGGATCCGCAAGAGGAAGGACCAAAAGAGGCAGTAGCACGGTGAAAGTTGCAATTTCAAGTTAGAATGGTCAGGGTAGACTCCACTGAAAAGAGAGATTTGGGCACATACCTGGAGGAAGAGTGTTCTTTTTTTTTTTTTTTTCCATTTATTTTTATTAGTTGGAGGCTAATTACTTTACAATACTGTAGTGGGTTTTATCATACGTTGACATGATTCAGCCATAGATTTACACGTATTCCCCATCCCGATCCCCCCTCCTACCTCCCTCTCCACCCAATTCCTCTGGGTCTTCCCAGTGCACCAGGCCCGAGCACTTGTCTCATGCGTCCCACCTGGGCTGGTGATCTGTTTCACTATAGATAATATACATGTTTCGATGCTGTTCTTTTGAAACATCCCACCCTCGCCTTCTCCCACAGAGTCCAAAAGTCTGTTCTGTACATCTGTGTCTCTTTTTCTGTTTTGCATATAAGGTTATCATTACCAGCTTTCTAAATTCCATATATATGTGTTAGTATGCTGTAATGTTCTTTATCTTTCTGGGCTTACTTCACTCTGTATAATGGGCTCCAGTTTCATCCATCTCATTAGAACTGATTCAAATGAATTCTTTTTAACGGCTGAGTAATATTCCATGGTATAAAGAGTGTTCTTTTAATTATCTGTAGTATGAAGATTCCAAGCTGACAAAATAGCTGATTCAAAGACCCCCAAGGCAGAAGCATGCCGGGTTGGAGGAGGGGCAGAGTCTAGATTAGCCTACTATCTTGTAAATGAAAGAGAAAATGTACTCTACCTGGATGCGTTTTTCTAAACTATACCAATAAGTGCTAGGTCATTTTTACATATGTAAGATTCACTCATTTTAGAAGATGAACTGATTTCTTTGGGAAGTATGGAATTAATATGCTACCATATCTAAAACCTCTTTTTCTTCAGTTTTAACATTTGAGTCTTCCAATGCAGACTTCTAATGAGTCTTCCATGCTTGGCTCTTAATAGTAATGTCCCATACTTTCTATAGTTCCCTTCAGTAATTTTCTTTATCATCTATATAAATAAACATCTCAGCCTCTTCCTTCCCATGACAATGTTCAGACATTTTGATTCAGCTATGAAAGCAATTCTCTACTCCTGATGTTAATCTAGACAGGAATTGACATCAAAACAGGGAACTCACAGAGGCTATATTAATGAACAGATAGAGCTCTGGTCAGGACTTTTATCACCACCATACAATGACCATTTTACATGCACAGTGATCTAACATAATGTCGGCTTGTGCTAGAACCCGGTTCTTCTTTCAACCACATGGAGAGTTTTAGCAGTATGTCTGACTCTTCAATGAAAAGAATATTTTGAAGAATGAAATGGGTTAATCAAGAAATCCATAATACCCTTGTTGGGTATCTTTCACAGCCACTTATAAAATACCCAGCTACTGTCAAGGATGAGAGTTTTAAACTTGGAAATTAGAGCAAAACAAGCAAATTGTCAAGAAAAGATTAAGATTTATACTTTGTTTCACAGTAGAATGTCTTCACTTTTACCACCAGGAAAACCTACATCTTGGGCCACTTTCACTCTGTGAGGAAATTTCACAAGACTGTGATTTCAAGTATCCTCTAAATTCAAGAACAATTTAGTCACTGAACTTCTACTGTTTCTCTGTAGAATGCAAGGCAGTGGGAACCGAGATCTTTGCTTTAATATCGCAGCTCAGCAGATGTGTAAATCTTGAAGGGAAAATGAATTCCAAGTGCCTGTCAACCACTTTTTCAATCCAGAATGCAAGGTAGAAGAGACATGTCTTTAAACCAAGAGCTGATGGTTTCCCTTGCACACCTGTGTGGAAGGAGGCTCTTACATAGCGGTGGTTCACGCTCAACATCTGCTCCTTTCATTGAACTGAGCTGTAAATTGAAATTCCATTGCAATGTTTTTAGAACTAGTTGAAGTAAGGAGACTGTCAGAAATCCTCTTTAAACTCACCCTTATCCAAACAGGAAACTGACCCTTGGCCCCTGAATGTAACAGTACACCAGTGGAAATTTCATTATCCCTGTTTCAGCTGAACTAAGTGAAAATTAATTGTGTAATTATCTGGATGAGCGCATGTGTAAAATTTTACAATGTGCCAGTTAGATTAAGTAACGTGTTAGTGGCGTGGTTTAGTGCAGAGTCAAAGCTGTCCTATAAAAATGGAATCAAAAAATCCAACAAGATTGGAAGGAAGAAAAAAAATATATGTCAGAACAAATACTTAACATGAGAAGTAAGGTTAGGCTTAATTCCATAACCTGATGAAAATCTTACCCTCCAGACCGTAGGTGAATCTGGCAGGGATGAAAAGGGTGAGAGTGTGTGTGTGTGTGTGTGTGTGTGTATGTGTGTGTGTGCATGCGTGCAGCGTGCATAAGCAGGCACACATATGCACACATGGGACATGTTTTAAATGACTTCTCAAGTTATTGTCATTTTAAATGAAGTTACTACTAAAATATTTAACCTGCCTGCTATTGTATTTTTCATATATAGTTTCCTTCATCAACCACATTGGATAATGCAAGCTCTATTCAGTATATGGAATTATTTGCCTCAGAGACACTGTGCTCACCTGTTCAATAAGCCACTCTGACTTTCCTTCTGGAATTAATTCTTCAAATGATAAGATAAATGCTGCATCCTGACTTGAGATCATTTCTTTAAAATATATAGGCAAATCATGAACTGGCTTTAACATCAAATGCATAGGGAATTTGGATTTTAAGTTTTATTCGCTTTGATAAAGATTTTAAGGGACATTTTTCCCGAGAGTTTGGCCTCCCCCCTAAAAAAATATTGCTTTATGGAGACAATTTCCATTTCAAAGTCTCTGAAATGTTTAGATAGTAGAATTTCTGGATGAAAGATACAACTTGGGTAGACACTCTTTGAAAGTAAGGACCATCTTTAAACAACATTTAAATAGTGCATTGATTTCTTGGAGAAGGGAATGACTACCTACTCCAGTATTCTTGCCTGGAAAATTCCATGGACAGAGGAGCCTGGAGGGCTACAGTGCATGGGGTCACAAAGAGTCCAATACAACTGAGTGACTAACAGTTGAAACCTTAGCAATTCCGAATGTCAGATTTCACAATGTCTGTGCTGTTTTGGCAAATGCAGATACTAATTTATGTATCTTGCCAATGAAACCATTCTCCTGTTTTTCTCATTCTTTATACTACACATTGTCTCCATAAAGCTATGTTAATGGTAAAAGTCTGCAGAGATTTTTCCTCTACAACTCCCCTGAAAAATGAAAGTTGCACTAGACAAAAATAGTAATGTTCTCAAAGAAAATATGTGTTTCAACATTTTTTTTAATCTCAGTTTAATATAATGTCATTAGATGTTTGTACTTTGGATTACCAGTGCTTTAAAGGATTGTGAGTACTTTAAGAAAGTTGTAAAAATATGTATATGTGCAGCAGAAAACATTCTAATGTGTATAAACATGATTAAAAGGAAGAAAGCACTGATGTGATTGTAGCCCAGAGGTAAAGAGTACACCTGCAATGCAGGAGACTCTGGTGGATCCTGGGTCGGGAAGATCCCCTGGAGAAGAAAATGACAATCCATTCCAATACTCTTGCCTGGGAAGTCCCATGGACAGAGGAGCCTGGGAGGCTATAGTCCGTGGGGTCGCAAAGAGTCTGGCGTGACTTAAGGACTAAACCAGGACCACCACCATCGTGATTTATAGATCAGACCAGTCAAAGGACATTTTAAAATATTTGAGACAACTCAAAGGGAAGAGGAGAATTTCAGATCAGGGAGTATTAGTCTCACAATGAGAAAGAGACTCTGGTATGAAATTTATATTTTACTGTAGACTACTGATTAGGAAGGCTTTAGTACTGGACGTTTTTCTCTGAGTAAGACACAATGCCTTCCTGCAGCAGCGTTGGTTTTAACATGTCAGGAGTTGGTGGGGAGGGGCTATTGTTTGTCAAACAAAATGGCAACTGGGATGTGTCCTTGAGACCCCCGGAGCCCAGGGCGGCACTGCTGTCTGGGTCCCACGTCACAGGCCGCATCAGTCAGCACACCCACGTCACAGAGGCAAGCCTGGCCTGGGAACTCCTTTGTGCCTTTCAAGAAACAGTGAGAATCAGGAGCATCTATTCAAACTTGCATATATACACACTTATATATACACACACACATATATAATATTAAACATATATTAAATTTTTTCAGTTGTAATTGTCTTGACTTTAGAGTAATGAAATTTTAAAAATATTTTAATTCTTAACTTTATAACTAATTTGAAATGAATACCTTAAAATGCAATGTTTTTATATATTCCAAGAAGAGCTTGGAATATAGTTTCCAGCACTGAACCAGTTATATTTTTAAATTATATTTTATTCTTACTGATTACAATCAAGACCATTTTTATTACCATGGAATTGAAGTCTTACCAAAGAAAGACATCTTTATTCTTTATTAACGTATTATTTATTCTAATTCTTTATTACCACAGAAAGAAATCTTAAAGCCCCCCTTGTCCATTCTACAGGTGTGAAAACTAAGCCCTAAGGAATTCCTCCTCTCCTTGTGCAGTCTTAACTAATCCAGGTTTCTGGTTGTGTGTAGGTTCCCCCACCTCCAATAGGATAAGAAATAAATACGTGAGGAAATGGCAAACCACTCCAGAATTCTTGCCTGAAGAATTCCATGGACAGAGGAGTCTGATGGGCTACAGTCCATGGGGTCACAAAGACTGGACATGTCTGAGTGACTAACTTTCACTTTCACTTTCATTTAATAAGTCAGATGACAGGTTTAATAGACAAGAGGAGGAACATGGGATTTAAAGCCAAGACAACCTAGGTTCAAATCCTTGTTCCCTGTCTTGCTTTTTGTGTGACTCTGAGTGTGTAACTTAACCTCTCTAAACTTCAGAATCTCTCTTTTGGTAAGTGGCATCTACTCCACTTGGTAGTTGCGAGCATCAAGTTAAACAGTATAAATGGAGCTACCTGGTACCTGATGGACAATAAAATTCAACTGTTTAAGGAGAAACTTTCAAAGTCAGTTTATTATATTTATGGTCAAAAGCATATGAAAAAATCTTTGAGAGAAATCAGGGAGGAAATCAGGCTAGCAGAAATTTCCTTCCTAATAAGATTTAGCATCCATATCCCCTATAAAACATGTTTATTCAGTGTGCTAGCAAATTTTCATTTGGGCATTTGGAGAACAGAGAGAGAGAATAACCTGATAACTCAGGAGGAAAATGTATGTGAAGAAAAGATGTATATGCCCATTTCATTATGATTTATTATTTGTACCCCCATTTGATTCCTCAGTGAATTTTGCATGGCAATGTTATTATGTTTTTATTTCTTATTTTGGAAATGTGCATTACATTTTTAATGTCACAAATGGTAGAAAGCTTTGAATTCTCTTTTTGTCAAAAGCTGATCTGCACTGCAAGACCACATATCCTGCAGAACTTCAGGAAAACCCTGGGAAACAAAGGGTATACAAAGTACAGAGAACCGGGTCCACGTGTGAGAGACAAACACAAGAACTCCCTACTCAAGCGATGGTGCAGCGAGGGGGCAGGGAAGCAGGCTTCCTCTCACTAGGCAGTAAAAGTGAGCATCAGATTTGCTCTCATTGCTTGTGGAATTTGTGAAATACTTTATTTTTTATGTTTTTTAAAACTTTATTTATGTGTTTATTGGCAGCACTGCATAGCCTTTGGAATCCCAGTTCCTCCACCAGGGATCAAATCGGTGCCCCCTACATTGGAAACAAGAAGTCTTAATCACTGAACCACCAGAGAAGCCCCTGTGAAGTACTTTATTGCAAAGCAGAGGGAGGGAGAATTATTCATGGTGAGAGCCCAAGAAATGGAATAATAGAGTTTTTGAAACTGATTTCAAGTCAGCATTCACTTTTCTTTAAATACAAAAATAGGCTACTCCTCCCTACCGTGGGGTCATTCATTCATTATATAGCTCTTACAAGTGCAGCACGGGTAAAACCTAACCCTTTCATTTATGGAGATTTCATTCTAGTAGAGACAGACAGACAGTAAATAAATACAATACTAGATGTTGAGTGCTATGAAGAAAACCTAAGCCTACTGAAGGTGACAGAGGCAGGGGGAGTACAATGTTGTCAAGGGTGGTCAGCGAAGCACTTTCTCATAAGCTCTCAAGTGCATAGTCTCAAACTTACTCTGACAATTCCCTGCTGGCTCAAGCAGTAAAGAATCATTTGTCAATACATAAGATGCAGGAGATGCAGGTTCCATCCCTGGGGTCAGGAGGATCTCCTGGAGTAAGAAAAGGCAACCCACTCCCATGGACAGTGGGGTCTGGTGGGATTCGGTCCATAGGGTCGCAAAGATTCAGACACGACTGAGCACACACCCATACCACACCTCAAAAACTTCTAATGTGAACTATTTTATGGTATACTAGAAAAGTTACTTACTTCATTAGTTTTTATTGATTATAATTTCTACTTAATAGACCTATGTCCTTCATTTCTGTATCAGTCAGTAAGCTTGTTATGCGTGAAAGGCACTGTGCCTGTATCTCAGCCAAAAGTGGAGTCCCATGGAAAGATCCCAAACAGGAAGAACCAGAAGGAGAGGTATTCCTTTGAAAAAATGGGGACTGGGCGATGTAAAATAATACAGTTACCAAAGCTAAAAATAAACGACAGAGTATCTGATCTTCGAAAACATAACATATTTTCCTGGAGAACAGAAATCTAAGACAGCAAAGGGAATTCTTTTCCTTACTGTCCCACTTTTATCCCAAAGATCTGAGGGAGCCAAATGAAAATTTCCTGGCTTCCTGGGGCAATAAAATAATCTTGGTCTTCTTGTGAAACCACATTAGTATGAAGAGGGAACAGAGGCCCTTTGAGCACTCCTAAGTGCTGTGTAAGCTGCATTTTTCCCCAGGAACTCAATACTTTGTTTATTTGCAGAGTTGTGCTATGAATGCACGGGGGCCCAAATGGCCCAGGTGACACACTCAAGTCTGAACACTTATGACAGAAAAACTCTCAATTAAATGCTTGTTCAAGAGCCAGGAGAGATGCATCAATTACTATTGCTTTTTTCAGAGATGTTGATGAGAAAGAAAGTGGCATTTCTAAAATGTCCTTAGAAAGATCCAGTTGACTGAAGCCCTGGATGATCTGAGCCAAGGTTTCCTTCGCCTTTACCAGCTTCAAGCTCCTAGATCAGTAAGATCACTGACTTTCCCGTTAAGAAGGACAGTAAGTCTAACTTTTAAGTGACTGCATTGTGAGTGCATGCCTGAGCACCTAAGAGAGAGATGGGGTTCTTGGGCCAATAATAGAACTTCGTGGGAGGGAGAAAAGTTTCTTTTATTTTAAAGCTGCTCTATAGAGGGACACTTTATATACCAAATGCAGTAAGATCAAGTGGTCAGCTGCAGGAAGTATGTGGATTACTTACCTCCTCAGAAACCTCTATATGAATAGACACAGTCACTGGTGTTACTTAGAATCTGGCCTCTATTACTTAGGGCCAGGGTTACCAACCTACCTTCATTCTTTTCTTGCTACAATGTTGGAGTTGAAGGTTTAACTATAATAACATTTTGCTAATGTATTTAGTGCCTGTAACAAAACTAAATTGATAGCCCACAGAGCAGGGCCCTGTTAATAAAAAGATATTGATGTTCTCTCTTCCAGTCCTGCTGCTTGAAAATCATTCACAAAGATGTGAGGATTCCACAACGTCCACTGGGCCACTGGAGGTATGGGGCTTTGGAAAGGGCGGTAGATAGGGTTCCAAGTCAACTCTCTTGTTTATGATGAAACCCAGCTTCAGTGCTACCCTGTCCTACCTGTCACCTCTCTCTAGTCACCCTGTCCATAACTAGCTGTAATTTCTTAACAAAGGCTTTTCCTTTTCCCGAGGCACTGTGTCTTCCAAGGAGGGCCATGCAGATGCATCCAAACGCCCCCAACAGTCATAGCTCTGAACACGTTGCCCTGTTTCAGGTGTGAAGCATGGTGATTCAGTACTTTTGCAGATTATATTTCGTTATAAGGACATTATAGGTAATTACAAGAGAGTGGGTAAAATTTCCTGTGCTGTGTGGTAAATCCTTATAGCAAATGTTCACCTATTTTATGTGTAGTAGTTTTTGTCTGTTAATCCCAAACCTCTAATTTGTCCCTCCTCCCCAACTTCCTCTCCCATTTGGTAATCACAAGTTTGTTTTCTATGTCTGTGAGTCTGTTTTTTTTTTAACTTGGGAAATATTATTTTATATATAGAAGTATAGTTGATTTGTAATGTGTTAATTTTAGATGCACAACAAAGTGACTCAGTTATACGCACATAGAGATCTATTTTTTTCAAATTCTTTTCCCTTAAAGGTTATTATGAAATATTATGTATTACTTAATACATAATATTATGCTGTTCTATACAGTAGGTCCTTGTAGGTTATCTGTTTTATATATAGTATTGTGTATATGTTAATCCCAGGTTTTGATTTTGTGTATACATTCATTTGTATTACTCTTTAGAGTCTACAAATAAGTAATATCATATAGTATTTGTCTTTCTCTATCTGACTTATTTCACTGAGCATAATACATGTTGCTGCAACTGGCAACGTGTTCATTCTTTTTTATGGCTGAATAATATTCCACAGCACACACATATATAGGTAGATATAGGTATGTATACATACGTGTGTGTGTGTGTGTGTATAGCACATCTTCTTTATCCACTCATCTGTCGACGGGGACTTGGGTTGCTTCCATGTCGTGGCTATCAGAAGTAGTGCTGCTCAGACCGTTAGGGTGCTTATATCTTTTCAAATTAGTGTTTTCATTTTTTCTGGTTATACACCCACGAGTGCTTCCCTGATGGCTCAGTGGTAAAGAATCTGCCTGCAAAGCAGGAGATGCAAAAAACTGGTTCAGTCCCTAGGTCAGGAAGATCTCCTGGAGGAGAAAATGCTGTCTACTCCAGCATCTTTGCTTGAAAATCCCTGTGGACAGAGGAGCCTGGCAGAGTACAGTCCAAAGGGTCACAAAAAGTTGGACACGACTGAGCGACTGAGCACAGTGCGTATCCAGGAGTGGAGCTGCTGAATCATACAGTACTTCCATTTTTATTTTTTAAGGAACCTCTATACTATCTTCCATAGTGGCTGCATCAATTTGCATTCCCATCAACAGTGTATGAGTGTTCCCTTTGCCTCACATCCTCTCCAATATTTGTTATATTGTTATGATAGCTATTTTTTTATGCTGCAACTTTGTTGAATTCATTTATTATTTTGTTAACTATACTTTTGCTTTGCTTTTTAATAGCATTTTGGTGGAATCTTTAGGGGTTTCTTACTTATAAAATAATGCCACCTGGGGACAGAGGTAATTTTATTTCTTCTTTTCTAATTCATATGTCTTGTATTTGTTTTTTCTGCCTAATTTCTCTAGCTGGAATTTTCAGTACTATGTCAAAACCTTATGGTAGAAGTAGGCATCCTTGCCTTTTTCCTGATATTAGAGGAAAAGCTTTCAATTTTTCCCCATTGAGTATGATGTTTGTTGTGGGCTTTTCATATATGGCTTTTATTATGTTGAGGTAATTTTTTTCTATTCCTAATTTGTTGGCTATTTTTTATCATGAAATGAATTTTGTGAAATGCCTTTTCTGCATTGATTGAGACGATCAGATGGTTTTTTTCCTTCCTTTATTTTGTTAATATGGTATATTACATTGATTGATTTTTGCGTTGAGCCATTCTTGCATCCCAGGTATAAATACCACTTGGTTGTGGCATATGATCTTTTTTAATGTGCTGTTGAATTTGGTTTGCTAGTATTTTAAGATTTTTATATGAGGGATATTGGTTTATAGTTTTCTTGTTCTGTTGTCATCTGGTTTTTGTAACAGGGTAATGCTGGCCTTACTCAATGAGTTTGGGAGTGTTCCCTCCTCTTTGATTCTTTAGAATCATTTAAGAAGGTTTGGTGTTAATTGTTTTTTTAATATTTTGTAGAATTCCCTGATAAAGCTATCTGGTCCTTGGCTTTTATTTGTTGGAAGATTGTTTTAAATTGCTTTAATATCTTCACTAGTTATAAGTCTGTCCAGATTTTTTACTTCTTCATAATTCAGTCTTGGTAAATTGCATGTTTCTATGAATTTATCCATTTATTCTGAGTTATCCAATTTGTTGGCATGTAATTATTCTCAGTAGTCTCTTATAATCCTTTTTATTCTGTGGCATCAGTTGTAATGTCTCCTCTTTCATGCTTAATTTCAATTTATTTCTTTTTTTTCAAAGTCTAGCTAAGACTTTATCAGTTTTGTTGATCTTTCTGAGAAACGTTTCTTGGTTTTGTTAATTTTTTTTCTATTCTCTGTTTTATTTATCCCTACTCTAATCTTTATCATTTCCTTCCTTCTGCTGACTTGACCATCATGTTTTTATTAAGCTGTATTTATATGCTGAAATTTTAAATATCTTTACCTCCAGCTAAGCCTTTTCTTGGCAACCTCAGATGAACATGCTTGTCTGCTATCGCTTCAGTCATGTGTGACTCTTTGCAACCCCAGGTTGCAACCCCTTCCAGGCTCCTCTGTCCATGAGATTCTCCAGGCAAGAATGCTCCAGTGGGCTGCCATGCCCTCCTTCAGGGGATCTTCCTGACCCAGGGATCAAACCACATCTCTTACGTCTCCTGCTTTGGTAGGTGGGTTCTATACCACTAGTGCCACGTGGAAAGCCCTCAGATGAGCATATCAAGCCCAAGTACGGGATGTCTTCACAAGGATTCTCAGTACTAAGATATCTGAAGCCATGATTCTAAGCACATTACACCTATTTATTCATTTAATCCTTATAAGAATTTTAAGTAAATATTATTCATACCTTCCCCACTTTACAGAAGAAGAAATCAAGGTATAGAGAGATTCGATCACCTCCACAAGGCCACAGAGATAGCAGTAGCAAAGCTGCTGACATCATATTTGTCCTGAAGATTTTTTTCATGTTATTTTCCTGCCTGAAATGCCTTTCCCATTTTCAATTACTTACTCCCTAATTCCTGTTCATCTATAAGATTTAGCTCAAAGCTCCTTTTCCAGCAGGCCTTCCCTAACAACTCTACCAGTGCTGTCTGCCCAACTTGGCTGGTTAGCTCAGCCCTCCTTCATGCTTCCGTAACAACTCATGCATGTTCCCGTTGTTGACTTTTCCAGTTTCACAATTCATTCTGTTCATTTCTCTGCCCTTCCCACCAGAATCATGTGCTCCTTGAGGGCTGTGAGAGCACTCAGTCAATCTGAGATCCTCTGTCATGCAGTATGGTGACTGGCAAGATTATAAATTTAATGAACTTTTCACGTGTGAATAGACATGAAGAGAAACTAAAAATAAAGTATCATATGATGTCTATTAATAGATTAAATGTGCAAATACATAAGGAAAAGTGTGGATAAAATTTGCTGGATTATTAAGCAAATATTTATTAAATACCTGCTTTGTACCCAGCCCTGGTTACTTGCAGTGACTGACAACATAACAAACAATTGAAATATTTGAATTGAAAATAAGATCATTCCAGATTAATGTAATGATCCCTTAGCTGAGTCCCTTTGCTGTCTACCTGAAACTTGCAACTTTGTTAATGAGCCATAGTCTAATATAAAACAGCAAGTTTAATTTTAAAAAAGAAGCTCCAAAAACAAACAAAACAATGACAAAAAATAAAGCCAATATAGCAATTTGTAAGAGAGTTTCCGGAGCCTAAATCACTCTCCAGATGTCAACCATCCCCTTAGGAAGTGTCATGACTCCTCTTGAGTCTCTGGCTTTGCAGGTAATGCTAGAAAGGAAGAGCTTTTGAGTCCTCATCTTCCCCCTCAAGGTGGAAGAGAGACCCAGAGGCCTGCCTGGCCTGCTTTTCTTCTGGAGTCTCTCCTTCCTTGGCGTGTGTGCTCTGGACTGGACTTCCCTGAAACTGAAGTGGTGAAAGCTTAGATGCAAAGCTGGCTTTGGGGCAAGAATAAACAAAAGAGGCCAAAGCCAAGTTAGATTTTTCACCGTGCTAATGACATGTCCTAGATTATGGGATAATAGCTTAGTTTGCTGGAGTGGTGCCTTGAGGTGTAACCAAGAGCATAAGTCTTGGTACTTAATATTTCATAACATTGTTTACATGTAATAATTAGGTCATGCATTAAGTGGTTCTTGAGAATCCACTATGGCAGACACTGTGCCAGGTTTTGGAGATAAAAAGATACGTAAAAAATAGGCTTCCTACTCTGGTCAAGCGTGCGAAGTTGTTTCCGTTGTGTCTGACTCTTTGTGACCCCATGGACTGTAGCCTGCCAGACTCCTCTGTTCATGGGATTTCCCAGGCAATAATACTAGAGTGGGTTGCCATTTCCTTCTCCAGGGAATATTTCCGATGCAGGGATCGAACCTCAGTCTCCTACACTGCTGGCAGACTCTTTGCCAACTGAGCCACCTGGGAAGCCTGGACAATGCGAAGGTTTAATTGCCTTTGTCAGCAGTGCCAAAGAGCTACTTGTTAAGTGAGAAGGGACCCTAGAACTCAGATATGTGGAATGTATCTCCTTCTGTTTAGAGAGGTTAAAAAAACAAGGAAGAAGCAACATTGAGAATTCTCTGGTTGTCCAATGGTTAGGACCCTGCACGGCCCCTGGTTGGGGAACGAAGGTCCTGCATGCCACGTAGCTGGGCTAAAGAAAAAAGAAATAGCCTCACTAGACCTCTGATCCTGGATGACAGAGTGGGTGAGGCCCTGTTTCCATTCTTCAAAGAGCAGAGGTACTCTACAAGACGGCCAGCATTAAATGTCTAACCAGGAGAGAATAAGAGGGTGGAAATGCTGATGTCTAAATGGAGAAGGTGGACAAGATCTCAAAGTTTAGATTGGAAATGAGTAGAAAGAAGATGCCATATAGGTTCTTGGGTCAATAACCATAAAGATTATGCATATCATGCATCTGTCATAGGCCAGGAAAAAGATGGTGCAAAGAGAATCTTTAGCCCACCCCAATGTCACCTCAGACATATGGTTTCAGTGAAAAAGAGTGGGATTAATCTGCCAATGAAACTTTGAGGCAAATCCTTTCGCTGTTGACCCCCTTCCAATGAGAAGGTGGTCTGAAAATCTCTCCTGTGTGTAGGTAACCATGTGTCCTTTGCCATCAACAGTCTGTATCGTCCAGAAAAATTATTAATAGCACCTTCTTTAATTTCCAAGAGTTATGATTTGGACTATAAATTATTGAATGTACAAGATTCCAGAACCCTAGTGGTGCCAGGAACTGGGTTCAACACATTGCTTCTACTATGTTATTTAATTTTCACAATTATCATCTCTTTTGTTAATAGATGAGGGCTTGAGGCTTGGAATGTTTACAGAGTTTTCCCAAAATCCTGTATCATTAACTAGAAATAACAGAAATTAAATTCAAGCCTATGTGAAGCCAAAGTATGAGCTACAGCTTACTTTTGTTTCTGCAGCAAAGTACTGCTCTCTTGGCAAGAACATGAAAAACTACATTCAGGATGAAACTAAATAAAGACGTACATAAGGATTTAGTCATTCACAATCAGCATATATTTGCCATGTTCCAAGTAACTATGTTCTAACTTACTTTAGTTGAGTCTCAAAGGATGACTTGTTTGACAGGGAAAAGAGGCTAGCATGGGGGATTGCGTTTCAGGAACACAAAACAGAAATGAGAAAGAACATGGCCTAATAAAGAACTTCTGGATGCTCAGTTCAATGAGAATAGAAGGTTTAGGTTTGCAGAATAAGCACAGAACAACTTTTAAACCAAACAATTCGCAAGGACTGGAACCTAAGCTGTAACAGCGGACGACAAAGGGGGAGGTGGTTTGAGAAATCTTCAGTTGTTACAGATCCCAGTGAGCAAATGGGTGGTGTGGCGGTGAAGCGGATGGAAAGGGCAAGAACAGTGCTCACTACTATCTGTGCTTAACTACCCACTGCAGTCAACTCACTGAATCAGAATTTCTGAGTGGGAGGCCTTTAATCTGATTAACAAGAATTGCCAGGGATGCTTATCATCTGGGAAGTTGGGGAAACACTGGATAGTAGATAGTGGTTCCATTAACAGAGTCAAGGATAGAAGGAAGAGCTTTCATAACAACTATCATAAATTCATTTTGCAAATAATAAATCTGATTTAAATGGAAATGTTTAACAGGTAACTGCATATCTGAAACTAAGGAGAGGGTCATGCTGGAAATTTTTAAATATTAATTTAGGAAACAAACTTGGGTAAGTGATAATGGTTAAAATCATCACATGAGAACAGATATTGTGATAGAAGTGAGAAACAAAGGACAAAAACCTCAAATAATTGCTAACATCTAAGGAGCCAAGGTAGAAAAAGGAACCAATTAGTGAGAGAAAAGTTTTAGAGTTTCAGAAAAAAATCAAGAAGGGGTGATGTCAGAAGCCAAAGAAATATGTTTTGCAATGAAGAGGGAGTAGTCAGCAATGTCATATACCACAAAGACAAGGAATTTGAATTTTCCTTTGAAATTGGCACTTAATCTCTTATAACCTTCCCAAGGTCCTTAGATTACAATGAAATGGGAAGTAAATGGGAATGAGTAAGTGCAGACAAGCAGCCTCGGTCGGCTACACTTTCTAAAACCCTGGCAGAGAAGAACAGATTGGAGAGTGAGAAGATGATACTTACAGAGGGATTTGGGCTGAAGGGAGAGTTTTCCTTTTTCCTAGTCCCCATCGAGGCTGTCAGGACTTGTCAAGGAAGCAAGAGATAGAGACTCAGGCAGAAGAGAAAAAAGAGGAGAAGACCATGGCTTGTAACCCACAGACCCAGTAGGTATTTTTTATACTAAAAGATACATAATCATGTTTTTAGGCCAAGGGAAAAGAATCATGAGGTTAGCATATAAGAAAAAGCAGATGATTAATGGGTAAATGGCTATGAGGCAGAAAAAAGACCAAGCTATAGAGAGTTTTAAGAACACATTGTTCTCTTAAGAGATGGGTAAAGAGGAAAGAATGGATGAAAGCAAGAACTTTTCAATGGACAAAAAAGAATTCAAGGATATCAGGTGGCCTGGTCCCAGTAAAGTAAGGAGATCAGGTCATCCATTGAGGGGGGCAGAGACTGGGATTGGATCAAAAGCTCCAGTGAGAAACATTTGGAAGACTATGGGAAACTGACACTTTCAACCCCTTGGCTGAAAACCCTTGGCTTGCTATGTTCACCAAACCTATATTACGATCCTTATCCAACTGTAACCAAGTCCCACTCCCCAACACTAAGCCAGACTTCAAAATATCTGTAAAGATCCCAGCTTCTCCCTCACTTTTCCGAGATGTTAGAGACTTACTCTCTTGGCATAGTGCTAGTCCAACATGCTAAGCAATAAACTTAGCTTTTCCTTATCCACAAATTGTCCAGGCACTTTTGGGAAGCCAGCATTCAACAGTTATTTATTTTTAAAAAAATGAACAGAAGACAATTAGACCTTTTTGTTCAGGTAATACTGGTTAATAACATCATGTAAATTCATGTGTACAACACTATAATTTAAATTCTGTATTCACTGAAGCATGCTAACCACCAAACTAATTAGACCTTTCCTTGATGACTAGGATCCAACCATTCGTGTGATGAAACTAGATTTCTGAAAATGGACTTTCAGAAATGCAAATGTTGAATAGTTTAGAGATTTCCTGATAGAATGTGTGTATTTTACAAAGTTATTGAGATTTAAGAAATGCAAATAATATGATATGGAGATGAATTAGCAGAAATATAAGAAGTGTCTCCCACAGGGCATCTCTTATCAAGGGATCTCTGTAACCAAGGATGCTGTTTTCCTTGCTCTGTATCCCTGGCCCTCTGTCTATTCATTAGCAAGTACACAGTTGCCCACGCTTCTGCTCCAGTGGGCTTCTCCCTCTCTGCTAAAAGCAAGCCTAGTGGAGCTGGGGAGAATTCTTTCCCAGCAGCCACAGTGCTTAAGGTTGAGAGCAAAGTTTGAAATGCCAGAGAGAATTCTAGATTCAAACCAAAGTACAGTAAGTTCCCTACATATGAATGAGTTCCATCTCAAGAGTGCATTTGTAAGTCCAATTTGTTCATAAGTCCAACAAAGTTAGCCTAGCTACCCAACTAACACAATCAACTACAGTGCTATACTTTAATAGGTTTATAATACTTCTCACACAAATAATACAAAAAAACCCACAAAAAATAAAGAAAACCTTAGAGTACAGAACCTTAAAAAGTACAGTAGTACAGCACAACAGTCTTACAGGGACTGGCATCGCGTGACGAGTCACTGACTGGAGGACAGACAGGAGGTGGGAGGTGGCGGAGCTGAGGATCGTCAGCAACAGGACACGGAAGGCAAGCTGCAATTTCATTCACACCTGATGTGGATGGAATGCACGCCCACATCTTTGAAAGTTTGCAACTTGTAGGTTCATATGTAGGGGACTTACTGTATATCCAAACCAGGCTCTCCATCTACTGGGAATTTTCCCCCTCCCCAAATTTTCCTGTTGTATGATATTCTTCTAGCTCTCTGACTTTTTGCCTTTCTTCAAAATAGCTCACCTCCTCTAGTACCAGAATGCTGCTTTTGTTCATATCATTAAACTAACCAATGATAGCATTATGAACATAACCTTTATTTTCATTTCTTTCACTCCTTCAGATAATTTAGTTCAGTTTTTTTTTTTTTTTTTTACTTACAAAGGCCCTTTTTTCCATTTGTTCTATTTCTTTGTTGTCTTCTTCATTTGTTATTCAGTAAATCTATGCATATGTAAAGTTTGGTTTAACTTCTAGATAAATCAGTTATCCATTTCTCTGTCTTACAGCACTAAAAACATAGTTGGGGTTCATCAAGTGCTTTTTGTTTGAGAATACTAATTTTCATTAGCTGATTGATGCAGAATTTCATTAACCCCTAACTGTGTAACCCATGCATCAGATTGATAAATACTCCTATAACTACTGACAGCATACAAAGACAGAAAACTCCTCCATGCCAGGCATTGTTCTAAGAGGTTAACCTGGGTTAACATATTTCATTCTTAAACCAACCCTATAAAGTAAGTACTGTTATTATCAGCTGCATGTTTAAAAAAGGAAACTGAGGATGAGAAAGACTGAATAATTTGTCCAAGGCCAAGCATCTGAGAAATGACAGAGCTAAGATTTGAACCTTGGTCATCTGGCTTCAGTCTCTTAACCACTGCACCATGCTGAAGATCATTATAATTTTTCTGTGATTAGAAAATGTAAAAAAAAAAAAATTGCATGGTTAAATTTGGAATTAATAGTTAAGCTAAATATTTTCTTTTGTAATAGATTTGTCCATGTGGTTTTTTATAAACTAATGGCCATTTTCTATTTGTACCTTTTAAAGAAATATTATTTGATTCTGAAAAATGAGAGATTAATGACTTTAAATTCTATGAAATGTATTTGTGCAAATCTATCTTGTTTGCACAAATGAATCAAAGTTATTTCCTTTCTTGTGACCTAACTTTTGAGGTATTAGCCAAAGAGAGAGAGAAGTTATTCTAATTGTGAGAGCTTAAAAGAAAATAAGATTGCA
The DNA here is from genome assembly GCF_019320065.1 of Cervus canadensis. NCBI lineage: Eukaryota > Metazoa > Chordata > Mammalia > Artiodactyla > Cervidae > Cervus > Cervus canadensis. Next base: position 1,130,975 of record NC_057418.1, read on the forward strand.
AGTCTTACAACTAATGGCAGAGACATTCGGAAATTAATATCTTTGCATTCTGAAGAAAACATGTGCTAAACCAGGAAAGTTCATGGGTTCCATTTCTCCTCAAATGCTGGTGTGTCTTTTCTCTACCCTCATTCTACCCTCATTTCCACCTGGGGAAGTAGGGAAACCTGGGCGAGTAACTGTGAAATTCCACTTTATTTTTCTTGAAATAAAAAGTGTCTCCTTTGTTCTTTAAGGCACTGCCTCTGTACTTGTAATTCTTGACAATCCTTCCTTCACAGAGACTCTGATCGGCATAGGAAACGGTTGCCAAGAATTCAAAACCATCATAAGTCGTAAGGGATTATATTTGAGTGAGAAGCTGCTAAAATTGTTTCAAATCACCCAATTTCACGTAGCTGAAATGTGAACAGGGGAACAGAGGTGAAACATAAGCTTTTAAAGGAATGTTAACTGCTATCATCAGGGAAAGATACATTAAAAAAAAAAAACCTACTGTCAGTAAAAATATGGATATGTTCACTAGGATGGGGGGTGGGGAGCCAGATGGGAAAATGATGGGACAGCAAACAAAAGGGCAGACAATGTGAAATCTCTGTTTAATAAACACAGCTGGGATGCAGCTGAAGTTGAGGAGACATAGAAGCTACCTTTTTACTCACAAAGAAAATCAGCTAATGTAGAAGTGAAATTGAGTATTTGGTGAATGAATGGACATTTTCATGCCAAGAAATAGGCATGATTATTTATTCCCAACAGCTTGTAGGACTTAACATTAAAGAGAAATTGCAAGAATCAATGACTGCCAGGAGAGGATGTCTGCTGGCTTGCATGGGAAGCACATTGACTGTAAAAAGAAATGTGTAAATCTTTGCAGCCATAAATGCACTCAAAAAGGCAGCTACTGAGAATATCCTGAAGCACTTGGACATTATAATGTATGCATGGTATTTTAATTAATGAGAAGCATTTTTTATTCCATGGAAGATTTCTTTTATGACCAAGTTATTTTATCTATGGGGGCTTCCCATGAGATAAAGTAACCAAAGTAACCAAAAGTAGTGCCTTTCTGAAATATAGCTGTTAAAATATAGCCTCGTAGATGTGTATAACTTCAGTAGATTTGCAGATCTTAACTTAGATTAATTTTAGTTATGAGAATGTTGGCTGGAATGCATGATATGAAAACTTACTCTAACCCATGTTATCCTGAGATATGAATTTTATTTTCACCTACCTGAATAATTTAATATGGTAAGCTTTGTAGTACTATGAATTCAAAGATTCATCATCAACAATTATGAGATATCTTTATTTTTCAGCAAGAGTACACACTTCTTTCACCCAAAGGAAGGACAGGCATCCTGCCTTTAGGGCAACACTAAGACTAAAATAATGCATATTTGCTTATCGTTCAAGATGATAGCTAGATTTTGCGTCAGCCTCAAACCAGTTTAGTTTTTTTTAAAAACCTCAACTAAAAATTTCTTTATTCAGATAGTATAGGTCATGAACTATCTGAATAAGAAATTGCTATACTAGTCTTTTAAATGCTACCTTATGATAAAAATGTCCACTCTAAAGAGTCCTTACAAAATGAAAGCAAAAAATAATGAAATTATTGCAGGAAGGGGGACCCCTTCCTTCCAGGGCCAGAAACTGGGCTCTTATCTAACACCCGGAAATGAATGGTCCAAGGAGACACATGTGCTGACAAAGCAAGAGACTTTATTGGGAAAGGGCACCTGGGCGGAGAGGAGGAGGGTGAGGGAACCCAGGAGGACAGCTCTGCCAGCGCGGTTTATGGTGATGGGATTAGTTTCCTGGTTTTGTCTTTAGCCAATCATTCTGACTCAGAGTCCTTCCTTGTGGAACAAGGCGTATGCCTTGTTCAGCCAAGATGGATGCCAGTAAGAAGGATTCTGGGAGGTGGTCGGACATGTGGTTTCCCCTTTTGACCTTTACTGAACTCTACCAGCTGGTGGTGGCTTATTAGTTCCGTGTTCCTTACCAAGACCTCCTGTCATAAAACAACTGATGCAAATGGTTACTATGGTGTCTGACCAGGCTGAGCAGTTTCAGTCAATAACTAACAAAATTATGAATTTTTTCTTGGATAGTAAGCTATTTATTTTATATAATATTTATTGGGTCTTTATTATATATGAAACACTACTGTACACCCCTGGTAGAATGCAAAGATGAATAAGGCACAGTTCCTGTCCTCAAGGATTGGATAATGTATGTGGAAAGGGGTGAGGGTGGAGACTAGAGGCTAGAAGAGTTTATTGTTAAATAAAGTACTTCAGTTCAGTTCAGTTCAGTCGCCCAGCCATGTCCAACTCTTGGTGACCCCACAGACTGCAGCACGCCAGGCCTCCCTGTCCATCACCAACTCCCGAGCCTACTCACACTCAATCCGTCATGTCGGTGATGCCATCATGCAGGTGAACCAGCCTCAAAATCCAAAGTTTATGTTTTGCTGCTGCAGTGGTGGTTTTGTTTTGGTGTGAGCCATTATAAATTCCTGCTCCATGCTCAGTATTAAAAGTCATATCCAGAAAAGCAACAAACAAACAAAAGCAACAAAATAAAGCAGACTACACACATATCCTTGCAAAGAGGTGTTCATAATAAATAGTACTGGTGGAAATAAATGCCACACTTGTGAGTCTGGAGATTAAGGATGTTAGCGGTCTACGTCTAACTTCCTGTTTAACTTTGAACTAACCATTTAACTTCCTTGGACCACAACTTCTCCAACTTTAATATGGTGTTAATGTCTACTAAAAGGAGTTTCAGATGACAAAAATAATATTTGCATACTTAATGAATTCTACTGGATAAGGTTTAGGTGATTTCAAGTTCGCCATGCATCATCTGACACTGTGTTCTATGTAAATAGCCTTCCCTGAAGTTATGTGTTTCAGCATACTGGGTGAAATCCTTTCCTGAGGGATTAAACTGGAATTCAAACCCACCAGTCTGGTTTGAGGATTCATGGTCTTAACCACTGAGCAACACTGCCTCTCAGGCTAAAGAGGAGATGATGCTAATAGGAATATTGAAAGTGCTTAAAATACTAGAAGTATTGAGATTAAAGCCCAGTTACTTCATAGTTTTGCATGGCAGAGAAAAACCATCCCATGTAAGGGTTTCAAGACATCCAATATTTTTTTTCAAGGCTTAGTCCAGTTTATTTTAAGACTTGGTCCCCCAAGTTCTTAGAGAAAACTCCTCATTAATAAAAGCATTGCCAAGTCTCAACTGAATGTAACCATACGGAACCCAGGGTGCTGGGATATTGTATCTCAGGTAGGATGAATGTAATGGGTTTCCCTACCCACAGGACCATGAAAGGATGAACTGCCTCTGACTGGGCCATTCACTGAACTGTAAGTGCACTAATTATTTAACATACCCCTTTATTCTTTATGTAATAAAATGAACACATAAGGACAGTCCAGACAGAGTGGTTATTAAAGCTTCATTTTAATAACCTCAACCTAATAACGTCATGGGGTGGTCAGGGAAAATAATGAATGCTCATCCATTCATCCATCCACCATTCACTCAAAAGACAGTGGTTGCATTTACCACACGCCACGCACATTCTAGGTTCTAGACTTCAAAGATGATTGAGAAATGTCCTTGTCCTCAGGGAGCTATAATTTGATGAGGGGGAAGGGACAAATCAAAAGGTAACTAAGACTTTTTGACAAGGGCCAAAACAAAAGAAAGACTCATGTGAGATGGGAACACAGAGGATCAAACAAATGACCTATGGAGGCATAAAAGTCTTCATAGAAACAAGGACATCTGGCCTGGGTCTTAAAGAGTGTGTACAATCTACTTACATTGGCCATTCTTTTATTCTTATTATTACTATTTAATAGATGTGGCTTTATGCAATGAGGTATGGATAATTTAATTTTTAAAATTTTTATTGGCGTGTATTTGCTTTACAATGTCTTGTTAGTTTCTGATGTACAATGAAGTGAATTAGTTATGTATCTACATATATGGGAGCTTCCCAGGAGGGGCTATGTTAAAGAATCTGCCTGCCAATATATGAGACACAAGAGATGAGGGTTCGATCCCTGGGTTGGAAAGATCCCCTGAAGGAGGGCATGGCAACCCTTTCTAGTATTCTTGCCTGGATAATCCCATGGATAGAGGAGCCTGGCAGGCCATAATCCATAGCATCACAGAGTCGAACATGACTGAAGTGATGTAGCCCGCATGCACACATATATACCCTGTTTTTTAGATTTCCTTCCCACTGAGGTCACCACAGAGAATTGAGTAGAGTTCCCTGTGCTATACAGTAGTTACCTATTTTATATCTGATAGCATATACATGTATCAACCCCAATATCCTAGTTCATCCCAGTCCCTACCATGGAATTCACAGGTTTATTCTCTACAGCTGTGTCTCTATTTCTGCTTTGCAAATAAGTTCATCTGTACAATTTTTTTAGATTCCACTATGAGCGATATTCTACGACGTTTGTTCTCTTCTTTCTGGCTCACTTCACTCTGTATGGCACCCTCTATATCCATCCACATCTCTGCAAATGGCACAGTTTTACTCCTTTCTAATGGCTGAGTAATATCCCATTGTTTATATGTATTACTACTACAGCTTCTTTATCCGTTCCTCTGTTGATATACATTTAGGTTGCCTCCATGTTCTGAAGGCTGTAAACAGTGCTGCAATGAACACTGAGGGGCATGTATCTTTTTGAATTACAGATAGGGCATTCTTTACAGGGAAAAAGATCCCTCTACCCCCACCCCTACCCCCATCCCCATCACCCCACCAGATTAAGTAAAGCAAAATGGCTTTAGATAAAGCTTCTAAAGAATAGGTGAAGTCTTTTTTATATTCTAAGATGCTAAATGAACAACTTGGATTAGCTATCATTTGTTAATAAGATTATCAGCCGAGGTCAGAGTAAATATGACACTCTGATCCAGTGAAAACAAAGTGGACCAAGCATGGGAGACCGCCTTTAAACCCCAGTCTGTACCAGTTTGCAGTGCAATCCTGGGCAATACAATTGATGCAATGGGAATAAAAACAAAAAAACAAAAAAAAAACTGTAGTTTGAACTAGAGTGCTAGAATGTATTAAGAATGACACTTTAGGGAACTTACCTAGTGGTCCAGTGGCTAAGATTCCACATTCCCAATGCAGGAAGCCAAGGTTTCCTCCCTGGTCAGGACACTAGATCCCATATGCCATAGTGAAGTTTGACGACCCTGTGTGTCGCAACTAAGATCAAACACAGCCAAATAAGTAAATAAATAAATTTTTTTTTGAAAGACTCTTGGGGGAATTCCATGGTGGTCCAGTGGTTAGGGCTCTGCATTTCCCACTTCAGGGGGCAAGGGTTCAATATCTGGTTTAAAAAAAAAAAGACTATGGAAAGAAATCTTCATTTAAAATGAAAGAAGGGAACATTTCTTTCCAAAGGCTCTTTATCATCATCATCATCATTATTATTATGTCATAAGAACACAGTCAGCCACTTCATTTCAGTCGCTCAGTCGTGTCCGATTCTTTGCGACCCCATGAATCGCAGCACGCCAGGCCTCCCTGTCCATCACAAACTCCCTGAGTTTACCCAAACTCATGCCCATCGAGTCAGTGATGCCATCCAGCCATCTCATCTTCTGTCGTCCCCTTCTCCTCCTGCCCCCAATCCCTCCCAGCATCAGGGTCTTTTCCAATGAGTCAACTCTTCGCATGAGGTGGCCAAAGTATGGAGTTTCAGCTTCAGCATCAGTCCTTCCAATGAACACCCAGGACTGAGCTCCTTTAGGATGGACTGGTTGGATCTCCTTGCAGTCCAAGGGACTCTCAAGAGTCTTCTCCAACACCACAGTTCAAAAGCATCAATTTTTCAGTGCTCAGCTTTCTTCACAGTCCAACTGTCACATCCATATACATGACCACTGGAAAAACCAGAGCCTTAACCAGACGGACCTTTGTTGGCAAAGTAATGTCTCTGCTTTTAATATGCTATCTAGGTTGGTCATAACTTTCCTTCCAAGGAGTAAGCGTCTTTTAATTTCATGGCTGCAATCACCATCTGCAGTGATCTTGGAGCCCAGAAAAATAAAGTCTGACACTGTTTCCACTGTCTCCCCATCTATTTCCCATGAGGTGATGGGACCAGATGCCATGATCTTAGTTTTCTGAATGTTAAGCTTTAAGCCAACTTTAACAAAAGTGCAAAATTTTATTCATCGAACTATAAGTCTTGTTTTCTCAGCAGAGTAAGGCTAGAAGGAGGATGGGAAAATCATTCATCTTTACACAATGCTCTGCTGTTTAATTTGTTATAAGCGTGTGTTCATGTAGTAATTTAGAAGTCAAAACCAATAAAATATTTTAAAAGAGTGAACAGCAAAAGAGAAACAATGTTGAGGTCCATCAGCATGAATAATCATGGTATATTGAGGAGTATTACTGAATCCAAGCAGCTCCCATAATTAAACATATTTTTGTTGTTGTTTAGTTGCTCAGTTGTGTTTGACTTCTTTGCAACCCTGTAGACTGTAGCCCTCCAGGCTCCTCTGTCCATGGGATTTCCCAGGCAAGAATACTAGAGTGGGTTGCTATTTTCTCTTCCAGGGGATCTTCCCAACCCAGGGATCAAACCCACGTCTTTACTGCTGAGCCACCAGGGAAGCCCAGATGAATTTTAATGGGATAAAATAGAAAGGTCTGAAACAGAGCAAGGTGGATCTCAGTATTTCTAATCATTATAGAAAAGTGGGGTTGCTTAAAACAGTACAGAAGGAATTTGTTAGCTCTTTGGGGAAAAAAATCGCTTTTTTCCCAAGAAAAGAATCTGCCTGCAATGCAGGAGACCCCAGTTCAATTCCTGGGTTGGGAAGATCTGCTGGAGAAGGGATAAGCTACCCATTCCAGTATTCTTGCCTGGAGAATTTCAAGAACTATATAGTTGGACACAACTGAACCACTTTTACTTTCACTTTTGGGAAAAAAGTAATATTGAATTGCTCCTGGCCTCTTACACTAAAATAAATATCAGATGTATCAAAAAGTTAATTACTTTAAAAAAAGAAAATATAGAAAACTATTTTTCTGATCTTGAGATGAAGAGAAGCTTGTTGAGCATAATGATAAAAACTAATTATAAGAAATAAAATAGTCATGTCTATATAAACATTTAAAACTTCTGTCAGTCAGTCAGTTCAGTCGCTCAGTCGTGTCCGACTCTTTGCGACCCCCTGGACTGCAGCACGCCAGGCTTCCTGTCCATCACCAACTCCCGGAGTTTACTCAAACTCATGTTCATCGTGTTGGTGATGCCATCCAACCATCTCATCCTCTGTTGTCCCCTTGTCCTCCTGCCCCCAATCCCTCCCAGCATCAGGGTCTTTTCCAATGAGTCAGTTCCTCTCATCAGGTGGCCAAAGTATTGACTTTAGCATCAGTCCTTCCAATGAATATTCAGGACTGATTTGCTTTAGGATTGACAGGTACCTCTTCTGTAACTCTTCCCTTTCCTTTATCCATTTAAATTTTAAACACAATTATATACTAGAAGGCAAATGGAAACCTGAAATGATGTTTAAATCATGAAAAACATGAGCACCACAAAATAAAAAGAGCAGAAGTGACAATTCACAGAATAAATGCAGATGAACATACCAAATCTGTTCAGTTTCCTTAATGACCAAAGAAATCTAGATTTAAACAAGGAGAAACCACTTTTGCTTAGCAAATCGATAAAGATTTTTAAAGTTTAAAAATCTTGGAAAAGGCTAAAGTAATCCATTCCTAAATGCATGTGAAAACATCCAAGTGGCAGCCATCGCCATCTATTGGTGGCAAGCAGAGGTGACCTGCTGTCTGAGGCAAGGCTTTGTTCCTGGCCATGAAAGCTTGTAAATCCAAAGTTGAAAGCATAGGAAGGTCTACCTGTGTGGTTTGATGAATGAGGAAATGACTTTCTCATTCTTTGCTTCGAGAGGGATGACATGGTGCAATCTATGGTACAATGGCACAATGGTACAATCTACATTTAGCACTAGGTATAAAAATCATTAAAAATATATATGTACAATTATAGGTGCTCAGGGCTGGTGCACTGGGATGACCCAGAGGGATGGGATAGGGAGGGAGGCGGGAGGGGGGTTCAGGATGGGGAACACATGTACACCCATGACTGATTCATGTCAATGTATGGCAAAACCAATACAATATTGTAAAGTAATTAGCCTCTAACTAAAATAAATAAATTAAAATATATATACATATATCATATATATGTATACTTCTTTATAATCCATTTATATTAGTTATATAATCCATTCATATTAGTATAAGAGAGTGCATGCTATTGTTTAGGTAGAAGATAGTAGAGCTAATATTGGTCACCAAGTCTCTTCTAGAATTGGATCCAGTTTACACACTTCTACAGCCAGAAAATTTCCCATTTATATGTCTCTATAACACAGCCAACTTTGTGAACATTGAAATCCATTAGAACCACCAAAATTTATATAAACTCCATATTATAAAACTCAAAGTTTGTGCATACTATTTTAAACGAGTCAGTTAATATAAAATTATGGGCTTCCCTGGTGACTCAGATAGTATAGAATCTGTCTGCAATGCAGGAGACCCAGGTTTGATCCCTGGGTCAGGAAGAGCCCCTGGAGAAGGGAATGGCAACCCACTCCAGTATTCTTCCCTGGAGAATTCTATGGACAGAGTCTGTAGTCCACGGAGTCGAAGAGTCGGACATGACTGAGCAACTAACAAAATACTTCAATGAACATACTTTCCAATTAATACTTTCCCCACTGAGATTATTTATTATAATTCCATCTTATAATATAAATATTGTATTATATATACATACACATATATGAAAGTGTTCGTTGCCCAGTCATCTCCTACTTCCACTCCCTTTTTCAGGGGATCGTCTCGACTCAGGGCTCGAACCCGGGTCTCCTACATTGCAGGCAGATTCCTTACTGTCTGAGCCAGCAGGGAAGCCGTGAAGCGCTGTATGGAACAGCAGAGAAAAAAAAGGGAAGAATCTACCTATCAACAGCAGATCTGTTAAATAAGTTCAATCTGATGTACTCACTAAAATGGTTATGTATACGGAAGCTGGAATTATAAATGTCATTATTTTCTTATTTTCTTGTGAGTGTGTTTTATACATTTCATAGTTGCTTCAAGAAGCACATACAAGCAGTATGTAGCTGCAGTAATCAGCTATTTTTTTTGTAATCAGAAAGAAAAATTCTTGAAAAATAGCTGCAGTAGAGGGCAGGGAAGGAAAAGTCTACTGATTTGCCAAGTTCTTGTGCTCAGTGTAATAGGTGAAAGTGACAAAATCAAGTTGCTAAAAGGTAGAAGCCCCCCCATGGCTGTTCAGGGCTGCCTTCAGCTGTCCTAGGCTCCCCACAGGTCCTCTAGGCTCTTTTCCCCTCTGCCCCAGGCTGGATCTCTGCTTCTCTCCAGTCGGTTTTACATTAAGTCTCCAGCATCCACTGAAAGGAAAAGGAGAAGAGCGCTGCAGAGGATGAAATGGTCAGAGAGCACCACCAGATCAATGGATGTGAACTTAAGCAAACCCAAGCAATAAAGGAGGACGGGGAAGCCTGGCATGCTGCAGCCCGTGGGGCTGCCAAGAGTCAGACACAACTTAGCAACCGAACAACAGCCACTGTCTGTGCCGCTTGCCCACGTGCCTCTGTGGAACTTACAAACCCTCTCCACTGTCAAAGCCTGTTTCCTCCAAAAAGTTCTCAGAGTTTGCCTAACTATTCCGTGCTAAGCCATTAGGACAGTCTGTGACCTTGAATAAGTTAAACTGTGAACCAGTTTTGCTACAAAAGGAGAATAATGAGTACCAACATCATAGGGTTGTTGTGATGTTTAAATGACTTCGTACACGTAAAATGCTTAAGATACTGCCTGGTAAATAGATAAGCCACAAGATGTGCTGGTTATTCTTATTATTTAGCAATTATCCTTATTTTACTATTTTTCCAGAGTCTATTCTATAAGCACTGGCCAAAGTTAATAGGGTTCTTTACTGCAAAATTAATAGAATGTGTACTAAGTATGAATGAGAGAGATAGTGTGCAGTGAGTTTTCCAAATTTTCATTTAAAAAGAAAAGATCTCTGGATCCCTTTCTAAAGCACCTCAAGGAATGGTTCTTTTGGAAAGGCTAATTTATTTCTTCATCATAGATGTCTTTCTCCTCCCCCATCCCCCACCTCCCCCTTCACTTGTACTCATTAAATTGAGGGCAAGGACCCGGTTGCTATTGTTTTTACATTTTAAGTCAACTCAATTCTTCTGAAAGCACTTTGGAATAAGAACTATATAAATGTAAAGTGATGGCTCCTTTCTAAATGGTTTGCATTTCTGAGACATGAAAACTTTCTTTCCTGCCTTGTATGAGTTTGAAACAAATTTTTATTGAATAGAAGAAAGAACAGATGAACATAGGGGAAAAAAAACTCTTCCATAGTCTAAAACTAGTTGTTTTGAAGAGCTGACTAATGTGGTGGTTCTAGGAAGGGAGGCTGCATGCTAATATGAAGTGAGTGTACTATTACATATACATATACATATATATAATTATACATATATAAATACTACTGTGTATTTTCAGAAATTTAAGTGAAGAAAAGTTCAGGAATAACTTGGAAACACAACAGCACAATCATGTCAGAAAACGCAAACAAGTGCAGATATAAGAGCTGGCTTCGGCAGTGATCTTGGCTATCTGCTCTGTTTGGGTTCTCGGCATATTGAGATCAATGAAACAGAACGTCCTACTGATTTGCAGTTGTTGTTGGGGGGACACGGGCAGCTGATCCAGGCTTGTAAGCTTGGAGGCTCACCCAGTCCTCAGATTATAGTTCACACTCTTGTTCCACCCATCGGTAGGCTCTCTGGTCCTCTGACCCTTAGTCACTCAAACAACGGTGTTTACACCCAGGATGGGAGTTTTATCTAAATTACAGGATGCTCGGGACTGCCTGCCCTTTGCAGATGATGGACATAGATTAGCCGATCTAAACAATTAGTTAAGGAACAATCTGATCCCTGGTGACAATTAAGGCATCTTGCTGACAGCTGAGGTGACAGCAGACGGACAGTAAAACTACCCCTCACTGAAATCAAGAAACTGGGTCTTTCTGATTTACAGGCAGGTCTCTTTGTTTTTGGTTTTGGGGTTTTTCTTTGTATGGGCTCTTAAAAGACTTGAAAATGACTGAAAGGATGATTGTGTAGTGGAAATAACTGCTGCATAGTGGAAAATGTAGAAATAGCAACTTATAAATATTAGCTGAATTGTTTCTCAGATCTGACTCTTAGGAAGATTAAGTGGACAAGAGGAAACAAAGAAAACTGACACTTAATACTTTCTCTGAAATAAGTCAAATCTAAAATGTAAGTCAAGATATTTCAGAGAGACTACGTGTGGGGACACCACACCCACCACACACCCCCGACCCGGTCTTTTAGCTTTCCTAACTGTGAAAGTGATCTTCAACATATAGAACTACACTTTTAAACCTTCACTAAAGTTTTAGAACAACAGTGTTTAGAGAAAATACTTTATTTCTGGGATCTAGAAATCCTAAGATGCCAACACAGTAACTACTTTTTTGCTACCACTCTCAAAAAGGAAACATTTTAATTATAAGTGCTCTGAAAACAGAATTAATTTTTTTTTAATTTAAACATTTGGTATGTTTACACAGGATCTTTTCCCAATTCCCTCATCAATTGAATAAGCCTGTGGATGTTCTCCAAGCTGACTCCTTCCCTACAGAAAAGAACACATTTCTCCAGAAAGGATTTTGAAGAATCTGTCCAAAAATCTTAAATCCCTTCTTCCCCATGAGAAAAAAATGGGGAGGGAATCAGGACATGGATTTCTATTTCAACTCTCCTGTCTTAGATCTTTAAATTACAGGATATTAAAAATAAACCTAGAAGACACGGCAATGAATTTTTGGAGCAGCTGGAAAAGAAACCATAAAACGAGTGATTACAATCAGCAAAGTGTGATAACAGCTGAACGCATTAGACCCATCCTTAAAAAGCCAGGCCCCACCCCCTTCCCCTCTTGGACCTTTTTGATAGAGAAGGGGATGTCATACAATACAATCCAAACACGTTCTCTGTCCATATTGGGTTAAGAAAATATAGCGCTGGTCGTGGTCCCCAAATGACAGACATCCACAGATGCAGAGCTGACGATTTTCCTGTTCCACCAGGCAGAGTCTGTGAGGGAAGCACCCACCTGCACCAGGGTCTGGCCTGGTGACTATAAAAAACAAATCCTTCACCGTGGTCGCTGCTCTCTAGAAACATAGATAATTCCTCTTTGCCCATCTTCCTTTGGCAATGACGGTAAACGGAAAGTCCTAAAAGTATGTAACTTTTCTTGCTTTCAGAAGAGTTGTCAATTAAGAGTCTTGTACTTCTTCCTATGAAGCTTTTAAATATTGACCTGTAGAAGAAATGTCTTTTTTGATGTATGATTATAACATTACAATCTCCCAAGTTGTTATCAGAATGCATTCAAAAGTCATGTAAATCACAGTGGAAAAAAAAAGATGAAATTGGGTTCGATAAAACCAGCTGTAAGATTTTGAAATATCTGCTCTAAACTGGATTTGTTAATTATAACAGCCTTAGCAAGAAAACTTTATGTTATGAAAATCCTCTTTTATTTTCTTGCAGGTTAATTTTTTTTAAAGCAAAGGTTTTTCTTTGATAGAAAATGATGATTATGACATATGTAAACAGAAAGTCAAAAGAGACTATGCTTGAATACCTCGGAAAAAATTCATGCCTAAATATAGAGAATTTCAAAGCAGATACCATACGCTTAACTCCATATCCAAACATAACCTTTTATATCTTCGGTTTTTTTCCCATTATTTTGAGATCATAGACAAATGTCTCCTGTACTTAGCAGCCTTCATGTGGGGAATTCATTTTCATGCACAAAATTAAATACACGATCCTCTCAAAAAGAATGGCACTTTCTTGGTTTCTGGGCAAAAGTTTTCCCAGGGTAGCTCTTTCAAATCCAAATATTTCTGTAAAAAGTAACATAAAGCATCAACATTTAAATACTAAATTAGTTTTAATATTCCCAATTTGTTGAGTATGAAATCTGACATAAATAGAAATATTAACAAGTAATTGCAGAGGTGACTTTTATATTTCTAGAACTGTAGCATCTCAAAAGTGACCCAGGTAGGTCTGGTACCAGTTTACTCTCATTAGGGAGTTTAACATCCAGACAAAAAGGGAATAAAGTGTCCATAGCAAATCAATTTTATATCATATAAGCTTATATTGATCTAATACTGCATAAAAATGGTTTTTAAAAAAAAAATTTTAAAGATCAGATATATTATTTTTCTACTAAAAAAAAACTTACTTAAAAATTTAAAACCAGTTGCTTGATGCTGTGAAAATTTTACTTGCAGTAGTTATTAACCCATTATTTAGAAAAATAGAAGATAGCTGGCCAAATGATTGATTAACAAGTTGTTAAAACAATCATGAAACAGCCATCAGCAATCAGATATCTCTTAGAGTATTTAATAATTTGGGAATGTGCCCATGAAATGTTATTAAGTAAAACAAATAAGATGGAAAATGGTAAATATAGCACAATCCAAACTATGCGTATGGAAGAATATTTTCCTGTTGAGGACGGAAGACGCTGATGGCTGACCAGACCACTGTCTTTAAGAAGGCTCCATTTTGAAATGAATCATATGTATTTTTGTAGCTGTGAACCTTACCCTCTATGCTTCTTTCCCTTTGATAATGGAGCTCTCCTTTTTCCCTCTGCATAAAGTAATATATCTGCCCTGTAAAACAATAAAAATGATTGAGATTATTGGGGGAACAGAGTTTAAGTTGTAGTTTGTTCTAAGACTTTGCATGTTTAATACCTCTCAAAGGGTGTATGTAGTCTATGGGGTCCAAAAAAAAAAAAGCTGCTAGCCTGAAATCTTCATTATTTAAAATACACGTTTCTTCTTTTATCATGAAAAAAATATACACAGCAACTTTGACTTCAATAATAGTTTTCAGTCTCTTTGCATCATTGGTTTTTAAAACCGTGTTGTATGGCATAGTTTATTTAAAAGTTTAAAGTGGATCCCTGGGAAGTTATATATAAGAGGTGTTTTTTTTTAATCTAAAATATTTTCAGGAAAAAAATTAATTCTAACTTTGAAATTATAGGTACGATTCCTTTTATCCAAAACCTGCATTTCTATCACCTGTATAAACATACCTGGTATAACTAAGTATACAAATGTCCAACCGATTTCTAATTGCTTTGTTATTTTTATCAGTGCAGTACGGTCAATGAGTTTTTACTCTATATTTTACCCGTACAGCGAGAAAGAGCTACAAGAGAGCTAAAGAAAGTTCCGCAGCCTACAATGGCGCAAGGAAGCGAGGGTGGGCAAATCTGGGCCTTAGAGCGCCACCCCATGGTAAACAGGGCGAAGGGCACCCCTGGGTAGGCTCTGCTCTTCAAAAATCTCTTAGCCATGGAGACGGAAAGGAGCGTCTGTTCACTGCATTTATTCAAAACGTCAGCGATTCTAAATAACTTACTTTCTCTGCACTGGTGGCTGAGCAGTTGCTGAATTTAGGAAACTCTTTGAATACTTTGGATTCTAACTTAAAGGACATCCTTTCTTTTTTTTCAGGTAGAATAGACAGTATGTCAGGATTTCAGTAAATAAACATTGCAGCAACAAAGAAAGCCTTGTGAGCTTGTGTTACCAGATTGACTCTCACAAAAATTCTAGTTTAATGATCAATTTCAATACCTAAAATCAGTCTTCATGATGTTTCTTGCCTTGCAAAGGAATCGTTAGGGTTTTGCTAAAATTGCCAAAAACCAATAAACCACAGTATATGCGATAAACATTTTGGGGTATTAAAAAAGAGTTTGAAATGTGCAACTCGTTAGATTTTTGGATAAGAGAAATTAGGAACAAAAAGCAAGCAATTATGAATTACATTCTTGCATGGATTAAAAAACAATTTTTTTAAAACAGATCACCACCATTTTCATTCCAATGATCTCTTATATAAAGTAAAAAGAACATTACCTTTCCAGTGTTCATTCCAAAATTACTTTTTTAGAGGAAAAGGGAAGAATATAACTGAAATTCTACTTGCCACTTTAAAAATCTGCATTAGCAGAATAAAATTGTTTTAATCACCTTGACTTAAAGGCTGTTTGTTTGCATTAGCTATTTTAAATGCTCTTCTGTTGTTACTTTCCCGCAAACAATGGGAAAAGTCCATTTGCAAACTAGCAAGCCCTGGCAGAGGCATTTCTTCAGGCAATTCCCAAGGAAGGGAATTTGGGACAAGGGGCCAGATTCCGGAGTCTAGGTCCGCATTTCTGGAGCCACACACTCCCATTTTTTCCAAAATATCTTCCAGTTGACTCTACAAATGGCTTTTGCAGGCATTATAGGGGTGCAAACCAGCAGCACGTGGTGGGGTGGGGGGATATAAACTCTATAAGAAAAGAAAACGTTAAAATGCATGGAAAATTGGACAGGAAGACTAGTTAAATGGCATTTTACTGCCTATACTCTAACCTTCTCTTCCAACTCCCATTTTACTCATCTCTCAGGATTTCTCTTTTTCAGAATTGGTCATTCAGTGGTAAAGAATCTGCCTGCAGTGGGGGAGACACAGACCTGGGTTGGGAAGATCCCCTGGAGAAGAAAATGGCAACCCACTGCAGTATTCTTGCCTGGAGATATGCCATGGACAGAAGAGCCTGGTCAGTTACAGCCCATGGGGTCGCAGAGTCAGACACGACTTAGTGAGCAGACAGCAAAGACGATAAGGCATGTTCCCCGAACGGGCTGTTTGCTCATGGCGCTGTGTCCTCACCGAAGAGAACGTCTCTTCTGTTCTAAAAATGGAATTTGAAAATGTTCAACTTGAAGATACTACGTGTTAAAGTAACTTGTTTAATGATTGACAAATAAGAGTACAAATCAGGTGTACTGTTGAAATAAAAGATCATATTAAATAAATGGAAAAAAATTGTTTTTTAAATACTTCAGTGTCCAAGTTAGCCCAGTTATATTTTTAAATTACAGATTATAGCTTATATAGAAAAGAATATACTGTATGAAACAATTAGTTGTTAGTTAATAATAAACACAGGTGGGAAAACCAGCTGATGCAGGAATAGAACGTGGCTCTGCTTTGGAAGGCCTCCACAGCCTTTTCCTCGATGCATTAACTCCCTTCCCAAAAATACAACTTTATCCTGACTTCTGCGATATTCATTCTCTTGGGTTATTTTTAAATGTAGTTTTACTATCTATGTAAGTATAAAGTGAATGATTTTGCATGTTTTTATTCATCTCCTCTAGGATGGAAATTTTAGAGTTCATACTCCCACCAAAAGTTCATACTCTCCTGGCCAAAAGATTTACATTTCCCAGGATCCATGGCCCCTTCCCAAGCCAACTTCAGTTTCCTTAATTCTAGTTGATTCTTAGGTTCTTGGGCTGTAAATGACAGAGTGCACGTACATAGCTAACAACCAGTGCATTCTATGGATGCTCCAAAATTGCCAGCCCTGGGTGTAGCCTAATGTGTAGGAAAAGTGGGTGGACAGTTATGTTGTGTATTTCAAGGCACCAAGCCCCCTCATTCAGTTTATTTCAACAAATGTCTCAAAATCAGGTCAGTGCCTTCAATTTGGGACTTTATTGCTTTGGCATAAGGTTGTATTTTGAAAGCAAACTGATCCGGGATGGGCATCCTAATCTACTTTATCAATTATATATCCTTCATAGTAAAAGAAGGCACTTCCCAGGTTGTACTGGTGGTAAGGAACCTGCCCACCAATGCAGGAGATGTACGAGACGCAGGTTCGATCCCTGGGTCAGGAAGATTCCCCTGGAGAAGGAAATGGCAACCCACTCTAGTATTCTTGCCTGGAGAATCCCATGGACAGAGGAGCCTGGCGGGCTATGGTCCATAGGATCACAGAGAGTTGGACATGACTGAAGCGAGTTAGCATAGTAAAAGAAGGTCCTCGGCTGATGTCTGGAATCATGTTTTCAGAGACGACAAGGGGAGATCACCAGGACCAATGGGATCATTGACGGGACCTCTTGAAGACTTGCATTTGAAGACTGTAGTCAAGCCAGGTAGAAAAGAACAGTGCATTAAAAATACTACGTGCTTGTTAGCAGGGGCCCATTGGGTTTTTGGATGGTGGTAATATTTGATAGTGATATATGCTGGCTTCCTGAGGCAGGTGGCACTATACTTCATTTTCTTCCCACATTTCTTCTGGAGCTTTGCTGAGAGAGGAAATCGGTACCTCATGGAGGTAAGTGTGTGAAACAGCATTGGAAGAAAACAACTAAAAGAAGAGTTTGCTAATACTCTGAACAGCCCAACCTAGCAAACGTCACCTATACTAACACTCTGAGAGCTCTTGCAAAAAATATCAAGTTGTTTTTATATGCACAAAGTGTTTAGGAACTTTAGGAAAGGATTCTTCCAGAAATGCAGTGCTCCTCACACTGCCTAAAGCCTTCATATAATTTAGATTTGGAGACAAAGGGTTATGTCTAGATCCAGTCCCATTGCAAAGAGTACTCTTGAATCAAGTAGGTAATGCAGTTTGAGCTTGATTTATCTTGTAAGTTTCCATCAAGTCCCGCTTTAGACCTTTGTATTAAACTCTGCTCTTGCAGATGAGAGTTGGCACAAAGACAGGCAGAAATGGCTGCAGGAACACCTTGATTTGCATGGGTGAGCTGATAAAACAATAAATTAATCTGTGTTCCTACTGAAGCTGAATCCCATCTCTGTACCCCCAAAGAGAATAAATCTCAGAGATTGAGTTTGGGGTGAAGCAGAAAAGAATAGCTTTATTGCTTTGCCAAGCAAAGGGAGCCACAGTGGGCTGCCCTCAAAACTTTGTGTCCCAACCTGGAGGCGTAGTGAGTTTTATAGCAATGGTTCAAGAAGAACATGATAAGCTTGTAGACATTTTTCTGATTGGTTGGTCATGAGATAAGTAGGAGTCGGCGTCTTTGACTTTCTGGATCCAACAGGTCTTGTGGGCAGCATTTAGTTAGTATCTCACACCTGGTAGGGGTTCAGTATCTGCAGAACAGCTCAAAGATATTATTTATATCCCTTCAGGGGGAACCAGGACCCTGGCCCAAGGCTGTACTATTGCTTCTCCCTTGTCTCTGCATTCACTTCCTTCCATAATTAGCAGCTGTAGGAATCTGCCCAGTTAGAACTCAGGGAAGGTCATGGAGGTCAAAAGAAGACTATTTCCTGTAATCAGAAATGAGGGACCCAGAAAACCTTTTGTGCCCAGGCGCCCCACAGGGTCCTGCTATATCCCAGAGTACTAGAGTTGCTAATAGATAAAACCCAAAGTTTCTGGATTAATTCAGAAAACCCAGGATCTCTATGACCAGCCTCCACTTGTGCCCTTATCTCATAGTTCCTAAATTTGCACTTTGGAATCACCTGAAGAACTTTGAAAAATACAGATGCTGTGTTCTACCCCCAGGGAGTCTGACTTTGGTCTACAATGCAGCCCAGATTTTGGAATTTTAAAAGATGCCCCCAGTGATCCTGACATGCCATCAAACCCAGGACCACTGGACTAATCGCTCTAGAATTGACCACATTTTATGGTCTAAATCAGGGATAATAGTGGACGCAAGGGTTTGTTCCCAGCACAGTATGTAATGGATTGAATGGTGATCACCTAGAAAGATGTGTCCACCTCTTAATGAATGTGACTTTTATTTGAAAGGGGTAGTTATTAATTATTAATAAGATGTAATTATTCATAAGGATCTCAAGATGAGATCATCCTGGGTTATCTGTGTGGGCCCTACATTCAGTGACGGGTGTCCTTATAAGTGAAAGGCAGAGGGAGATTTGACATGGAGATAAAAGAAAGCCATCTGAAGAAAGAGGCAGAGATTGGAGTTATATAGCCAAGGAATGCTTGGGGCACCAGAAACTGGAAGAGGCAAGGAAGGAGTACCCTCTAGAGTGTTTGAGAGAGTGTGGCCTTGATCATACTTTAATTTCAGTCTTCTGGTCTCCATAGCTGTCAGGGAACAGTGCTACATACATACATACATACATACATACATACATACATACATACATACATACATACATACATACACACATACATACATACATACATACATACATACATACAATGCTTAGTTGCTCAATTGTGTCCCACTCTTTGTGACCCCACAGACTATAGCCTGCCAGGCTCCTCTGTCCATGAGGGTTCACTAGGCAAGAATACTGGAGTGGGTTGCCATGCCCTCCTCCAGGGGATCTTCCCAATCCAGAGATTGAACCCAGGTCTCCTACATTGCAAGCAGATTCTTTATTGTCTGAGCCATCAGGGAAGCCCATGAATACTGGAGTGGGTAGCCTATCCCTTCTCTAGGGGATCTTCCCAACCCAGGAGTCGAGCCAGGGTGTCCTGCATTGCAGGGAGATTCTTTACCAACTGAGTTACCAGGAAAACCCATATCTGTATATTTGGACCCATTGCACAGTTTGCAGGATCTTCCCTGACCAGAGATTGAACCCTCACCCTGAGCAGTGAAACTGCACTGTACTAATCACTCAGTTACCAGAAATTCCCAACAATGTTATTTTAATTCACCTAGTTAGGTGCCATACATGTTATGGACGCCCTGGAAAATTAATAGCACAGTTTAATTGCTTTACTTCCATTACCTTATGTTCACAAAAATCCCAAAAGTGAGGTATTATTGTCATCATTTTAGAGATGAGGAAGCCAAGGCTGAAGAAGACCCAGCAGCTTTCCCAGATGCAGGGCTGCAGTGGTACAGCTAGCATTTAACCTTGACCAGAGCCACACTGCTGTGGGATAAAACTGAGAACCTGAGCCTTCCAGAATGATGATGGCCACTTTGACTTGGACCCAGAGAGCCCAAACGTACACTGGTTCCAGCTCCAACTTTCATCCCCCAGGTCAATATGCTCCATTGTTTAGACACATTTTGTGTGAGTGATTCTTCTCTGTTCATAAACATTAAAACATGCAATTAGAATCAGAAAGATATTAAAATGGGAAGAAAGATATTAAAATACATTTATATTATTGCTGGTATGAAGGTTTTCTAGGCCTTGGGGAGTGGGCACAAGCAGGCATGGTCTTTAAAAATCACTAAATCTAGGCTAGATGTCTTAAAACTTGAATTGTTTTTCCAATAGTTACTAAGATCTGGAACCTATTGGAGATTACTCAACTCTCCTGTATCTTGGTGTTCTCATCTGTAGAACAGCATGGAAACTCTGCCAGCCTCTCAAGATTTTGTGTGTGAGAACACTTTGAAAATGATAAAGTTCTCTACAGGTTTATCACATGACTGTGTTTTCCATGGTGCTCCTGAAAGCCAAACAGGCTCTGTGATATCAGTAACTATGGAGGGTGGAGAAATCAAATGCCTTCTTTAAATTAAGAACTGAGTGATGGGTAAAGAACATTTTGCCATCTACAAAGTCATTAAGGTTTTTTTAAGACTCAACTCCCTAGAGAGACTCATATGGTTGCTTTAATATGATTAACAATAAAAATAAGGTTGTTTGAAAAGAAATTGTCATGATTCTGGTGGTTTGTATAAGAAATGTATTTTTATTGTTTATTTTTCCTGCAATACTCAAATCATTCTTCATTCTCATCTATTTTGAACTTAAAAGCCAATAATGATATTGAGTTCTTAGATAAATGGAATGCTTTTTCTTTTCATACAGAGACAGCATAATTTCATACATACACACCCAAGCACCCATAGAAATGAATCTTTAAAATAATTTAACAGTTTTTAATAGTACCAATTGTAATCATAAAGATTAGTAGATAATGAATAATTTTATAGAATACTGATTACAATTGACAAAATTTCACATAATTTAGTTAACAAGAGAAGAGATGGTAGTACATAATTTTATTAATAAAGTTAGTCATCTAATGTAGGATTGGCTTAATATGCTATTGTTTCAAATTAAGATAATTCCCATTAGAGATAACACAGTATCCATAGTTCTGTACAGTGGAACTCTAAGCTTCCACTAGAATTACCTAACATGCTATTTAATAGTATGAGAGAGAAAGGTATGGGAGTAAGATCTATGAACATACGTAGTAGCTCACATTTCTTTATGACACCCTTATAGCATCTGCATGGACTTAAAATTAGAACTGACCTCCCACATTTTTGATGATTTAAACATTTAAAAATAAGCATCAAAAATAAAAATAAGCATCACTGTTAAACAATTGTTTTTATGTGTTTCAAATAACATTTTTCATTTGTGTACAATTCATTTCTTTATCAGATATAACCCCCATTATATAATTTGATGAAATTTTAACATAAGATTATAAGAAAAAAATGATTTTTTTTGGTCTTTGAGAACAAATGCAACTTTTAGACTTAATTTAATGTAGCAAGATAAGAAATTCTATAGTCACTTTCTCAAGAAACATAGTATTTTTTTTTCCCTTATGCAATCACTTTACTTGTGCAACATCAGACCTCAGTTCTCTATAGACTAATCCTTCTTTGGGAAATATCCAAATATTTGGCATTCAGAAATCCCTGGAGTGCAGTATGTTCAAACTTCATTAAACATAGGGGTTTTTTCAGAAAGTTATCACAACACAGCAGAAAATAAATTAAAAAAGAATATGTTCAGAAACTAAACACTGATCAAAACATTACGAAATAAATGCACTCTGATTTTTCTATCTACTTTTAGCCAATAAAAATATGGGAGAACATCATGATGGATGTGGATCAGAGCCTATTCTTTTCTTAGATAACACTAGAATGGCTAAATAGATATTCTCAGATCCCTGAAATGATCTAGGTTTTATCACTCTCCGATTTCCATCCAGGAAGTTACAAAACTATTTCTCTGTGGTTTTGTGAAATACACTATTTGGAAGTCTGAGAGATTCTGTTATTTAACGATCAATGTTTTTTAGTTAGCTGTGAAATTGCCTGTTGGCATTTTCGAGGTCTGGGCTGGATGGTGGATGAAGCGTGAGTTGTGAACTGCGCGGGGTGAAAAAAATTTCATGGTCACGTTTCAGCCTCCTTCATGTGGCACAGGCATTAATTTATGAAACCACATTTTACTTAAAATCAGGGGGGGAAATCCAATTTTTATGAGAGAATAAATATGCTTTTGGATAACACTCTCTTTCCTGTGATCTGCGTAGGATTTGCTCTCAGGCGTCTTCTCTTTTAGCCGGTTTAAAATTTCAAAGCCTCGCAGTCCTTGTGCAGAACCCCGGGGTCTCCTACGCGGGGCTACCGCACACCTCCACCACCTCCACAGCCTCCTCTTCTGCGAATCGCTGGCCCATGTGCCCCCGGGCATCTTTCAACAATAGTATCATATTTGCTTGTAGTTCTGAAGTAAATGTTTTCATGGTCTGTCACCTTGATTTTATTAAAGGTGTTGGGACTAAAGCATTACCAGGGGTGAAAAAACTCAAATCAAGGTTCTGAAATGTTTGGAATTTATAATCACCAATCTTTCTCAGCCTTATATCGGTCGTTTTCACATGGGACACATCTACAATTAATCAAAAGTTAAAGAAGACATTACAGATGTTTTCAAGTACCTAGCACTTCATTTTTGTGCCTATAATACTTAGATTTTTAGGCAAAGCAGCTAGATTCAGGATCTTTTTTTCAGTTATTTTGGTTAGAGCTTTGCTTTGCTTGCTCTGGTTAGGATCACGTTTTCAGGGTATACGATCTGAGTATGAAAAGTTCTCTCTGTTGATTCCAGCCCAGATTTCAAATCTCTTTAAAAGATTCTATTTCCAGAAAAGAGCATGCTAGAAACGGATTTTTATTAAATTTGTATTGACTTTCCAGGTTTTTGCAATAGGAAGGTCTTGCTTTAGTCTTACTTCAGTACTTTTTTACCTTGTAAACGATTGCACATATATTTCTCTTTTTTAAAAAAAAACTGCTCTATTCTTAAATTTTAAAAAACTGCTTCCATACATACTACTATATATAAAACAGATAAACAATAAGGACCTACTGTAGGGCAGAGGGAATTATATTCAATATCTTGTAATAAACTACAATGGAAAAGAATATGATAAAGAATATATCTGTATATATAGAGCAAAGAAGCGCTTTGCTCTATACGCAAAATTAACACAACCTTGTAAACCAACTAAACTTCAATTTAAAAAAAAATTTTTAAACTGCTATAAAAATTTTTTGATGAAAATGCAGATTTTGCCCAGAGATAGGTACAACAGGGCGCAGTGTCAGAGCCTCAATGTAACTTTCTTGTTTGCACACTGCCCCTGCCCCCCACCCCTCACCCCTTTTATTTTTTCTTAAAGGAAACATCCCTTGAAAACCGAACTGCTTGGAAGAAATATATACTTTTTAACAACACAGATTCTGAGTCGCTGAGCTAAGTGCAAAATTTAATTAAGTGGCAGGAGCTATCCAGTCCCCACGTGAAGCGCTCGGGGCTGCTGATAGGTGGGTGAAGCAAAACAAGTGTATGTTGCAGGGCCCCCGTGCAACGCGGCTGAGTTGTGTGTGGTCCGGGTGGACATTTTTGTCATCCTGTTTGGGAACCAATTCAGGATCTGTTTCTGTTGGCACTTTCCTCCTGTTGTGAATATATTAGTACATTTCTCAAAGTCTCTGCAGACCTGAAAAGCTGGTAATTTAAGCCCTGAGGCTAAGACAGACAGTTTTGCTCCATCAGTTCATGCATGGATGATGGGAATTCTCAGAAAGGAAGAGACGATGTCAAAGCAGAAGAAAGAGTACTGGCCTAGTGCTGTACAATAGGACCTTGTTTTTTAACCATCCTATGTATTATAGTTTGTATCTGCTAATCACAAACTCCCAGTCCTTTAAGCAACTATATGGTCAAAAAAAAAAAAAAAGAGTACTGGCCCAGATTTAGCTGAGGGCTTCTTATCAGCCTTTCACTTTCTACCATAAATGTTCAAGAATGCTTTATCTCTGGTCTGGAAAAGTTATGAGAAAACCATGTCTTGTGCTCGGGTCCTTCAGCTGATTTCTGAGTCACAGTTTGAAAAATGAGACGAGAAATATAGAGTTTTCCCTAGACCATAAAACTTCAGATCATTGCGAAAGTCATATTTATGCCTTTCCTGATGAACTGGTTTTTGCTCTCTTCATTCTGTGTTCTTTACCAAAGCCATCTGAAGATTTCACTGTCACCCTGTTATATGGAGCACATGAATGTGCAGTTATGTGAAAGATTCTCTTTCATTAAATAAACTCACCTTTGTACATGACTGTTTTCCTCAAATGTAAAGAAAATAAAAGAAAAACTATGTAGCTATTCATCTGTTTACAAACATATGTCTAATGCATTTTACATAAAATCAAAACTTGTTATAAATGCACTGAAGTTTCCTTTCATGTCCTACAGACCCCCAAAATCCTGGGATCAAGTGAATGCCAATATTCCTTTTTGTGATGTTTTTGTAGATTTTTGCAAATTTGCATGTAGACTTATTTTATGCACAATGATCTGTACATGTAGATCAGCATAATCCTTTGTGTTTCCAAGAGCCAACAGCAGTAGTGAAAAGATACCACATGGGGAAATTTCTTATTTTTCCAAAATGCCTCAGTAAAGGCAGCATGGAACATTCAGGTGTCAGTCCTGGTGGTTCTCTGCATGTTCACTTATGTGAAATTTCGCACTCATTGAAATTAACTATCCACCTGACACCATAAAACAGTACAACCACGACACAAGCCATTCACACTGGCCACATCTGCAAATATTTTTTCCTCTGAATTTCAGTCCCATTAATGAAGATGTGATTGTTTCTCCGTGACCTTTAGCACCCTCCAAATCCTAAGAGACGAGCTGCTTCTCTTCCGACCCGACTGCACCACAGATGTTCCCGCTCACACTGAGTATCTCTTATCTCACGAGGCTCCTGCCTCACCAGCGAAGAGAAAGCTGCCCCCTTCACCAGATTCAGGACTGAAAATGAAGCGTAAATCTTACGGGCTAATAAGCGCGGCAGTTACTTCAATAAAATGTTACTTAAAAGTCAATAGGCTGCACATGTTAAAGACATTAGAGCTGTTAACAGACCGTTGTAAAGTAAGCAGAATCTTTAATAACCTGCGTGCAACATTGAACCATTCCATTTTCAGCTCAGGACAGGCTTAGCTCTGGCACTGAGGTACCGCATTCGTGGTATGAAGTTCTTTTGCATTCTCAGAATTAACAATCCAGCAGGGCTGGATCTAGAAAGAAAACCGCATGCCTCTGGGAAAGCTTGAAACTCAGAAGGTCTTGCCTTACCCCTGTTGTGAGCAAGGAGACAAACAGCCTGGTGTTTAGCATCAGACCCAGTGTCTCAAATGCCTGAATCCCTGACCCTTCAGCCCAAGAAGCAGGAGAGGCAGATCTGATGGAACTGAGACTCCTTAACTCAGGCCAGTGTGGTCTTCACTAGACCAAACCCAAGGAACACCCTTGAAGCACACTCCGGAGATTCTACTGCAGTGTCAAAGAAGGCTAATATTGGGAAGAGCAATTAGACAAAATTAGCTGTGATGCACTTATGACACTTTTCTCCCGAAGGAAAGCAAGGCGCTTGTTAGTCTAAGGAAGCTTCTTTCACCCTGTCTTAAACAGCAGCTACTCTGAAAGACACCTAATCCCACAGAAAGAGAACAAATAAAACATTCAGATCTTTGTCCTTAGAGAGGAGTGTTCCCACTGCCTTTTCTAGGATTCCCTTCATTTACAGAGTATATGGAGAAAAAGGCAATGAAGAGAAAGAGATTTTCTTTCTAGTTAACTTATAAATTTGACAAGTTAAAAAACCTAAAGTCTAAATTATTAAAAGAATGAGAACCGATTAGAAATGCTATTCATAAATTTAACCTAAGTGATAACCTTTTCTTTATGGCAATTCATTTTGTATCCTGATCATCATTTTCTTCAAGATGGAATTTCTAGATCTTCCAAATTCTAAACTGAAAGAAAGTAATCTCAGTCTAACACTGAAAGAGCCATGTTACTAAAAGTAGTAATCATTTGGGTTGGGGAGAAAAGGGATAAATCAGAGACTGCATCAAAAGTGGGGATTATTATCAAAAGAGCATGACATCTTTACAGAAATGTTTTACATTTGAAAGTTCTGATCATCTCATCATCCGAATCGTCTGTATTCTTGTTTTCAGTTCAGTTCAGTCACTCAGTCAAGTCTGACTCTTTGCGACCCCATGGACTGCAGCACACCAGGCTTCCCTGTCCATCATCAACTCCCAGAGCTTACCCAAACTCATATCTATCGAGTCGGTGATGCCATCCAATCATCTCATCCTCTGTTATCCCCTTTTCCTCCCACCTTCAATCTTATCCAGCATCAGGCTCTTTTCCAATGAGTCAGTTCTTCAAATCGGGTGGACAAAGTATTGGAGTTTCAGCTTCAATGTCAGTCCTTCCAATGAATACCCAGGACTGATTTCCTTTAGGATGGACTGGTTGGATCTCCTTGCAGTTCAAGGGACTCTCAAGAGTCTTCTCCAACACCACAATTCAAAAGCATCAATTCTTTGATGCTCAGCTTTCTTTATAGTCCAACTCTCACATCCATACATGACCATTGGAAAAACCATAGCTTTGACTAGACGGACCTTTGTTGACAAAGTAATGTCTCTGCTTTTTAATATGCTGTCTAGGTTGGTCATAGCTTTTCTTTCAAGAAGCAAGTGTCTTTTAATTTCATGGCTGCAGTCACCATCTGCAGTGATTTTGGAGACCCCCAAAATAAAGTCTGTCATTGTTTCCATTGTTTCCCCATCTATTTCCCGTGAAGTGATGGGACCAGATGCCATGATCTTAGTTCTGGGAATGTTGTTTCAAGGCAGCTTTTTCACTCTCCTCTTTCACTTTCATCAAGAGGCTCCTGAGTTCTTCTTCGCTTTCTGCCATATGGGTGGTGTTATCTGCATATCTGAGGCTACTGATAATTCTCCTGGCAATCTTGATTGCAGCTTGTGCTTCATCCAGCCCAGAATTTCTCATGATGTACTCTGAATATAAGTTAAATAAGCACGGTGACAATATACAGCCTCAATATACTCCTTTCCTGATTTAGAACCAGTCTGTTGTACCATATCCAGTTCTAACTGTTGCTTCTTGACCTTCATACAGATTTCTCAGGAAGTAGGTCAGGTGGTCTGGTTTCCATCTCTTGAAGAATTTTCCACAGTTTGTTGTGATTCACACAGTCAAAGGCTTTGGCATAGTCAATAAAGCAGAAGTAGATGTTTTTCCGGAACTCTCTTGCTTTTTCGATGATCCAATGAATGTTGGCAATTTGATCTCTGGTTATTCTGCCTTTTCTAAATCCAGCTTGAACATCTGAAAGTTCACAGTTCATGTACTGTTGAAGCCTGGCTTGGAGAATTTTGAGCATTATCTTGCTAGCCTGTGAGATGTGTGCAATTGTGTGGTAGTTTAAACATTCTTTGACATTGCTTTTCTTTGGGATTGGGATGAAATTTGAACTTTTTCAGTCCTGTGGCCATTGCTGAGTTTTCCAAATTTGCTGGCATATTGAGTGCAGCACTTTCACAGCATCATCTTTCAGGATTTGAAATAGCTCAACTGGAATTCCATCACCTCCACTAGCTTTGTTTATGGTGATGCTTCCTAAGGCCCTCTTGACTTTGCATTTCAGGATGTCTGTCTCTAGGTGAGTGATCACACCATTGTGGTTATCTGGGTCATGAAGATCTTTCTTGTATAGTTCTTGTGTGTATTCTTGCCACCTTTTCTTAATATCATCTGCTTCTGATAGGTCCATACCATTTCTGTCCTTCATTGTGGCCATCTTTGCATGGAATGTTCCCTTGGTATCTCTAATTTTCTTGAAGAGATCTCTAATCTTTCCCATTCTATTGTTTTCCTCTATTTCTTTGCATTTATCACTGAGGGGGGCTTTCTTATTTTTCCTTGCTATTCTTTGAAACTCTGCATTTAAATGGGTTTGCCTTTCCTTTTCTCCTTTGCTTTTTGCTTCTCTTCTTTTCACAGCTATTTGTCAGGCTTCCTTAGACAACCATTTTGCCTTTTTGCTTTTCTTTTTCTTGGGGAAGATCTTGATCCCTGCCTCCTATACAATATCATGAACCTCCATCCATAGTTCTTCAGGAACTCTGTCTATCAGATATAATTCCTTGAATCTATTTGTCACTTCCACTGTATAATCATAAGGGATTTGATTTAGGTCATATCTAAATGGTCTAGTGGTTTTCCCTACTTTCTCCAATTTAAGTCTGAATTTGGCAATAAGGAGTTCATGATCTGAGCCACAGTCAGCTCCTGGCCTTGTTTTTGCTGACTGTATAGAGCTTCTCCATCTTTGGCTGCAAATAATATAATCAATATGATTTTGGTATTGATCATTGGTGATGTCCATGTGTAGAGTCTTCTCTTGTGTTGTTGGAAGATGGTGTTTTCTATGACCAGTTTTTCTCTTGGCAAAACTCTATTAGCCTTTGACCTGCTTTGTTTTGTACTCCAAGGCCAAATTTGCCTGCCACTTCCAGGTATCTCTTGACTTCCTCCTTTTGGATTCCAGTCCCCTATAATGAAAAGGACATTTTTTGGAGGTGTTAGTTTTAGAAGGTCTTGTGGGTCTTCATAGAACTGTTCAAATTCAACTTCTTCAGTATTCCCGGTTGGGGCATACCAGTAATACCATGGGGATTACCATGATATTGAATTGTTTGCCTTGCAAACGAAGAGAGATCATTCTGTCATTTTTGAGATTGCATCCAAGTACTACATTTCAGACTCTATTGTTGACTGTGATGGCTACTCCATTTCTTCTAAGAGATGCTTGCCCACAATAGTAGATACAATGGTCATCTGATTTAAATTCACCCATTGCAGCCCGTTTTAGTTCACTGATTCCTAAAATGTCTTAC
The DNA here is from genome assembly GCF_019320065.1 of Cervus canadensis. Lineage (NCBI taxonomy): Eukaryota > Metazoa > Chordata > Mammalia > Artiodactyla > Cervidae > Cervus > Cervus canadensis. The sequence goes on from NC_057418.1 coordinate 1,160,113, forward strand.
ATACAAGATGACAGAGTAGAAGACGTGTGCTCATCTTCTCCTGCGGGAACCTCAAAATTACAATTTACTGAGCAGTCATCAACAGGAGAATGTTGGATCTCACCAAAAAAAGATACCCCAAGTCCAGGGGCAAAGGAGAAGCCCCAGCAAGGTGGTAGGAGGGAAACATCGTGTTTAGAGTCAAACCCCATACCTTCCAGAGACACTCAGTAAGCTAAAACAAAACTTACGTGTACCAAGACCCAGAGACCCCACAGAGATTGAGCCAGAACTGTGTTTGAATGTCTCCTGCAGATGTACGGGTCAGCAGTGGCCTGCCGCAGGGGCAGGGGCTCTGGGTGCAGCAGACCTGGGTATGGCATAAGCCCTCTTGGAGGAGGTCACTATTAACCCCACCATAGAGCTACCAGACTTATACAGGACTGGGGAAACAGACTCTCGCAGGGCACAAACGAAAGCTTGTGCACACCAGGACCCAGGAGAAAGGAGCAGTGACCCCACAAGAGAATGACCCCGACTTGCCCATGAGTGTCCAGCAGTCTCCAGTGGAGGCGTGGGTCGGCGATGGCCTGCTGCAGGTTCGGGAGCACTGAGTGCAGCGGTGTGTCCATGGGGCCTTTTGAAGGAGGTTTCCATTATCTTCATTACCTGAACCATCAGTTCAGTTCTGTTCAGTCGCTCAGTCATGTCCGACTCCTTGTGACCCCATGAATCGCAGCACACCAGGCCTCCCAGTCCATCACCAATTGCCGGAGTCTATCCAAACCCAAGTCCACTGAGTCAGTGATGCCATCCAACCATCTCATCCTCTGTCATCCCCTTCTCCTCCTGCCCTCAATCTGTCATTTTTCCATGACTACTGGAAAAACCATAGCCTTGACTAGACAGACCTTTGTGGACAAAGTAATGTCCCTGCTTTTTAATAGGCTGTCTAGGTTGGTCATAACTTTCCTTCCAAGGAGTAATCGTCTTTTAATTTCATGGCTGCAATCACCATCTGCAGTGATTTTGGAGCCCTGAAAAATAATGCCATCCAACCATCTCATCCTTTATTGTCCTCTTCTCCCCCTGCCTTCAATCTTTCCCAGCATCAGGGTCTTTTCCAATGAGTCAGTTCTTCACATCAGATGGCCAACATATTGGAGTTTCAGCTTCAACATCAGTCCTTCCAATGAATATTCAGGACTGATTTCCTTTAGGATGGACTGGTTGGATCTCCCTGCAGTCCAAGTGACTCTCAAAAGTCTTTTCCAACACCACAGTTCAAAAGCATCAATTCTTCGCTTCTCAGCTTTCTTTATAGTCTAACTCTCACATTCATACATGACTACTGGAAAAACCATAGCCTTGACCAGATGGACCTTTGTTGGCAAAGTAATGTCTCTGCTTTTTAATATGCTATCTAGGTTGGTCATAACTTTCCTTCCAAGGAGTAAGTGTCTTTTAATTTCATGGCTGCAGTCATGGCCTTAGGTCAAACAACAGAGAGGGAACACAGCCCCACCCATCAACAGAAAATTGGATTAAATATTTACCAAGCATGGTTCATCAGAACAAGAACAAGTTTCCCCCTCAGTCAGTCTCTCCCATCAGGAAGCTTCCATAGGCCTCTTATCCTTATTTTTGTTTTACATATTCTATTTCAGTCTTCATCTATAGACATACACATAAATTGAATTATAATAAAAATAACATGTTGCATTGTATTTTTTCATTTAACATTTTATCAAAACTATTTTTTCATATTTCTCTTTATATTTATTATGGCCACTTAAAATTTTTCCACTGAGTAAAGGTATCCTACATTTAGCCATTCTTTAATTGTGGCATTTCGGTTTCACGTCTATTTTCTTGGTAGCTCCTTTGACGTACTAATCCTGACATCAGCTCTTCTGGTGGCTAAGGAGAAGTGGTTGAGCTAGACGGATGCGAGGAGTACGTCTGAAACCCTGACGCCACTGAGGAGTCCTGAGGAGAGAGGCAAGAAAGACCGAAGACGGTTGGGTTTAGTTATTAAGGAGAGACACCGCCCTGGGGACAACGCAGATGTCCATCAGCGAGGAATGGATAAAAAGATGCGGTACATATAAAGACGCTTACTCCTTGGAAGGAAAGTTGTGACCAACCTAGAGAGTGTATTAGAAAGCAGAGACATTACTTTGCCAACAAAGGTCCATCTAGTCAAAGCTATGGTTTTTCCAGTAGTCATGTATGGATGTGAGAGTTGGACTATCAAGAAAGCTGAGCACCGAAGAATTGATGCTTTTGAACTGTGGTGTTGGAGAAGACTCTTGAGAGTCCCTTGGACTGCAAGGAGATCCAACCAGTCCATCCTAAAGGAGATCAGTCCTGAATATTCAATGAAAGGACTAATACTGAAGCTGAAACTTCAATCTTTTTGGCCACCTGATGCAAAGAGGTGACTCATTTGAAAAGACCCTGATGCTGGGAAAGATTGAGGACAGGAGGAGAAGGGGATGACAGAGGATGAGATGGTTGGATGGCATCACCAACTCAATGGACATGGGTTTGGATGAACTGCAGGAGTTGGTGATGGACAGGGAGGCCTGGCGTGCTGCGGTTCATGGGGTCTCAAAGAGTTGGGCACAACTGTGTGACTGAACATATCTATATCTATATCTATATCTATATCTATATATATATAGTGGAATATTACTCAGCCATTAAAAAGAGTGAAATTGGGTCATTTGTAGAGATGTGAATGGACCTAGAGACTTTCATACAGAGTGAAGTAAGTCAGAAAAAGAAAAACAAGTACCGTATATTAATGCATATATATGGAATCTGAAAAACTCAATATAGATGATCTTATTTACAAAGCAGAAATAGAAACACAGACATAGAGAACAAACATATGGATATCAAAGGGGAAAGAAGGAGATGGGATGAATTGGGAGACTGGGATTGATATATATACACTACTATTTATAAAATTAGAGATACCAAGGGAACATTCCATGCAAAGATGGGTTCGATAAAGGACAGAAATGGTATGGACCTAACAGAAGCAGAAGATATTAAGAAGCGGTGGCAAGAATACACAGAAGAACTGTACAAAAAAGATCTTCACGACCCAGATAACCAAGATGGTGTGATCACGCTCCTAGACCCAGACATCCTGGAATGTGAAGTCAAGTGGGCCTTAGAAAGCATCAGTACGAACAAAGTGGAGGTGATGGAATTCCAGTTGAGCTATTTCAAATCCTGAAAGATGATGCTGTGAAAGTGCTGCACTCAATATGCCAGCAAATTTGGAAAACTCAGCAGTGGCCACAGGACTGGAAAAGGTCAGTTTTCATTCCAATCCCAAAGAAGGGCAGGCAATGCTGCTCAGACTACCACACAATTGCACTCATCTCACACGCTAGTAAAGTAATGCTCAAAATTCTCCGAGCCAGGCTTCAGCAATACCTGAACCATGAACTTCCAGATGTTCAAGCTGGTTTTAGAAAAGGCAGAGGAACCAGAGATCAAATTGCCAACATCCACTGGATCATCAAAAAAGCAAGAGAGATACAGAAAAACATCTATTTCTGCTTTGTTGGCTATGCAAAAGCCTTTGACTGTGTAGATCATAATAAACCATACAAAATTCTGAAAGAGATGGGAATACCAGACCACCTGACCTGCCTCTTGAGAAACCTGTATGCAGGTCAGGAAGCAACAGTTAGAACTGGACATGGAACAACAGACTGGTTCCAAACAGGAAAAAGAGTACATCAAGGCTGCATATTGTCACCCTGCTTGTTTAACTTATATGCTGAGTACATCATGAGAAACACTGGGCTGGAGGAAGTGCAAGCTGGAATCAAGATTGCCAGGAGAAATATCAATCACCTCAGATACGCAGATGACACCACCCTTATGACAGAAAGTGAAGAGGAACTAAGCAGGCTCTCGATGAAAGTGAAAGAGGAGAATGGAAAAAGTTGGCTTAAAGCTCAACATTCAGAAAACTAAGATCATGGCATCTGGTCCCATCACTTCATGGGAAATAGAGGGGGAAACAGTGGAAACAGTGTCAGACTTTATTTTTCTGGGCTCCAAAATCACTGCAGATGGCGATTGCAGCCATGAAATTAAAAGACGTTTACTCCTTAGAAGGAAAGTTATGACCAACCTAGACAGCATATTAAAAAGCAGGGACATTACTTTGTCCACAAACGTCCATCTAGTCAAGGCTATGGTTTTTCCAGTGGTCATGTATGGATGTGAGAGTTGGACTGTGAAGAAAGCGGAGTTTCAAAAAATTGATGCTTTTGAACTGTGGTGTTGGAGAAGACTCTTGAGAGTCCCTTGGACTGCAAGGGGATCCAACCAGTCCAACCTAAAGGAGATCAGTCCTGGGTGTTCATTGGAAGGACTGATGCTGAAGCTGAAACTCCAATACTTTGGCCACCTCATGCGAAGAGTTGACTCATTGGAAAAGACCCTGATGCTGGGAGGGATTGAGGGCAGGAGGCGAAGGGGACGACAGAGGATGAGATGGCGGGATGGCATCACCAACTCGATGGGCATGAGTTTGAGTAAACTCCGGGAGTTGGTTATGGACAGGGAGGCCTGGCTGCGATTCATGGGGTCGCAAAGAGTCGGACACAACTGAGCCACTGAACTTACTGATTTATAAAATAGAGAACCTGCTATATAGCACAGGGACCTTACTCAGTGTTTTGTGGTGACCTAAATGGGTATAAAATCCAAAAAGAAATGATATACCTATACATATAGCTGATTCACTTTGCTGTACAGCAAAAATTAGCACAACATTGTAAAGCAATTATGCTCCAATAAAAATGTTTAAACAAAAAGGGATATAGCAAGTAATGATGAGGCAATATGGCGGAAAGGGAACATAGAGGATAAAAGATGAGGAGATTCTCACAGCCCTGCAAAGGTAGGATCAGGGGGAAGAAAGAGAAATCAGCAACAACGAAATGAGGATAAGCAAAGAATCTTGGCATCCACTCGGGGAACAGAGCCAGATACAGCAGTGAGAGATGAGGCATTCCCTGGAAATTTCACAAGGACCGACTCTGTGCAAAGGCTTGGGAGAGGCTCCAGCAAGTGTTCTGGGAGAGAGCCGGATGAGAGAAGAGGTGAAGGCCAGTTCTCTCTGTGAGCATTTGAGTGTTTATTTAGTTGTCTAAAGCCTTGGTTCTCAGTTCCTGAGAAAGTACAACTAGTTAGTTCCACTTCTACCTTGACAGAGAGGGTGGCGGGGAATAACCTCTTCACTATTTGGTTTCTTCTCAGCTATCTCATGAGGGCAATACCTTGGATCATTCCCTTGGTCTACTGTGCAGGGCTAATGAATGGCTGTAAAGCATAATATTATGTGACATGAGTGGCGGCCAAGATTTAACACCTCTCTTGAGAAAGCAAATCCTAATTGCCCACCTGAAACTGTCTCCCACTCCAGTTAATTCCAGGTTAGAAGACTGAAACAGTGGGTTCCACCAAAGGAAGCATGTGCCAAGGATGGGATTAGACAGGTGAGGGAGTGAGACTATCCCCTCAACAAAGTCACAAAGCCCTTTGGAGGAACTGTTGCCTACACAGACCAGCCAACCTGCCCTTGTACTTTGCAGGTAACATTTTCAGAAAAGAGGTTTCTTTTTCTCAGTTGGCCTGGTAAGAACATTTAAGGAGTAATGAGTAGCTACTGAAGTTAACCAGGGACATTTTTCCACCCAGGGAATTTCCCTTCTGTTCAACATTTGGAAATTCAGCTAAAGATAATTGCAGGTAAGCCTTCACCAACAGATGTATTCATTTTCCATTGTAGTTTCTTAAATGGGTACTTGTACACAAAAGACCTTCTTCCTGTATATTTTCAGTTCTCTAGGGTACAATTACATGAAATTATTCAGCAGCCAAGTTTGTTTTGTATCACTTGACTGGGTAAGGACACAGAGAAAGCTGCTCCCTATGGCACTGAAAGCTGCAAATCTTTTTTGCCTAAATGTTTAACAGTCACATTCATCACAGTCTAATAACAAGGCCTCCCACAGACAACATAGTTCACTTGTTTTCACCCTCCTGTTAAGAGTTTACCAGAAAGACCAACTCAGGTCTTGATGTTGATTTGATATTACAAATAACTGTGCATGGGATAAAATGGATTGGTCTAACATAAATTGGTTTTTCTTACCACCTGCAACTTTCCAATACCATCTACAACTTAAATGTTTTTGCATGACGCTTATATTTTTGAGTGGCAAAATCTTAAATAAGCTACAAATTTTAAAACTTTTAAATTTAAAAACTATAACACATCTTACACTTGAAAAACATTTTACTAGCTATAAAGCATACAGATGTGTTGTACACTATTTCATTTGTCCCTTAGAATATATCAGTAGAGTAGACATTATTTTTAGTTGAATGATAAGACCAGAAAAATGTCTTATTTACTTCTGGTCTCTTTGAAAATAGTAAGCAAAACTGGTCAAAGAATTTATTCCTTTAAACTTCAAATCCCTGCTAGTGGTTCTTGTTTGCTTATTTGTATCTTCTTTTCTTTTTCAGTTTGACATTGAACAAACACTATGTACCTGAAGCAAAGCCCTTTACATAGTTCATCACATTTAGACATGGGGTAAATGAAGAATTTGGAATTATAAAGTCCTTTAATTATTTCCCTCCAGAAAATAACAAATGTTAATTTCTGTACAATTAACACATGAAGGTAATGATAATGCCCCCATTTCCACGATGATCTTAGCTATGAAGGAGGGAGGTAGAGTTGTCTTCTGAGAGTTAAACTGTAAAACAAAAGAATAATAGAAGAGCTTAGTGATATTAAAAAAGAAACAAACAAAAAAGATGACTTTAAGGAGGGTAGACTGTCTTCCAGACCAGAACCAGGGCGAGGCTGTTACCAAGTCCAAGCTCATGCTGCTAGCTGCATGACAGGCCAACAAATCAAGAGATGAGATGTGGCTAAGAAGAGTGACTTTATTCTGGAAGCCAGAAGACCAAGAGATGATGAACTAGTGTGCCAAAGAGTCACCTTATGTAGTTAGACTTCTTTTACATTAGAAGGAGAGGATGTGTGGCTGGTTGTTGTCCTTTATGTGTTGGCCAGATCCCAGACAGGAGGTGATAATCTTTAGTTCTTTCAGCTCCATAGGTCTGATCACCTATTCCTATAAACCTCCAACAAGGCAAATGTTATACTCTGTTCTGCAATTTTGTAATAACGATATGAATGAAAAGTGTCATACCTTTAAACATCAAAACAAGGAAGCAGAGCCTTGAGAGTGGGCTCTCCTGTATATTTCAGACTATAGGCAGCGTTCTTTTACAGAAGGTTCAGAGCTAGCATGGATAACCACAGGCAACAGAGCACTGGGGTTAGAACCAAGGGAATAGATCTGATATGAAATCATGTTTGTTTTTCTCCCTCACAAGACCTCATTTTAAAAAGGAAGGTCAACAAAGGCATTGGGCAGTCATGGAAACTCAGTAGATGAGATTATAGAGGTGCATATACATGGGGGTTCCAGGATGACTTAGCCAATCCCAAGATTAAGTTACTCTTTGGGGCAATCATGGGTCCTTGTTACCAAACATCTGAGTTACAAACAAACCCCATGTTTTCTGATTCCATGGATTCCAAGACCTGTTCTCATGAAGACATGGCTTATCTCTCAGATGTTGTCAGAAAAGAACCCACTAACAGAGCTGCTAGAGGTGCTTATAGATATTGTAAAATAATGTTAGCACTGTATTTATACACTCACCCCTGTAGGGTAGGGTCTGTGAATTTGAATATGCTTCTGAAAGGAGACTCACCCACAATTTTCTGTGACTGCAAACTTGAGGACTACAATCCAGATTGTGATAAAGTCATTAACGGAAATGTCAGCACAGTGCTTTCCTAAGGTACCTTTTTGGTTTTTTAAAATTTCAACATGAAAAAAAATTTTTTTTTATTCATGAGAGCTTTACCTACTTCCATATAAGACTAAAGGTCATATGAGGCCATTACAACAAATTTAAAATGCTTTCAACTATCTCAAGTATTCTTGAAAAAAAAAAAAAAAAACTTCCAGAAATGAGTTAAAATGAGGAAAGGGAATCCAAGAGAGATTAAATGATTTGCTCAATGCCATTCAATTAATTAGTGTCAGAGTTAGAAGTAGACTTCATATCACTTTCCCATGCAAGGCTTTCATATTCTCCAGTGGAAAACTACTTTAAGTATTTTCAAATACCAGTGGATTTCAGTTGAGTATTTGCATTTCCCTTGCAATTGCCTGTCATTTGAAGCATAATGGTTGGGACTTCCCCAGTGGTCTAGGTGGTCTAGTAGTTAAGACTCTGAGCTCCCAGTGCAGGGGGCACAGATTCAACAGCTGATCAAAGAACTAATATCCCATGTGGCATAGCCAAAAAAAAAAAATTAAATTAAAGCATAATTATCATCTACCCTACTTTATTCCTTCCCACTTCTCCATATTTTTAAAATACCTTCATCCTTCTCCTGAAATTAAGTGAGAAAAGACCCATGCTGTAGAAATACTCAGAGGCTTTATTTTTTTAGTATGAAATTATTTAGATAGTTTACAGTATTTTTCTCATACCAAGTCTTCAGAATCTCGTACATGTTTCACCCTGACACCACATCTCTACTTGGATATCAAGGCTACTGGCCAAGTATTAGGCAGTACAGATCTGGAAGGCTATCTGTGGAGGCTGGAGTGGAGGCAGGAGGACCGGTGGGAGTACACTGTCCCAGGGCAGAGTTGTGGCGGGCTCCCCCCTCACACGCCAGTTCACGCAAGGCACACAGAAGGGCCTCGGAATAACCAGTCGCAGCTTGCACAGAAGGCAGCACTGGGAAAGTCGAGTGAGCAGGTCACAAAGCTGCAGAAATACCCAGAACCTTTCATATGGTCGTGTTAGTTATAAATCCCCAAGGAGGATTATAGGCTGCATTATCCACAAGCTTATTTGACAGATCTTTGCGCAGAGCATCTCATTATCCTGTGAACACGATTTTCAGAAATGCTGCATCTGAATGTCGAACTGCATGTGCTTTTTCCTTCTGACATTAGATACTCTTAGCCTCAGGAAGCCCATGAGGTGGGGGCCATGGAGAGAGTTGAAAGATAACAAGAGTGGTGAGTGGAGAAAGTCATTTAACACGCCTGCCTGTAAAACCAACCAACTCAAGTGCTATAGTATTTCTTCACAGAGGTCCAGAGAGGATTCATTAATTAGTGTTTGAAAAACAGATCACTGGGGAAGGTACCATGTGAACGTGGTAATCATCAACACCACTCACAATCACGCCAATAGCATGTGGTGATGGCATGTTGACTCTGATCGTGAACAGTTGTTGGTGTTGATAAAGCTGTGAACTTTGAATCATTAAATGTGCTTGCTTTGTGGTTTTAAAACCCCAAGGCAGATGTTATGCAGTAGAGTTAAGTTATATCTTGAATATGTGCCTGGAGTCCAAAGCTAAGAAAGAAAACCATCAAAGAGCCCGGAGCACATGACAAACAGGTTTTGACAAAGGCTCTCCCAGGAGAGTCTTCACGGAGAAGTGATGTGATAGGTTAGTTCCATTGTCCTAGTTCTCTTTCCTGTTGAAGAGTATTTTGCCAGCTCAGCTTGCTGAACACTGAAGTTCACAGTGCACTGTCAACCTTAATACATTTTCCATGAACTTTTATTCATCCTAAACACAAAGCACCAGGGGAAAAAAAAATCCTGATGATCAAATACATTCCCAAATGACTCTTCACTCCTTGAAATGGATAGAGCAATTTGAGAATAATTTTTTTAAATGGATAATCTTTTGAAAAGTCCCCATGAGATGTTGCCTGCCCACTCCCAATTGCCAACTACATCGTCCTAGAGAAGACTTGTTCTTCTTGCCAAAAAAAGGGGGAGCAAGTTGGGGGAAAAGAACCGAAGCCCAGAAATGTTAACTGTCAGCATTGAAATGAGGTATTTGGCTGGTTGAGAGAGAAAGATTGGCTGTATTGCTTTGACCTCTCACTTCTATTTGTCCTTTGGCTATTAACCTACTTTTGGTTCACCCCTTGGTTTTTCCAGCTAGTACCTGAATTGCTCCCAAATTAAGCTTATCATCGGTTTCCACACCCCAAAATCTGTGTGTTCAATTTCTGGATCATTTGTCTACTTTTTTTTTTTTTTTTTTTTGGCCACACCAGGCTGCAAGCAGGATCTTAGTTTCCTGACCAGGGATATTGAACCCATGCCCCTAGCGGTGGAAGCATGGGGTCTTAATCATTTGAACTGCCAAGGAAGTCCCCATTTGCCTACCTTCTGATACTGGACTTCATGGTAACTTCCTCCTAACAGGCACTTACATGGACAGGAATGTTCTAGCAGGACATGTCCCAATTTCAATCACCTATCTTTGCCTTGGCTTTCTTGGTGCTGCAGCCCAATGCGCTTTAGCAAATCACAACGCCTGAGCACACCCCAGGCTTACCTGAAATAAATTCTGAAATTACCTCCATGCCTTTGAAAATGGTTATATATGTGGTGGAGGATAGAGCAGGTTGTGTTCTTAATATATTCTTAATATATTTCTGGGGAAAGAAACAGTTGTAATAACACACTGCAACAGTAAAAAGTCCTATTTAATGAACGTGTTGAAAATTCTGTGAATCCCCAATTTATGTGTATGTGTGAGGCTTAATTAAGGGGGTATAAAAATATGGGGACCAATGGAAATTGGTATGTTTTTAGTGAATCTGCTTCTGTATTTTTCCTGATCCCAATTTATACCTCCCAGCCATTCTTTGTCCTCTAATCTGCTTGATTTTTCTCCTTGGCACTTACTACCTCATATGTTATATATGTATTACTACCTGATATATGTATATGTGTGTGTGTGTGTGTATATATATATATATATATATGTATACTGCAATAGGCTCAACATGCAGAAAAACATCAAGCATACTCTTTTTTTTTTATAGTGAGCCCCTCAGATTCCTGAAATCAATTTTAAGATAAGTTGTCATGCTCTGCTTTAGATAAATTCAGAGAGTGCATTTTAAATCCATTCTTTCATTGGTATTTGGGTTACTTATAAGGTTGCTATAACCAACACATATATAGTGCTCATTAAGTATTAAATACATAAGCTCTTTATAGGTATTAACCAATTTAATCCTCACAACATCTAAGTAGAAGTTTTCATTTCCCTCAGTTTATAAATGAAAATGCAGCATAGAAAGGTTGAGTATCTTACCCAAGGTCACAATGCTCTTACATGACAGAGGTAGGAATTGAATGGGCAATCTATTTTCATTGTCCTTGCACTTAATCACTAAGCAACACAGCCTAAAACTTCATGCTGGACCGCATAATAATTTATTATATATTGTCTTCTACTGAGCGAATTTATTCTACTTCTGATGATCTCTCTTATTTTGGTGGAACTATTAAAATTATCACCACTCAAGGAGATTTGTACCAGGCAAAAGCTTTGCCAATTAACATCAATATTCATAATTTATTGAACAAAGGAAGCAAACGGTTTCCTATTTTAGTTTCCTGATCAAAGTAATGAAGCCAAAGGAGGAAAATACAACTTTATAATCTTAGCAACATTTCCCAAATAAATTAATGTCTTATCTTCTTTTGTATAGGGGTGTATTCTACCAACACTTTCCTCAATATTCCTAGAACCAATACTGAACAAAATTCTACTACATCTCTAAGCAAATTCTGGGAAAGGCCCAGCAGCAAGTATATACATAACTACATACATATGTATGTAGAAATTTACAGGCTACCATATCCAGACATCATGAGGTGAGGCTCATAATTTTCTCAACCTCGCCAGACTGTAGCAGCATTTATGATCTGGAGGAGATTTATTGATTTTACTTTTCATCCTCTCATAGTAGGAAACCACCTTTTAGACCATTGACCTCCCCCTGTTATAATGAGGGTAGAATAAAGAAATATATTTATAATACCATTCATGGGAACAGGCAAGCTTTTTAAGGTGCTATAAAGAAGTGCTGGTACTATAGTGGTGGTGGTTGTAACAAAGGTTTTAAAATAGTCATTTAACACTTGTACATAGGAGAGCTTATATTGATTGAATTTTCCCGTGTTATAGTACTTGAGTAACTTGACTGTTTCATTTTGTAACTGGTTATTTAAATAATTGAATGAGTATGTTTCAAAACATTGTATACAAGAAATGAAATGCTCTCCAGAGAAAATCAGATGTCCAAACTGATCACCATCTAGTCTTGAATATGGATTATTCTAGAAGGAATTGTATTAGAGAAAAGAGACAAAGACAAAGAGAGGAGAAAGTATTCATCTCCAGATAATGAAGATTTTGTAATGACCTTGAGACAGTGAGGAAAACAAATACTACACAATGTTTGAATTCTCTTGAATTTAGTGTTACAATTTATAGCTGAGGGATCTGGGCATAAATAAGTCAGTGAAGCTTTCCATGGCTAACTTCTCCTATAAAAGTAGTCAAGACTATCTTCTGTCTCACAGAAATATTTTGATTAAAAATAATTTCATTATAGGGATTTCCCTGGTGATCCAGGCATTAAAACTCCATGTTACCAATGCAGGGGGCGCAGGTTTGATCCCTGGTCAGGGAACTAAGATCCCACATGCTATGTGGTACAGTCAAAAGATATAAAAATAAAATAAAGTAAAAAATAAATAAATTTATTATAAATATAAGCTGCTATCGTTAAGAAAACTTTGAAGACATTAACTACCACCTGTTGCTAATATTTGACTGAAAATTTGAGATATTTTGTGTCTACCTTCAGACCCCCACACTAATTCAAGGAAAACGTGTTTTTATCAAATCGGTGTGTGTAAAACAAGAGGAAAATCAAGGAGCTGTGAGATGGGTCTGAGAGAAGATGGAAATCTTACCTTCACACGAGAGAGAGGCTGCTGAACCCCTCAGCTCCCCTCGCCTTTATCATCCTGACTTATAAACCCATTCCAGCCCCAGATTCGGGCGGCTCTCCGGATCCTGTGCGGGGTGGGGTGAGGGGAAGCAGCGCCAGACCTGCACACTGCGTCCTGGGTCCTAAACAACCTCCATTTGAGCCCACGCCTGGGGGAAAAGGTGAAAGCCAGGTAGGACTTGATACAAGCGTTTCCCTAGCTGAGACTGCTGAACAACACCCTCCCAGTTCTGGGGGGGTCTTACACAGAAGTGACTCGAATCCACTCAGAACAGCTGGCATTGAACTGACACATTCCAGACACCACAAAAGTACTTGGAGATCTCTACTAGCGTTCTACTAACCTTACAGTTCAATAGAACCGTATGAGCAAGCTCTTTTGATTATTTGTTTTGGCAAACTCAAGTGGTGTGCCAGCATTACATCAGGACGGCTCAGTCAGTGGTGTGTGCGCGCATGCTCAGTTGTGTCTGCCTCTCTGCAACCCTGTAGACTAGTCTGCCAGGCTCCTCTGTCCATGAAATTTTCTAGCCAAGAATACTGGACTGTGTTGCCATTTCCTCCTCCAGGGGATCTTCCCAACCCAGGGATTGAAACTCAGACTCCTGTGTCTCCTGCATTGCCAGCAGATTTCACCAGTTAGTGGTGCTGACATGCAAATGTAGTGAAAGAGAGCTCCTAATTTACCTCATTTATAAATCAAACTATAAAGAAATATTTGAACATGTGATAGCCTCTAGGAAGCTTAGAACTACAGCCTCTATCAAAGTTCTAAAATAATTCAGGATTCGCTGGATAATTTTAATAGCTCTTGTCTATTGAATGTTTACTTCTGGGGACTGAGCTAAGTTTTTCCCATGTATCATCTTATGCAATCCTTACAAAACATAATGTGATTGGGATCAATTTTACCTCCATTTATAAAATAGGAAATATGGATCAGAGAAGTGAAGTAGTTTACCCTCGATGCTAAGACAGTAAGTGGTGGAACTGGAGTTCTAATTTGAGGTGATTGGGTTCCAGAGTCACCACAAAGAACTATTTCCCTCACCAACAGAAATACTCCTGTTAGAAATATATACAGATTGTGTGTCCTGCTGTAAGCTAGTGATGAATAGCTTCAATAGTGAGATTTGGATTTCTGATATTATTAACTTATATCTTGAAGGCCACATCTAGGATTTGCAAACTTAATCCTTGTGGAGACCCAGCATTTGAACTGGGGTCAGTCAGTCAGTCCAGTCGTTCAGTTATATCCGACTCTTTGTGACCCCATGGACTGCAGCATGCCAGGCATCCCTGTCCATCACCAACTCCTGGAGCCTACTCAAACCCATGTCCATTGCTTCGGTGATGCCATCCAACCATCTCATCCTCTGTCATCCCCTTCTCCTCCTGCCTTCAATCTTTCCCAGCCTCAGGGTCTTTTCCAATGAGTTATTTCTTCACATCAGGTGGCCAAAGGATTGGAGTTTCAGCTTCAGCATCAGTCCTTCCAATGAACACCCAGGACTGATCTCCTTTAGGATGGACTAGTTGCAGCATCTTTTTTTCTCAGTTTTGCTGCACCCTCAGGTTCAAGTCACTCCTTTGCACAGTACTTCAGAGAGAGGGTCTGCATGCTTTTGAAACTCTTACCATTTATTCTGACAAATGGAATACTGTCTGCTGTGGCAGGAAACAAGAGATGTTCACAGTTATCAGCAGTTGCAGCCACTGCCTACGGTGAGCTAGTGAGCCCTGAGGTAACTCAGGAAAAGAAGACCTGCCATCTAGGCTTCCCAGGTCTCAGTGGTAAAGAATCTGCCTGCAATGCAGGAGACTCAGGATATGTGGATATCATATCTTATTCATATCATATCATATTCATATCTTCTCTATGTCAGGAAGATCCTCTGGAGAAGCAAATGGCAACCCACTCCATTATTCTTGCCTGGAGAATCCCATGGACAGAGAAGCCTGATGGACTATCGTCCACAGGGTCACAGAGTTGAAAGCGATAGAACAAGCACCCAGCAGCGATCAGAGTACAACTATTCTGACAGGTGAGCCCCGAGGAGCTCAGGATGTGAAAACACAGGATACTGGCCCCAGAGAGCGGAGGTGCATATCGAAAGAATGATTTCATTTGGCCTAGACTCTTGCATCTTCCATATATAGCAATTTCTTAACTTGGGATATCTGGTTTTCTTTAATTAACAGTTATCTTTTGATGTTCAGACTACTTTGCTGCAAAACTTCTGTATAACCTGGCTCCCTCCTCATCTCCTCACCTCCAGTTCTCTCAGGGTTACTTGAGATGCTGTTTCCCAGGCTTAAGTCCTAAAAATTTACTGTGAATAAAATATAACTCTGAACCTTTAGGTTGTGCATTTCATTTTTCAGTTGAAACTTCTTACTTGATATTTGTTAGCCTAGAGGTGGGGCACTTTCTCTGCTGATCTGATTAGTTCTCAGTCTTATTTAGTGAGGTGCCATGTCCCTGCATCTTGGGGGTGTGGCCTTCTCAGCACCCCATCCCTCTCTTGGCCGTGGTTCTGGGTCCAGCACTTCATTCGTGCTCTTCCTTTAGAGAAAGAGGCTGTCTCTGTTTTCTGTTTGTTCTCTGTTCACTTCTCTCTAACTGCAGTAGCTTTTCAGTAGTATCCTCAAAATGGCGGTATTTTCTGCACTTTTTTCCACACTTACACATATTAAAAAAAATCTTTTTTTTCTCAATAGGCAGGTTTTGGATGAGGTTGTGTGCCTTTTCCAAAGTGATTGTTATTCCCTGAGACTTCTGTCTTGGGCCATGAGAGACCCTTTCTCAGGCCCCTTGCCAACCTGCAAGCTCTGTGGTGAACAGACTGCAAGTGGGTAAAAAATCAAAGGGATTTTGATGTTTTGATATATCTGCCTTCCCAGAGGTTTCTGTATTTAGCCTTCATTTTGCCTTTACTGACTTAATAACTTTACCTAAGTTCTTCTTTACCCAGATGAATAGGGTTTATGTCTCATCTCTCAATGTCTCTGTGACCTCAGTCTTCAGATGGGTCAATAAAAGTTGTGAATGTGCAGGTTGTCTGGCTTATTTATCATTTTGCTGTTGTGTGGGGGGGACCTATGATCTTTCTGGCTTCCTATTAATACAATCCAAGTAGAAATTTAAGAAGTCCTAAACAAGTATTTAGGTTATAAAAGCAATGCAAGTGTATTGCAGAATCCTGGGAAAATGCACAATATAAAGAGAAAATAAAAATCACGCACGGCCCCCTTGTGTGGGGATAAACATTTTGGTGTATTTCTCGTATGTAATATGTATCTTACAAAGAAAGCTTTTATCAGACTGTGTTTGTTGCTTTGAAATCTACCTTTTCTCCTGCTTTTTTCCTACCTTTCCCCTGACTCTATGGACAACAGTTGATATGGGCTCAAGCTAGACCCACAGATCTACAGCAGCTTTCTGAGACCATTCACCTTAACGCTTCCATCAAAGCTGGAACTCTGGAGTGCCAGAATTCAACATAAACCTTTAGGACAAGTTCCAGTGTTAAGCTTTTTTTTTTCTTTCATTCCAGAGTTTCTACTTTCTCTTTGTTTTGAGACTCTGCCAATTCCTTCCTTTTGTACCAGCTCATTGATATATTTTAAAAGACGACTTTTAATACTTTGGCCAGAATTTTTTAAATTTCTTTGAATTGGATCCTTCAGACTATTTCTTTGGGACTAGAAATGAAAAATCACTTAGTCTTTCTGTTCTTCAATCTGTCTTGTTTGGTCTTACTAAATACAAATAACCTGATTATATTGCTAGACTTTAGGTGTGAATAGATTTTTTCCACAACTTGATTATAAACTGCTTGAAAGAAAGAATAACTCATGGTTTAGATTCCTTATAATCTCTGAACTCTCCAGCAGAAGATAGTGAATGCGAGAGGTAGTTAGTAAGTACCTTTTTTATAATGCATCATTGATGTAAGTGCCATGTTTCCTGTAGATTGGAATGTGTGTGGACCATCAGTATGAACCATGTGAATAAACAAACAAGAGCAAGCTCATGACAATAAATTCACTATTTAATTTGAATAAAAAAGTGATATTACTTTCTTGCTGGATGTGAAATTAATTTTTTACTTTGTAATATAGCTCTTCAAAACTTATCTTAAGATTAGATACAGTATAACTTAATGGAAGCTCCACAAATTTGAAGCCTGACCAATGTGGGTTTTAAATTCTAGTACTATACTACTGAGCTAAATGGCTTTAAGTGAATTCCTGTTATTCAGTCACTGTCATGTCTGACTCTTTTCAACCCCATGGACTGTAGCACGTCAGGCCTCCCTGTCCATCACCAACTCCCGGAGCTTACTCAAACTCATGTCCATCGAGTCGGTGATGCCATCCAACCATCTCATATTCTGTCGTCGCCTTCTCCTCCTGCCTTCAATCTTTCCCAGCATCAGGGTTTTTTCAAATGGGTCAGTTCTTTGCATCAGGTGGCTAAAGAATTGGAGCTTCAACTTCATCATCAGTCCTTTTATTGAATATTCAGGACTGATCTCCTTTAGGATGGACTGGTTGGATCTCCTTGCAGTCCAAGGGACTCTCAATAGTCTTCTCCAACACCACAGTTCAAAAGCATCAATTCTTCAGAGCTCAGCTTTCTTTATCGTCCAGCTCTCACATCCATACACGACTACTGGAAAAACTTTGACTAGAAGTTTTGACTAAAAGCTTTGACTAGAAAAACCAGACCTTTGACAGTAAAGTAATGTCTCTGCTTTTTAATATGCTCTCTAGATTTGTCATAGCTTTTCTTCCAAGGAGTAAGCGTCTCTTAATTTCATGGCTGCAGTCACCATCTGCAGTGACTTTGGAGCCCAAAAGAATAAAGTCTCTCACTGTTTCCATTGTTTCCCCGTCTATTTTCCTTGAAGTGATGGGACTGGATGCCATGATCTTCACTTTTTGAATGTCAAGTTTTAAGCCAGCTTTTTCACTCTCCTCTTTCACTTTCATCAAGAGGCTCTTTGGTTCTTCTTCCCTTTCTGCCATAAGAGCAGTGTCATCTGCATATGTGGGGTTACTGATAATTCTCCTGGCAATCTGGATTCCAGCTTGTGCTTCATCCAGTTTGACATTTCACATGAGGTACTCTGCATATAAGTTAAATAAGCAGGGTGATAATATTCAGCTTTGGCATACTCCTTTCCCAATTTGAAACCAGTCCACTGTTCTATGCCTGGTTCTAACTGTTGCTTCTTGATCTGCATACAGGTTTCTCAGGAGGCAGGTAAGGTAGTCTGGTATTCCCATCTCTTTAAGAATTTTCCATAGTTTGTTGTGATCCACACCATCAAAGGCTTTGGCATAGTCAATGAAGCAGAAATAGGTGCTTTTCTGGAATTCTCTTGCTTTTTCTATGATCTAATTAATACAATATTGTGTGTGCATGCTCAGTCATGTCCAACTCTTTGTGACCCCATGGACTATATGTAGCCCACCTACTTCCTCTGTCCATAAAACTTTGCAGGCAAGAAAACTGGAGTGGGCACTCAAATACAGTATTAGTTGCAATTATTGGGGACCTGAGGACTGTTTTACTTAATCTGAAGAACTGAGAAGAATCCAAAGAGTCTTAATCTTCATCAAATTTGAACCCAGGTTTCTCTGGCTGCAAAACATAACATCTGATGTCCTTGGTGATCTCTTTAAAAACTTCCTAAAAAACAGTTTCAGTAAGAGCATTCTAAACAATAAGAGAAAGTATGTTTCCACATATAATTTTTAAGTAATGACTGCTTCACTAAATCCCACTTTTAAAGTCGAATAGTATTGTTTTGGGGATTTTTTTCAAATGCTATTTACAAACTTTTATTAGACAGGAAAAGATGACATTTAACAATAAGTTCATCCTTACTTGAGATTTGTTTATGTTCCTTTGGGAGAAAATTCTTTGCTCAAGGCATTTTTGATGCGTGCTAAGTCACTTCAGTTGTGTCCAACTCTTTGCGACGCTATGGACTGTTGCCTGCCAGGCTTCTCTGTCCATGTGATTCTCCAGGCAAGAATACTGGAGTGAGTTGCCATTTCCTCCTCTAGGGAATCTTCCCAACCCAGGGATTGAACCTGTATCTCTTGCAGCTCCTGCATAGAAAGTGGATTCTTTACTGCGGAGCCACCAGGGAAACCCCATTTTGGATTACTTGAATATATTAATTGATGTGATTCAATGACTCAAACTTTTCAAAATATTAGTAGATTTCCATTCAGCAAACATTTTGTGTATTAACTTAACAGCTTTTGTGGGCTATGTAGTAAGCTGACAGCCATTGATCTATGTGAAGAACTGGTTAGGGTTCCTTTTTCTCCCAAGCTTTAATTTGAATTTTTCAATAGACTGATGACTTTTTAGGACTTCCCTGGTGGTCTAGTGATTAATACTCCAACTTCCACTGCAGGGAGTGTAGGTCCAATCCCTAGACAGGGCACTAAAATCCTACATGCCATGCAATGGGGCCAAAAAATAAAAATTAAAAAAATAGACTGATGACTTTTTCCCAAACTGAAAATGGTCTTTTGGAGTCCTTAAAACATAATCTTCATCCAGCATCCAGGTTACTCAGTAGTAAACCAGGCATTTCTTACAGACTGAATCAAAATACACAACTTCGGACTCTTCTTGTCTCATAAATAATGGAAAGAGAGATCAGCCATTACCATATAAGGGAAGACTGAGGAAATTCAGACTGTCAAGGTCAGACATATTCACTAGTAGCCTAACCCCAGGTCAGCAATTAGTGAGTATGAGAGATCTAGAAAAATAAGAGCATTTGCTCCTCTGTGAAGTCTGCAAAACCAAGCGGATTGATTTTTTTTTAAGTCATGCCATGTAGCTATGGTATCTTAGACCCCCCACCAGAATTGAACCTGTGCCCCCAGCAGCTAAAGCATGAAGTCCTAACCACTGGTATTCCAGGGGATTCCAAGTAGTACCTGTTTATGCTTTAATTCATAATTTCCCCCGAAGTGTGTACAGATATGCTGAAATCACGATATAGAGGCCGGAGAAGCCAGCCTGGAAGAAGCGTACAACCCTTAGAATCATAATAATGATAGATAACATTCATGCTAAGTACTTACACGTGTGCGTGATATCATTCAATTTTCACAACAGTCTTCTAGAGTAAATATTGTTCTTCCCTGGTGTTCTGGTGGTTAAGAATCCACCTGCCAATGCAGGGGACACAGGTTCAATCTCTGGCCAGTGAGGATCCCACAGGCCACAGAGCAACTAAGCCTGTGTACCACAGCTACTGAACCTGCACTCCAGAGCCCACAGGCAGCAACTACTGAAGCCCAGGAACCAAGAGCCCATGCTCTGCAACAAGAGAAGCCACTGCAAAGAGAAGCGTGCACACTCCAACTAGAGAGTAGCCCTGACTCGTTGCAACTGGAGAAAGACCACTTGCAGCCATGTAGACTCAGTGCAGCCAAAAACGAACAAATAAATAAAATTTAAACAATAAAATGTGCTGCAATTTTCTACACTAAAAAATAAAAAAAGATGTAGGTTACTTGCCCAATTGGATTATAATCCTTTCTCCATGGGTAGAAGGAAGAAGGAGCAGGGAATTTTTTTTTTTTTTTTTGCTAAAAGGAGGGTGTTGAACACTCTTCTAAGAAGACTGTGACTAAGATTACTAAAAAAAGGTGTGTGGGGGGGTGCTCTTACAGACATCACTGATGAGAAATGAACACTAGGGTAACAATAAAACAGTGAGTAGCAGTTGGCAGTTTAAAATCAATAGCACAGAATCCAGTTTCCTATCCCTCTGGAGCAAATTGAAGCCGAACATGACCTCTGTACTCCAACATGAATTAATTCTCAGAGACAGTTTTGGGTGAAGTAGAAGTCTTTCTTGCTTTGCCAGGCAAAGGGGGCCACAGAGGGCTAATGCCCTTGAAACTATGTCCCCACCTTGGAGGGGCTAGTGAGAAACTTTATAGTAATGGTTCAGAGAGGGTGTGATCAGTTTGTGGACATTTTTCAGATTGGTTGGTGGTGAGGCAAATGGGAGTCAGCATCATCGGCCTTCTTGTTCCAAGGGGTCTGGGGTCTACCAGCTTGTGGGCAGTATACCATTAATTTTTCCCAGCTGCTGGGGGTTTCAGTATCTGCAAGACAGCTCAAAGGTATTGTTATGTGTATCCCTTGAGGGGGAACAAGGTCCTTGCCCCCAGCACTTCACTACTGTTCTTGAATGTTTTTCCCTTGTCTCCACATTCCTTCCCTCCCCTTAGCATCTGTTTGAATCTATTCCTTGGAACTCACAGAAGGTCATGGAGGCTGAATGAAGCCTATTCTGTAATCAAGAAATGGGGGACACAGAAAGGCTTTTGTGCCGAGGAGCCCCACAGGATCCTGCTTGGTACCAAAATCAATTCTAGGACTTGAGCAAGTTAAATAATCTGGGGGCTTAAGAATGTCAACTTTTAAGTTAAGGAATTTTGTAAACTAATAATGAAACTCTATAGAGTATATGATTTCCCAACTGTAAATGAGATAATACTTTGACAGTCTATGAGCTGTAGAGACCCTGAAGTTACACAATAAGCAGGAATCTAATGCCTCTTTATAGGAAGTTGTTATTGGATCCAAGTTAAGAAAAATGGAAACAATCCTCCAATATTTACAAACAGACAAAAGTAATGTAACTAAATGTATATAGACAAAGTCTCAGAGACATCACCATTCTTCATGTTAAAAACTAACTTGACAACTGGCAAAGCATATTGTTATTCTATATTGCCAGAAAGATCCTACGCAGAAGCCTTTGGATTTAAATGCTGAACACACTCTCTAATCCCAGGGGATAGTTCAGAATTTCCCTTCCCACTAGCCCAACCCCCAAGAAAGAGAAACACTGAGACGAGTCAAGCACATTCCATTGCAGAAAGTGGAGTTTGGGGTATCAGAGTAATTTTGTGATTTCTTGCTTCCTTCTTTCCTTCCCATCTATCGTGGGTGCTGTTGGTATCCTGCCAATATCCCCTTGATGTTGGTACACCCAAGCCCTAGTGGCTGTGAGCATTGACTGCAAAGAGATTCCAGCTGCCCTCTGCTCCAGAAAACTGCCCTTGGTCAAACAGAAGTGAGTTTGGTTGCCTCCTTAGGGACAGCCAGGAGCCAATGACTTCCTGACTTGAGGGTCCAAAAGACCAGACCCGCCTCTCCCCTTACGTTAGAACAACTCTGCAGGGCCCTTCTGTCTCAGAGTATTCCCACGCAGTCAGGTGGGGACTCGTTTCCAGGCTAAGCAACTTCCTTCCTTTCTTTCCCAACCCACCCTGCTTCCTTCAGCCTTCTTGTTCTGAGAGTTGTTGTTTAGTTGCTAAGTCATGTGTGACTCTTTGCAATCCCCATGGACTATAACCTGCCAGGCTCCTCTGTCCATGGGCTTTTCCAGGCAAGAATACTGGAGTGGATTGCCATTCCCTTATCCAGAGGACCTTCCCAACCCAGGGATTGAACCTACATCTCCTGCGTTAGCAGGAAGATTCTATACTGCTGAGCCACAGGGAAGTTCCTTTTCTGAGGGTACCCCATCAATAAATCACTAGAAAAGAATCCTCATCTCAGGCTCTGTGTGCAGGGAACCCAATCTAAGACATGCCTATGAGGCTACAGCATAAGACAGGCTTGGAACTATCTCTAAGATAGGAGTGGAGGCTTCCTCACTTCAGAAATGTCACTGGACCAGAGATATCCAAGGATAGGATGCCTGAGGTTCTTCACCTCTGTGGGGAGGATCTGTTTCTGTTCACTTCTCATAATTAGAATAAAAAGATCGAGAAGGCTGAGATAAGAATATGAACTCAAAGAAATGGGGTCAAGAAAGCCACTTGATTTTATGGGGGGGAAAGGCTTCTATGTAGTCCACCTTAGTTCAATATAAGACAGAAATACCACATAGAGACTTGGAGCTCAAATTCTGGCCAACAGGAAGTAATATGAATTTATCCAGAGGGTCTTTGAGCATCAACTCTTCTTGTAATTACTGAACAGAAGAAGGGGCTGGTCAAAGAGTTTGTATTTCAGAGATAACTAATACCAAATACTGCTCAACACCAAGCTGCATTTGGTGTAATGTGACTTTGTGTGCAGGATTCTTGGACCAACTCAGAATGGCTTGTTCTATTTCAAACCTGCAATTGGTCTAGCAATTAGAAGAAAAATATCTCATGACTAAAAGCTACAGAGAGGCATCTAGACTAGGAATGGATAGAGTTAATCTGTGTCCATCTGTTTTTATTTTTCTCCAACCCATTCTGTCAGCCACTACAAAATATTCCCATGTGTTCCAGGGTACTGTTGAACAAGACATCTGGAATCAAGCATCCTTGTTTTTAAACCATGATAACAATAGAGTAATTAGAAAAATTATGTTAAATGCTTCATTATTTGGATGGGAAAAATCTCTAACCAGGGAAACTACGTTCATGTCCAGATTGGAAAGTGTTGTTCTCCTCCGTGTCTTATCCCAATTCACAGGTCTGATGGGCAAACTTACAGAGGAGGTGGGAGACATGGTAAAAAAAAAAAAAACAAAGAAAAGAAAAGAAAGAAAGAAAGAAAGAAAAATGGCAGGATCAGTGAGGTCAGGTGGCTGTTGAAATCAAAACAGCCAAGCAACGTTCTGAGTTGGAAAAAAGAATCAAGTCAGGGGTTAAGGACCTCCAGGCTGTCTCCAATAAATAGCAAACACCAAAGGAATAAAAAAAATACCAAAAAGAGAGCAATTAAACAAATAAAAACACTCTATTAGAGCAGACATGCACGTACTTGGTTCTTTCAGTTGAGAGGGAGGATCACCCCTGATCTCAGTTTAGACATAACTGTAGAATTTTAACCTGGGAAGAACTTTTGTGTTTACTGAGGATGACTCTCTCATTTTACACTGATACCCAGAATGGCAAAGTAGTGGCAGCTGATACGAGAACCCAGAACTCCGCCACCCAAGTCAGTACACTGCCCTAGGCTGTGGAATATGACAGCTCCCAAAAGAACAGGACAAATCCACCAGCGTTACATTTAAAAAACTTCAGATTCCATATATATGTGTTAATATATGATATTTGTTTTTGTCTTTCTGACTTCACTCTATATGACAGGCTCTATGTTCATCCATATCACTACACATGACTCAGTTTCTTTCTTTTTGATAAATGGTACTGATGAACATATTTACAGGGCAGGAATAGAAGGACAATGATAAGAAATGTTCAAACTACCAGACAATTGCACTCACTTCCTATGCTAGTAAGGTTACGCTCAAAATCCTTCAAACTGCACTTCAGCAGTACTTGAATCAAGAACTTTCAGATGTACAAGTTGGGTTTAGAAAATGCAGAGGAACCAGAGATCAAATTGTCAGTGTTTGTTAGATCATAGAGAAAGCAAGGGAATTCCAGAAAAACATATTCTTCTGTTTCATTGTGCAAAAGCCTTTGACTGTGTGGATCACAACAAACTATGGAAAATTCTTAAAGATGGAAATACCAGACCATCTTACCTGTCTCCTGAGAAACCTGTATGCAGGTCAAGAAGCAACAGTTAGAACTTTATATGGAACAACTGATTGATTCAAAATTGGGAAAGGAATACTCAAGGCTGTATGTTGTCACCCTGTTTATTTAACTTATATGCAAACTACATCATATGAAATGCCAGTCTGGATGAGTTACAAGCTAGAATCAAGATTGCCAGGAGAAATGTCAGCAACCTCAGATATGCAGATGATACCACTCTAATGGCAGAAAGCAAAGAGGAACTAAAGAGCCTCTTGATGAGGGTGAAAGAGGAGAGTGAGAAAACTGGCTTAAAACTCAACTTTCAGAAAACTAAGATCATGGCAGCCAGTCCCATCGCTTCCTAACAAACAGAGGGGGAAAAACTGAAAGCAGTGACAGATATTCTCTTCTTGATCTCCAAAATCACTGCAGATGGTTACTGCAGCCATGCAATCAGAAGACTCTTGCTTCTTGGAAGGAAACCTATAACAAACCTAGACAGCATATTAAAAAGCAAAAACATCACTCTCCTGACAAAGGTTTACCTAGTCAAAGCTATGGTCTTTCTAGTAGTCATGTATGGATGTAACTGTTGGACCATAAATAAGGCTGAGTGCTGAAGAATTGATGCTTTTGAACTGTGGTGTTGGAGAAGACTCTAGAGTGTCCCTTGGACAGCAAGGAGATCAAACCAGTCAATCCTAAAAGGAAATCAAACCTGAATACTCTTTGGAAGGACTGATGCTGAAGCTGAAGCTCTAATACTTTGGCCACATGATGTGAAGAGCTAACTCACTGGAAAAGACCCTGATGCTGGGAAAGGTTGAGAGCAGGAGGAGAAGAGGGTGGCAGAGGATGAGATGGTCGGATGGCATCACCAACTCAATGGACATGAACTTGGGCAAATTCTTGGAGATAGTGGAGGACAGGGAAGCCTGGCATGCTACAGTCCATGGGGTCTCAAAGAGCTGGACGCAACTGAGAGACTGAACGACAACAACAGAGACACGGACATAGAGAATAGACTTGTGAACACAGGATGGGGAAGGAGAGGGTGAGACAGACTGAGAGAGTCGCGTCAACAACATACACTACCGTATGTAGAAGAGATCGCTGGCGGGAAGCTATGGTAGAGAAGAGGAAGCTCAGCCCCACGCTCTGTGATGACCTAGAGGGGCGGCTTGGGGATGAGGTGGGAGAGAGGCTGAAAAGGGAGGTGTGTATGTATACACATAACTCACTCAGGTTGTTGTACAGCAGAAACTATTATAACACAACATTGTAAAGCAATTATATTCCAATTGAAAAATAAGCTGAAAAAAATTTTGCAAGATTGTGTTAACAATATCCTTTCTCAATAAAAATTAATTCAGCAGAGATGTTACCTCTATCTGTAACTATCATGTCTTCCTCGCAGATCAAGTGGAACTATCATTTTTCTCCTTTGTAACAAAAACTCATTGTAACAATGATATTTAACCAAAACCAAAACCAAAAACCTTTTCACTGAATTCAAACAAATATCATTGTATGGGGAACATACTGTCATAAACTATCTCTAGATCAAAGCCAGGACACCATGAGACTGGCTACAGCCTGGGAGGACAGGGCACAATTAAAGGAAGCCATAAAGCCAGATAATTCTGCCCTTCTCCAGACCAACACCAGAAGGGTAACCCGACCCTGAACTCCTTAATCTTCACAAGCTTCGAACTCGGAAACAGCTCGGCTCTCCAATCTGATGACCATTCTGTGAGGATTCATGTGTTAGAATGACTGTTCCAAATAAAGGTCCACCATGGAGTCAACAGTGCAATTTTGTGCTGGGAGCATGATGGCCAAGTACAGAGATGAGGGCAAAACTAAAATTAAACAGACTCCCCCAGCTCCACTAGAGCATCAGCAGCTTTACTTCTATCCCAGCCCAGTGGAAGACTTCGGCCACCCTGCTGACATCAAATAAAGATGGATTAATTTGCACTTACCCAGGGTTGCCAGGTAACCACCCCTTCACTCCCCATTCATTAAAAGCCGTCCAGATGTGTAAATTCCACCTTACATCTACAGTCTTTCTGCAGCACATTACGAGTCTCCTTTGTGGGTTTTAATGGGGATGAAAGATGAGGCTGCACCTGGGCAGGGCTCATACTCAAAGTATGAGCTTTGGGATTTTCCAAATGGCTAGACACTCACAAGAAGAAAAAGAGCAGAGTCCATCATCTTCAGTTTTGGAGTCTTGTTCTTGACAATACCCACTGAAAAGGGTACACTCCCCTCAAGCTGAAGTCAGCCTGCCACCCTTTGTGAGAAGGGTTCCTGGGGTCAGATAAAGGCCAGGAAGAATCTTTGGGAATTTGAGGGTGACATCCACCCCCTGTACCTTGCTGCTTCTTGCCAAGCCACCTTAAGAAGCTGTTACATTTAAAGCCTAGCTGGAACTATTCTGTAGCCACACCAGGCAGTGTGTGCACAGTAAGGAACCCCTGTCTTGCTGGCACTAGAAGGCACCTTTCATTCATTTCATAGACATTTACACCATGCTTCTGAAATGCCAGGCTGTGCTAGGTGCCAGGGATCTTAGAGAAGAATGAGAAAGTCTATGCCCACCCAGAGTTGGATCTGTGGTTCTTAGAACAGAGTTGGTCATTCTGGATTTTACATTTGTTCATTTATTTCAGTTTGCAGCCTTAGAAGAAAAACTCTTCCAACTTTTTGCCAGTGTAGGCATACATTTAGGAATCTTTGTCCTTTTTCTGAGGCTTTACTAGATCTGAATATCCCTGTCTTTATGACTAAAAGCCTTGCTGATGCTGAGAACCATGTAAGTCAGCAGACAAAGCAGGAGTTGGTACCCTGAGAGGTTGTCGGGCTGGGCCACTGTGGACAGCGGGCTGGAAGTAGGGTGGCCATGCTTTATGCAATACCCTATACACAGGGCTTGATCTCAGAAATCTACCTGGATACTTGCTAGATTAGTCATTAGATTAATACATGAAAGATAGTAAAAAAAAATGCAATGATAAAAGATTACAATTAGAAGGGTCACAGTTTTGATCTAGCACACATCTCTTTTTATAGAGATGACAGAAGTAGAACATAGAGAAAGAGTTTTACAGGGTCACACTGACTGCAGCAAGGCCCTGGGATATTGAATTCTGTTTGTGTTTTAATGGGGTGCTCAGAGCTCTAGCCCCAAAGAGAGATGACTGGAGGACAGGAGAAGCCTGGCAGGCTGGCAGGGAGCAGGGCGTCTGGAGGCTTCTCGGATTGCAGCAAACAGATGTTGCCCATTCCAAACACCCTGCCCCAGCAGCTACCCTTGCTGGAACAACTTCTGTGGTTGTGTTAGGCTTTTCCAGAGAAATAGAACCAATAGGACTGGTTGATTGATGGATGGATATTAACTCATGCAATTGTGGAGGTTAAGAAATCCCATGATCTGCAAGCCTGAGACCCAGTAAAGCTGCTGATGTATTTTGAAGGCCTGACAGCTGGAAGGCTAATGGTATAGAGTCCAGTGTGGGTGTGAAGACCTGAAAACCAGAGCAACACGGACCAAAGATCTACGGTCCAGCTCAACATTAGTCTAAGAGCCGCAATGCTGCCGCTGCCTACTTTTTCATTAAATGCAGACCCTCAGTGGGTTGTGTGAGCCCACTCATTCTGGGGAGCATAATCTGCTTTTTTACCAATTCATATGCTAATCCCTTCTAGAGACACCATCAAAGAGACACCCAGAAATGATGTTTAAGAACATATCTGGGCATCCTCTAGTACAATCAAGCGGACACATAAAAAGAACTATCATAATGGTATAACTCACACCCTTTCTTACCACAGAAGAAAGTGGAACAGATGGTGGTGATCTGTGTTCTACTTTTGAAGAGCTCTTCTCTTCTGGTTTTTCTGGGAGAACTCTTAAAGAAAAGGCATTCCTTTATTCCAACAGAATTTAAATAAATGTACTTTTACAACGTGTAGAAGTGTGGATTAATGGAAGCTGACTGGCATCTTTAGCTTCTGCTGTGTTTAAATTGATTCCCTTTCTTTCACGCTTTTCTTTCGTGGCTGCCCCACACCACAGTTCCCTGACCATGGATCGAACATGTGTCCTCAGCAATGGAATCTCAGTGTTAACCACTGGACTGCCAAGGAAGTCCCCTCATGCTGTACTTTTAAGTGCTTCTGGGGAAAGAATTACAAGTGAGGTTGGGGATGGAACCTTAAGGAAGCGAAGACTATAGGATCGTAAAAGTAATCCAGTTTAGGTTTAAAAGGAATCAGTTGAATAGTTTTGTCTTCATATACTGTTGTCTTCAGTATACATCATGGTTTTACTTAATTGAATGTTATTACTTAATATTTTCTTCTTATAGATGAGACCATGCTCTTTTCTATGACATGTTTTAATACATGTTATCTGTGAACTTTGTTTTTAAAAAAAGGAATCAGACCACTGTCATAACAGAAATATAAAGTAAAAAAAAAAAAGAAATATAAAGTCTGCTCTTCTAGCATGTTTTTTAATCAACCCACAAATCCTTATAGTGTCTAGTATGTTCAAGTCACCATGGATGATAAAAGATGTAATCACAACCTGCACCTTCAAAGGGGAAAGAGGAAAGAGTCACACAGCAATTTTTACATTTCCAATAATAGGCCGTAAGTGCCAAATGAGCGACAGACATCGTCTGCTGCAATTCAAATATGTCGTGTCTTTCTCTCCAAGGCCACCTCCCTTTTAACAGCCACCATCATCTCTTGCCTTGACTAGTGTAGAAGCTGCCTAACTGGCCTTTCTTCATTTTCCCTTGTCTCCTGCAAACTATTCTTCTTGCAGGAATGAAAGAGACCTTTGGCAAAATTCAGGTATGACTCTGTCACACCCAGCTGCTTGAAATTCATTTAGGCCTCCATGGCTTTCAAGATCAAGTTCAGCGTCCTTAATATGACCTGTTTGTCCCTGCATAATCTGGCTTTGTTCTTACTTTCGATCTCATCTCCCACCTCTCTCTCCCTCACTCCAGATGTCCTGGGCTTTGCTCTATTCCTGGGACGTTCCAAGTTATAACCAGTTTCAGGACCTCAGGGATCACACTGTTCTGTTTGGATGGAATCCTCTGCTTCTCTTCCCTTCCCATTTCATCCTATGCATCAATCAGAATGTAAATTCAGTTTCTCTGTGTCAAGAAGAACTTCCATGATCCTCCTTTTCTTTTTTGGTAGTGCCGTGGTGACACTTGTGGCATCTTAATTCCCTAACCAGGGATCGAACCAAGGTCCTCAGCGGTGAAAGCACGGAGTCCCTCCACTCTTGAAAGGTACCCGTTATCTTTTCTTGTTGTACCTTCTACTTTTCTTTCACGTGGTTTATCTCAGTTAACTATGTGCTCCAAGATAGCTAGAACATTGATGCTTTTTCACTACTTTATATCAAATGTGAATATTAATGAATACATGTTCAATAAATATTTTTGAAAAAATTCTTGACTGGAAGATCAGAGAAGGCATGAGAGCAAAAGCATTGGAAGTAGTGAAGGAAAACTTAAAGAACTGGGTTTCGACCCAAGCCTTAAAGATTGAGCAGGACACAAATGGATGGAAAACAAAGGGAGGAATTAAAAGATTAGGGTGTCTTTGACTGTGGTCATTAGACAACAAAATCCAGCACCATTTTTCAAGTGGGTTCTATTTTCATAGAAAATAGAAACAGTTTTACAGAAATGTTGCTGAGTAGCAAATCAATTTTTGAAAAATCAATCCAATTGTTTTCCCAGTAGTAACCCAAATGGATTCCATGGTGTTAGTGTCATCACTTAGACAGCCTACATTAACATTTAAACAGAAAACCAATATAGATTTAAAGTGGTTTCACCACAGACTCCTAAAGAGTTGATCCAATGTTGAGATCGCACTCACTTTAGCTGTGGCAAGTGGGAGGGAGAAAACATCTAACAGGGAGGTGAAGAGGATACTGGCTTATCTGGGCAGAGCCTATGTCATTGATGAGACCAAAATTTGTGGCAAAATTTAAACATAATTTGAACTTGTCTGCTAGGCAGCTTTAAGATGACTTGAATTCTTAAAATACTTAGCTGATTTAGGTGAGTTGTTAAAAGCTGTTATATATGAGGCTACATCATAAGTAGCCTCCCTGGTGCTCAGATAGTAAAGAATCTGCCTACAATGTGGGAGACCTGGGTTCGATCCCTGGGTTGGGAAGATCCCCTGGAGGAGAGCATGGCAACCCGCTCCAGCATGCTTGCCTGGAGAATCCCCACGGACAGAGGAGCCTGGTGGGCTATAGTCCATACGGTTGCAAACAGTCAGCCACAACTGAGCTACTAAGCACACAAAAAGAGAAGTTGAGAAAAAAAATTATATCTATCACAAGGAGAGGTATAAAAGTTAAGATGAGTCTTCTCCAAAGAGAATAGTAGTTTCAGGCCTATAGATGGGAACAGAAGGAAAGGAATGGACACTAGGTAATTCTTAATTTATTCATCTTTTTATTTTGCACACTAGAGCAATATCCCATTTGATTTATATTGTCCCTGACTTGCCATTGGTTTTGTTGTTCATAACCCCTGTGCTTTTTCTTTGAGTCCCTATAATGTACTAAATTCCCACTTTGTACTTTGGCCCACACACTAATCTTCCTTCTTCCTGAAGACTATTTTCTAGCATCTTCACTGGCTGACTGCAATTATCCTTCAGGTCAGATCTTACATAAGTTTGTCAGTTCCCATCAGCCCTTTTACATCCTCTACACCTTGACTTATTTATATTATCCACAAGGATCCTAAAAGTTTTTGAATATGAAGCTGAAACTAACCTAGGGACTAACTCAGCGGTGTACTGATGTCCTATCATTTGCAGCTCAAGGACAATTGGACAAAAAACATTGCAGGAAGATGCTTAGCTGATGTTGCTTCTTGACTGAGGCAAAAGAACCCAGAAACTAGTTTTTTGGCTCTATAGGGATAATGATCAGCTTCATACAAATCAAAACACTGAACTCTGTTCTGTCGTTTGGATTCCAAATAATACAGATATGTACTTAGCATTTTCTGCTTTACCAGTTTCCTCCTAAAGGCTTTTTATTAAGTCCTTGTTTGTAGATGACATAGTCCTGGGCATTGATCAAAGAGAATGAATTGGAAATGGCCAGAAAAAAAATTATGTAAATAATCCAGACATGGAAATCTATCTATCTAATCTACCTTTACTATATGCCACATTTTCATATTATATCTATATAAAATAAATATCTACTTAAGCATAATTCAGGCCCTAAATATATCAGCTCAGCTCAGTCACACAGTCATGTCTGGCTCTTTGCAACCCCATGGACTGCAGCATTCCAGGCTTCCCTATCCGTCAACAACTCCTGGAGCTTGCTCAAACTCATGTCCATCGAGTTGGTGATGCCATCCAACCAACTCATCTTCTGTCGTCCCCTTCTCCTCCTGCCTTCAATCTTTCCCAGCATCAGGGTCTTTTATAAGGAGTCAGTTCTTCTAATTAGGTGGCCAAAATATTGGAGCTTCAGCTTCAGCATCAACCCTTCCAATGAATATTCAGGGTTGATTTCCTTTAGGATTGACTGGTTTGATCTCCTTGCAGTCCAAGGGACTCTCTGGAGTCTTGTCCAACACCACAGTTCAAAAGCATCAATTCTTTGGCACTCAGCCTTCCTTATAGTCCAACTCTCACATCTATACATGACTGTTGGAAAAACCATAGCTTTGACTAGATGGACCTTTGTCAGTCAAGTAATGTCTCTGCTTTTTAATATGCTGTCTAGGTTGGTCATAGTCTTTCTTCCAAGGAGCAAGCATCTTTTAATTTCATGGTTGCAGTCACCATCTGCAGTGATTTTGGAGCCCAAGAAAATAAGTCTCTCACTGCTTCCATTGTTTCCCCATCTATTTTCCTTGAAGTGATGAGACTGGATGCCATGATCTTTGTTTTTTGATTGTTGAGTATTAAAAGCCAGCTTTTTCACTCTCTTATTTCACTTTCATCAAGAGGCTTTTTAGTTCCTCTTCACTTTCTGCCATTAGGGTGGTGTCATCTGAATATCTGAGGTTATTGATAATGCTCCAGGCAATCTTGATTCCAGCTTGTGCTTCATCCAGTCCAGCATTTCACATGATGTACTCTGCATATAAATTAAATAAGCAGGGTGACAGTCTTGTCATGTTCTTTTCCACATTTGGAACCAGTCTGTTGTTCCATGTCTGGTTCTAACTATTGTTTCTTGACCTGCATACAGATTTCTCAGGACGCAGGTAAGGTGGCCTGGTATTCCCATCTCTTTAAGAATTTCCCACAGTTTGGTGTGATCCTCATGGTCAAAGACTTTGATGTAGTCAACAAAACAGAAGTAGATTATTTTCTGAAATTCTCTTGCTTTTTCTATGATCCAGTGGATGTTGGCAATTTGATCTCTGGTTCCTCTGCCTTTTCTAAATCCAGCTTGAACATCTGGAGGCTCTCGGTTGACATACTGTTGAAGCCTTGCTTGGAAAATTTTGAGCATTACTTTACTAGCGTGTGAGATGAGTGCAACTGTGCGGTAGTTTGAGCATTCTTTGGGATTGCCTTCCTTTGGGATTGGAATGAAAACTGACCTTTTCCAGTCCTGTGGCCACTGCTGCATTTTCCAAATTTGCTGGCATATGGAGTTCAGCACTTTCACAGCATCATCTTTTAGGATTTGAAATAGCTCAACTGGAATTCCATCACTTCCACTAGCTTTGTTTGTAGTGATGCTTTGTAAGGCCCACTTGACTTAGCATTCCAGCATGTCTGGCTCTAGGTGAGTGATCACACCATCGTGGTTATCTGGGTCTTTAAGGTCTGTTTTGTATAGTTCTTGTGTGTATTCTTGCCACCTCTTCTTAATATCTTTTGCTTCTGTTAAGTCCATACCACTTCTGTCCTTTATTGTACCTATCTTTGCATGAAATGTATAACAGGTATAATTTTCAGGTCACAGACTCAGGCACAGACACAAAAATTTCCTTGTTTTACTATAAATTCAACTTCTTTTCTATTCCCAAAGCCATTTTCACAGAAGAAAGAAACAATCTCTGCCAGCTCCATCTTACTTCAGTTCTGGATTTTTCAGTTGATCAGGATCTTCAGGTTTGCATCTGAGGTCCAGGTGTCGACAGAGAGCCAAAGTGTCAGGAGAACAGTGGGGAGAACCTCAGGTTTGATCATGGTCCCTTTGAGCGGGACCTAACCAGCCCCCTTCATCGACTTGCACATTACACCGACTTTTCCTTGTGCTGCCTGGGAAGCCCATCAGCTTCCCCTGCCACAACTGTCTCCTCTCAGCCAATCTGCTCTTCTGTCCACCTTCCCCACCCAAGGGGTGAAGGAGCTCTCTCCGGCTGTCTCAGGCTCTTCCACTTGCATATACTGCCTTGGCCTTTCTCTATCGCTTTGTTCTGCCAGTGAGGCTAGAAATAGGGTTGACAAACCAGTCAATCCTAAAGGAAATCAACTCTGAATCGTCATTGGAAGGACTGAATCTGAAGCTAAAGTTCTAATACTTTGGCTACCTGACGTGAATAGCTGACTCGTTGGAAAAGACCCTGATGCTGGGAAAGTTTGAGGGCAAGAGAAGAGGGAGACAGAGGATGAAGTCGTTGGATAGCGTCATCAACTCAATGGA
This sequence comes from Cervus canadensis, assembly GCF_019320065.1. Lineage (NCBI taxonomy): Eukaryota > Metazoa > Chordata > Mammalia > Artiodactyla > Cervidae > Cervus > Cervus canadensis. Next base: position 1,194,328 of record NC_057418.1, read on the forward strand.
CAAGAACCTGGGCAAACCCCAGGAGATAGTGACGGACAGGGAGGCCTGGCATGCTGCAGTCCATGGGGTTGCAAAGAGTCAGACACGACTTAGCAGCTTAAACACAACAATTACACTCATGTGGCTTGGTCTGATAGGTGAAGAACAACAGCCATGAAATTTCTTAACATATTCTTAAAGGACAGGAAAGATGGTGTGGGTTGGGAGAAAGTTTTGAGGTTAACAAGAGATATACCAGTAAAAGGGTTGCTGAACAAGGAAAAGAACCAATGTGGAGCACTGAAGAAATGGAAGGAACTGGGCTCTGTTAAGAATTTTGACAGGGAGGCTAATGATCTTGAACAGGATCTCTGATGGAAAGCACTGCCAGGCATCCTATGTAGAGAAGAGGAAGTATAGCAAGTGCTATTATTTCTAGGAATGTTGAAATATAAATGGGTTTGAATATCAGTAAATCATCAGCTGAGAAAGGGTCCTAGAAATCTGAATGCTGCCTCATTTGTTATACATAATATGAAATTCCCAGCAGGTCCTTGGTTTAGAGGTTCCAAACCATCCTAGCCACCCAGTTTTTAGGTCTGTATTTAGATAAATATTTTGGGATAAAAGAAGGTAAGCATCACTTCTTAAATTAAATATTTTTGCTCGTTATCTAAAATGGTATTTTTTTCTGGCTACTAAAATAAAATAATTTCATTGTCAAATATTTGAAAAATACAGAAAAAGCTTAAAGAAGAAAATAAAATCATCTATAATGCCATCACTCAGAGATAACCACTATTAACATTTTGATGTATGTACTTAGTCTTTTTCTCTACACAAAGATGTGAATTTCTAATTACCAAAATGTAGTGGCACCTCACATACTATATTCTAACCCACTTCTCCCCTTTAATTTATTGCAGACATTTTTCAAATCATTAACTATTTTTCATGGACAGGGGAGCTAGGCAGGCCACAGTCCAGCACAAGCATACAACTACTTTTCTAAAATAATTCTGAGTGGTTGCTCCAGATATATACCACAATCCATTCATCTAATTCCCTATGATTCAATATAATTATAAGTTTTCAACTTTTTGCTATCACTAAGAGCACAACTTTCTTTTAAAATAGTGAAGAAGAAATTGGTTTCCCATTACCGCTACTTTTTTTCTCAGAATGATACACAAATTCAAATCATCCTGGATTTCCCAGCCTTCAGAAATGGGAGAAGTAAATACGTGTTGTACAAGCCATGTAGTCAATGGTGTCCTTTTTTGTATAAGATGCACTTATTTATTTTTGGCTGCGCGAGGTCTTCACTGCTGTGAGCAGGCTTTCTCTAGTTGTGGCAAGCAGGGGCTACTCTTCATGTGGGGTTCGGGCTTCTCATTGCAGGGGCTTCTCTTGTTGCAAAGCCGAGGCTCAAGGGTGCGGAGGCTTCAGTAGTCGCAGTGCGGGGATCAGACAGACCAGCAGAGAAGCCCCTGTAGTATTCTGGAGCAGACTGAGCTGACTAAGACGCTGAATCATTTAAGATGTGAATTCCTTTTCTTCTCCTCAAGCTACCCAGAATGTATACAAACAATGCAAAACAGAGATTTTTAAAATGATTTTTCCTTTTCACTTTTTTTTTTTTTTTGGCCATGCAGCATGGGGAATCTTAGTTCCCTAACCAGGGATTGAACTCACACCCGCTGCATTGGTAGCACAGAGTTTTAACCACTGGACCTCCAGGGAAGCCCCTAAATGATTTTTTTTTAAAATTTTTTTATTAGTTGGAGGCTAATTACTTCACAACATTTCAGTGGGTTTTGTCATACATTGATATGAATGATTTTTAAGGAGCAAAATGTTGTTAACTTTAATGGCAAAGAAGTCAGGTGCTAAAGTCGATGAAAGGGTGCCAAGACAGTGAGATGCAGACAGTTTCCAGACAAAGGCTGTGGACTCCCTGCTCACAGCTGGGCACTGCCTCTCAGCCTCAAGACAGTCCAGTTAACACAGTGAAGTGTGGTATTTACAAACAGGGAGCTGCAGCTAAGTGTAACAAAAAAGTACAAGTCTGCAAAATTTCATCTACGTCCAAAGTATCTTTGGAAAGTCCAATCCCTTGTGACTCATTTGTCCTGTCCCATAAGTAACATTTTTTTGAAATCATTTTTAGCATGAAGAAGGATTTTCTCCAAGTTGAAATGAGGCCATGAGAGCATGAAAGTTAAAAAGAAAGAAATTGAGGCAGGAAATGTTTACTCCATGTTCAGGACATACAGAAATGCTTAGAGAGACCACGGATACCTTCAAAGAACAGAAACGGAATACCATTCACCAAGACTCTCCCCTCCTTCTAAGTATAGCCCAAGAAGCAGCCCATTATGGAGAGCTCTGACTCTGATTTTTCAATTTGTGTCACGATGCTGGGGAGAGTCAATGCCAAGGTTTTTTCACTCTTTAGATCTTTGCAGAGAGATGTTTGCAGTTGAGTAGATGGAAGTGTTTGTGACATTAAAAGGCAGTGACCTGTCCTGGACTACAGCTTGTATGGCAAGTGACTGGTCTGAATTGCCTTCTACTTAGGCAAGCAAAAGAGAAAGTTGAAAAAGAGGTTCGAGGATTAAGTTTCCATGTGTGTCTCTATTCACAACAGATGGCCTCCACACAGACAAGCTTTACGCATTTGTTGATCTCCAGATGGGCAAATAAAATGCCATTTTTGATCCCATTGTAAACTGAGGTGGGGGATTCTTACAATCTTTCAATCCAACCAAATAAGGAAAATGAATTTTTCTCCAGGCAGAGATTTTAAGCTAAAAGAATATACCTTAAGGCTATATTAGGATTCTCCATATAAATGTATGAGTTTTTATGGAAGCTCAAGGTTTAATTCATTGTAAACTTTAAAGAAAAAAACATATGAATAACTGTCTAACATTTTTGATAGGTCATACCTATGGCATAGTCAAGAAAAAAAAATTAGTGTTTTGGGGATAAATAAAAAAAATTGGGTAAATCCTATGAGATTCAACACATATTGTGGAATTAACTCCTTTTAATAGTTTTGTTGAATATTTGATTGTATAATTATCTTCCCAGTTATGTAAAACACACACTTTGAAGATTATCTTTCTCTTCTCTCTCTAAGCAGTCAATTTTCCTCCTGATTTCTAAAATGTTTGCTTTCCATACAACTAAACCACATTTTCACAACTAAAACCACAGCCATATCATCCGGCACCTCTCTGATTTACACAGTACAATATACAGTTGACATCTTGTCTTTGATTTGGTGTTTCATTCTGCTTCCCCACCTGAGCCGGTCTCTCCAATACTCTCCTCAATTATGTGACACCCACCCCCCACCAATACACACATACTCACACACCTGAAAGCATCTGATTTTAGTGGCTACCCTTGGACTGAAATCCAGGGTCTTGACTGCAGCAAGGAAGCTTAACTCATAATTGGGCAAAATAATGTTCTGTAAAAACTTCAATTCCCAAAACCAATTGCTCTACTTTAAAAATAGGATAATGATAAGGCATGGGCTTGGTTCAATATTATTATAAGTTTTCAACCTTTTGCTATCACTAATGTTTTGCTTCTATAATTATGTTTAAATATCATCAACTTTGTATTTCATGCAACAGCCAACACACTCATAGGGAAACATTTGATTAATGCTTACATCTTTAATGACACCAAAATATCTAGCCCGGTGTCAAGCTTGTGGTCAATTTTCAGTGAATAATAATTTAAAATGTTTTTATTGTCTATTAATATCTTAGTTTAAAAAAGAAAAAGCAATAGTCTCTGATAGCTACAGTGCAGCATCTTGAAGCGGGGCCCAGGTAGCAATACGTTTACTCGAGGATGGCCAGGGGACAAGCAGCGCCACCTACTGGTAACGTCTATGGTCCCTGGAATCCAATAGCCTGGGGTTCCCATCCTGGTTCTTAAACATTAGCTTTTACTCTAGGAAGTTCCTGACTCTCCAAACCTGAGTTTCCAAAGGGATCACATAGAGAAAATAACAGAAATACTAGAAAATACATATCAGGTTGTGTGAGGATTAAATAAGATGGCACATATAAACGCTTTGTGCATTTCAGCAATACCCACACCACATACGCACACACAACTATGATTATACTCAGCACCAACGCACTCTTTTTCTGTAAAGTCCTAGAAAAGATGGGCTCTGTTTCTGTCATGTTGGACATTGTTGAGCATCCCTTGGTACTTTGTTATGCCTCTGGCTTACTGTAATAATAAATATTCTGTTGCCATATTTCCCCATTAACCCTCTACTTCGGCTGCATCAAAAATCTAATCTTCCCAATAAATCCTATTTTTTTTAACATCTCTATGATTTCAATGCATTCTCTCACCTACAACACCATTCTCTTTCCCCAAAGTTCTAGGAACCAGCAGGTTACACAGTGGTTTTCTAGTTGGCACCCACTGCGTGACAGTCAACTGGCTTTAACATCTGTTACCTTGTCCAAGCATTGATGTGGCTGCTTTGGGCTGTTTGTCTCCTGTGTCTCCTTACTTTATTACCTGGTGGTCTCCTTTCCAAAACTCACACCTTCAGCCAAAGAGACCAATAGTTCCTGGGAGACAAGAAGCCTCCTTAACTCTAGAGTGTGGGAAGGAACATAACCGTATACGACCTTGACTGAAGTAGGTAAAGCGCCTGGAATTTCACCAGTGGTGAGTGGTGGGTGCCTACCCCTCCAGCCACATCACAAGTCATGTCCTTGGCACATAACTGGACCTGCAGGCCTTGATAAACTCAGAATTTCTGCTCTGATCCACTGAAAAACCACTCTTCTATCTGGTTGTAGGGTATGTATCACTACCTGCCTTACTTCCCCAGAAGCTCTATATTCATCTACATCTTTCCATCAGCTCTTGCTCCATGATATGCTGGCTGCTATTTATTCCACAAGAAGACTGATACCCTGGATCATATGCTAGTAAAAGGCCTTTATTTTGACTTTTGAAACTTTTATTAGTTGAACACTGAATAGTGCAAAGAAAGAGTCCTTAGACTATTTTAGAAGAAAAATCAGATGGTAGTTTAAGGCAGAATACAGTAGGGGAAGAGGAACAAATCTGGAGTCTTATAAATCCTGTGAGATCTGCACCTATTTCCTTATCTGTGAAAGAACGGTTAGCATACTTAGGGTACAGAGAAGCAAATAATGACAATATGCAAAGTACCTGGTGCCCTCTGTGAGGCATTCAGAAGGACCTCATTAATTTTCCTCGCCTCCTCCCTTGCCTGCTCTTCATCTCCCTTGGAATTATAGCCTAGCAAGTTAGAAGGGTCATACATGCATCTCCTGGAATATACTCTTGGCCCAGAGATCACTTTCACTTTAGTGTGCATGGATGAGGAGGCTATTAGCACCTGATACAAAGATAATAACGGGTTCATTCCCCTGAAACAAACTCCAGCTATGCTGAAACATTACACCTTTACTGTCTTCTTGAGAAAGGTGTCCTACTCTTCTTTGTAGGTCTGATAAGTGAGTAAATTCTGACTGAGCATTTTTCACCATTTTTAAATTTGAAGTGTAGTTAATTTACAATGTTGGGTTAGTTTCAGGTATACAGAAAAGTAGTTAAGTTGTATATGTGTATATAGAAATATATATACATATATATATTTCCTTTTCAGATTCTTTTCCATTACACTTTATTGCAAAATATTAGATATAGTTCCCTGTGGTATACAGTAGGATCTTGTTGTTTATGTATTTTATATATAGTAGCATGCATATGTTAATACCAGCCTCTTCATTTATCTCTCATCCCCCTGCTGTGCTATCCCCTTTTGTAACTAGAAGTTTGTTTTCTATGTCTGTGAGTCTATTTCTGTTTTGTAAATCATTTAATCATTGTTTTAGATCCCACACATAAGTCATATCATATGATGATTGTCTTTCTCTGATTCACTCCACTCAGTATGACAATCACGAGGTCCATCCATGTTGCTGCAGATGGCATTATTTCATTCTTTTTATGGCGGAGTAATATTCCACTGTATATATGTACCACATCTTCCTTGTCCATTCAACTGCTGATGAGCCTTTAAGTTGCTTCCGTGTCTTGGCTGTTGTAAACAGTGCTGCTTTATTTTACATTGAGGTGCATGTATCCTTTCAAGCCATGTTTTCCTCTGGATACACGCCCAGGAGTGGGGATACAAGATCATATGGCAACTTCTATTTTTAGTCTGTGAAGGAACCTCCGTACTCTTCTCCATCGTGGCTGCACCAATTTACATTCCCACCAACAGTGTAGAATTGAACATTTTAAAAGATGAGTTGAATAGATTTGTGAGGAAAGGAAAGGAACTTTAAGCACAGCATTAGCATGTCAGAAGATTGGAGAATAACTGAGGAGTGAGCTTAATCCCAAGGATCATAGATGGTTTATTCTCTTTCCTGGATGCTCTAAGAAAGCAACACAGGTTGGATTGGCTTATAAACAATAGACATTTATTTCCCAGAGTTCTGGAGGCTGGAAGTTCAAGATCAGGGTGCCAGATTGTTGACTTCTTTTTGTATCTTCACATGGCAGAATGAGTGCAAGCTACCTCTTTGGCCACTTCTCATAAGGCCACTTCTCACTGTGTGCATGCGTGCTAAGTCGCTTCAGCCGTGTCCGCCTCTGTGTCATCCTGTGGACTGCAACTCGCCAGGCTCCTCTGTCCGTGGGATTCTCCAGCAAGAAGACTGGAGTGTGTTGCCATGCCCTCTTCCAGGGGATCTTCCCAAACTGGGGATCAAATCTGCGTCTCTTAAGTCTTCCTGCATGGGCAGAGAGGTTCTTTACTCCTAGCACCATCTGGGAAGCCCCTATACGGGCACTGATCTCATTCATGAGGGTGCTACTCTTATGACCTAATTACCACTCAAAGGCCTTGCCTCCATATGCCATCACGTTGGGATCAGTATAAATTTGGGGGAGACACCAAACTTCAGTCCATTGCAGGCTGGGTTTCTTTCTCATTTCCTTTCCCCTTTGATGCTGCATCCATGTGACCCTCACTTTGTGAAACCAAATGACAGGTCTGGGTTCTAATTTTCTGCCATGAAGCCTACCTCACATCTTGTTTCTGATTCAATTGTCATCTAAAAATGGTTTATTATTATTGTCCTTTCTTTTCATGCCCCCAAATGGGTTCGCTTTATTCTCAGTAAATATCTGACCCTGAGCACCTTTTCCCACCAAGCTGAACTCTAAATCCTGATATTAACAGTGTCAAAGCATCTTTCTCCTCTGCACTTGGTTTGGCTTGATGGTCAAAAGAGATGACTTCATGGAAGGTAAGGAAGTTTTTTGTATTAAAAACTTGCCGTGTGTTTCTCCCTGTCACTGTCTTGCCTCCTTCTGGTTATGGATGTTCATGGTGATTGACAGTTCTGCAAATTCGTGCTTTGAGCAAAACTTGCTCCTGATTCTCTAAAAGTCTCAGATGGAGGAAAAAAATCAACTTCTCATTTGTTTATCTGAACATTTCATCCTGTTGCCTAGAATTTCTGTATGTAAAAAGGAGTAAACTTTTTTAAAAAATGAAATTGGATCACAAGCTCAAAATATTGTCCTCAGTCGCACCTTCTACTAGTCCCTAATGTGTGTGCACATGTGCTCAGTCTATTTGACTCTTGGTGACCCCATGAGCTGCAGACCATCAGGCTTCTTTGTCTGTGGGATTTTCCTGGCAAGAATACTGGAGTGGGTTGCTGTTTCCTCCTCCAGCGCATCTTCCAGATCAGGAATCGAACCTCTGTCTCCTGCATCTTCTGCGTAGGCAGGTGGTTTCTTTACCACTGAGCCACTGGGATTCCCACTATTCCCTGATACCCATAGACAACACTCAAATGGGTTTCCCTGTAAGTTAAATTTATTAGGTTTAATATACTTAAATATGTAGTGCAGACCTTTAGGTTTTGGAAGGAAAAAAACGTATGGTTCTTGGCAACTGTTCTTTATCTTTCTCTGCAAAAATGACTGTGGAACCATCTCTGGATTCTTTAGTCTTAGAAATGGACATATGCTAAGCTTATAATCTCATGATTTTTCCATATAACACACCCCATGTTCTAGAACTTTAGCTTTGGATGCATGCTTCTGTGAACTAAAATGCCCAACTGTTAATCAGTTGTTATGATAAAGAGAAAACAAATAGAAACTTTTACATTTTTCACAATATATTAAAAGTGAAAGATGATCCTGTAGACTCTGTGGTCTGGTCTCCACCGATGCAATTATGCCAGGAGTTTCCTGTAAAAGTAATTAGGGAAGTCAAAAGAGTGAGCACTTCCCAGATGTGATCTTACCCGTGGCCTTAATATATGACATCAATGAGTTAAATGAGGAAACTACCAGAGGCCAAACATCTAGGTTTTAAGTTTCAGATGAAGTTTTTGCTTGTGCTCACCTCAGGAAATGAATATTGCATTCATAAATTGTTGTTCTTATCCAGGAGATGAACCATAGCAGTTTCATTTAGCCCTAGAGTATTAAATTTCTTTAACACTTTGCCACATTAGACTATGTTTTCCATCTGAATGTGATGATGCAATATTGGAAGGGAAAAATCGTTAGCCAAGTGACACCATAACAAGCCATAAAAGTTTATGATGCCCATAGTAGGATAATTGGCACGGCAGGAATTGAATACTTCCTTATGGATAATATTTGATAAGAAATGGCAAGTCTAACAATCACATTTCAATCGACCAATGATGGCTACTTCAGAATGCATTCATTTTATCGTTTCCATGATGGATTTTACAGCGCCAGAATTGTTTCTACTCTACTAGAAAGATGGGCGGGGGTGGGGGGAGACCATATTCCTTTTCCTCCTGCATTTATTTTCTATTGTAATCATTTGTGTTTGCATTTTATCCTCCCCGCCTTCAACTAGATCATTTCACCACAATCTGTTGACAAACGATTTGTTGAAAGCCGAAGCTAGTAGACAGCAGTGTTTTCTTTCTCTTCTTGAGTCGGCATTCTTTTGCCTCAAGTCCGTTTGCAATATTAATTAAATCATTCAGGGACAGTGTCCTTTCTCCCAGTTTCCAGATTTTTCTAAACCTCACACCTGTTTTTCTTTGGGATTTTGTGCTCTCTCAGTTTATAAATCTTCCTATATTTCCCAGTACAGTTTCTTATGAAATAACGTTTTCTCCCCCCACCACTGGAAAACTCTGACCCAACTGTTTTCAATAGTGGCAGTCAAGCCTGAAGTTGTCAATCAAAGAACAGCTTATCAGTCTGAGCTTTTTCTTTTCAAGCTTTTACTCAGTGACTTTTGAGACCTGTCAACACCAAGTTGATTTTAGCCCTAACAATAAAGTCACACTCTATCTCCCACATAGAAGCTTTAAGATTAAATTCTGATGTCATATACGTCATATTTACATAGTTAAAACTCATAACAAGCAACCCACAGGCAATAGGATGTAATAACCGTGCAACAGAGCCATTTCCTGTCCCCCTTTTTTCTCTCACACTATGTTTTGTGCAGTTTATTGGATGTGAATGTTATGAAAATGAAAATCGTCTGGGAGAAACCTGCTGGCCAGGTCTGAGGTTTAGAAGAATTCCACTGGAGGAGTATATAGAGTTGTAAATGCTTGGCCACCTCTTACATTATAAAACAGAAACACTTTCAACATTCTTTCATTCCCAGAAAAAGGAGAGATGGGAGGCCACCATTACAGGCTTGAACAGCAGATTTTTAATAGCTTTAATTCTTCTACTATTAAAGGAAAACAACCAACTTAGAGTCCAAAAGACGTGAAACGCCAGAAGTTTTACAGTTTTCATTTTGAAACACAAAGCACCTCCTTCAAATGCCCTGTGAGGTGAACTTTAACCGCAGATGAGATGTCAGAGTCAAATATGCCCTGGCACTTGAAACAGCCGATTTAGAGGAGTTAAGCATTTTGCTGGCAATCACTTTAGAGCCAGAAATGTGAGTGCCATGTTAAAGCAGGAAAACAAAAGCCACTGTCCCTGATTGAATGTGAAATCTCTGTCCCATCAAAAGATTAGGCTCTGAGTAAAAATACTGACAAGAAAATAAGGCTCTAATGGAAGCACATTATAAACCCGTGATGTGGACACTTTCTGTAGTCTCATTATTTAAAGAGAAGCAGAGTGAACTCATTCTCTTAGCAGTTACTTTGAAAAACCTTCTGTCTAAATAAAGCTTAAAATACCATTTTGCAAGAAGCTCTTATTCCTTCGGGCTGATCTTCCTTACTAGTCATGTGAAAACGATGTACACTGAAATTTAACAATCAGATTTTATCAATATGTTACAACACATTTGCCTCAACAAGTGTATAATGCATGAAAAGCACAGTCATATTCCTCATAGGAAATAATATTAAGAGAAATTCAACAGAATTAACATTCTCTCACAGTTATAATTGTATCTGAAAACAAAAAGAGAAAATGACTACAAAAAAAGCAGCATTTTTCATAGAGGCACAAATTTCATAGAGGCATAGACTTCATATAAAAACTAAGTTAAAAGAAATTTAAAAAAATAAAAACTAAGTTCTTTCAATATTGCTTTTACTCAAATTATTTAGGAAGTTAATTTTTAGGCTCATGGATATCGCATCAGCAAATAAAAGAGAGTCCTAGAAATACATATGTCTTTTTAAATGCCCAGAAATAGGAAAAAAATTTTATCAGCAAGATGCATTTACACAGGTCCCTGCCCGCTGTATCATGCATGCCCATGTACACGTCTATAACACATACTCATGGAATGACAGAAAAGTCCAGAAAGGATTCTTGCATCCAGACCTAAATGCTTCCTCCTCCCTGGCCCACCCCAGGTAGAGCCCGAGGTTCTACTGACAGAATCCATCCCTCCTCAGTAGGCATTTTATCTTTATAATTCTCAGTTCAAAAGAAAATACTCCTGAAGTTGGGTTTATGGAGTCCCTAAACTGCGCGCCCCCCCTACACACACACACACACACACACACACACACTAAAGGCTAACACACCGAACAGCGCTGGCTGCCGGCAGCACCCTGAGAAAAGGCCATATTTCCCTGGAGAAATAAGCACTGCACACTCCTGAGTGTCCTGTTCTAGGCACTGTGGGGACAGCTGGGATGACGCATTCTCTTACCTTCCAGGAAACAAAAGACATGGGTAGATCTTGGCAAGGATGAGAAGTGAGAAAAAGGACATTTGCAAAACAAGGGGCAGAGGAAGAAAAGCCAAGAAGGGAATGAAAACAGGAAACCAGGAAATGCCAAAAGCAAGCAGATTTCTTCTTTTACAGTTTTGTGTCCTGTAACCGAAGAACCAAAACGTTGCAATGATTTGTCACATCTGCAACTCTAGGCTCCCTTTTGCAGACCAGACAGAAACTTTCAGAATAAGAAGAATCAATCACATCTGTGAATATTTCTAATTGCAAAATATGTAACATTTTAACCTATTTATGTACACAAGTACAGGAATTCTATTAAGAATTCTGTAAAACTGTAAACTTTTGAATAGGACTTTATGAAATTTTAGTTATTAATATAATTGCTGTGGAAACACTAAACCAAGACACACCTCTGAAAAAAAATAACCCCTTTGTCTCTGACTCTTCCACTTGTGTGTGAAAGTAAACCGACGGTGGAGGAAGCTTAAAACAGCTTCTCAGAGCTGTAAATCCTGCTGAGTGTAAGCCACTTAGAGAAGGGTGATTGGGCAAAGATTACTGGTCTCTTTCAGCTGGTATCAAATGTAAGGGCTAGATTCAACTCCTGGAGTCTCTGATAGCAATTACAGATGGAGTGAACTTCAAACAATTTGGAGTTTGTGCTTAATTCAGAACAGCACGTGACATCTTGGACAGATCCCAATATGCTCATGAAATTACAAATGGAGTTGGAAATCTCATGAAATAAGTCAAAGACATCACCCTTTACAAGGTATGACTATAAAGTCATAGAAGTGCTTTTGAAAGCGGCACTGCAGAACCGATTGGTACACGTGCATGGGGAGCGCCACCCCTTTAAAAACGACCATGCCGGAGTCTGGTTCATCCAGTTACTGCAGCCAGAAGCTGAGTCGCTGACTTTCTCCTTCCTCTTCTTTCGAGGGTAAATTTGAAATTTGACAGTGGGTGAAGCTGTACAGCCTCAGTTCTCGTGATTAGAGTGAAAAATTAAACTGAGGGTAGAATTCAGTGGGGCCATAAATAAATGAACCTTATTAGGAAGTGTTGCGCTGCAATATGTAATACAAATAGTAAGTAACACTTGCCTTCTCACTGTGTGCCGGACGCTATTCCAAGCATTTGACACCTGTGATTTTTTAAAATTGTTATTTTAATTTTTTTTTATTGATGACACCTATGATTTTATAGAATGCCCACATAACCCTGTGATACAGGTCACACCATCACCGTGTTAAAGTGATCGAAACTGAAGCACAGAGAGGAGGGGAAAAAGCCCAAGGTCACAGAGTAGTAAGTGGCAGAGCGAAGGATTCAACTCTGGGAACTCAACCTCCAAAGCCCTAACCACCATCCTCCACAGTCTTCCCGCTGACTCCTCAGGAACCCTGGCCCCAGGGGCCCCCACAGATACCAAAATTCACAGATGCTCAAGTCCCTTATATTAAATGGTGCAGGACAGTTTGCCCTTTCTATCTGTGGATGTGAAATCCACAGATATAAAGGCAACTGTATGAACTCCAAGAGTGGTACTAAAGAGAAGCCCTGATCATGTTCTGATACGGCGCAGGACCTCCCCGACAGTCCAGTGGTTGAGACCTCACCTTCCAATGCAGGGGTATGGGTTTGATCCCTGGTAGGGAAGCGAAGATCCCACAGGCCTCTCAGCCAAATAAACAAAACAGGAAACAGAAACAATTTTGTAACAAATTCACTAAGGACTTTAAAGAAATGGTCCACATAAAAAAAACAAACTTCTGATACAGTGCAACAGGCTGCTGTTGGATTTAACATCTTCTCATTATCAGTTCTAAACAACCGTGATGTAATAATGTGCGATGATTGTCCGGCTTGGGCTTGAATCTCTTTGGTTTACTTGTAGAATCCTATCACATAACCAGTGACCAAGCCTCACAGAACCCCTGCAAAAGCCCATTTCAGTACAGCTTTGTGGCAGTTGGGGAGAAAAGTTTACACCACAATGCCCTCTGAATCTGGGGATTTGAAAATTCTCAGGATATGATGTTAGCAAATGCAAAAGACTCTCACAGGTATAAGCTTCCATAATGGCTACTTTCAATGAGGGTACTTACTCAGATGTTGTAATTCAGGGTGCTTGGAAATATTCAAGAGAATGAGGGATTCTGGCACTGGCAAGCATGCTTGTTAAGTGCCTCAAGTCTTAGGCCAGATGTAGAGAATACATGTATGGAAAACAAGGGGGAAGTGGAGGTAGGATGGATAGGGAGGTTGGGACTGACATATACACACTCTGTGTATAAGATAGATAACGGCTGAGAAGCGACTGTGTAGGAAAGAGACCTCTGCTCAGGGCTCTGTGGTGACCTCGATGGGAAGGAAATCCCAAACAGAGGAGAGATGTGTGCGCACAGCTGATTCTGCCGTGCAGTGGAGACCAATACAGCGTCCTAAAGCAACTGTATTCCAATAAATACAACTAGAAAAAAGTCTTAGGACAGGCAAGCAAGGAGCAGAACAGTATAATATGCCAGGAGGATGCAAGCTTCATAATCAACCAGACCTAAGCATAGATCTAGAATCTTCCATTTATCAGATATGTAACTTTGGGTAATGAAGTTAACATCTCTGACACTCAGTTTTTTTCACCTGTAGAACAGGGGCTCTAATGCTCACAGGTGTGAGGATTAAATAAAATACAATTAATCTAGTTTTTCATGGCACAATCTGTGAGCAATATACCTTCCATAAGTAATGTTGTTTGACTTTTTCAGGAATATCCTTGGACTGTTCAAATGAAAACAAATTACCCTCCAACTCATTGACTCAGCTCTCTGAGTGTTTAGGACTGTCATTGTCATACTATAATTTAGAGGCATCAAGGAAGGTTATTTTTACTGGTCTTGTTCATATTCACCCCTGCTATTTTATTTGCCTCAAGTTTAGTACCTGCGGCAGGCACCAATTGGATTCCAACTGATAGAAACAGCAGTGGGAGGGAGGCGTGTGGGGCTGAAAAAGGACTCACAGCTGCTGAGAGAGCAAGGGATTAGGCAGCCGCGACCAGAAGCATCTGGTAAAACCAACACTTTTTTCCCCACAAAATTGATATTTCTATGGTAAATGATAATTCCCAGCTTTCTTTTAACTACACTTGGAAACAGTTTTTGTTTTTAGTGGTGCAGGTGGAGGTGATGAGAAGATAGGGGTGGTTCTCTGATTATCCCCTTTTTTTCAGAGGAAGAGACTTTCTCTGAGCATAGCAGAGGTCAAGAAGTCATGTGTGTCTGTCTATATCTGTGTCTGTAACACAAAGAGGGCATGAGGGGAGACAGGGGCCTAGGAAGCTGGGAAAGTTCACAAGGGTGAATTTTGGGGAAAACAACAGAAATCTTACCAGTGAGAGTTGTGCATCAAGATTATCAATCACATCACATTGCTCAGCAAACATCATCAAACAGATGTCCTAGGATGCCCCTGAATTTGTACTGTTAAACATTTCCTGGTTCTCCTTTCCTCCAAGTACCATCTTGGTCTTAAGGGGTGATTCCAGGTAGAGAGACATGGAAGGAAGTGGTGCTTGAACGACTCTGAATCATCCCATTTCTAAATATGCTTTAGAAGGCTGGGGACTTTTCTGAATATGCTTTAGAAGGCTGGGGACTTTGCAGGGACAATGTGGTGATTTTGTCCACTTCAAAGAATACCCAAATATTCAAAACCCAGGACAATCTGAAGCAGAGCTAGACTTAGGCCTGGCCCAGGATTTATCTGGTCTAGTGAGGTTCCCCACCCCAGAAACAGCCCAATGATGGCTTACTATTGCTCACAATAGTTCATTCAGTAAACATTTACTGAATGCCTACAGTCTGCCAGACATTATTAGTGTGGTTAGAAATTAGAAATAGTCACAAAACAAATATCTCTGCCCTCCTGGAGGTGGTGCGGGTTCTGTAGATAACATGTCTGTAGATATTGCGTTGAAAAACCTAAATTTAAAAAAGAGTGATACAGGAAATGAGCCTCATCTTTGATGGCATCCCAATTGCAATGTCCTTTGTGGACAACACCTATCTTGGGTTTATTTGGTGACTGTAATTTCCAATTTGTCAGTTGTTTCATTGTACATTCAAAAAGGAGAGAAAACATACACTATAATCATTTCCACTTAATTTTTACTCCCAGGAGGTAAATGGTGAGAACAGTGCAAGGGTGATCTCTGCTTCCTGTATGTTGACATGCAAAAGGCTCCCCCCGCCACCCCCTCCCCCTTACTCTGTATTCAAACTGATGAGGAAAATGGAATCACTAATGAAGCTTAATAAACAAAAACTGCTTGGATGGTTTACCTCCTTAAAACAAAGCAAGCAAACAAACAAGGCTTGTGGTAGAGAAATGATAAAGCAGCTAAATAAATAAAATATATAGCATAATAGATGGTGATAAGTGCAGAAAAGGGAAACAGAGAAAGGAGCAGTTTCAACAAAAGTGGGGGAGGAAGCCTCAGGCATTACAGGAAGAGGCATGTCAATGTGCAGGCCTGGACCTGGGTCAGCAGAGAGGCTGTTGTGGAGCGCATGAAAGGAAAAGAATAAATGAGACGGGAAAATGGAAGCAGGGACACAAGCTAAGAAGGGCCTTCTCCGGTTTTTGCTCCACCTTAGATGGAGACAGAGCATCTGTGTTTATTCCAGGCACTGAGCCGGGTGTTTTCTTACAAGTATTCTCTCTAGTGCTATTGAGTAGACTGAATTCGCTCCTTCATCAGTCAAGGCAAGTGCAGCCGAGAATTAAATATCAGCCCAAGATCACACAGCCACCAAATATAAGGGCCAAGGATGCAAACCTGAGTCCTAGCAGGCACAGCTTGAAGTGACCTCTCCTACAGGACAGGTACGGATTGGAAGGTCTGGAAAGGCGTCACCTGCCGTATTGTGGGGCTGCCGACAAGCAGCTCCGCTGTGAAACAGCTGTCAGAAAGTCTTGGGGTAAAGCTTTCACATCTTTCTTAGACCCAGGTGCTGCTTGCTGTGGAGCTGTCTAAAATTATTCATGGTTTCCAAGATGGTATGTATGAAACACTTGAAGCATTTTTAAAAATACTTGATTTCAGACCCCCACTCCCCAACCAACTGAATTAGAAAATTACGGTTCCCAAATCTTTCTGTTGCTGGAACTGTTTTGTTTCTTTTTTTGTTTTTGGTTTATTTCTTTTTGTTTTTCATCTTTCCTGGAACACCTCATATATGTAAGTATGAGGCATTTGGAAATGAAACCACAAGTACAAATCTTGGGGTGTGCTGACTTAGATGCAACGAATTTAAAGACAAAAATAAAAGCCTTCTGAAGTGTGGCTTGGTTGGTGGTTCACATTGACTTCTTTATTTTTATGTTTAGGGGTCATAGCTATTGAGTACTCAATAAATATGCTTGGCTGACGGTTTTTGAAATCAACTTTTTTGTGGTCCACGTACTTTTTTTTTAATAAATACAGCACCCTACCTGTTAAAAACAAAAATCTGAAGCCAAAGAAAACAATTGGTATAGACTACTAGAAAATTTTCACAATTTCTTCCATGCCTGTAATTTCACCATATTTATAACAGAGGAGTAAATTCTGCTTTCTCAAGAATTAGTAGAATAATCTCCAGCAGTTGTATTAAAAATCCCGACCAACATACAGCTCTGCATTTCTTGACCAAAAATGTCTTATCTTTTACAGCGACCATGAGTTGGTTTGCTTTTTGGTTACTGAAATGTTTGTTTGCGTCAAGTGGAATTATTTGATTATGCTACCACATGAGCCATAAGTAACTTGCTATTCTTGTTCAAGTTGGGGGAAGGGATACAAGCAGAACTTGGATTTTAAAGTTGTGGAAGAGCCTGAGGACCTATGTGCCCTGGAGCTGTCATAACCTCACATCCCTCCTACTACCTGTCCAACTGCTCAGAAGCCCAAGGATAAATGAATAACCTTTCAAACAGACCCAGTTGCACCAACCTACTATTGCAGAATAGAGAGCAGGTCCTTGGGTTGTTTTTTTTTTAGTTGGAGTACAGTTGATCTATAATGTTGTGTTAGTTTCAGATGTACAGCACAGTGATTCACTTATACAAACAGTCACTATCTTTCAGAGTCTTTTCTCATATAGATTATCACAGGATACTGAGCAGACTTCCCTGTGCTATACCATAGGTCCTTGTTGTTTATTTATCTTATATATACTAGTGTGTGTGTGTGTTCATCCCAAGCTTCTTTTTGTTTTGTTTTCTTTTGTTTGTTGTATCGGTTTGTTGCTGACTGCTTGAAGCAGAACAAACATTACAAAATCCCTGCTGGTTTAAGATCAATGAATGGTCACTTTTCAAAAATCACTTCCAGAGAACACACTCTTAAAATCGTTTTAAGCACTTTAATATGTCTTCATCAGAAACGATTGAAATTAAAGTGATACTTTTTTGCTAGCTGAAGGAGTGTTTGTTTATAGAAATAATTTTAGTAAAATAGTCATAAAAATCACAGTCTGAAACACCAACAGTCTTAAATATGTATGGTACAGATCTGTGGGACTCGCAATGCACAGTCCTTCTTCCCTTGCAGTTAGTACCTGTGCCTAGTTCCGGTAGATGACTTGGGAGTGGAAGAGTTGAATTGTCCAGGAAAGTGCCCCAGCACTTTCTCCTGCTGCTGCAGCAATCATGGCACAGTCCTGAGACTGAGATAACTGGATTCTTGGGTGATCACATGGAAGACAGTTGCCCTGAAGAGGCAATCAGACTTGCAGTAGACTTTGTACAAATGAAAAATAAAACCTCTGTTGTATTAAGCAAGTGAGATTCAGGTGCTATTTGTTATTGCATCATAACATAACCTAGCCTGACTAATACAGTGTGGAGTAGATTAATATGCTTAACAATGCTAACATTGCCAAAATCACAATAACTTGATTAGAGAGGATACACCTACAGACGTTCTGGGTATTAGGTCCCTACCCACTTCCCCTTCTTTGATAACTTTTGTTTGTATCCATGTATTATGGTCAAACATTTACAGTATGTTATTTTTTTAAATCATCATCCCCAAACAGGGTTCAAGATACATGAAGTAGAGCTACAGAAATGCTAAATCCTTCCAGTTGTTAATTCCTGATCCCCTACATCATTACTATTCTATTTCTTCTCCCTGTCCACAGAGCAATCTCATTCCACAGCATTTTCAGTGATTAAGAGTTCAGCCTTCAGAATCAAGCAGACCAGATTAAAGCCACTCACTACCTATTTAAATGCTTCCATTTCCTCATTGCAGACCAATAATAATTGGTGAAACTTCCCCATGAGTTTTCAGTTTTGTTTTTAAGATAAATAAGACAAATGCAAATAAAGCATTAGCACAGTGCCTGAATAAATGGTTCTTTGTATGATTTAAAGAGGAAGGAAACTATTATTTGCTTGACAGATTTTACTGTTTTTACATCAATTATCTTACCTAAAACTCACAACAGCCCTGGAAGGTTGGTATCATCCCCACTTTATAATAAGGAAATGAAGACTCCAAGAAGTTATGGAATTGGCCCAAGCTCACAAAACCAGTCACTGAATGAGCTGTGAATAGGGTCATATCTGTCAAGGGTCAAGCTGATTGCTCCTTTCACTGCCAGGCTCCTTCCTCACAGTGATGTAGAATTGGAAAGGAACATTTTCTGGGCACATTTTTTTAAAATTTATGTTTGTAGGAGTATAATTGCTCTACAATGTTGTGTTAGTTTTGCTGTACAGTTAAGGCAATCAGGGGAGATATATATATATATCCCCTCTGCCTTGGACCTCCCTGCCACCCTGCCCCCATCCCCCCCCTCCAGGTTATCACAGAACATGGAGTTGAGCTCCCTATGTTATACACAGCTTCCCACTAGCAATGTATTTTACAAATGGCAGTGTAAAATTTATGTCAATGCTTCTGTCTCAATCTGTCACGCCCTCCCCTTCCCACCCTGTGCCCACAAGTCTGTTCTCTATGTCTGCATCTCTATTCCTATCTAGAGCACATGTTTTTAAACAGCATTAAGAGGCAACAAACTAAAAATTGTTTTAAAAAATCTAACCATAATGACTTGACTATATGTCAAGGGGATACATGTATACATATAGTCATATAAAACAAATATTTATATCATACACTAAAAATATTTTTATTATTTTCAAAAATAAACTGTTTACATAATCAGGTCAAGTTTGTTGGTGTTTCTTCTTCCTTTAATTCCTTAGCTCCTCAATCAAGACCCTGTCAGCAAAGACTGTACCCTTTGCCATATAAGTGGTTAAAGGCATTAGGGAAATTAATTAAATCAGTGGAACTAACATTTTTCTCTTGTGGCATATCATTTATTAAATACAATCTTCAAAAGAAATTTCTAGTCAAAGTCTTTTATTGGGAATAGTTGTTAAAAAGAAGTACCTCCTTTATTTGTATTCCTTCCTTCTGTGGGTATTATAGTTTGCTTTTCTAGTTTCTTTGGAGGCCTTTCTCATCATCTAGAGAATCCATTTAATAATGAATTATAACCTTCAAAGCTTTCCTCAAGTAGATTGCCGGAAACCAGCATATAAGAAAAATCAGCTACCTAAGGGAAAGATGTTACCCTGATTTCTGAATGTGTTTGGTTTTGCATTACCTCCCCCTCAGCTTGTGCTTCATTTTAAAATGCAGCTGATCAGAGTGAATTACTCCTGAAATGGCAACACAAACAGCGCCTCCGCTTATGTATTCCAACTCAACTAGAGAGCTGCTAATTGTAATTTGAGGTAATTTTTTTAATGGCCCGTCCTGGCAATTTTTTATGAGTCCCAAATGAATTTCAGTCTGTAAGGGTTTGGAAATCAAAGTGATAAACAATATGTCTAATTGCTACGTTCATATTTTACACACCCTTAAACTTTGGGTTTCGTATAATTAAAATTTTATTTTTAAATAAATAAATAATTGACCCCAAGGCCACAGCCGGCACCGATGACATACTTCTTGGAGGAAAAGCATGGTACCCGGCTGCCCAAGTGGCGCCTGTGGACCCTTCCCCACCACGTGCAGAGACCCGCCCCTCCCGTGAGCCCGGGAAGCACAGGCTGGCCTGGGCAACAAAGCTTGACTTTGTTTCTCTCTGTAAGTGGTACAATATATTTTAGCTTTCAAAATAATCTCTTTTTTGGAACAAAAACAATCTTCCTTTGAAATTTATGACCTCCTTTAAAAGGCTTGATTGTCAAACTAAAGGTTAGTTAATGTCTTGGCTTCAGTAAAACTTGATTAAATCTGAAAGATATAATAGTTATAAAATCATATGAAATAGAAAAACGACATTGGATTTTTTAGCCTAAATCTTAGCAAATATCTGGAAAGTCTGATTTTCTAGAAACAGCCAAATAGTAGTTATTCTTTATGCAATATATTTAAACTGTTTTGTAATTTCCCTGCCCCAGAAGAAGAATTACTTTTAAGTTTAAAAAAGAGAGAAGGCCAAAGGATATATATAGTAT
The DNA here is from genome assembly GCF_019320065.1 of Cervus canadensis. NCBI lineage: Eukaryota > Metazoa > Chordata > Mammalia > Artiodactyla > Cervidae > Cervus > Cervus canadensis. The sequence continues at coordinate 1,215,044 of NC_057418.1, forward strand.
ATGTGTGTTGTTGATATTAAAAAACTTGAGGGATCATGTTTTGTAAAAAATACCTGTTAAATAAACCATTTTGAACTTATCCCTCAAAAAGTATTATAAATGCCTTCACTGTACAAGTAAACGCTATATTATCTTGGAAGTTCAAAACCCAAAATTTAATTGGGAACGCAATGAAGAGCTGAAACTTTTTTTTTTTTTTTTGGTTTAACGAACCTACTTAAAGTTTAGAAAAATGCATCAAATTAAAAACAACCCTCAATTTAGGCTGCAACACAAAACACCCACAGACCTCAGGAAATCACCAGGCTCATTCACCTTGACCTTTGGCCTCTCACACATTCTAACATTTAGCTTTCTTCCTTCTGTCCATCTGCTTGAACCATTAGTAAAGTTCTTTTGCAACAGCTTGCACAAGTAAGCCAGCTGTCATCGAGCATATTTAAACTCTGCCTCTTAGTTTCCACTGAATCATGTGTTTGCCCACAGGTCTCATTAAATACAAGGAAGGGCAGCAGTGCAGTTTCCAAATGCTCTGGGGGAACAGACCATAGACATAAAAGGGTGGTCCAAAGGCCCTGAGACTAATTTGCTTGCTTACTTTTTTTTTGTTTGTTTTCAATCTATAGAGGAGTGTCTAGAGAAAAACAAGATAAATGGAAAATGTGCAAGGTGATCTATAGCCAAAAAGTTAGACAGGTACTTTAACAAAAGAAAAAACAGAATAAAATAAAACGAAAGCTTATCTTTAAGAGTTGGCTCTTATTAAAAGAAAGAACAAAAACCTCTTGCACAAACTCCCATTGTTCTATTTGATTTAGGAAATAGATGATTCATTCATGATCATTTCCTGATCTCACCACCAAGAGCACAATACAGGAGGAAATTCAAGAAAACGGTTCGATGTAAAGTCAGAATCATCACAACTACTGCTCAAAGGTTAATTGAACTGTCTGTAGTAAAGCCCCAAATTCATCCACTTTCATACTGTGGAAAGGGTTAAAATACCGGACTTCCAAATGAACAGGATATGAAATAGAAAGGTCTATTCTAAAGGGTAAGGCCAGGAAGCTATTAACACCAGGTAAACCAGGCAGATTAGAATGGCTATAAGGGCATTTGAGGTTCCATTTTTCATAGATGCAGCATAGATATTTTGGCTGGTCTCCTAAATACCTTCCATTTTCACTGCCATCAGTGTGCTGAGACCAAGGTCAGACTGCACAATCAATCACGATGAATATTAGCCAGGGCACACTCTGCTAAAGCCAGCCCATCAACAGAATGATCAGAAGCACAAATCAAGCAGCAAGGCTAAGAGGCCTCACTTGCGCATCACTGAAATGGCTGATACTTGAATCTGAACCAATACCATCTATTCCAAACGTGAAATTAATGACATTATCCAGGTCTCTGGAATCATAGGCAGCTCTAATGGTTCAAGTCACGTGTCTTGGGCTCTCTCTGCCTCTGCTTTTGGTCCACCTCTCCACATACCCTCTTACCCACCTTATCACCAGGTACTACAAAATAACGTGTCATTCGTCTTTTCATAGGGAAAGTTTTTTGACATAGAAACCCTGTTCTCTCACTTTTTCTATATCTACTTCTCTGTCTGCAGATGGGGAGCAAAGCTGAAGAGTCTTGTACTAAACTCTCTCTGGTCTTCGGAAGCCTCATTTAGACCTCCTGGGTCCTATCAAAGCTTTGTTTCAGAGTATTAGACAGTTGTCCAAATTCATATATTTGATCATTTTCCCCATTGTGTTAATGATCTTTATTTCTGAGCTCCATTACAAATGGACCTCAGAATGACCCATGTGCCAAATGCTGGGGGGTTCCTTATTTTATATACTGACAGCATTCAATGATAATTTCTCAGAAAAAAAGATAAAAATATCAGAAGTGAAAGGTATCCTCAAAATCATATATTCCAAATTCCTTATTTTATGAAGAAAGTGAGTCCAGAGAGATAACGTGCTTTCCCAAGGCACAGATTTGGTTAAATGGCAGGTGTTGAAATTGGAGGTCATTTTATGAAGGGATTTTACTATCAGACAGACCTGAGTTTGAAAGCTGCCTTTATCCTTTAGTAGCTATGGAATCTTGGGCAAGTTTCAACATCTCTGACACTAGTTTTCCTTTAAAAAAGGAAATTACTATGGGTTGGGAAGATCCCCTGGAGGAGGGCATGGCAACCCACTTGAGTTTTCTTGTCTAGAGAATCCCCAGGGGCAGAGGAGCCAGGTGGGCTACAGTCCATGGGGTCACCAAGAGTCGGACAGGACTGAGCAACTTAGCACACAGGTGAAGAATAAATAATATAACATTCAAAGCTTTTGAGCGATGCGTGGCACGTAGTGCTTCATCACCTCACACTAGAACCAACATCATCATCATCGCTGCCATCTCCTAATTCTTACCCCAAGTCCCAGTCTGACCCACCATGCTGATTCCCAAGAGATTCACACCATCGCTACAATTTTTAGAAGAGGGGTCAGCTAGCACTAAGATGGGTAAAACAAAGTAAAATGACTTTATCCGCAGTTAATTTATTTGAATTTTGACTGTTATGCCCACAAGTAGAAAACAAGAGGGAACTCAGATCTTACACTGTGTGTCTTTCCATAGCATACATATGAAATATTAATTTGAGTGATTTGTTCAGTTGTGAAGGCTGATTAACTGCAAAGCAAAACACCATATTCCCAAGCTAATTTTTTTTTTGTTTTTCTTTTTTTTAGAATGAATATTTTATTTCAGAATACTTTTAGATTGTGGGAAAATTGTAAAGATAGTACAGAAAGCTTCCATACACCACATACCTAGGTTCCCTTAGTGTGAACATCTTACATTGGTATGGTGCCTGTGTCATAATCCAGGAGCCAATATTGATACATATTATTAATCAGAGTTCACCTATCACTAATTCAAATTTTATTTATCTTTACCTAATATCCTTTTTAGGTTCCAAGATCCTACCTAGGATACCACATTGCTTGTAGTGGTCATGTCTCCTGGGTCTCCTCTCAGCCATGACAGTTTTCTCAGGCTTTCCTAGTTTTGATGGCCTTGGTAGTTTTGAGGAATACTAGCCAGACATTTTGTAGATAATCCCTCAGCTGGGATTCATTTGATGTTTTCCTCATTCATTCCTTCCTTTCCTCATTGGGAAGGTAGGACACAGAATCAAAACACTATTTTCATCGCATCATTTCTAGAGCACATACTGTGTATATACCTTATCACTGTAGATGCTAATCTTGACCACCTGGCTGAGGTGATGTTTGTCAGGTTTCTTTACTATAAAGTCACTCTTTCCCCAGCCTTTTCACATTTACTCCTTTGAAAGAAGTCACCGTGTGCAGCCAACACTAAGGATTGGGGAGCTATGATCCACCTCATTAAAGGGGCAATATCTACACAGATAATTTAGAATTATTTTATCTGCTCTTCCAATTTTTTTTTGCTAATTTTTTTATATCAGTGTGGACACATGAATATTTATTTTATACTTTCAGTTATAATGCAAAGCTGCTTGATGTCTATATATTTTCCTTAAATTATTCTAGTGTTGGCCGTTGGGAGCTTTTTCACACGGTTCCTATATCTCTTTGACATACTGCCATATTGTGAATTCTCTGAGCGCTTCCATATTTTGTGGCACAAGATGCTTCAGGCTCATCTTGTATATTCCCAAGCGAATTTTCCTCCCACATTTCCACAACACTAATAATGTATTTTGATAAATGCTATGTCCCAGTGGACATCAAACAAGTTACCAAAATAAGGCATATATTCAAATTCCCAAGAAAATTATAACTTCTGGTATCTAATAAAACCAATTAAAAAACCCCAAAACAATGACAAAAAATCATGAACATATTCCAAAGATATGTCAAGAACTGTGCAATTGTTCAAAAATCCAGAAAATATGAGATGCAGAGAGCATCCTTTCTAAATGGATCCTAGAATTTCTACTGCCATATGGCTGACTAGCAATCTTGAGAGACCTTTCTGCTAATAATAATTTAAAATTCTGGGTAATTTTTGAAGTATCTTTTGGGATGCCACTATAATTTGACAAGGAAATAAGAAATTTTCAAACTCCAAGAACTAAGGAAAGGAAGAAACCCAGACTGTTAGCCAAGAACTAAGAACACTGTGAATGTTGACACCTGCTTAACTTGAGCTTCAGTTTTCAAGACATTTCAAGCTTTTCAAGCTTTGAAAAACTAGATTTAAAGCCCAGGGCCTACCCTCCATACAAATAGTGTATTCCCTAAAGGCACCATCCATGTTAAAGTGAGCTATAAATAAACACATCTTTCTTCTGTTCCCAAGAAACAACCAGAACATTATCTTAGACATTGGTGCTGGGGAAGGAGCAAAAATAAACCGCCTTGAGAATTTGTAACCACAGCTTGCCCTACATATGTTATAGCCCCACATCACTCAAATTTGAAGATATGAAGAGCCTCAAACCCAGAATTCAGTTTAAAATGATTCCAAGTGGTAGTGACCCCAGTTGAGAAATCCATCCTCAAACTAGTTCTCAAAGAATTTACTCAGATGAAATTCCAAGGAAATAGAATTCATGATTAAATAAAACTCTTAACAGGTACAAGGAAATAAGGTATTATTGTTAAAGAGAAAATTTGGAAATCCCAAATGACATCACTTGTGCTAAACCCCATGATACCAAGCCTCGTTTAATACTTAACCTAACTGCAGTTTCCACCTTCCCCAGAAATGTAATCTTAACCAACAGTTGGGAATTTTCTGGTCAGCACCGATGAAGTTATCTGTCCTTCTAACAGAGGAAAAAGAGGCAATCTGCTTGGTGAAATATTTGCCCTTCCCTTCCACCACCAAAAGAAGAGATCTTAGCCCAAAATAACACTTCTTTTTTTTTTTTTCTCTAATAATTTCCTTGCCCCACCTTCCTCTCTGTAAAAGTCTTCCATTTCTCCTCTGAGAACCCTTCTAGTTGTGACATGGAATGCTACCTGATTCATGATTTATTAAATAAAATAAATTAGGTCTCTGCCAGGGTCCAGCCCCAGCAGGATCCAGGGGATACCCTCAGGATGAACAGCGTCGGCGAGTGAGAGAGAGAGAGAGAGAGAGAGAGAGAGAGAGAGATTAGTACATTTCTAAGGGGAAGATAGTTTAACATTACATCAGCTAGTTCTTCATGAAACCAGGGTGTTTTCTGCATACTTCTTTGTTTCTGAGGGTCTTGTACATTATCTTCTGGCCTTGGGGCCTATTGACATTTTATGACCTAGGTGAATGCAAAGCTGTTTTCCGTAATCTATTCTTTAATGAACACAAAGGTCAGTCCTTTTGCAGAAGTTATCAGTTAAGTTTATCTAAAAGGTTTACCACACAAAGACTTTGCAGCTCCAGTGAGGCAGCCCCTATTTAGCATTCCTGGTTAAAATTAACAATTTTAAACTCTTATTTTTCTAAATCTTTAACTATAACCACTTTTAGAATAATATTTTTATGTTCTCTAATAGGGCTTCCTCACCCCTGAAGGACTCTGTGCCTATTAGGGCCTTTATGTGATCAGGTTCTTTATGCTGTTTTATGATTAAGGTATTATAAGCAATCATGCATATTAGTGCCAAGGGCATAAACGCATTTGCCAAACTAAAATACCAGCAAAGGAGTTTAAATTAAAACACTCCTTTCACCCTGGATAATCTCATAAAATACCACCACCCGGGAAACTTATTGATTAAAGTTCTAAATTGATTCTTATTTGGAAAGAGATCGGGGAAGGCCTTCTGCCTGTGTCACAGAAATTAGGGAGTAGTCTATTGAAGCAAGTGTCAGAAAGACAGATATCATCTTTAGGGTGAGTGCTGGGGGCAGCTTTTCGGAATCCCTGAAAACCTGATCTGCCTTGCCCGTCAGGTTTTCTCCTCCTGACCTTGTCCTGGGTGGGATCTCGTGTGCCGGCTCCCGGCAGATCTCCAAACTTATTCTGTAGAATTTTGTCTTTTGACAATATAAACAACCCCAAAATCCATCAGCTATTGGTATCATAGGCAAATTATAAATTGGAGATGTTCTATATGTTTAACCAAATAAAATGACAGGTTTTAAAAACATGAATAAGGAGAAAGAGACTTTTAAAATGGTCAAACAGGTGCTTAAAAGCTTTAAGAACTTCAAGAATGTAAAAATACAATTATTAGAATTAAAACTATTTTTTAATTAAGTGGAAAAATTCAATAGAACTTAAATAGAGCTGAAGAATGAATAGACAGACAAGCCTAAAAATTGTCTATAATGCAGCATGCAATGACAGAGTCAAAGAGAGTTGAGAGTCAGGAAAGACAGAAGTTAAGACAGTTTTCAAAAGGAAGTGTGTGAGAACAGGAAACAACTACATCTGAATAGATAATGGTTGAAAATTTTCCACAATTGATCTTCTTATTCAGACAACCTAGAAATCTGAAACAGGATGAGCACAAAGAAATCTATTCATGATGAAAGTACACAATACTAAAGGCAAAGAAAACGGGGCAAGGGGGTGGACAGAGAGTAAAAAGCCAGACAGAAAAGCCATTTCACCTAAAATGAAATGAAAACCTATTAAATGCCTTCCCCAAAACAGCAGAAGGCTAAAGATAATGGAATTGTATCATCAGCATGTAGAGGGGAAAAAAGTATACACCAAGAGTTGCACACTCAACGAAGTATATATTTCAAGCATAATATATAAAGATAGTTTTCAGACAAATATAAATTGAGTTTGCCACCAATGGACTCTCAACAGGGAATTTCTAATAATGCACCTTAGGCAGGGAGAAAGCAGTTACAAATGGAAGATCTGAGATGCGAAAAAAGGAGTGATGTGCAGAGAAAATGGTAACTAGATGGATAAATCATTGATTGTTGAATAATAATCTCTTTCAAGGGTGAGGTGGAAAAAACACCTAAAATACATGCCACCAACAGCATGTAAGTCTGCAGTGAGGTGACTGGTGTTCCAGGGTTCTAAGGGGCCTGTGAAGATTCAGATGTAGATATAGGTATTGATCAGATATGTTGCAGGAAGGGGGACCCCTTCCAGGGCTGGAGAGTGGGCTCTTGTGCAACGCTCGGAAGTGAATTTTCTGAGAAGATACTTGAGCTGACAAAGCAAGAGACTTCATTGGGAAGGGTGCCTGGGTGGAGAGAAGTAGGGTAAGGAAGCCCAGGGGAACTGTTCTGCCATGTGACTTGTCGTCTTGAGTTTTATGGTGATAGGATGAGTTTCCAGGTTTTCTCTGGCCAATCATTCTGACTCAGAGTCCTTCCTGGTGGCACACGCATTGCTCAGCCAAGATGGATGTCAGCAAGAAGAATTCTACGAGCTGGTAAGGCATGTGGTATCTCTTTTTGACCTTTCCCAAATTCTTCCAGTTGGTGGTGGCTTGTTAGTTCCATGTTCCTTACTGAGACCTCCTTTTATCATAAAATAATTCATGCAAGTGGTTACTATGGTTCCTGGCCACCGTGGGCAGTTTCAGCCAGTGTGCGTCCCCTAACAGATGCAGATTTTGATAATTAGGTATGCAAGCACAAATGATTAGGGTAACCAATCAGAATACCAATATCACATTTAATTTCCCAACAAATGGAAGACATGGAATAAGAGCAAATATTCAAAAGAAAGCAAGAAAAAATGACAAAAGAGGCATAGAAAAGGTGGGAGAAAAGAGTACAAAATAAGATGATAGTACTAATCCAAATATATACTTAATATAACAGTAAGTAAGAAAAGATGAAATATTCCAGCTAATTCATTTTTTTAGATTCAATATATAATAGAATTAGACATAAAATTTCCTAGGAATATTTGTAGCAAAATATGTATAAAAATGTTATAGAGATTCATGAAATTTAATCAAAATACATTAAATAAGAGAGATATACCTTGTTCATAGAATAAATTGAGTATGTGTATATATATATATATGTTATATATATAAAATTATATATGTATATATAAAATGGGAGAATAAGTATGGAATACAGCAGCTAAAAGCAGCAATTTTTAATTCAATGTGACACCGTAGATGACTCTCAGCACATAGGTTGAAAGAAAGACAATTTATAGACATGTGGTGATATATTGTTTAGGGATACAAAAACATGTTAAAATATATAAAGAAAGGTAAGAGGGAAAAACCAAAACTTTTCAGGTGGTGATTAGCCTCTGAGAGGATGGATGGAGATTGATGAGAAGTGTCCAAGAGAGACCTTGAAGGAAATGGCAACATTCTCTACCTTAATTTGCAGGGGAGCATACCAGTGCTCAATGTGTTATCTCCCTTCACTCCCTACATATATTTCATTAGCATTCTGCTTCTCAATTGTCTTATTAAACAATAAAAACAATGTCTTATGCACACGCACACATACACACCAGTCCTGCTAAGGATCAGTCGTCTTATTGCGTATATGCCTCCTCTGACTCATGTGAGGTGCAGCATGACCAGAGTTCATCACCAGAGTTGCTTCAGTCATGTCCAACTCTTTGCAACCCTATGGACTGTAGCCTGCGGGGCTCCATGAAATTCTCCAGGCAAGAACACTGGAGAGGGTTACCATACCTTCCTCCAGGGGGTCTTCCCAACCCAGTGATCAAATCCTCATCTCTTACGTCTCTTGCATTGACAGGTGGGTTCTTTACCACTAGCGCCATCTAGGAAGCCCAGATTGGTATGAGGATTTGGGAAAACTGATAAAAGTTGTTACAGATCACCATCTTTTATCATCTACTGTTTCTTTTATGTTTTCTGTTGCTTAAAATAACACTTTATCAAAATATTTTCTGACTTACTCTGGAAATGGTGCTCTTTTAAAAATTCATACCAAGGCCTATTTCAGCAATGTGCATTGGACTCTTTGTTTTCCCATTACTGTAATTTTAAAGTACATTTTTATATCTGGTAGAGAAGAAATATCTTCATCATCAGCCTTAGATTCTATCATCTATACTATCAATACTTCCAGATGATATCCAAAATTTTAACAAGAATAATCATTACTATTATCATTAAAGTGGAAGTGAAAGTGAAGTCGCTCAGTCATGTCCGACTCGTAGTGACCCCATGGACTGCAGCCTACCAGGCTCCTCTATCCATGGGATTTTACAGGCAAGAGTACTGGAGTGGGGTGCCATTTCCTTCTCCAGGGGATCTTCCTGACCCAGGAATCGAACCCGGGTCGCCCGCATTGTAGACAGATGCTTTACCATCTGAGCCATATCATTAAGATACTATTAAATTTAAAAATAATTTATAAGCAACATATTTCTAGTGTTTTCACCAAGAATTAAGAAATATCTCCCCATGTATTAAGATTTTCTGTTATATCTTTCCATAAAGCTCCCTAACTTCCTTTCCCTATAATTCTTTTTCTTAACAATTTAATTAATCTATTTGGCTGCATCAGGTCTGGATCCAACGTGTGGGATCGTTCCTTGTGGTACACTGGCTCTCCATTGTGGCGTGTGGGCTCCAGAGCACCCAAGGATTGAACTGGTGTCCCCCACATTGGAAGGCATATCCTTAGTCATTGGACCATGAGGGAAGTAGCCCATAATTCTTTTAGAAGTTATTTAAATACATTTTCTGTCTTTGTGTTGGTGGTGGTGGTATTTAGGATGTTTTTTGTTGTTTTTTTGTTGTTTTTCTTTTTGGGGGCACTTCATGGCTTGCAGTATCTTAGTTCCCTGACCAGAGACTGAACTTGTTCTCTCAGCAGTGAAAGTAGTGGAGTGCCAACCACTGGACCCCCAGGGAATTCCTATGGAATGAAATATTCTTAATATCATCATTTTTGCAGTAGAAGAAATGTTTGTATTTATGTCTGATAATTTTATTAGTATTCTTATTATTTTTCAGAGTTTTTAATTCATTTTTTTGTCTTTGCCAAGTATGGTCTGAAGCAAAAATCATAAGTTCTGAATCACCTTTCTGGCTATATTTCATCTAATTTTCATATCTAATATAGATCTATATTTAGAGAAAAATTAAATATAAAATGACCATAAACATCAAATTCCTCATGCGAACAGGAATGTCTTTACTATCTCACCATTAAATATGGTGCTGTTTCTTGCTGGATTATGGTAAATAACCTACACCAAGGAAATATCCTAGTTTTCCAACTTTCCTTTAAATATTTAAATCAAGAATGGCTATTAAATGATATCAAAAAATAAATAAATAAATGATATCAAATGCTTTCTCAAATATCTATTGAAATTATCTCTTGGAAAGTCTTATTTTATCCATTAAATGGAATATATTAATAATATTTTTACTGCTAAGACATTTGGGCATTTCTAAGGAAAAACTTGATGGGTGGGAGTGACTGATTCTTTCACTAATAAATTCTAACATTTGCCACTCTTCTTAGGTAATGATAGATTAGTATATAAATAGCTTTATGTTTGAAGCTATATTTATCAAATATTGTTATTAGGATTTTTCTAGCATTACAACATGTAAACAATAACTCTGTCTTTTATATTCATTGTAACATATTAAAGAATATGAAAATTATGATTTCCCTCAGTAGTTTAGAATAATACACACTATCAGTTGAAAGTAATTCTATGCCTGCTATATTTTTTTTTTGAGATAATTCCCTACCAGCTAGAATGTTCTTCATAGTTGGTGGTCTATTCAAATATTCTACTTCTATATTTAGAGTTCTAGAATAAGAACATTTACTTTATCAAGATTTTCAAATTGCTAAGTAGATCAAATAAGTGGGTATATTATACTCCTATTTTATAAATATTCATTTGTCTCCTATTCCTTGAATATATTTGTCATGTATTTTTCTGTGTTGTTTCTGGCTTGTTGTCTGTCTCTTTTGTTAAAAAAATCTGTTGTTGAAGTTTTTCAACATTTAGCCTGTGTAGAAATCAGCTCTTCCAAATTTTTCCACCCTGAAATATTTTTTAGTATTTGGATAGTTATTAGCTCAGTTCAGTTCAGTCGCTCAGTCATGTCTGAGACCCCATGGACTGAGACCCCATGGACTGCAGCACGCCAGGCCTCCCTGTCCATCACCAATTCCCAGAATTTACTCAAATTCACATCCACTGAGTCAGTGATGCCATCCAACCATCTCATCCTCTGTCGTCCTCTTCTCCCTCTTTCAATCTTTCCCAATATCAGGGTCTTTTCAAATGAGTCAGCTCTTCGCATCAGATGGCCAAAGTATTGGTGTTTCAGCTTCAACATCAGTCCTTTCAGTGAACACTCAGGACTGATCTACTTTTGGATCATCTGGTTGGATCTCCTTGCAGTCCAAGGGACTCTCAAGAGTCTTCTTCAACACCACAGTTCAAAAGCATCAATTTTTTGGTGCTCAGCTTTCTTTATAGTCCAATTCTCACATGACTACTGGAAAAACCATAGCCTTGACTAGACGGACCTTTGTTGGCAAATAATGTCTCTGCTTTTTTATGATGTCTAGGCTGGTCATAACTTCCCTGCCAAGGAGTAAGCGTTTTTTAATTTCATGGCTGCAGTCACCATCTGCAGTGATTTTGAAGCCCAAAAAAATAAAGTCAGCCACTGTTTCCCCATCTATTTGCCATGAAGTGATGGGACCAGATGCCATGATCTTAGTTTTCTGAATGTTGAGCTTTAAGCCAACTTTTTCACTCTCCTCTTTCACTTTCTTCAAGAGGCTCTTTGTTCTTCTTTGCTTTTTGTCATAAGGGTGGTGTCACCTGCATATCTGAGGTTATTGATATTTCTCCCAGCAAACTTGATTCTGGCTTGTGCTTCATCCAGCCCAGCGTTTCTTGTGATGTACTCTGCATACAAGCAGGGTGCAGAGTGACAAGCAGGATGACAATATACAGCCTTGACGTACTCTTGCTCTTATTTGGAAACATTCTGTTATTCCGTGTCTAGTTCTAACTATTGCTTCCTGACCTGCATACATGTTTCTCAAGAGGCAGGTCAGGTGGTCTGAAAATTCTCTTTCAGAATTTTCCACAGTTTATTGTGATCCACACAGTCAAAGGCTTTGGCATAGTCAATAAAGCAGAAATAGAAGTTTTTCTGGACTCCTTTGCTTTTTCAATGATCCAGTGGATGTTGGCAATTTGATCTCTGGTTCCTCTGCCTTTTCTAAAACCAGCTTGAACATCTGAAAGTTCACAGTTCATGTATTGTTGAAGCCTGGCTTGGAGAATTTTGAGCATTACTTTACTAGTGTGTGAGATAAGTGCAATTGTGTGGTAGTTTAAGCATTCTTTGGCATTGCCTTTCTTAAGGAGTGGAATGAAAATTGACCTTTTCCAGTCTTGTGGCCACTGCTGAGTTTTCCAAATTTGCTGGCATATTGACTGCAGCACATTCACAGCATCAGCTTTTAGGATTTGAAATAGCTCAGTTGGGATTCCATCACCTCCACTAGCTTTGTTCGTAGTGATTCTCAAGACGGTAAAATTGATGAGATGTTTTAATTGCTCAATTGGTATAACCTGCAATTAACCTAAGTTTGCAAATAGTTATTAGCTAACCAATCTGGAGTAACTGTACACTCTGGGACAATTAATCCACTACTGTTTATAAACAACATATTCATTAACTTTATAACAACCTATAGACCAGCTAACCTGTCAGATGTCATAGATCAATATTTTGGATTGTTGAAAATAAAAGCAATAGCTGGAAACACTGTTATTAAAACAGACAGTGATAATTTAGATATAATTTTAAAACAATCAAAATTATTCACCATGTAAACCACATATATAACACATCAGAACTGAAATGATTGCCCTGTCATAAATTTCTGTGCAAGAGGCCACAAGGGGCCCAGAGCTAGCAACCACAATCAGCTAACATTTTACAAATGCTTATGTACCAGACTTTTTATGAAGCATTATTGAACTGCAACAAAAACTCTATGAGAAAGATAATACTGCCATAGATGAAGAGATCCAGGCTCTCATTCATTAACTCAAGATCAGAAAGTTCTAAATGGTAGAATTTAGGTTTGAATTCAAATTTATCTTTCAATAATATTCATTAGTACCTACTGTGTACAAGATTTATGCTAGGTACAGGGGATCCAGAGGAGAATAAGACAAATAAGTCTTCTGTTAGATAATTTTTGTTTTAGTAGAGGGAAACAGATACTAAGTAACAGGCAACAGTTAGAGCCTGACATGGAACAAGGACTGGTTCCAAATTGAGAAAGGAGTATGTCAAGGCTGTATGTTGTTACCCTGTTAATTTAACTTATATGCAAAGTACATCATGCAAAATGCCAGGCTGGATGAAGCACAAGCTGGAATCAAGATTGCCCAGAGAAATATCAACAACCTCAGATATGCAGATAACACCACTCTAGTGGTAAGAAGAGCAGACGAACTAAAGAGCCTCTTGATGAGGGTGAAAGAGGAAAATGAAAAAATTGGCTTAAAACTCAACATTCAAAAAATGAAGATCATGGCATCTGTTTCCCATCACTTCAGGGCAAATAGATGGGGAAACAATGGAAATTGTGACAGATTTTATTTTCTTCGGCTCCAAAATCACTGCAGATGGTGACTGCAGCCATGAAATTAAAAGACACTGCTCCTTGGAAGAAAAGCTATGACAAACATAGCATATTAAAAAGCAGAGACATCATTTTGCCAACAAAGGTCCGTGGAGTCAAAGCTAGGGCTTTCCAGTAGTCATGTATGGATGTGAGAATGAAAGCCACTCAGTAGTGTTCGACTGTTTGCAATCCTGTGGAAGCCCACCAGCCTCCTCTGTCCATGGAATTCTCCAGGCTAGAATACTGGAGTGAGTAGCCATTCCCTTCTCCAGGGAATCTTCTCAACTCAGGGTTCGAACCCAGGTCTCCTGATTGCAGGCGGATTCTTTACTGTCTGAGCTACCAGGCAAGCCCAAGAATACTGGAGTGGGTAGTCTATCCCTTATCCAGCGGATCTTCCCAACCAAGGAATCAACCCGGGGTCTCCTGCATTGCAGGCTGGACCATAAAGAAGGCTGAGCTCCAAAGAATTGATGTTTTTGAACTGTGGTGCTGGAGGAGACTCCTGAGAGTCCCTTGGGCAGCAAGGAGATCAAACCAGTCAATCCTAAAGGAAATCAACCCTGAATTTTCAATGAAAGGACTGATGCTGAAGCTGAAGCTCCAATACTTTGGCCTCATTATACGAAGAGCTGACTCACTGGAAAAGACCTTGATGCTGGGAAGGATTGAGGGCAGGAGGAGAAGGGGATGACAGAGGATGAGATGGTTGGATGGCATCACTGACTCAATGGACATGGGTTTGAGCAAAGTCTGAGAGACAATGGAGGACAGAGAAGTTCGGTGTGCTGCAGTCCATGGGGTCGCAAAGAGTCAGACATGACTTAGTAACTGAACAACGAACAACAGGTAAATATTTGTATATGTTTATATACAATTATTATATATACTTACCTGTTAATAATTATGTAAATAAGTTTATATATTTATATAATTCTTTCAGAAACTGAGAGAGTTATGAATGACTATCTCAGACATATTCCTTTAAAATGTAGGAAGTGAACAGGAATGCAAATCCTTGATTAAACTAACACTTCTGGAGAGTTCAAAGGAACAGAGCTACTGAGCACAGAGGTTCTACTGCTTAAAAAAAGAGACTGAAAGTATTTTGAGGTAACGATATTAATTTCAATCATCTCCCAGAAACTGCTAACATTGTTACCAAAGAAAAAGATACCAGCATGTCCTCTCAAAACTTCCAACCCAAAGCCTGAGGGACTTAGGAAAGCCTGTGTAGTCTGTTCTGTTCATCTGGGGCTACTTCCCTTCCCCGCCCCCACTCCCTGTCTCTGCACCCCATTCATCACTTCACTATTTTTCATCCAAGAGATACTGAGAGCAAAGATGGTTCTGGCAGGCTTTCCTGGCAAGGTGAGGGTGGGAAAATAATTTAACCGTTCATGCTAACAGAAGTCAGGAGCTGGGAATGACTCTGGTAAAAATGTTAGGAACTTAAGATTTCCATCTCAGCCTCATAATTTGGGGGTACACTTCCTCAATCCACAATGACGTCCTGTTTCTTGCCAGCTGATGTTCTTTATCCTGTCAATCAGTATCTCTTTGGTTGACAGTAAGGCATGTAGATTTCATCAGGATCTTTATTTAAATAGAATCTCAAGGAAACAGTTCTCTTTGGGCTTAGAACATATACACAGTATGCTTCTTTATAGAGTAACCTTACAATAGAGGTATGTATAAGAGAAATATATGATACTCCAATTCTTCCATTGTTAAAGGTGAAGTGGCACAATTGTGTCAATAAACTTTACAGTGAAAACAACTTCTGATTGTGATGCCCCTTTTACATCATTAAGATAGAAGCCACCACTGGCAAGGTCTAGCAAGAAGAGTGTGGTTTCCCTTCAAAGTAACTTTGCTTCTAGTAAGAGGTTGAAATTTACCATATTTGTTTTTGAGAGTCTTTTCTTGTTTTAAATTTTACTGAAGTATAGTTGGTTTACAATGTTGTGTTAATTTCTTCTGTACAGCAAAGTGACTCAGTTATACATATATATATATTTTTTTCATATTCTTTTCCTTTACAGTTTATCATAGGATATTGAAAATAGTGGTCTGTATAGTCAAAAGTCTATGTAGTCAAAGCTATGGCTTCTCCAGTAGTCAGGTACAGATGTGAGAGCTGGATCATAAAGAAGGCTGAGTGAGTGTCAAGGAACTGATGCTTTCAAATTGTGATGCTGGAGAAGACTCTTGAGAGTCCCCGGGTCTGCAAGGATATCAAAAAAATCAATCATAAAGGAAATCAATCCTGAATATTCCTTGGAAGGACTGTTGTTGGAGCTGAAGCTCCAATACTTTGGCTACCTGATGTGAAGAACTGACTCGTTGGAAAAGACACTGATGCTGGAAAAAACTGAAGGCTAAAGGAGAAAGGGGCAACAGAGAACGAGATGGTTGGATGGCATTACTGACTCAGTGGACATGAATTTGAGCAAACTCCAGGAGATAGTGGAAGACAGAGGAGCCTGGCGTGCTGTGGTCCTTGGGGTCACAAAGAGTCAGACACAACTTAGCAATTAAACAACAATAACAGTGACAACAACACTGAATATAGTTACCTGTGCTCTACAATAGGACCTTGTTGTTTATCCATCCTATTGATTCTTTTCTCAATGGAATGCCAGAATGCCTCCCGCCCCTCTCTCACCAGATCCCCCGTGAACATCTCTTAAGAGAGGGCACAATTAGGCCTTCTTTGAGTCTCTGCATAATTCTGAAGTGATACCCACTTCCCAACTTTAAGAAATTGTTGGTTTATCTAGATAGATCAAGACTGATCAACACAAATTAGCATAAATATACACAGTTCTTTGTTTGTTCTCTATTTCCAAAACTGATTTAAGGCAGCATGAAATAAAAAGAACAAGCTTTGTGACGCTGACCTTGGTATTCTTCCCCATGGACTGTAGCTCACCAGCCTCCTCTGTCCATGGAATTCTCCAGGCAAGAATACTGGAGTGGGTTGCCATTTCCTTCTCCAGGGGATCTTCCTGACATAGGGATTGAACCGAGTCTCCCACACTGCAGGCAGACTCTTTACCAACTGAGACACGGGGGAAGCCCCTGATATCCTTCCAGTGCACTTTTATTCAATCCATGGCACTTGATTTCATAGAATGAACAGTTTCCTCTTTTCTGGATGATGTCATTATTTTTCTTCTTAAATTCAATTCATTTACTTAATTCATTAAATGTGTGTTACTTTAACAGCTTTCAGAAATAAAATAAACACTAAAAGGTCATACAATGAAAAGTCTGTCTCTTACCTCTGTCCCATATGCACCTACTTCCGCCTTCCTACTCTCAAACCACTGTAGCAGGGGCCACTTCTGTAAATTTCTTTTGTATCCTTTGTGAGTTTCCTTAAGCATATTCAATGTACAGACAAACCTCAGAGATATTGTGGGTTCAGTTACAGACCACTGCAATAAAGCCTCAATATTGAATAATGCAGTCAAATGAGTCACAGGAATTATTTGTTTTCCCAATGCATATAAAAGTCAGGTTTACCCTGTACCTCATCTGTTAAGTGTGCATAGCATATATCTTAAAATGTATATACATACCTTTATTAAAAATACTTTATTGCTTAAAAATGGTAGCCATCAGCTGTGTCTTCAGTGAGTCATATAATCTTTTTCCAATAGTAACATCAGAGTTCACTGATCACTGACCACAATAACAAGTATAATGGTAATGGAAAAGTTTAAAATATTGTGAGAATTACCAAAAAATGACCCAGAGACACAAAGTCAGCCTCTGCTACTGGAAAAAATGGTGCCAAAAGTCTTGCTCCATGAAAGGTTGCCATAAACCTTCAATTTGTAAAATATGCAGGATTTACAAAGAGCAGTAAAGTGAAGTGCAATGAAAGACGTATGCCATCAAACACAGGAAGCCCAGCCTGGCTCTCTGTGAGGATCTGGATGGGTGGGATGGGAGGGAGGAGGGAGGTTCGAGATGAAGGGGACATGTATACGACTGTGACTGATCCTCATTGTTGTATGGCAGAAGCCAGCACAAAATTGTAAAGCAATTATCTTCCAGTTGAAAAAAAGAGGTATGCCTGTACATGTAAATTATATACACGTATGTTATATATATGTATACACTCATGCACATATACACACATACATGCAATCTTTTTTATACTGTGCCCTCAGTTTCATGCCTAACCTTTTTTTTCTTTTTAACAATAAATCAGAGCACATACCTTGCCTGTTTTTTACAGAAGTATCTTAGAGAGGTCTTCCTTCAGTACATAAGAAAATGACATCATCCTTTTCTAAGCTGAGCAGTATTCCCATTATATGAGTGTATTCTATTTATTGAACTAATTTCTTTTAAATGGACATTAGGTCAGCAATCAGTGTCCATAACTTTATATTTTCACATATTTAATATAATTTATGCCCTGAGCAATTTTAGATAGCTATTGCTGAGATGCTTTTCATAAGTGTTTATCAATTTACACCCCCACCAACAGGTGTGAGCATGCCTGTTTTCCCCCCAGCCTCCACAATAATGTAGTGTCAATCGCCTATTGGATTGTTGATCTTTTATTGGTGATTTCTTGGAATTCTTGATATTTTGGGGAGATCAGGTGATAAGAAGTGTGTATATTTTTCCTGTTTTTTTTTTTTTTGCTTAAGGGGTTGCTTTTGTTGTTGTTAATTCTTTTGCCTTGCAGAATTCTTTTTTTCTTTTCTAGATGCTCAGTCACTCAGTCATGTCTGATTCTTTGGGGCCATGGACTGGAGCCTGCCAGGCTCCTCTGTCCAGAAAATTTTCCTTTCAAGAGCACTGGCATGGGCTGCTATTCCCTACTTCAGGGTACCTTCCTGACACAGAGATGGAACCAGCATCTCCTGCTTTGGCAGGTGGGTTCTTTACCACTAGTGCCCCCAGGAAGCCCTTTCTTTCTATATGATCTAATTAGTTTATCAACCTTTCTTTTATGGCTTCTAGATCTTAACATAAAGATCTTACTTACTCTAAGATCACAAATAATCTTCTATACTTTCTTCTATTACTTACAGTTTTAGTTCTACATTTAAATTTTCAATCCATTTTGGAGTTTATACTGATATATGACATGAAATATGGATTCAACTTAATTTTTTTTCCAGATGGTTACTCAGATATCCCAATATCATTTAATGAAAAATTCTTCTTTTCTCTTTATTTGAGATGCAACTTAGAATTTTTAATCTATTCCATTGGCCCATCTGTCAGTTCATGTGCCAGTACCATGTTTTAATGATTAAAGTTTTGATAATATATTATCTAGGAGGTATAGTCCCTCTTATTTCTGTTTTCTTTTAAAATTTTCCAGGTTCTGCTTTTGTTTGTTTTATTTTCATTTAAACATTAGGATCACCTTTCAAATTAAAAAGAAATCTACCAGCATAATTTTGGAAACATATTAAATATATACATTAATTCAGTGTGTGTTGATCTGTTTGTGGTTATTGAAGTTTTTCTAAGAATATGGCCTGCCTTTGCATTTATTTATGTCTTCTTTTGCACTTTTCAGAAGTATTTCAGTCTTCTTCATAGGTTTTTCATATTGATTTTTGTATTTATTCTTAACGATTTTGTTCCTGTCTGTTGCTATAGAAAATGAGGTCTTCTATAGTAACTTCTAAATAGTTTTCACCAACTATTTCATGCCAGATACAGTGATAGGCACTAGAGTGCAACACAGAACAAAAAAATCAAGATTCCTGCCCTCATGAATCCTAGAGGAGTGGTAAAGCCATATAGTAAATAATCACACCAACAACCATAGCATATCATAGTGATAAAGCCCATGGGGGGAAAGTACTGTGATTGACTATAAATAGGAACATAATCTATACTGATCCAGAGAAGAAAATGACAACCCACTCAGTATTCTTGCCTGGAAAATTCAATGGCCAGGGAAGCCTGGTGGGCTACAGTCCATGGGGTTGCAAAGAGTTGGACACGATTGAGCATGCATGCACACAATCTAGACTGGAAGGTCAGATAAGATTTCCCTGAAGACACATTAAGGGGAAGGGTTCAACCTGTATTCAATTAGTCAATCTTGAATAACATTTTGGGATCCACTGATGCTCAGCATAGACACAATTTGCTGTGTGCTTTATATATTTAAGTCTGGGTGCTTAATACTGAGATAATCAGAGAAGAAAAACCCTGCATTGTTTAGTTCAGTTCAGTTCAGTCACTCAGTCATGTCCGACTCTTTGTAACCCCATGAATCACAGCACGCCAGGCCTCCCTGTCCATCACAAACTCCCAGAGTCTACTCAAACTCATGCCCATCAAGTCAGTGATGCCATCCAGCCATCTCATCCTCTGTCGTCCCCTTCTCCTCCTGCCCCCAATCCCTCCCAGCATCAGGGTCTTTTCCAATGAGTCAACTTTTCGCATGAGGTGGCCAAAGTACTGGAGTTTCAGCTTCAGCATCAGTCCTTCCAATGAACACCCAGGACTGATCTCCTTTAGGATGGACTGCTTGGATCTCTTTGCAGTCCAAGGGACTCTCAAGAGTCTTCTCCAACACCACAGTTCAAAAGCATCAATTTTTCGGCACTCAGCTTTCTTCACAGTCCAACTCTTATATCCATACATGACCACTGGAAAAACCATAGCCTTGACCAGGCAGACCTTTGTTGGCAAAGTAATGTCTCTGCTTTTTAATATGCTACCTAGGTTGGTCATCACTTTCCTTCCAAGGAGTAAGCATCTTTTAATTTCATGGCTGCAATCACCATCTGCAGTGATTTTGGAGCCCCCAAAAATAAAGTCCGACACTGTTTCCACTGTCTCCCCACCTATTTCCCATGAGGTGATAGGACCAGATGTCATGATCTTAGTTTTCTGAATGTTAAGCTTTAAGCCAACTTTTTCACTCTCCTCTTTCACTTTCATCAAGAGGCTTTTTAGTTCCTCTTCACTTTCTGCCATAAGGGTGGTGTCATCTGCATATCTGAGGTTATTGATCTTTCTCCTGGCAATCTTGATTCCAGCTTGTGCTTCTTCCAGCCCAGCGTTTCTCATGATGTACTCTGCATATAAGTTAAATAAGCAGGGTGACAATATACAGCCCTGACATACTCCTTTTCCTATTTGGAACCAGTCTGTTGTTTCTTGTCCAGTTCTAACTGTTGCTTCCTGACCTGCATACAGGTTTCTCAAGAGGCAGGTCAGGTGGTCTGGTATTCCCATCTCTTTCAGAATTTTCCACAGTTTGTTGTGATCCACACAGTTGAAGGCTTTGGCATAGTCAATAAAGCAGAAATAGATGTTTTTCTGGAACTCTCTTGCTTTTTCAATGATCCAGCGGATCTAACCCTAACCTGCATTGTTAGTATTCTTCAATTAGCCAGTTTCCAGAAATAACAGTATCAGAGGAAAGGGCCTCAATCCCTAGTAGAGTTGCCAGATAAAATACATATTTATACAGAAATAAGTGAGCGTGAGCAAGTGAAGTCGCTCAGTAGTGTCTGACTCTTTGCAACCCAGTGGACTATAGCCTACCAGGCTCCTCTGTCCATGGGATTCTCCAGGGAAGAATACTGGAGTGGGTTTCCATGTCCTTCTCCAGGTGATCTTCCCGACCCAGGGATCGAACCCGGGCCTCCTGAGTTGCAGGCAGACGCTTTAACCTCCAAGCCACCAGGGAAATAAGTAGTACCTGTCAACCATCACCCTGGGCTGGTGGAGATAATCATAAAGAACATTTCAATAATAGCTTGTAAGTTAAAAAGGAGATCCCTAAGGTTTTGTTTTCTTTTGTGAAAGTATCAAAACTGGGGAGAAATATTCCATGATGAAAATGAGAAGAAACTTCAAAATAAGCAAATAAAACACACTACATTGATAAAAATTTGCTTTCAGGTAGGTTCTTCTGTATTGAAACCTCACTAATTGTATCCAGGCTCATTAACAATACTTGCTGGAGACCGACAGTGAGGGAAAGACATGAGAATGGGATGTTTTGGGCTACTCCTACCAAGGGCATGGTTACTTTCTGATTCACTTAGCGAAGTGCCACTCTAGGCATCCTGAGAAACAGTGGAGGTTCCATTGCTTGAATGAAGTTAATGTTTCATTTGTAAAAGAGACGACATGGAAGAGGAGAGGCAGAGACACTGATAAAGACAGAAGATGAAGAAGGCGACAGAAGGGGACTAGAAACCAACTGGCTTAGAAAGGGGATTAGGGATCAGGCCCATCAACACAGAAAGCCTCAAGGATTATCTACAGCAAGTGGGAAGTATTTTCTGCTAAGCCTGGAATGAACCCTTTAAAGTTCTTCCAGGAAAAACAAATTCAGATCACCTGGGCAAAGGCTGGTGTTAGTTATGGAAAATTCTGAATTAAAGCACATTTTTAAAAAAATGCAATTTTTATGTTCTCAGGGATATGCAATAACATGGGTTTCACTGTGTAAAACAATATGTCCTCTTATGCTGCATTATCTTATTTGCCCTCCTAATTTACCTATAGTTTTTCATAGATAGGAGAGCAATGAGCTATAGTCCCTGTCTGGTCTAAATGATGAAAGGCATTTTATGAATGAAATGCCATGAATGAGCTTTCCCTGCTGTGTAGCCCCTGCTTCCATTCCAAAAAGCAGCTCTAGTCTGTTTTGCTGCTGCTAAGTCGCTTCAGTCATGTCCGACTCTGTGCGACCCCATAGACGGCAGCCCACCAGGCTCCGCCATCCCTGGGATTCTCCAGGCAAGAACACTGGAGTGGGTTGCCATTTCCTTCTCCAATGCATGAAAGTGAAAAGTGAAAGTGAAGTCTCTCAGTCATGTCTGACTCTTGGAGACCCCGTGGTCTGCATCCTACCAGCCTCCTCTGTCCATGGAACTTTCCAGGCAAGAGTATTGGAGTGGGGTGCCATTGCCTTCTCCGAGTCTGTTTTGCTACCTCTCAGCAAATGAGCCTCTTCTATAAACTCAGGTCATTATGGCAAGAGCATCCCAGGGCAGAGTTATATATAGAGTCCTTCCAAGAGTGGAGAGAAGCGATGCTTAGTTAAACAAGAGTCTGTGATAGTGTTACTGAAGGGTGTGTGAGGGGTCCGGTTGCTCACTGCTCTGAAGTCAATAAATAGGCCAGGTTGGTGAAAAGAAAAGTTTGCTTTATTTCAGATGCAGGCAACTGCAGAGAGGAGGGTGGCAGACAACTGTCCAAAGGCCAGCTCCCCGCCACTGGCAACCAATGGGGCAAGAGCTTTTACAGACAGGAGGAGGGGGCTACAAGCAGAAGCAGCACAGTCAGCAGCTTACCAGTCATCTTCAGATTGGTCGTTGGCGGTCTGATTAGCACCATCTTGGTTGTTTTAGATACAGTTAACCTTCAGTTCTAGGGTCCATTTATTCCCATTCCTTTAGGCCAATTCTCAGAATTGTGGCAGCTTACATCATCGGTCTGGTCATCGTGTAGTTAAATTCTCCCACCTGGGGTTACAGTATCTCTAAGACAGCTCACAGGATATGACTCAGAATAGGCCTTGAAAAGGAATGAAGGTCCTTGACTATGCTTAATGGCTACGTTATTATTATTTGGTCTCCTTTTATTGTTTTCCTTTGTTTTTGCATGTTCTCATTTCTCTGATTAAACTTATTCTTTGACTAAAGTTTTCCACAGGCAAAAGGCGGGCAGAGAACATGGGGCAGGGTGGAGGCGGGTAAAGGACCAAAGGGTCCTGCAGTTTCAATAGCAACATCTATTGGATTCTCATGCTGGTTATCTCCTCTTGGTGTCTTAGAGTCGAAATTCCCTATGGCTGGAAATAACTTCCCAGATGTTATTCTTACAAAATCCCTAAAACCAGGCGCCTTTTGATTCAGGAAGCTCAGGAAATAAATATTTTTGAAGTACCTCCCAGACAGGGTTCACCTCCTTGCATCCATCAGAACTACAGTAAAGCAAGTCTACTGGGGCTGACGAGAAACCCTGGAGCCAAAAACTGGCAAAGAGTCCTTTCACGTACCAGCTTTGATTGCTAGTGGCTGTCTCAGCCTGTCACTGAGAAAGATTTCAAAGGACATGCAGAATCTGTGGGAAGGTGTACTGCAATGGATTAGTCATGTCTGCCGTGGACAGCGAGGGGAAGTGGCAGAATGTGGACCGGTTCTGAGCGATTACAAGTCACATCTGCCCCACAGATTACCTTCTGAAGAATTCTTAACGAGCATCTAAGACTCTTCTGGTTGTAAAAATAATCAGGAGAATCTACAGTTCCCTCTCACTCCAGTACTCTTGCCTGGAAAATTCTATGGACGGAGGAGCCTGGTGGGCTGCAGTTCATGGGGTCGCGAAGAGTCAGACACGACTGAGTGACTTCACTTTCACTTTTCACTTTCATGCACTGGAGAAGGAAATGGCAGCCCACTCCAGTGTTCTTGCCTGGAGAATCCCAGGGATGGCGGAGCCTGGTGGGCTGCCGTCTATGGGGTCGCACAGAGTCGGACACGACTGAAGCGACTTAGCAGCAGCAGTTCACACAGAAAATAGTAAGAAGCTACATCCTATTGAGACGGTATCTGCCCACCCTGAAAAGGGCCCTGCGTCTAAGGGAAGAAACACCATGACTTGAGAGGAATATTTGATTAAAGGAGGAGAAAAAGAAAAATCCTTGTTTACAGATTCCTGGTGAAAAGAGGAAGAAAAGAAAACTAAGGAAGGGTGATTTTTTTTTTTTTTTTAGTTGCTAAAATTAAGGAAGCTTGCAGCAAGCCAAAGCATTTAAATAAATCCTGCAGCAGTTTATGCTAATTATATGGAAGAATCTACAGAGGAAAACAGAATTTCCTGGGGCCTGTGTGTCCCCCTCCCTTGCCACCGTTGGAAAAAGAGCACACGTTTAGTGTTGGTTTTTCACCTCTGTGGTGTTTCCATTCCTCTTGGTGCTGCTCCGTTTCATATAACTCATATGACGTAGTAAAAGAATGAATAAAATATTGAGAAAAATTAAGACTGGCAAACCTTAACAAAGGCAGGTGTTTCATCTCTGAGGGCAGTGAGTTTTTTACTGAGGAACGGGGCCTCGGGTTTAGGAAGGATTCTATTTAAGTTCGGTGCTGTGATTTCAACACCAACTGGGTGCACAGGTCCAGCTGCTGTGACTTGTATTCCAACAGTAACACCGAGAACCAGACACTTCCCAGGCGGCTCAGTGGTAAAGAATTCCCCTGCCAATGCAGGGGACTGGGGTTTGGTCCCTGGGTCAGGAAGATCCCCTGGAGAAGGAAAAGTCAACGCACTGTAGTATTCTTTCCTGGAGAATCCCATGGACAGAGGAGGTTGGTGGACTACGGTCCATGGGGTTGCAAAGAGTCGGACCTCACTGAGCACGCACCAGACACTTGGCCCGAATGTTCTCACTGCAGGGCACCGTGAGGCATTTCTCTTGGCCAGTCAGGATGACAAATTACTGCATCTTTTTTCCACCACATGGTGCCAAACGGTACACTCAGTGACTCAGAATTCATGTCCGTTTCCACACACCCTCTTACGAAAGGAAAACAAAGTCTATTAAGTGCCTCTTTTCTTTTTAAGTCCTCATTTGTTCTTTTGCATCCTTCTAGCATTTCAACATGTTTTGGACTATGTGGCAGGAGACAGAAGCAAGAGGAAGGGGCAGAAACTTCCCCTAGACACTGGAATCCATTATTGCCGAGTCAGCTACATGATGCCAAAGTGGGTCACACCAATCACAGTATGTTCCCTAGAGCCAGGACTGAGCCTGAAGCCTTGGACAGTGATCACTGCAAGACCCACTGCAGAGCAAAAGGGCTCTTCTGAGATCCACCCAGTCGGCTTAAGACAGATGAGTGAAAACATGACAAGGTGCAAGAAAGGATGAACAGGAGACACAGTCGCAATCCTGACCCATGTGTTTGTTTCACTGGGCTCTTCCAAGTGTGTTGAGTGATTCTGGGTGTTTGGGTTTTGCAGGTTACTTCTCAGGTTTCGCCTTTACCCAGCAATTTGAAAGTGTAATTTTCCAAGCCTACAGAAAAAAAAAAAAAAAGCGTAAATACTTCAGATCTTTATGAACTCTAGGGGTTCAGGTTTCTTTAGCCTTGTAAATTAAACGTCTAATAGTGTCAAATGCTACTTCTCCATCAAAAAGCATGCGGGAGTGATCCTAACATCCACCACTCTTTCCATAGCCAAACACCTATGTATGTGCTGGGGTGTCTGATGGACCAACTACTCTCCAGACCATCAAACCAGAAATGGAATCCTGAACTTGACCTTATTGAAAGTAACACTTTTTGGCAACTTCAAAGATTTACCCAAGGCTTTATTCATCCACTAATTCCAGATTACAACTTTAGCAAGTGTGTTGTTGCATAGCTCCATCCCCAAACAAATCAGAGCGAGTAAGAAGGTAGTTACCTGCCCTAAAGAAATGCTGAATATGGCTGTGATAGTATAAGACTGATTATTTTGTGAAAATGCTAGTGTAGCTTGACTAGGCTCCCTAATTAGTCACCCTAATCAATTTCTTCATTGAGATAGGGAGGTTTTTTGGTTTGTTTTAAAGTGTGTTGTTCTTATAGTCTTGGCTCAAAAACAAATATCAGCCTACCTGGCAGGGTGACCTATTCAGTGCTATTCAACCTCAGCAGTTGAAATTTGTGTTACATTGTATGTAGTTGACTGATTCTACTGAACCAGAATCAGTGTGTGAAATGACAAGGCAGTGACAAGTGACCATCCCAGCCCCTGGTGGCCCTCTCCCTAACCAAATGTGTCAGAATTGCTCAGGAATTCCTCATGCCTACGGCTTCCCTTGGGGCTCAGCAGTAAAGAACCCACCTGCCAACGCAGGAGATGCAGGTTCGATCCCTGGGTCAGGAAGATCCTTGGAGTAGGAAATAGCAACCTACTTCAGTATTCTTGACTGGGAAATCCCATGGACAGAGGAGGCTCATGGGGTTGCACAGAGTCAGATATGACTTAGCTATTAAGCATACACGCACCGCTTGGATAAGCACAAAATAAATAGAATTAGAATGGTGTCAGTGACTGCACCTATACAAACATGTCAGCTGAATTTAAGAAAGCAGAATGAGATCCAGATAGCAATGGAGGTGAGAGAGCCAGGGTACCTAAGGGTTGTCCCCTTAGAGCAGAAGGAAGCTTGCACATGAGCTGCCCTGCAGTGGAGCCGAAGGGCAGGACAGGGGGTCCAAGGTGTGGAGCCAGGCTCGGGCTCTCTGAAGGCGGGTGACCATGTCCGCTAAAGGCACGGTCTCCAAGCTTAGTCACACCTCGGTCTCTGCTTGCTTTAGGGTTTCTAAATGAAAACATGGATGGAGCCTTTCTTCTCTTTACAATTGCCCAGAGCAGTCAGCAGGAATTCTCAGCCTGTCAAAGGGGCTCCACTCACAGAGGCAATGCCACTCTGGCTGGCAGATCTCAGGCTTCGTTCACACTGACAGCAGCAGAACCTCCTCTGAGCTGCGGCTGATAATGTGGCAACAGAGAGGAACAACTCAGGCAGTTCTAGGCACCGAAGACCCTTTCTGGGTCTCCGAGAGACACCGGGGAAAGTTTAGAGAAGGCAGATTTGCCATGCAATAGGATCTTTTGGATAGCAAGTGATAGAACTTGCGACTCAAGTTCCAATTCAAACTGTTGAAGCAGGAGATTTATCAGCTCACACAAGTGATCCAAGCGGGCAGTGCTGACTTCCAGCATGTTTCAGGGTTGTCAGTCTCTGCATGTTTGTCTCTATGCAGTCTGGCTCTGGCTCTGGCTCTGTCTCCCTCTGTGTCCCTTCCCTTCTGGTTCTATCTTGCAGTTTCACTTTTCATAAAAATTACTCTTTCCACATCAGGAAAATATCTACCTGACTCATATCATTTTTGTAGCCAGTGTTTCTAAAAAAAGACTGTAATCTCCCAGGGTCCACATCAGTTCTCAGAAGAACCCAAATCTGTCTACACTGTGTAACTTGCCCATCCCGGAACCGATTACTGTAGCCAAGGGTTTGAAATACATGGATTCTACTAACTGGCTCATAGGCCCTACTCAGGGTTGAAGGTAGTTGAGGCCTATTGACTGATGGTGCCCAAGACAGGAAGCGCCCATCCTTAGAAGGAAGAGAGAGAAAGTGGCAGGGCCAAAAAGTAACAAACGACCTCTATACTGCATCACCAGACGGGGCCGGGACTAAACAACTATAAGATGAACCACTAAGATGATGTCAATGAGAAATCTGAGTATATTTCAGATATATCTTATCATGATCATTGAGCCATTTTTTACTATTTCATTGCTAATAGACATCCTAGCTCAGCCTCCCCACCCCACCCTAAGCAATATCCATTTGGATTTCTTGCTGTTGTTTCTACATCCAATACTCCTTGTTTTGTTTTTCTCCTAAAATGTATGGACTTACTGAAGCACACCTGGATTGAACATATATATGTATATTTTCTTTTTCTGATTATCAGTAGTGAAACAGCAAGCTGACCTCCTTCCTGTCCTTAACATGAAGAGCAGTTTCTGCTGCAAGACCTTTGCACTGGCTAGTCCCTCTGCCAGGATCAGTCTTCCCCAGCTATCCCTGTGGTAAGCTCCCCCTCTTCTTCAAGCCTTTGTTTATCCCGATCATCATGTTTAAAATTGTAAACTATCCCCTTTACCCCCTGCCTACCCACACTTCTCCTCTACTTGTTCTTTTATTCCTCTATAACACTTACTACCTTATAAAAGACTGTAAAAATGACCTATGTATTATTTTGCTTTTATACTGTTTGATCCTTATCCAAATTCATGTTCCAAAGGACTGAGATCTCTGTTGTATCCCAAGTATCCAGCATGCCAGAATGGTACCTGGCACAGAGTAGATGCCCAGGGAACATCTCGTAAAGGACTGAATTCCCCTAAAGAAAAGCATAAGCAGACTGTTGTTAAATTTTTGGAAGTTTTAGCACAAAACAACTAACAATGACTAATTAGATATTAAACATATGTTTTAAGAATTCATTAAGCAACTCCTGGCCACAGGAAATTTCTCTCCTTAGGCCCAAGTTTATTGCCCTCATCATGGACTTCTTTTTTTTTTTTTAAGCCTTCTGTTTTTCCCTTTTAATCTTCTCTCTACTTTAGGACAACCCATGGAAAACTACAAAATTCCCTGTGTATTAGTTCCTCTCTTTTCTCACCTACTTGACTACGTTATGCCCAGAAAACTCATCTCTATTAGCCAGAATATCCCACTAAGAAACATGATGTGTTTTCCAGTAAGCTAATCCCCTAACTCTGAGATGACACTGCTCTGCCCCCAAACAGTGAAGTGAGTAGAGAGGGTTTTTATTGTTCTAAATAGAACTATTATTTGTTACATATGTCAGTATATTAAGAATTGTCAATGTTAGAATAGTGACCTCAGTGTAGAAGGCTTAATGGTGATTTTTGCCTTATTCTTTCTGTTTATCTTACTTTCTACTTTTCCCAAAATAAACATATAGTACTTGTATAATAAGGAAAACTTTTTAAAGTTTTCTGCTCTGGAATATGAGTTTCTAAATCTAGTAAGCAGGCAGGTAGTTCTTAAGACATCTTAATCACAGATTAAGTAAGCAGATGGAAGGAGCAAGTGACCACCCAAGATTAATGGACCAACTACCACTTCTGATCAAGATGAAGGAATGGGACTTTCCTCTTTAAGCAATTAGAAAGCTGAACAAAACATAAATTAATGGTTTTCAGACATTGGATAACAGGCAGCACAGAAGAGTGATCCTTGGGTAAAAGAAATAAAATGTCAGCCTTCCCTGGTGGTCCAATGTTTAAGAATCTGCCTGCCTATGCAGGGGACACGGGTTCGATCCCTGCTTTGGGAAGATTCCACATGCTCTGGAGCAGCTAAGTCCATGGGCCACAACTACTGAAGCCTTTGCACCCTAGAGCCCAAGATCTGCAACAGTCCCTGCAGTGAGAAGCCCACACACTGCAACTAGAGGGTAGCTAGGGAGAAGCCCCGGCTCTCCGCAACTTGGGGAAGCCCCATGTAGCGATGAAGACCTAGCACAACAATTCATTCATTAGTTATTTTTAAAAAGAAAGAAATAAAATGTGGTAAGCCCTGTACTGGATGGAGTAACAGGAGCCTGGAAGAGTGTTGATGGAGAGTTTTAGGCCATAGCGCTGGGAGCTCAGGGAGATTCCTTAAGTTGAAGATACAGACTTGAAAGTTTGGGGAAAGCAAAGAAGCTCAGGTTTTGAGGGTAGAGTACTAGCGAGGACAGAGCTTCCGGGAGAGGACTGAGTTTCACGAAGAGGAGAGCGTTAGGGAGAGGGAGAGGGAGAAAGAGGGAGAGAGAATGACAGAGTTCCTCTGTGCTTTCGGCTGAACTCTGGGCAGCAGACATGTGAGAAAGTTGCCTGATAGTGGGGAAAGAACTTTAATAAAGAAACAGGCAAATAAATACTTAGAGCTCATCCAAGGTTAAGAAGAGTTTGTGTTCCCATCATTCACAGGGAAAAAGCTTCATAATATACAAGGAATCAGGTAGAGTACTCAGAAAAGAATTGCTTCAGTAGTGGGTAAAAATTAGTTCTAGACTAAATGCTATTCGTTTCCCACCTAACAAAGCCTAAAAGCATGCCTTGAAAGGATCAGTTTCCAAGCAACTTAACTGCATCCTAGAACATAGCTCAAGATTATTCAAAGAGATAGAAAAATATCGAGGACCCAACAAAGTCACATTCACAATACCTGACATGGAACAAAAATTTGCCAAACATGCAAAGAAGCAAAAGAATGTAACTCATAATTCAAAAAGAAAAAAAAAACGGTCAGTAGAAAAAGACTCAGAAATTATACAAACAGTACAATTAGCAGGCAAAGACATTAAAAGTATATTCAATTTGTTAAAGAAAACTGGGTAAAACATAAGCATGAAAAGGACAGACATGAAAGACTTTTAAAATTACCAAAATTGAAATTCTGAGTTTGAATGCCAGGATGGGATTAAAAGCAGACTAGACAGTGTGAAAGAAAAAGCCATTAAACTTGAAGACAAAGCAATAGAAACTACTGTAATTGAATTTAAAAAAAAAAAAAAAGAGAAACAGGGACTATAGGACAGCAACTCAAAGTAGCCTAAAATACATGTAATTTGCAGCCCCCAAAGAAGACGAGAGACAGGAAGAGACAAAGATATTTGGAATAATGAATGAAATAGTTCCAAATTTGACAAAATCTACAAATCCACACATCCAAAAGCTCAATGAACCACAAGCATAAGAATGTTGACAAAAACTATACCAGTGAAAATAATAATAATCTAATTGCTTAAATAGTAATAAAGAGAACATCTTGAAAGCATTCAGAGGAAAAGGCATGTTATATGAAAAGGTGCAGCTGCCGTGGAAAACAGTGTGGCTTGCGTGGGTATGTGCTAAGTCGCGTCAGTCGTGTCCAACTCTTTTCGATGCTATGGACTGTAGCCTGCCAACTCCTCTGTCCATGGGATTCTCCAGGCAAGAATACTGGAGTGGGTTGCCATGCCCTCCTCCAGGGGAACTTCTCAACCCAGAGGTGTAACCGGTGTCTCTTATGTCTCCTGTATTGGCAGGAACCCCACTAGTGCCACCAGGGAAGCCCTAGCAGATAATAACTAAACATGAAATGTTCACTCTTTCTTTTTTCCCTTCCCCCTGACTTTGCAACATTTCTCTGAGTGGCTTTCCCTCTCTTTCATTTTAGCACTCCCAGCCTGCATTCCATCTGCGTCATCTTCTGTCTCCAGTTAACTGCCTCCACCCCTCTGGGATGCTTCCATGGGTCACCCCACCCTTCATAGCCTCCAGCCAGGCAGGATGCTGCTTTTGTGGTCCAGACACTTATTTCCTAAGAGCACTAAGAAAATGCACAGGTCCACACTATCTGCTGGCTTCATTGCTACCCTCTTCTCCATCTATTGCTGAACCACGTACAACTTGTGGAAGGCAGGAATCAAGGGTCTGTTACATGCTCAGCCCAGAGGAACAACTGTAGGAAAATAAATGATAGTTAAGGACCCTGATGTCAGTTCTCTCTGCATCACTCTGAGATGGTTTTCTCACAGATTCTCTAAAACTTCAGGTGTCCCAACTGTACCCATCCAATTTCCATGCCTAAAAACTTCCTGCCCTGTTTCTACTGAAGTGAATGATTTGTAGATGTTGTAATCTTATCCAGAGAGGAGAAATGGCTAAGAGAGGGTAAGAGCCACACTGTAAGTCAATGAACCAAAATTCAAGAAGGCTTCCCCAGCTTCCCTAATTGGACTTGTCACCCTTTGTATGTCCTTTTTCTTCTCATTATCTTTTTTACTCTTGCTTCTCTACATAATCACTTCTTGTTTTAAAAACTGTTTTCCTCCTTTGGTGAGGGGACAGAGCTCATTTGAATTGATTTTTACATTGAAGTCCTGCATTTTTGTCATTATACTCTTTTACATTTGCTGTTTATATTTCACAGGATAGTCAAAAGTAACCAGACTTAGGATGTGTGACTCTCATTAAGTGAGAGCGAAATAAACTGAAGGAGAAGAAGTAGGACAACGTGGAGGAGGAGGAGGGGATAAGGGAAATAAAAAAATACATGTGGAGGGAAACAATTGCCTTGGAAATCAGAGAAGCATATTGTCAAGTTCTTTGGGCATTCTTTTAAATTTTCAGGATACCTTTGACACTTAAGCCCTAAAGGAGAGTAACTGTCCACATGTCACTGTTACTTTCATTCATTGGGTGAACCACTTACCCGAGCCTCTCAGTTCAGCTCAGCTGTCGCTCAGTCGTGTCTGACTCTTTGCAACCCCATGAATCGCAGCACGCCAGGCCTCCTGTCCATCACCAACTCCTGGAGCCTCTAGACTCAAAGTAAAAGGTTCCAAGTACTCTAGATTTGATCAATCCAGTTCAGGTTGTGTATCAGAATACTTTTTGAATACACACACACACACACAAAGACACACACACACAAACACACACAAAGACACACACACATTTTACCATGTTGAAAATGACAGATTTCCCAAAATATCTAGTTTCTGATAAAAACTTGAGCAAAACCTGAAGTACAAAAATTAGCATAATCATCTCCTTAAATACCTCCCTGCCTATATCAATTTAAATCAAAGTCAGAAA
This sequence comes from Cervus canadensis, assembly GCF_019320065.1. Classification (NCBI taxonomy): domain Eukaryota; kingdom Metazoa; phylum Chordata; class Mammalia; order Artiodactyla; family Cervidae; genus Cervus; species Cervus canadensis. The sequence goes on from NC_057418.1 coordinate 1,247,813, forward strand.
AATAAAATAATACACTATAAAGCAAACCTGTAAAACCTGTGCTGCATATTTTTTAACTTGTGGGGAATAAAATGATTTTACTTAATTTAACTTGACTTTGTTCTTCCAGATGAACTGTGCAATATGTTTGGCAATTAGTTCTCAGATTAGGAAACTTGAAGTTTTTTTCACTTTTCCCATCTTTTTCTTTCTTTTCAAATAAGATTGGCTGGTGAGCCGCATTTCAGGACAGACTAAGTTGCCTCCAATGTGGGAGTTAGATGAGCTAGGAATCCACTCAGATCTAGAGAAGTCTGAAGCAGATCTTCAATTTCACATATCAGTGATATAGAGTACAATGGTGATGGGGGACAATGCTCCTGGGCTTAAATAGAAAGGAAGTTACAGGAATAATGCTCTTTCTTTCAGTTCTTCTGCATCCACCCAGCTCTGTCCTTCCTTCCCTGAGCAGAGAGGAAGCAGGATCACAGTATGAAAACAAAAAGGACACCAGACAGGGACCTGTGATAATTGCCTCTCCCCACCCTACTGCAGACATAGCATCCCAGAGTTTGGAAGCCAGACTGCATCAGTTAGCCGTAAAATCAGATTATTGTTTTGGTAAACAGAATCCTTGAATTCCCACTACTGATTTCAGAGAGCCAGCAAGTCATGACAACACTGATGTTGTTATCAAGTTCAGCCCATTAGAGCTGGTATCTCTGTGGGTTTTTTTTTTTTTTGCTTGTTTGTTTTATTTTTTTTTTTTATATTAGTGAGTATTTGCATTGTGTAATTTTTTTTTATTAGTTGGAGGCTAATTGTTTGTTTTAGATAGGCAGAGGCTGAAATCTTTTTAAAGCTTTCTTTTTTAAATTTATTTTTGCTCGTGCTGGGTCTTCATTACTGCTGGTGGGTTTTCTCTAGTTTTTCTAGTTGTGGGACTACTCTCCCATTGCAGCATACGGGCTTCTCGTTAGGGTGGCTTCCCTTGTGGCAGATCATAGGCTCGAGGGTGGGGCTTCAGCAGTGGCTGAGAGCGGCCTCAGCAGTTCCAGCTCCTGGGCTCTAGAGCTCTAGTTGTGGCGCATGGGCTTTGTTGCTCTGCAGCAGGTGAAATCTTCCCGGACAAGGGATCGAAAACTGTGTCTCCTGCATTGGCAGGTGATTCTTATCCACTGTACCACCAGAGAAGTCCTGAAAATTTTAAGCTGTTAAAAATTAATACCCATGACCTTATCAAGGTGAGGGTACAACACTGTCAGAAAGATTAGATTAGAAGTGAGAAATCCGTTGTGTAAGTGCATCCTTCATGTTTGATCGCCGTTCTAGATGCCAACTGCTTTCAGCTACTTTTTGCTTTTTCCCGTAGGGAAAGTGCAGGGAAAGAATAGAGATCAGTGAAGGTACGCCCTGGGATCACAAGAATTCATTGTTCTTGTGAGGCTGCCAGAGTTAATACCATGACGGGCGGCCTGGACCTAAGTTTTAGCTTCCCCCGAAATGGTAAGATTCCCTACCCCCATCAGGTAACCTGGAGCCAGCCAATCAATATGCGCCCAGTAAGAACAAAGGGAGAGCTGAAAAGCCCGCGAAAGTCTGTACCGATAGAATTACTTTGCAAACATGTAACCAATCCGCTTAAGCCAGCTACTAACCGCTTTTGCATATCTTATAAATTTGTGTACCAAGCTTGAGCTCGGTGCTTTTTTCTGACCCTGCACCACTGTGATGTTTGTGGCAGAAAGCCCTGGCTCGAGACAGTAATAAACTTCCCTTTTTGCGAGTTGCATTGTCTTGGAAGCCTTCTCTCTTCCCGCTCGGGGATTCGGACATCGGGCATAACAGTTCTAGTTTGTTATTCGAAGGAAAAATGCTAACGGTGAGAAACACCGTATAATTGTAAAAATAAATAAAGTGATGTCTAAAATAATCTCAGCATACACTGCATTTTCCTATTTTATACACCCAGAGCAACTTTCTCTTCAGCTCAGTTCAGTTCAGTCACTCAGTCGTGTCCAACTCTTTGCGACCCCATGAATCACAGCACGCCAGGCCTCCCTGTCCATCACAAACTCCCAGAGTTTACACAAACTCATGCCCATCGAGTCGGTGATACCATCCAGCCATCTCATCCTCTGTTGTCCCCTTCTCCTCCTGCCCCCAATCCCTCCCAGCATTAGGGTCTTTTCCAATGAGTCAACTCTTCGCATGAGGTGGCCAAAATATTGGAGTTTCAGCTTCTAGCATAGTCGCTCCGGATAACAACCTCAGGGACGATTGTCTCCTTTAGGGATGGACGGGTGGTGTGGATCCTTCCTTCAGCAGTCCAGGGACTCTTAAGAGTCTTCTCTAAACCGACAAGTTCAAAAGCAAGTCCAATTGTTCGCACCTCAGCTTTCCTTTCTTCGACAAGTCCGACTCTTATATCCATGTACATGACACTGGAAAGAAACCATAGCCTTGACCAGGATACAGACCTTTTTGCAAAGTAATGTCTCCTGCTTTTTTAATATGCTATCTAGTTGGGTGCATGAACCTTCCTTCCAAGGATTGAAGCGTCTTTTAATTTATCATGGCTGCAAATCACCCAATTTGCAGTGATTTTGGAGCCGCCCAGAAAAAATAGTCTGACTTACTGGTTTTCTCAACTGTTCTCACATGCATATATTTCCCCATGAGGTGAATTGGGAAACAGTAATGTCATTTTGGAATCGCTTTAGTTTTCTGAATGTTAAGCTTTAAAGCCAGCAACTTTTTTGCACTCTCCTATTCTCCACTTTCATTAAAGAGGGTTTTAGTTCCTCTTTCACATTTCTTTTCTCTGCCATAAGGGTGGTGTCATCTGCATATCTGAGGTTATTGATCTTTCTCCTGGCAATCTTGATTCCAGCTTGTGCTTCTTCCAGCCCAGCGTTTCTCATGATGTACTCTGCATATAAGTTAAATAAGCAGGGTGACAATATACAGCCTTGATGTACTCCTTTTCCTATCTGGAACCAGCCTGTTGTTCCACGTCCAGTTCTAACTGTTGCTTCCTGACCTGCATACAGATTTCTCAAGAGGCAGGTCAGGTGGTCTGGTATTCCCATCTATTTCAGGATTTCCCACAGTTTGTTGTGATCCTCACAATCGAAGGCTTTGGCGTAGTCAGTAAAGCAGGAATAGAACTTTTTCTCCTCAGCTGGAGGACAAGTTGAGAGAGACAAGTACAGCTGGTAGATATGATAAATGAAGTATTTTAAAACTGTGATAAGACAAATGAGAAACTGCAATAAACCTGTGAAAGAGTAATTATTTGAAAAAGGTAATTCAAAGGTTGAAACATGCATGGCACAGGGATTTACTTTTTCTCTTCTAAGAAACTTTAGTTTTTCTTAATTCCTTTAACAGTTGAATAAAATTCTTAAAGCTGAGATGGGCTTAGAGGGAAAACCTGGAAAATGATGTGAAACACTCTGGTTGCTTGGAGGGATTTCACGAAAAAATTAAAAACATAAATCTTTTTTCAACATACCGATTTTTATTTAGTATGTTTCTATATTACTTTTCAACACAAATAAAGGTACTTTCTCTTTTCTTGGAGTTAATTGACAGTCTTTTAACACTTTCAGTGCATGTTTAGGCACATTTTATATTCAAGTTCAATTTATATAAATTTTTAGAGGTTTTTAAAAGATTAAAAGGTTTTAAAGGTGTCCATTCTTACAAATAATATTGATGACAAAAATAATTTTCACAAAATATCATTAATCTCAGACTTCTTTTGAGCACTTGAGAAAAAAGCATAACTTTGTAATAAGCTTAACAAATTTTTATTATTTCTAGCCACTTTTCTGTTCTTATTCACCTGGTAGCATTCATTCTTTCTAAACTCTTCCATTTCATTAAAAGAATTTTGATTTGGAATCCAAAGCACATTTCCTAAAGAAAGGATGTCATTTCAAGTGACTTCACCTCACCACACCACACATCCCATCCTGTTTCAGCCTGCATTTCCCTGGGTGACTTACCTCTATTGGGAGCCTTGCCTTGGTTGTTCTGATTACCAAGCAGCATCTTAAGTGGGCTTCTCTTTGAGAAAATGTAAATTTCTTCAATTTTAAAGGAAAGCCAAATTCAAGATTCCAAATTCTATTATGATATTTCATCTCAAAAGATAAAACATGATATTTTTTTGCTTTTAAATGAGAAAAAAAAAAAGCTATTGAAAAAGTAAGCATATGACTAAAAGCAAGACAGTTTTAGCCACTTAAAAATAACAACACATTTATAATCAACAGAATGTCAGCTATACTTGTGTTTGTGGGTAGAGTTTCATTTTTAATTTGATGCTGCTTTCCAAATTGTTTTTAATATGCTAGCCCTACTCTCATGATGAAAAACACCCATAAGGATTCAAATAAACATTAACCTAACAAGTTAACTGTTAAAGTTCCTTAAGTTTTTGCTATAACCTTTTATTCATAATTCAGATGCAGTAAAACATATCAATTTATACTAACAAATGTGAAAACACCCTTCTCTGAAAGGTTTTGTGGGTTTTCTTCAATTTAACTAAGATTTTTTTAAATAAAAACTTCAAAAAAAAATAAAAACTTTATATAATCAGGAATACTAGCTTCTCAACATCATTGAGGAAAATTTGAGCTGTGCTTGGAAGAAAATATCCTAGTGGAATCCGTAGAGCTGGACACCGGAAATGCTCCCAGTTTCCACAAGAAACGCTGCTTTCTCTCAAGAACACAGGCTGGATGGGGGGTGGGGGGTGGGCTGGGGCTGCAAGTCATCCTGGCACCCGCCTAGCCTTCCATCGCTGTTGGAAGTATCAGAAGCAGCACAGGTATCTTTCCCATTTCCCCCAGCGCTCGGCTCTAACGGGAGGCGGGAGATACAATATCCATTATCCATGAGGACCAAGCTCCAGGACTGCTGTCACTAATGACCATGAAGTACTGACATCCGTACTTTATAAGTGTGTGTTGAATGAACACACGACATGGAAGAAAAATGCAGTATTTCATTCAGGGTTTTTGGTTTCTGTTTTGTTTGTTTGTTTTTTGTCTATCTGTGCCCCTTGCAAAGTAAACCTTCTTGGGGCAAGAAAACGACCTTCTCAGTATCTAGTACAGTATCAGTTACCCAGATAATTTTTTTGTTTTGTTTTCATTTTAATTTATTCTGTGTAGTTTAAACTGAAAGTTAAACATCATACAGACAAACCACAGAAGTTTTAGATATAGTACCAGTTTTAAAACAAGAACAGTGAATAATCGTTTACACAGAACCTATTTATGAACCTATTTGTAGTGTCCAAAGTTCATTAAGTTACAGGATAATACTATGGAAATAGGAAGTACCATATAGTGGTTAGATGTTTAGCCACAGCAACCCAGTTTGCCTGGTTTCAAATCCAGCTCCCCCCTTATGTTCTGTATAATTTGGGAGCAGGTGACATGAATTTTAAAATAGATAGTAATAGCAACTTACATAGTAGTTGCAGGAATTAAATAAATGAAAACACCAAAAATACTTAGAACAAACCAAGTGCACAGTGAGTATGATGTGTGTCTTCTGTTTTATTATTAATTTTAACATTTAGCCTAGGTTTGAGGTCTTCTAACCACCTCTAGCCTCTAGGTTTTTTAGTTCATTTACTCTCAGAAAAACACAACTTCCTGTTTCTAAGGAGGGAGAAAAGCTTTTAGAAGTTATAAAAAGACTCAAAGCCTCTTGGACATCAAATAGTTCTTACAAAACAACATTTTGATGAGTTAAGTGTAAAGGAATCAAAAACATACGGATTAAATTTCCTTTATAATACACATGGGCTTAAAATGAAGAGAAAAGTGCTTAGCAAAACACACTTTGGGTTTGCCAAACCCAAAACATTGAAAAACACTTCAAGACATTCTGCAGACCCACAACAGAATGAGATCCCCCAGCATCCACAGTTAAAAATCCCCTCATCTGGACCCCTGATCTCTAAACTGGTCCACAGCTTGTCACCTCTTGATCCATCTTCTCAAAGGATAACCTTCCCCCAATTTATGAGGAAGTCTGCTACACCTCAGAAGCAGTATGTAAGCAATTTATATATTAGAAGGCACAAATAGGTTATCAGTGGTGTATGATTTTCATTTTCATATTTTATTGAAGATCTCTACTGCATGTGAATGCAATAATGTGTTGCATATACTAAAACTAAGATGTAGCCAAACATAATTTTTCTATTTCTTTTTCTATAATTTTTGCATCATAACCATGAGTAAGACATAACTTGGACATTTGGAAGTATTATTCAGGATCAAATAATATTCTAAAACTTGTTTTCTGCATGAAAGTAAGTTTTTTCTAGTTGATTTTCACTTTGAGAGTCTTTTTAAATTTGTACTCATTTATTTATTTATTTGGTTGTCCCAGGTCATAGCTGTGGCACATGGGATCTAGTTCCCTGACCAGAGATCAAATCCAGACCCCTAGCATTGGGAGCACAGAGTCTTAACCACTGGACCACCCAAGAAGTCCCACTTGGAGAGTCTTGATTCCACTCTGCATATTGTCAGGACTGGAAAATGTTTAATTATCTGACCTGGACAGTCTTTTCCTCAGGTATTAAATCCAGGAGATGTGCTGTAGCTCTGGTTTAAGAAAATAAAAAAGTATCAGGTTTTACATTTCTTCTTTCCTACACTAAACCCATTTACATGTTTTCAGAGAGGAGTAAAGAAGAACAGCCTGCAAAACTGATACCCTAGAAAAGCTGACGAGGATACAAAACAAAATGAAACAATGTAATATTCATGAATTAATGACCTGGTCATATATAAAGAAGCAATTTTTTTAATAACACAGGCAGATATGATTATCTGTAATTTTCTCCTGCTAAGCCCTGCTACACTAAGTCTGTTCTGTAAACTGGATCCAAAGACTTAATGCATCAGTTAATAAGTCTCTTGGATAATAAAATATCAGGATAAAATAGAAATTAATATTTCTGAATATATATCTTAAGTTGAGATTGGAGGGTGGCAAAACTAATTTAAAACACATTTATTTATTCTGAAATGTATTACTTCAATTTTTTCTATTTTTTTCTTAATGACTTAACTAAAAAGATAGTGGTCTCAAAAGTATGTTTTCCTGTTTAAAAGCAGTGTGGGTGGCCCCTTCCTTTAGGGACATCCAATTCTCTTTGAGTAGGAAGTTTGCCACTAAAAGAAGTCACTATCTTCAGCACAAAATGTTGATCTGATATGCACACGTAGTGCCTTCTTTTTAGAACTAATTTAAAAACTGATGACTAGCTTGCATTTCATTTCTTTTAAAGAAATATCACAGAAGATCTCTGTACAGGACCTATTTAATCTCCACCAATTCCCTACCTGGAGAAGGAAATGGCAAGCCACTCCAGTACTCTTGCCTGGAAAATCCCATGGAGGGAGGAGCCTGGTAGGCTACAGTCCATGGAGTCACACCACTGCTCCAGTTTGCCTAAGAATCTTCTTTTTGATGACTTTATAATCAGATTTTCTACAGACAGTTTATTGCAGCTCACTAGAAACAGAGATGGGGCAGCAGAGATGGATCAGTCATGGAAAGTGTTTCTGCTATAAAATATGAATGACCACTTTGAAAATAAAGTGTTATGATGACCATTGTACTTTATTTACATTTGGTATCTTTTGACCAAAAAGGAACATCTAACTCAGATATCTACAATTTTTGCCATTAGTAAAATGTCAAAATGTTCAAAAATTTCATCTTTAGACAGAACAACCAGTTTAAAATTAGTGAAAAGACTATATTATAGATTATTTTCAAGAATATGCATTTAAATTAATTTAAAGTGACTCAAATAGAGTCAAAGTCTGATAGAGTTACCAATACTTCAGTGATTGGTTTTTCTGTATTTATTATTATTGATATATAAATGATAATTTCTGGAATAACTAATAATATACAAAATGAATAATTAATAATGCAGGCTAATCTTTAATAAACATTTCCCAGAATCTTGATTATGACATCACTTAAAAAAGAAGTGAAAAAAAAAATTCAGCCCAACCATAAACATCAAACCATCAAAAATATCAAATAAATGAAAAATCAAATTAACAAAGCTTTAGTACAATTAACATACATTATACAAAAGGAAATGACCCCAGGAGCTTACTACTTGACATATTTCATACTTCATGAACTGAACAGACTTTTAAAATCAATAGCTGTAAGAACAACTGTGACCTCTAACTACTTATAGTCATTGAAATATGCAATTATAATGGTTATTTGATCACATAGAGATATTTAAAAAGCATAATAGCCCTCATCAAAATAAAACCTGTAGGAGGTGCATGTCTGTTGAAAATACACTAGTTACCCTCCTTTCTCTCATGGAAGCTAATGAAAAGGACTCTAGGTTCATTTATTCATCAATTATGTATTAATAGATACTAGGCACTGAGGAATCTAAGAGAAATAAGATGTCAAAGTTTAACCATAGGTTAAAATTTAGTTAAAATTAAGACTTAAAGCCTGAAAAATTACGGATTTGAAGGACACCTTAGAGATCATCTCATCCTAACCTCTTAGTTTAATCTTCAGAGCAGTCAAAAGATTTGTCCACTTGGTGTGTTTAAAAGTTAGAAAAGAATGATGCTTAATTTATGCTCTTTTGACATGTATGTAAAGTCTAGTGCATTAATTTATGTAGCAACCATTTTATCACTTTATTGCCTCATAATGGTCTATGTCATTCTTTGACTCAAACCAGGTTTGTTTGCTGTTTCCTTGAAGTAATATCTCTGACTGAACACACACTTGGAAAGAGTGCTAATTAAATCAAGGCAATATGCTGATTCTTCTTTGGGCCAGTTAATTTGGTTATGCGTCGTGGTCTTAAATCTGATTAGGCATCTCATAAATACACTTGAGGTAATGTAGACAAGACATCACAATTAATCAAATAAAATCCATTAGTCTTGCTAGAAACATACTCAGCCCTAATATCCTATTGAAAATGAATCTGTTGGTGGAACACGGACCTTGTTGACAGCTAGGCAAAACTGTTCCATCATCATTCAAGGATTTCATTTTTCTCTCTCTCTCTCTAATCATCTCCACATCAGCTTGCCCTGAAGCAGCAGCTAAAGTCCATTCTCTGCTCATGTTCAGCTGAGTGTAACTACTTTGAAAAAGACATTAGCCATGGTGACTAGAAAATCTTTTTAATCTTCTTCCAGAGAACCTCAATTTCATTCAGATATTCATTATTCAGTCAGAGTAATTCTATAAGCAGCTGAAGGAGAAATCTGCCTTAGTTTAAGCCAATCACGGTTTTCCCATTCTCCTTTCCAACGATTAGTGTGGCCATGGCTGTGTAAGCTGAATTTTACAGGCATGTCTTCAGGAAGGCTTTCTGTAGCTAGATGGCTAGCTGACCTCCAACGTTTAATTTCTCCCTTTCATGGCAGGTTTCTAGGAAACAGCTGCCCATCCAGGTACCGTATTTCCAATCCCCTTTTCATACATAGAATCATGTGATTAGTTCTAGCCAAAGGAATGTGATCAGAAGATACTCACATATGCAGCCTGCCTTCCCCACCACCACTTCTTCATTCTGCTGCAACCTTGGATGTCATATCTGAAAACAGTGGCATTATCTCTCCAGTTTGAGGTTTGGCCAGAAAAGCTTGCACTGGACTTTGCACAAGTGAGAAATACTATGTGAAGATACTTCTCTAAATCTTACTTCTTATTCAAGGACCAAAGAAAAGCTGTTGCACAGAAGAAAGAGTAAAGTTATCTTGTCTACATCTATATACACAAGCACTATAGATAATTTAGTGTGGGTATTTTTTTCACTTTGGGCTTTGGTTTCTTCATCAGACAGGGTAAAGGGCAAGCCTTATAGTCCTGTAATTCAATCGAATTCTTCATCAGTAAAAACACCATTGATTAGGATGCCCACATCCTGTAGGCATCACACCTACTTATCTAGGATGCCAGTATATCAGTTATCTATTGCCACAATATCCATTGGTATTGACTAAAATCTACTTCTATCCTTGTGAACTCTCAAAGGTGACCAGGCAGATCTTTTTTAGGACAAGCCTTCCTGGTGAGCAGAAGCTGCTGGGAGTGGAACAAAAATCAAGCAGGATGGGACAATGGAGGGAAAGGAAAGAAGATGCGCAGATAGAGTGCAGGAGAGGAAGAGAACCAAGAAATCTCAAAGCCAAGGCACCATATCTTTAACACCACATGTAAACAATAGAAGAGGGCACTCTGGAAAGTCAGAAAATCCATCTAAGCCAAGCCTCCTTCTAAAATTCAGGAAAACTAAATTCACATAATAAGCAAGAGAAAACCATGAAAGTCAAATCCCATAGTAAGTTACTATAAGGAAAAAGAAGAAGTAGAATCACAGTCCCTTAAATAATTATCAATTGTTACAGATTAAAAAAGATCAAAATTATAATGCAGCATTTCAAAATGAGTTAACATTAAGAAAACGATGGCACAAGACATGAATAACTGACCTAAATCAGAATTCGAAAAATTCAGAAATGAGGTGATATACTGAAAGAAAAGTTGAAAATAAAAGAAAAAAATCACTTTAGAAATGAAGACTCACAAAATAGAAGTATCACCAAAGTAAATAAACACAATGAAAAAATGCCTCAAGGAATAGATGAAAAGAATGAAATGTTTGAAAATAAAACCTAGATGAAGAGTGAGGAGGCAATGGAGAGTTATGGTTGAATGGGCAGAGAATTTCAGTTTGGGAAGATGAAAAAGTTCTGGAGATAGCACTGATGGTTGCACAACATCGTGAATGTGTTTAATGTCATCAGGTTCACTTAAAATGATGTAATGATATATCTTACTTTATGTATATTTTACCTCCATTTATAAAAACAAATGAAGAAAGAGATTGAAAAGTAAAAGAGAAAAAGTGACAAATATTATTGATAGTCAAAAAGTCCCTGAAAAAGATTAAAAAAAAACAAGAAAATAAGCAAACATAATTCAAGAAAATCTTCCTAAAATTGAAAAAAAAAAAATGGAACAACATGTTAGAAGAACATATGTACCTGAGAATACTGACTCAGAACAACCAATGTCTACACACAATTTAGCAAAACCAACAGGCTTGTGAAAACAGAAGGAAAAGTCCTTTTTGCATCTATGCTAACATAGCACATGGTTTATAAGGGGGAAAAGAGAGGTTATCAGAGATGTTTTGGCAGCAGCACATAATACCAGGGGAAAAAAATGAAGTAACACATTGAAGACACTCAAGGGAAAAGAATGTAAAATGTATAAAGACCATTGACAAATTGCTGTGAACATACAGGAACTCCAGAAATTTTATACCCTTAGGTCTTCTCTTTGAGATTTATAGGAGAATGAGCTTCATATAACTAAAATGACTAGAAGGACATGGACATAAGGACTGGGGTTGAGTTCTAAATATGTTTTTATTTACAGAATTAAAATTTCATGGGAAAAGGTATTCTAGATAGTGAAGAGTATATACGTTGATAATGCAGATACAACAATCATGAGAAAGGTAGGGGAAGACTAGGGTGAGCAGATGGAAACAAACCTAACTGCTTCCAGTAATCATGACAGTGATGTCAATAGAAGCTTTGCTATTATGAGACTGTCCATGTGTAACATGGGATAAAGGAAGTGAGCAACTCTGGGACATTCTAATTTGATTATCCCCTAAGTCCTTGAGAACTAGGATTCTCATCATACACAGAAGAAAATAAAGATGGAATATAGACAGGGTAAAGGACAAGCCCTGTAGTCCTGTAATTGAATTGGAAATATTAGAGTACATTTTCTGATAAAGCCTGGAAACAATGATAAGCCCAGTTTCAATGATAAGCCCAGAGTGATCCTAAAACCTAGATTGTGGTCTTGCTATTTCCTATAAAAAGACATCTTGGAGAAATGGCTGATTCCAGGTCAAGGGCAAGAAAAATACAAAATGACCTGAAATATCTTGATATACCAGGGAGCAAGAAAAGACCATTCTACAATGTCAGAAAACTTTGAAACCAACTTGAAAGAATCTCCCTTTGGTCAAATATAGGACAATGAATTTCGAGAAGGATAAAAGTAACAATTAACAGAAATGCATCCAATATATTTATCTGTAATCAAATTTGAGATAAACTAATTGGTCACCTCAGAATAACAATGAAGTGCTTCATTAGTTTGAAAATTGGGTAAATTTTAAAAAGAGTCAAATGCTTATACTGCCACTCCTATCTGACTTGCGCTATTAGGTAACCGATTAGTAGATGAGAAGAAGCATCTCCTTAGAAAATTATGCCAACTAATAAATGAAAAAGAAGTCACAGAGTTAAATATTACATTTTTCACAACCTCAATGAATTAATATATCTAAACATTGAGTATCAACTGCTATAAACACTACAAAAGAGTGAAAATCAGACATTACAAACCCCTTGATGAAAACCTTAGTGCTACCATAGAGATTGAAGTAGAGTGAAAGTCACTCAGTTGTGTCCAACTCTTGGTGGCCCCATGGACTATGGACTATACAGTCCATGGAATTCTCCAGGCCAGAATACTGGAGTGGGTAGCCTTTCCCTTATCCATGGGATCTTCCCAACCCAGGGATTGAACCCAAGTCTATTCACACTGTAGATGGATTCTTTACCAGCTGAGCCATAAGGGAAGCCCAAGAATACTGGAGCGGGTAGCCTATCCCTTCTCCAGCGGATCTTCCCAACCCAGGAATCAAACTGGAGTCTCCTGTGTTGCAGACAGATTCTTTAACAACTGAGCTATCAGGGAAGCCTGAGTCTAGTAATCTGGATCCAGCGACCAATCTGCAGAGAATATAAAGGTCAGAGGAACATGATGAATCATACCACATGTATGCAGATAGCCAAATCCAGACAGGTCAGATGCTCTGGGATCTTCACAGATACATTGTAAGAAGGAAAAAGTGCTCCAATGGAAAAAAGAGGCATAAAAGGAGGAGGCTGGGGAAGGGGAGGATTGGGAGCTCGGGATTAGCAGAAGCAAATTATTATGTATAGAATGGATCAACAAGCAGGCTACAGTCCACAGAGTCACAAAGAGTCAGACCCAGTTGTGCGACTGAGCATGAGCACTGTATAGCGCAGGGAGCTATGTTCAAAATCCTGTGAGAAATCATCATAGAAAAGAATAAGAAAAAGAATATGTGTGCGTGACAGACGCTCTGAGTGACGGAGAAGCTCTATACAGTCAGCAAAAACAAGACTGGGAGCTGACTTGGCTGAGCTGAGCTGAGTGGCTCAGATTATGAACTCCTTATTGCCAAATTCAGACTTAAATTGAAGAAACTAGGGAAAACCACTAGACTATTCAGGTATGACCTAAATCAAATCCTTTATGATTATACAGTGGAAGTGAGAAACAGATTTAAGGGACTGGATCTGATAGGCAGAGTGCCTGATGAACTATGGACAGAGGTTCGTGACATTCTAAAGGAGACAGGGACCAAGACCATCCCCAAGAAAAAGAAATGCAAAAAAGCAAAATGGCTGTCTGAGGAGGCCTTACAAATAGCTGTCAAAAGAAGAGAAGTGAAAAGCAAAGGAGAATAAATTAACACAACATTGTAAATCAACTATTGATTGATAAAATTTAAATAAATAAAAGAGGTATAAAAGATGTTTTGATTTTATAAAATGAGCAAGGCTGAACTAAAGGTGCTCATTTGGGTGATAAAACTATAAAGAAATGCAAGGAAGTGCTTACTATAAACAAAGGGGTTGTGGTTACTTTGGGAAGGAGGGAGGCGCTGTGATTGGAACATGTTCCTGAAGGTATGTGTGGAAAGGGTGCTGCGTGAGTCAGGGTTCTCCAGAGAAACAGAATCAGTAGGATATTAAGAGCAAAGAGATGGAGATGGACATAGAGATGGAGATGGAGATATAGGTATATATGTTCATGGCAATTATGGAGGCTAAGTCACACAATCTGATCTGTGGTCTCAAAGTGGAGACCCAGGAGAGCCCATTTTACTGGGACTGGATCCCAGTAAAGTCCAAGGATCGGGAGAACATACCTCAGATGCCTCAGCTCAGCAGCGAGGCAGAAGCAAAAGGGCAAGTACCTCCTTCCTGCACGTTTTGTTCTATTCAGACCCTCAGTGGATTAGATGACAGTCACTCACACAGAAGAGAGCAATTTACCTGACTGAGTCCACAGAGTCAAATGTAATCTCATCTGGAAACCCTCACAACCTCACAGACATGCCCAGAAAGCGGTGTTTAATCTGGGCATTCTCTGGCCTGTCACGACTCTATTTCTTAGAATGAGGTTGTTTGCCTTATAATAATTCCTAAACTACACATTGTGTGTGTGTGTGTTTCTGTACCTGTGTCTTATTTTACAATTAAATGTAATACAATAAATACCAGAGTGAAGTGAAGTGAAGTCACTCAGTTGTGTTCGACTCTTTGAGACCCCATGGACTGTAGCCCGCCAGGCTCCTCCATCCATGGGATTTTTCAGGCAGGAGTACTGGAGTGGGTTGCCATTTCCTTCTCCAAAATACAAGCATATCCTATATCAAATATAATTTATACACTTATATGAATAGTATATTTTGTAGGCAGGATTATTTTAAATTGAATTATGTGTAACATTCCAATGTGCTGCACAGAGCCCAGAATTCTTACTATAACAGAGAAAGTATTATTAATAGTGTAGCCTCTTTAAACACAGGCAGTGTCTCAAATATCTTTTGTTATTCCATGGGCCTAGCACAGTGGTGAGAATATAACAGATATCATTTACTGAGAGTTCACCTAGTAGTAAGCACTTTGCCAATTACTCCATTGGTTGGTGCAAAAGTAATTGTGGTTTTGGACCACAAATTTTAAATCATTATAACTAGGCTCAAACACATCTTTGTTAATCAAAATAGGAGCCACTATAATCAACACATTTCTGCCAACAAGAAATAAGTTTGTTTATACTTATAGTATAAAAATCTGTGCCTCGGGATTCAAGGAATTCTTGGAAAGCATTTTTTTGCCTCCTGTTGGTTGTTAAAGTCTTTTCCCTGCAAAAAATTGTTGAGATGCTTGAAGAAGTGGTAATCAGTTGGCAAGAGATCACCTGAATATGGCTGATGAGGTAAAGCTTCACGGCCCAATTCATTCAACCTTTGAAGCGTTGGTTACACAGTGTGTGGTTGGGAGTTGTTGGGCAGAAGAATCGGGCCCTTTCTGTTGACCAATGTCTGCTGCAGGTGTTGCAGTTTTTGGTGCATCTCATCAATCTGCCAAGCATACTTCTCATTTGTAATGGTTTCACTGGGATTCAGAAAGCTACAGAGGATCAGCCTGGCAGCAGACCACCAAACAGTGAACATGACTTTTTTTGGTGCAAGTTTGGCTTTTGGAAGTGCTTTGGAACTTCTCAGTCCAACTACGGAGCTGGTCATTGTAGGTTGTCACTTAAAATCCACTTGTCACATGTCACAATCTGATCAAGCAAAGAAATGGTTTGCTGCTGTTGCATAGAATACGAGAAGACAACACTTCAAACACAATTTTTTTGATGTTTGGTCAGCTCATGATGCACCCACTTATTGGACTTTTTAACCTTTCCAATTTGCTTCAAATGCCATGCTGAATGACCATAGAATGGTCGACATTGAGTTCTTCAGCAACTTCGTGTGTAGTTTTAAGTGGATCAGCTTCGATGATTGCTCTCAACTGGTCGTTGTCAACTTCCTATGGCTGGCCACTACGCTCCTCATAGTCAAGGCTCTCGTCTCCTTTGCAAAACTTCTTGAACCATCACAGCACTACAGCTTCTGGAAGCTCCTGGGCCAAATACATTGTTGATGCTACAAGTTGTCTCTGCTGCTTGAACTTGAAAGAGAAAATTGCTCAAATTTTCTTTTTGTCTAACACCATTTCCATAGTCTAAAATAAATATAAAATAGAAAGTAATGTCATTAGCAAAAACCATAAAGTGAGAAATTCACATTAAAAGGATTATTCAAGAATGCATTCCAGTATCAAGCAGCAAATTTCAACAATGCAAAAACCACAATTACTTTTGCACCAACCTAATACATGAATTATCTCATTTAATCCTCCTACAACTTTAAAAATAATGATCGTAATCATTTTAAACAATAGTCTCAATAAGAAGACTGAGGTTTAGAGAGGTTAAGTCCCACACCTGAGGTCCCCTAACTTTAAGTGGCAGCTGGAATTGGAAACCCCAGCAATTCAACTCTACAGCAAGTTCTACCTCCAAAGTAGATATTAAACAAGTGCTTATCCAAAAAGCTTTTTTAAGCTTTTTGTTTTGTTGGGGTATAGCCTATTAACAATATTGTGATAGTTTCAGGTGAAGAGTGAAAGAACTCAGCCATATATATGCATGTACCCATTCTCCCCCAAACTCCCCTCCCATCCAGGCTGCCACATAACATCGAGCAGAGTTCCATGCGCTGTACAGGATAGGAACTTCTTGGTGGGGATTGACACATACACATTGCTATATTCAAAATGGGTATCCAGCTGAATTTCTTAATGAAAAATATTTTGTCCACCTACTTTCCACTTTCTTACTTTCTATTCATTGCATCACTCTAGACATAAAAACGGAGACGGCAATGGCACCCCACTCCAGTACTCTTGCCTGGAAAATCCCATGGACGGAGGAGCCTGGTGGGCTGCAGTCCATGGGGTCGCAAAGAGTCAGACACGACTGAGCGACTTCACTTTCACTTTTCACTTTCATGCATTGGAGAAGGAAATGGCAACCCACTCCAGTGTTCTTGCCTGGAGAATCCCAGGGACGGGAGCCTGGTGCGCTGCCGTCTATGGGGTCGCACAGAGTCAGACATGACTGAAGCAACTTAGCAGCAGCAGCAGACATAAAAAAATCAGACAATTATATTTGTGTTTTAGTTGAAAATGTTACATCAAATTAATGTAAATAACATATCAAATTAATAAAACACAATATATCAAGCCATATTTGGTAATTTGCACAAAGCATATAATCCCATGTACAGTGAGTGTTTGGGCCTGAATTTAAACAAAAAAAGCAAAAAAGCAAATCCATCCTCAGATTTATATCCACTGGAAAATCACTTTTTCTCCCAAAGACTGCTTCCTCATAGCTTCCTTAAATTTTCAAGGGATTCTGTTAATCAATACTAAATAGAGTAAAATAGACCCAAAAGTGCTTCAAAGAATCAATGATCAGGCTTTCAATTTTTTTAAATAAAATATTGTCAAAATATTAAAAATAAAATAGCATTCCATTTTGGTTGCCTTGTATACACTGTTTTACAGTCAAGATGAATCTTTGATTCAGGTGATTTTTGTCATGTAAACTTCCTATTTAGGTAAACACAGGAAGTCAGTACTGGATAGAAAAAATATATTTATTTTTATCAAATGACTAAACATGAAACTTTCGAGTGGGGACATCTTAAAAAGTTGTTCCACTCAAAACAGCATTTATATCATCCCATTTAACCTTTCATGTTTTAAGAACAATTCAAATGGACTAGATTATTTGGTAATAAATTATCCAGAAGAATGAAATTCTCAAAATACCTTTCTTGGTAGTTATTTGATGATAAGGAATGTGTATAGTATGACTGGAAAGGTAACCCCAGGAATTTTGAATTTGAACACCTGAACTAACCTCCTCAACTAACAAGTTTCTGGTGCTTTATTAAAAAAGGAAGAGGGAGTGGTACAAAAAATTCCACTCAACTAAGAGCCACAGTGAAGACTATGAGTTCATAGCGCCATATCTGAATTTCAGGAGGATGAACGATTTTAATAAAATTGTACATGGAATACTAGATTCCAGAACCTCACACTTTTAAGGATACTTTTACATTATGCAATTAAACTTTGAAATCCACATAAATATCAAATAGTCTTTACTTCACATTGAAGTGTTTATGGTCACATTCCATATTCACTATTACATATTGCTATCTCTAACCTCATTAGAAACAACTTGCTTTCCGTTCTTATCATTTGTATTGGGTTATACCCAGTAAGGTTCCCTGTGAGTTTTGTTACTGTTGTTATTTTCAGATTCTGGAACAGTTTAAAAGTTCACTTGCACTGTAATGTCAATCTATCATTGTGTGACACTTTCCCTTCCACCTACCTTCCTTTCCTTCTGTCATCCATTGAGCAAATAATTATTAATTGCCTACTGCAGTTGTTTAGTCTCTTTATCAGGTCTGACTGCTTTGTGATCTCATGGACTGTAGCCCACCAGGCTCCCCTATTCATGGGATTTCCCAGGCAAGAATATTGGAGTGAGTTGCCATTTCCTTCTTCAGGGGATCTTCTCCACCCAGGGATCCAACCTGGGTCTCCTGCATTGCAGGCGAATTCTTTACTGACTGAGCCACTAGGGAAGTTTACCAAACCCTATGCTAGACAAATGCAACGTGATTCTGCCTTCACTTACCTTAATGTAGAAGAGGATATAACAAATACACAGATGAATATCACAAAATGTGATATTTGCAAAGTAGAAATAAACTCTGAATGGTCTGGGAGTATAAGGAAGAAGCAGTGAGCTCAGCCTAGAAGGAGAGGTAGGGAATGAGGCACTTCTTTGAACATCACCACCCTCAACCACGAGGGCGACAGTTTCCAAGCCAGTAGATAGAAGTGATATTTTCCCTACGGGATTGTCTGCAACTAGACCCCATTTCCTTCCATAGCCCCCAACTCATTGCTCTCTGGAGCTTACATACCCTATTTAAAGCACCACTTAAAAAAACGTTGCCCTTAAAGGACTAAGATCAGGGAACTGACAGCTCACAAAGCGGTCTGCAGGCCCCAGAGCTCGGAAGGACGGCCCCTAAAAGCAGAGGCTCCACTCCTTACCCAAACACAAGTGGTTATAATCCCTTTCGGCCTTCTGTGCTCACATAATACAGGCCTTCTTCGATTACAAGACACTTCGAAGATCTCACCTTCTCCCATTACTTGTCTTCTGCATAAAATGCCCACAGATGTGAGTCTGTTAGAATGTGTGAGAACTGAAGTTTGATAATTTATAAACCAATACTTCCTAAGGCTTGAAATTCGTTAGGATGCCGAGGCACTGAACGAGGGCCTGTTGCTGCGGGAGCGCCCCCTACTGACCATAAAGAGAAGTGTTGTGAAACTAGAAGAGGAAGCTGCCCAGTCTGCGCCTGCGTGCTAAGTCGCTTCAGTCCTGGCGGACTCTTTTCCATCTTATGGACTGTAGCCCCCAAATCTCTTCTGTCCCTGGGATTCTCCAGGCAAGAATACTATGGGTTGCCATGCCCTTCTCCAGGGGATCTGCCCGACCCAGGGATTGAACCTGCGTCTTAATCTCCTGCTTTGGCAGGCAAGTTCTGTACCCCTAGCACCACCTGGGAAGCCGGCTGACCAGTCTGGAAATACTGCAAAAATCACTCGGTAAATACTTGTTAATATCCCATACTTTCTGTCTAATAACAAGTATTTATTGAGTGGTATTTTTGCAATACAAAAGGACTGAGGTTATATGTGCCAGTGGCCAAAGCAATTATGTATATCTTTTAATTTTAAAAACCAATATATTTAATAATTCGACCTCTTCTGGAACAATAATCACCAAAGAAACTTGTCGTTTGGCTGAATTCAAGCATCATGGATGTGCTTTGTTTCTCGTTTGTTTCTTTTCTAAATGCAGTCGGGTCAGGTACCAACTGAACAAGAATAGAAAGACACAAGAAGAAAAAAAAAAAAAGAAAGACACAAGAAGGCATGTTCTTGTGCCTATAAATGGACCATGTTCTTGCAGAGGGACATTCAACAGTATGAACCTACCAATGGCCTCAGGTACAAGTAAATTCAACATATTCTTAGCCAGGACCTAAATAGGATTCTTTAATAAATATGGCAAGTTGACTCTAACACTCATCTCTAAAATGACAGACAAGAGAGCTTTTATTTGATATACCCAGTATCAGAACACAATAGAAAAATACAGTAACTAAGACATCATGGTTCTGGCAAAGTTAATATACCAGAAACAGACCCAGGTATTTTAAGGAATTTAGTACTTGATATAAATATCTTTTAAATTAATTGGAAGACGATTCAATAACTGATGTTGAGATAATCAGTCATAATGCCTATCTTAAGACATGCACCAGAATATATTACAGCTAGGTTAACAATCAATGCCAAAAAAAATAATAAAAGCAACAGAAGAAAATATGGAATGACATTTTTCTAATCCTAGGAGGAAGTAGGCATTCCTAAACCAAATGTAAGTAAGCCATAGTTTCTAGCTCCAAGAAATATGTGTTATCTTATAATGTGCCACAGTATTTAACATACACATAGTTTATTTTCCCTCCTGCTCTCTTCTGTTCCTTACTCTTAATGCACATTTTGGTATTATTACTGATTGACCACCTTTTTAAAAATTTGAGATAAAATTAAGCACTAGGACATGAATTTGGCTTAGAAGTATGGAACCATGCATAGAGTTTCAGGAATTCAAAGACATAAGTTGTCCTTTTAAATACTTGAAAAGTGAAACTGTTAGTCGCTCAGTCGTGTCTGACTCTTCGTGACCCCATGATATAGCCCACCAGGCTCCCCTGTCCATGAAATTCTCCAGGCAAGAGTACTGCAGTGGGTTGCCATTTCCTTCTCCAGGGGATCTTCCCCACCCAGGGACTGAACTCGAGTCTCCCACATTGCAGGCAGACTCTTTACCAACCGAGTCACCAGGGAAACCCTTTAAATACTTGGACTTCCTCAAACTAGTTCCAAACTCACTGGTGCTAACTGGAGTATTTAGGTGTTTGGGACTTGTTTGAATAGTCTGTTTTTCCCCCAAAACTTTTATCCCACTCAAGAAAACCAATTACCCCGCCACTCCCCGCAAGCAAGGATAAATAAATAAATCCTTTTCATTTCTAGAGAGAGAACGGGTAAGAGGTAAAAGGCTTCAGCTGCCAGAAAACTCACTTTAAAGCTACTATGTGTGGACACATTAACAACACACTAATCTGTGGAAGAAATTGACTTATAACACAACTGTCAAGACTGGGTAAAGAACCAGTTAAAGAAGCCACTACCTGAAAAGTAACATTCCAGTAATCGCTTCATAAAAAGATGTTTGAGCCACTGTGCGAAGGAAATGGTCTAGACAGCCACTCTCCAAGAATGCGCCATTGTGTGTGTAGGAGATTGAGTTCACACTCCACTCCCGATTCACAAAGGGGAGCCAGCATGCCATGGGGCCACCAGCCAGGATGTGGGTGGTGGAATAAGTGCTCTTGGAGGGAGCAGTGTTCTCCTGGGAACAGAAGCAGCACACTAGCTGAGCAACAAATGCAGAAGTCTTGAATGAAGTTAGACAAGAAGATAAATTGGACACGATTTTTCCAATGCATAAAGGGTGGGCATCCACCACATTTCAAAAATTTTCCAGACTGTCAAATTTCCAGGTAATTCTGCATAATGATGGGTGTTTCTCTGTGAGATTCATGGGAGGAAGACTTGTCTGTGCCAGTTACATATGGAAATTCTGTGACTATGCCTACATTACTGTGTTTTTGACGCTACCTGCATGATTTGATTGCACTTGTATGTCTATGACTATATACCATTTATATTCAGATGGGAGGACAGAAAATAGGGACAAGAATTAATCTAGATGTTTATAAGTGAATTTACTATACATGATGGGAAAAACAAACTTCCTGCCGAAACCAATTATTTTTCTTAATTCATTACCAAAGAACCTTAAATCCCACCTCTTTCCTAAAGAATTTCATTGCTTTAAAAAAAAAAAAAAAGAGGTTGGTAATTTCACTCAGGCCTCAAGCTGTACAAATTCACTTCCCATGACTATTTACTTAATACTTAAGGGGATATATTATTTGCTTACAACTAACATACTTTTATAGTCATGGTGTTTAACAGATAGTTTTCTTATATTTTTCATCTTGCTGCCTTGATTTTAAAGAAGAATATCTTGAAAAAGTGGTTAGAATAAAAATTTCCCTACAATTTACCTTTTTCCAGCTTTGACAGAAATCGTGCTGCTGTCACGGGCTTCACTAAGGCAAAGTTCTTTTCCCCATCAGAATAAACACGGGATTGAATAAAAGGTCTTGATTTTATGCCACCAAAGTACATGTCAGATGTCTAATCTACAGAAAAGTAAGATAAGACACTGTTTTAAGGTTCTGTGTGATCATTTGTTACATCAACAATAGAAAACAAATACTAATACTTGCAGAAATTGAGGCCCTTAGTCACAGAGCTAAACAGACACACCAGACTCAAGAGTCAGAGGAGCTTAGGAAGACCCAGGGAGCCTGGGTGCTGCTTCATTTCAGGGTGAGTCAGCACATCAGCTGTACTGTGTGTATGTATGTGTGTGTGCATGCTATGAAATAGCTGCTGTTTCCTTTCACTTTCAAATTATGCCATACAAGATAGAGGATTCTGGGAAATTTAGTTCAGCCTAGCCAAACTGACATGTCACAAAGTCCATGTCATAGACCTCTCCTCTGAGTTTTCTTCCTTCTTTCCTTCCTTCCCTTTGGGGAAATTAATATCAAACTGATTGATTTCCAAAAATTTTTATCTTAAAATATTTAAATGCATTCAGGCTATAAACAGAAAAAGAAAGTACTCGCATGAGTCTAGAGTACTATGCATATGTATTAATGTATATTTTACATACTAATTTACTTATTTAATGACTCATACAAGGTGCGCTTCTTCTAAACTAACAACAAGCTCCTAACTGAGATCTAGGTAGTTTCAAACTGAGTATTTTATGAAGATGTATGGTTTTCCTGCAAATTGTCACTACTGTAAAAAATTGTATTCCAAGATGCAATGCATAGAACATGGGAAAATGAGTAAAATTATAAAAGGCAGAAAGAATATATAGATTCCAGCCCCCTCTTCACTCTGTCTGATCTGGGCAGGCTTATCAAAAAGAAATACCTACTTCTCTGAAATTTAATTGCCTCATCTGCAAAACAAGAATGAACTCTTAAGCTTCCTTCAGTTACAGGAAATGGATAACTTTGTGTTATCTGTGATTTTCTGACGTCGAAGGGTATGTAATGGAAAGAATGGTCACTATGAGGTGGCTGTTCTAAACGGGCTTCTTAACTTCTTGATATAATCAGCCTCTGTCCATGAAGAAAACAGGGGAAGAGTAACCAGATACATTAAGTCCCCTACATACGAACCTTCAAGTTTCAAACTTTCAAAGATGCAAACTTGCCAGGTGTTGTAGTGTCCTGCTGCACTTTCCAAGGTGCTGTGTGTGTGTGTGTGAGTCACTCAGGTCACATCCAACTCTGCTACCCCATGGACTGTAGCCCGCCAGGCTCCCCTGTCCCTGGGGTTCTTTGGGTAAGAATACTGGAGTGGGTAGTCATTCCCTTCTCCAGGGGATCTTCCGAACCCAGGGACTAAACCCAGATCTCCTGCACTGCAGTCAGACTCTATCATCTGAACCACCAGGGAAGACCCAAGGTAATGTACTGAAAGGTTAAAAATGTTTTTCTTTATGTGTCTGTTAGCTTTTTTATGTATTATTTGTGTGAAAGGTATTATAAACCTATTATAGTATGGTATAGTGTGATCAATTGTGTTAGTTGGGTACCTAGGCTAACTTTGTTGGACTTATAAACAAATAGGACTTTACCAATGTACTCTCCAAACAGAGCTCGTTCGTACGTAGGGGACTTACTGTAGATAGTAGCTATCAAGATATGTTTATTAAAAAACTTAACTGAATAGAACAGTAAGATCACTGGATATTCTAAAGTTGTAGTTCCTCTCTGTGGGGGCAATTATCAGCCTTTGAAACACATGGAAAGACTTTTAGACTCTGTGGGGAGAAGGTAAGGGTGGGATATTCAGAAAGAACAGCATTGAAACAAGTATACTATCAAGGGTGAAACAGATCACCAGCCCAGGTTGGATGCATGAGACGGGTGCTCAGGGCTGGTGCACTGGGAAGACCCAGAGGGATGGGATGGAGAGAGAGGCGGGAGGGGGGATCGGGATGGGGAACACATGTAAATCCATGGCTTATTCATGTCAATGTATGGCAAAAACCACTACAATATTGTAAAGTAATTAGCCTCCAACTAATAAAAATAAATGGAAAAAAAAAAAAGAAACACGTGGAAAGGAAACTGACCTTACCTTACCCTGAAAATTAGCACAGCAGTGTTAAAAGAACCACAAGTATGTAGTCGATCAAAACAGCGAACCTCTTGAATCTCTATTGTTTTACAATGAGTTTTAGTGACCTTAATCGAGTATGTGCTTTTCTGATCCCCAATTCTAAAAAAAGCAAATTTCAGCTGTAAAAATATATTAAAAATGTAACTTATTTGTCATATGTGTTATCTGAAAGGGGGTGGGGAACCTGCTGTGAAACATTAAAAAAAAAAAGTTTGACCACATTAAAAGAGTAAGGCACACAAGGACACAAGGAGGGTAATGATTTCTTCCCCCTAAACTCCTGGCCTGAATGTAAGTCCTGCCAAAGTCCCCCTTACCAGATGGCTAACCCAGCTAGGGAAGACAGCCAACTTGATTTCAAATGTGAGAGTGATCTTTTTTATTTAAATGAAAGATAGAAACTGTCTCAACTTCATTACATCCAAGAGGAGAGCTCCAGTGTTCAGCATGTGGGTCTGGTTTGAGTAAAGCGTTTGTCTTTTGTTGAATAGAAATCATATGTAAGCCCAGCAGTGGCCTGAACCATTGGCTAATACTAATTGTTGTTGGTGGAAAGCGGAGGAGATTGTTAAAGTCTTCCCTGGCAGTTACCTGATCTGTGGAAATGGAGTTCACAGGAACTGTGATGAGGTTTGCAGCTGGCAGAGGAGGACGACAGTGTAGACGCCGCGTCCCCGTCTTTCCTTTGGCAGGGCAGTCGAGACCCTGAAACAGCTCTGGGAGGCGGCCAATGGCCCAAAACGCAGCTTTGGCATCCTTCTCCTCCCCAGACCCTCCTCAGCCCAGGATCTGACAACGAAAACTGAAGCGGGTATATTTCTAAGAACCTATATTTTCAAAAAATTATTATTGAAGGATGTGGCTATTTTGAACTATGATGAATATAAGTACATTTAAGATATACCATTGGCAAGTTAGAAAACCACCAAGTAAGGCCAGATGTATAAACTGACTTGATGTTTTAATTTAAAACACCAGCATCCAGTTGAAAAGGTCTGTTATGATATGAGTCAAGTCACAGAGAATTCATACACAAATGAGGCTGACCTCTTGTTCTTGGAACCTAGAAACAGTTGCCTTTTAAAATGATTATTGGGGGTGCGATGGGAGGGAGGCTCAAGAAGAAGGAGATACACGTATGCTCAAAGCTGGTTCACGTTGCTGCACAGCGGAAACCAACACAGCAATGTACAGCAATTACATTCCAACTAAAATTTTTTTTTTAAATTTTTAATAATAAAAGCTGAATGAATGAAAAAAATAATAATGACAAATGCTGAATTGTCAAACTTGTGATTTGTGTTGTTGTATGGCAGAGACCAGCACAACACTGTAAACATTTTTTAAAAATTTGAAAAAGTGATGATAATAATGAGATAAGCATCTATTCTTTCTGTTTTTCCAGGAGTAAATAACAAATTTTTAAATAATAAATAAAATGATTGTTAACCTATACATCATCAAGATAAGAGGACTTTGTTAGTTAAGACATTGGATTATAAAAGTGAACATTTGATTTTATGCTAGTCATGACAATATTTGAGGATCCAGTTGTGTTGTATAACATATACTATAAGTCATCTTGTGTTTTAAATTGTTACTTGACATGTAAAAATTTTGCTAATCTATGATTACATCCCTTTCTGTTTTAGCAACTGTTCACTAATACCTAGAAATCTTTCCCCTACCCCCACCCCAATCAACACTGCAGAAACTGTGTAGGAATCTGTTGTTTCAGTTTTGTTGAACATGGAGCTACTTAAGACCGCAACACTTCATATTTTAGTCTGGGGCCATTTGGATGCAGGTATCAGAGATTCACATAAAGTACCTCAAGCAAAATTTACAACTTATTGACAGGCTGTAGCGGCTAGCCTGAGCTTCCCTGTGGCTCAGACAGTAAAGAATCTGCTGGCGAAGCAGATCCCCTAGAGGGGGGCATGGCAACCCACTCCAGTATTCTTGCTGGAGAATCCCTGTGGCCAGAGGAGCCGGGTGGGCTATCGTCTGTGGGGTCGCAGAGAGTCAGACACAACTCTGGCGAAGCACACACAGGGGCTTGCCCGGGGCTTCCCTGGTGGCTTAGGGGTAAAGAATCCACCTGCAATGCAGAAGATGTGGGTTCGATCCGTGGGTCGGGAAGATTCCTTGGAGAAGGAAATGGCAACCCACCCCGGTATTCTTTCCTGGAGAATTCCATGGGCAGAGGAGCCTGGCGGGCTACAGTCCATGCAGCCGCAGAGTCAGACATGACTGAGCAACTAAACAACAACGACAACAACCAGGGCTCCTTCTGCTTGTTGGGGAAAGAGACCTGAGCACAGCTGATTAAGGAAAACACGTAATAATATCCAGTAGATATTCTAAATGTACTTTTGAGAATAAAGAGTGCTGCATGTCCTCAGCGCTCATACATTTATCAGCTTTAATTTAATATATATAAAACCCTGCATATGGTTCTTTCACATTTGCTAAAGTTAACACTTTAGCTTTTCAGCCAAATGTTTACAATCACCGTTTTACAGACAAGGAAACACAGTCCCAGAGCCCTGAGAAGACGTGGGACTCAAAACCCAGTCTCTTTCCATACATCTTCTCATCTGAAAAAGAGAAAAGAAAGTGCAATTATTGATCTTACTTTGGGAAAAACGTAGAATGGCCCACTCCATTGGGAAAAAAACAAAAAGTAAAAGAAGAAGTAAGAATCAATGTGGTTTTCACTCATTTATCAGATATCAGTCAAAAAATGTCTTAATATCTTTGAAATAGTCAAGATTATAACCACATATGAGAATGCTATCGTTGGTTTATAAAATAAAATCTTGTCCTGCTGCCTGGCAGAGCTCTTTAGTTCTAAACAGTTAAAGGAAAAACATTGGTGTTTTCAAGTGTGTTTTTTATAGTGTATTTCAAACAAATTATATTATCCAGAAACACATTGTTGTTTTTAAGCAATTCTTTAAGAAAGCTCTCTTGATTTGGAGACTTCCCTGGAAGTCCAGCAGTTAAGACCCTGCACTTCCAAAGCAGGGGCCTAGGCTCAATCCCTGGTCAGGAAACTAAGATCCCAGGTGCTGCATGGTGTGGCCAAAAATAAAAAATAAGCCTCCTTGGTAGCTTTTTGGATTTTGTTTTGCTTAAAAATCCTTAGTAGAGACTGGAGTAGATAGGCAAAAGTAACAGTGTGCTATACACAAGGATGAAGCCAGTTTCTTGGCTTCTCATTTCCATTTAAGAAAAAAATTTTCCTCTAATGAGTCCTTCTAGATTTATATTCCAGTTTCTCCAGCTACAAAACAAGACTCAAGTTGTTGCCCATAACAACATAATGTTGTTGCCCAGGATGTTGCCCAGTTCCTTTCACTGTGCACATTGAACCAGCTTCCATACGCGGTCTCCAGCTCCTTGCCAATCGCTTCCTCCAGCCTTCCCCCATAGCTTGGCAGACTTGAGGGCAGGGCCTGTCTCAGCCCCCAGGACCAAGCCCAGTGTCTGGCACGTGACTGAAGTGATTCTAGTTGATTAAATGGAACTTGCTCTTTCCATATGCTTGGTAAACCTGTCTAACAGACCAGTGCTTCTCAAACTGGGGTGTGAATTGAAATCACTTGGGGAGCTTTAAAAATGCTGGTACATGCACCCCACTACCTGAGATTCTGATTTAATTTGTCCAGGGTGTGATCTGAGCATCAGAATGGTTTAAAACTCTCCAGGCAGTCCTAACTAGAAGCCAAGAGTGAGAACCACTCTAATGATCAGATGCTTCCTGAACTGACGAATACGCCAAATGATCCCATGCATACCTGCAATGTCTTAGGTTATACTAGACAGTTATTTCCCCTTCCTTTATGATCCCATTCCCTGGGGCTTTGGAATAAGCAAAGTAACTGCTTTTTAGTTATGGCTAAACCAGTATTTGGGGCTTCCCAGGTGGCACTATTGGTAAAGAACCCACTTGCCAATGCAGGAGACATAAGAGACCCAGGTTCAGTCTTTGAGTCGGGAAGATCCTCTGGAGAAGGGCATGACAACCCACTCCAGTATTCTTGCCTGGAGAATCCCATGGACAGAGGAGCCTGGCAGGCTACAGTTCAGAGGACTGAAGAGTCTAACATGACTAAAGCTACTTAGCATGTAGCAAATCAGTCTTTGGCTGCTAAATCAGTATTTAAATCAATGCAATATGAAATAACCCTAAACTTCCAGTGGAATGCATTTTGATTGTATTTTAAATTGGTTTTGAGCAACTTTTCTTCTAGGAAAAAACAATCATTTTACAAGCCTAGGCCCAGGAGACACAGGGAACATAATTTGCAACTCTCACTGCCTCTGACATATAGATATCTTCCATGCCAGTAATCTGAAAAATGTTCGTATGCTCCAGAAGACACACACATGCATTGTGTTAATATAATTTTACAGAGTAAGACCACAGAGAGATATCTGGGGAAACCATTTTTACAAATAAATTGGCAAGATTCTGAAATCAATAGACAACCTTCCTCTGAGCTCCCTCGGCTTGCGCACCAGAGTGAAATTAACTCTCAGTCAACGATAGGATAGAATGACTGTCCTGTTCTGGCCCCCATTCTGGCTCCTGCCTACTCTCATCTCTGTTTCTGAGCAACTCCTCACTTTCATCTTCTCTCCTCACCCTACACTCTCAGCACTTCCTTCCTCTGTGGAGCCATCATCCCTCAAACATGCCGCCAGCGCTGCACTCATCTTTTATATTCTTTGTCTTCACCACTAGACTGTAAGCTTCTTGTGGGGCCATCCTGCGTCTTATCTCTGACATCCAGAACAAAGCAGAGGACAGGGAACACCTTTGACCTGTTAAGTGATTAACAGAGAAGGTTGCTGCTGCTGCTGCTGCTAAGTCACTTCAGTCGTGTCCGACTCTGTGCGACCCCATAGAGGGCAGCCCACCAGGCTCCCCCGTCCCTGGGATTCTCCAGGCAAGAACACTGGAGTGGGTTGCTATTTCCTTCTCCAATGCATGAAAGTAAAAAGTAAAAGTGAAGCCGCTCAGTCATGTCCGACTCTTAGCGACCCTATGGACTGCAGCCCACCAGGCTCCTCCATCCATGGGATTCTCCAGGCAAGACTACTGGAGTGGGTTGCCATTGCCTTCTCCCAACAGAGAAGGTTAGGCGGTAGATATCTTGAACTAATTAAGCACAGCCCCGGGCATGACTTGAATACACAGACCTTGAGTCAGCGTATTAATTCACAGAAAGGAAAGAACAACATGAAATGTGGCTGTGTATTTTCAGACAGTGCCAATATATTGAAATAGCAAAAGTTCATTCATATTATCAAGTTTGACATTGTTTTCAGCACTTTTTTTGGCAGAGGAACATCAAAGAATTATCATGTCTATGTTTCATCTATTTTGAAAACTGGTTAGTATTGATCTGTTTCATTTCCTTCATTTCTGCCAGAGAAGGAAAACTAGTGTACATGCCAAGGTTTCCCCCCAAAGTACTCAGGCCGTTATCTTCGGAGAATGCTCTGGTATTCTTTGGAGAATGTACCGGTATTTACTCAGCTTGACTTTTCTTAAGGTGATTTTTTTTTTTCCTTGTAGCTACTCACTTGCAAACAACCTGCACCTAGGAGGTACTCAGGACCTTGTCCTTATCTGCGGCAGACACTACTAGCTGACTACCCGGCCGTTTCTCTGTCTTTCTGGACAAATCAACAAGGGTGCACCTTCCAAAGCTTTGCGATCCTATGTGGTCACCTGACACAGAAAATTATA
Organism: Cervus canadensis; assembly: GCF_019320065.1. NCBI lineage: Eukaryota > Metazoa > Chordata > Mammalia > Artiodactyla > Cervidae > Cervus > Cervus canadensis. The sequence goes on from NC_057418.1 coordinate 1,277,861, forward strand.
TATAAGTGGGAGTGGGGTGTGTCCCTCTCAGGCTTGGCCCATAAAAATCTCCAATGCACATCATCTGATGATGCCTGTTTCTTTCCTGTTTTACCAGCATGATGGCAAGTGGTAAAGACAGGCAGAACCACCAGATTAAGAAAGAACACAAATCACTGAAGCCTTGAGGAGGAAGACTGCTTGCAGGACTTCATGTGAGTGTGGCTGAGCACTAAACTTCCACTATGACAAGCAACTGAGATTTGGGATTATGTCAGTCACAGCGATGATACACAACCCAGCCCCGACTCCCTTCCTGATGGAACTCCACACAATATTGATGCAGAAATGGGCACTGCAGCTGCCACCAGTGTCTGGGAGACTTGGCACTCTGGAGCCCTCACTGATCCCCCTCTGGGAACTGAACCTACCTAGGGTATACCCACCCATTCCCCCAACCCAGAGCTTCTCCCCAGTTCTTATCATCTAGCTCATCAGAGGATGGGATCACCACAGGAGCCTCTCTTTGCTCACTCGGCTTCAGAGTTTAGTGATGGTGGGCAGGTGGGAGAGAATAGACAGAACATTCCTGAGCATCTATTACGTATCAAGTACCTTGTGATGGGGCTTCCCAGGTGGCCCTAGTGGTAAAGAACCCAGCTGCCAGTGCAGGTGGACATAAGAGACTCAGGTTCAACCCCTGGGCCGGGAAGATCCCCTGGAGGAGGGCGTGGCAGCCCACTTCCATATTGTTGCCTGGAGAATCCCATCGGCGGGGGAGCCTGGCTCCTATGGACTGCAGGCTAGTCTATGGCTACAGTCCATAGGGTTGCAAAGAATCAGACATGACGGAAGTAGTTTAGCACGCACACACGGACCGTGCGATGCACTCCTTCACGCAGGATCTCATTTTCAATGTCACAAAACCCCATAAGGGAGGCATCACTATTTCCCCACTCCCCATCTGAAAACTAAACACGCACACAAGGTTACCAGCTGCTAGTGACAGAATCTAGATACCGATTGGCTCTTCTGCCTAGAGGATTGGTGATGACTCCATTCCCTGTGAGCCCTACACACTCAGCCTGCTTCCCTGTCCTGGGTCTCGCTGGGAGCACACGCTTCTGGGAAGGGCAGTGTGGGAGCCTCTCCATGGGAGCCAAGCCATGTCACAGAGACCAGAGTGGGTGGAAAATGTGTTACCAGCCTTCTCATTTAAAATTTAGAATGTATTTTTCAATGGAAAAAAACACTATGCAGAGACATTCCATTTTTTAAATGTATGTGAAAGCGCTTTGCAAACCATCAAGAAGCATGTGACTTGCCTGTAAGGAATTACTACTCACCAGTACATTAGCACTGTAATTCCGACACTTTGTGGATTAAATAGCCTTTTGTGAAGTAGTTGGAGAATTTAACCACTGACTGTTACATTGTCTCAAAGGAAAAATACATCTGATAGCCAAACAGCTGACTTACAACAGACATTTGGAACCAAACCCATTCATAAACTGAGAGCTGCCTGGATTAACATGAAGAGGACACATCATCACCATCTTCATCAAGTATTATTTATTAAGAGCAGTGTATGGGGTGAAGGCTTTGCGTTAAAGGAAAAAAAGAAGTGACGTGTTAATCTAATTTTTTAGTGGCTAAAATTCCACATCCCCAGTTGTGAATGAACTCAAGCTGTTCCCAAACATCCCTCTCATCTCTCTCTTTACCGCCTTCCCCTCATTTTGCACTTATTTTTGACTTCCCTCTCTCTTTTTTTTTTCCTCTTGCCATTCCATGTCTTGTCCACCTTCCCCATTTATTCTTGCACAACACAAGCTTTTTCTAAAGCTGGCATCTCAGACTTTGTGATGAAGTCTGTGCTGGGCTGTGCTTAGTCGCTCAGTCCCGTCCGACTCTTATGACCTCACGGACTGTATCACTCCAGGCTCCTCTGTCCATGGAGTGGGTAGCCTTTCCCTTCTCCAGGGGATCTTCCCACCCAGGGATTGAACCCAGGTCTCTCGCATTGCAGGTGGATTCTTTACCGTCTGAGCCACCAGGGAAGCTCAAGAATACTGGAGTGGGTAGCCTATCCCTTCTCCAGCGGATCTTCCCAACCCAGGAATTGAATTGGGAGTGGGTAGCCTATCCCTTCTCCAGCGGATCTTCCCCACCCAGGAATTGAACTGGGGTCTCCTGCATTGCAGGTGGATTCTTTACTATCTGAGCTACCAGGGAAGCCATGATAAAGTCTAGAAATACCATCATGAGTAAAGTACAGTTCTCAGCAAACTCCCTGACCAGTAGAGGAGGTGATTCTATAGACAGAATTCTGTCTAGTGTGAACAGCACAGAGGCAAGCAGGGAGAAGGGAGGGTGCTGTCTAGGTAGGATTTAGGAAAACTCCAGTCCCTTCTTGCCCATCTCACACATGCACGCCCTCTCCCCTGCCACACCAGTTTAAATCTTTATTGCTTCTCTTCTGAACTATTCCACAGTGATTCTAAGCCATCTCCTGACCCCTGCCTCTCCCCACTGTAATTTAATGCATGGATTGCTACCAGAAATGTGTTTCTTTGGGACAACTCCCATTACACAATTTCCCCTACTTATCTCACTGATACTTTTTGCTCTCAGAATTTTATAATAACTCCTCACATTGTGTTGCAAGGCTCTGCATGGCTATATCTGTAGCCCATGCCTACACAGAGCTCCCCTATTATTTAATCAAATTGAACTGCATGTTACTCCCCAGACATGCTTCCTTATGCTATTCTGTCTTCCTGAACAGAGTTCTTCAAATTACTGGCATGAAATTCTATTTATCTGTCAATACCCGGCTCAAAACCCAGTTGCTTGCAGAGCATCCCCTAATCCCCTCGGCTATGGATCCTTTACTCCTTCTTTGGAGGAAGGAACCAATGTTTATTGAGCATCTTTTATGTATCCAGCTCAGTATTAGGTAGTTCTCATGAACTATCCCAGACAGTGCTCACAGCATCCCTATGAAACCACACTGTCAGTTTCCCCACTACTCAGAAAAGGAAAGCAAGGCTCTAAGAGGTAAAGAGGGGTGCTCTAGGTAAGTGAGTGGCAGAACCAGAATTTGAACAGGTAAACATCCATCTTCAAAGCCTATGTTTGTCTCTTTTCATCGTCTCATTGCCTCCTTCTCTTAGAGCAACAGATTTGAAAAGTGGTGTTTGTACTCACCATTATCTCAATAATTTTGTGGATGCTCTCAGTTCAGAAACTTGGTTTAAACATCTTTGTATACCAGAGTGCCAACCACTGTGCGTGGGATAGTAGAAACTTTAATGCAGCATTGATGAAAGTAGCATGACATTGTGGGGGGTGGAGTGGGGGGATGAAATCTACAAGCCCTATCTTGTTGCCATATCCAACTTAACTCATTAAGTTACATTATGACATTATATCATTAACCACAGAATCATATGTCCACAGACACATTAATACAAAGAATCAGATATGGAATTCTTATCAGTGTAATTCTCTAAAGAGGTTCTAAGTAGAACAGAAACTAGAGAAATTAGCCCCCCAATGTTTGCATCTGGCAAAGTTTAAGAAGGAAAGGATAGTGAGTGTCAGCAAATATTGAAAATGCTTTGTTTGCTTGCTTAGATATTCAAAGTGAGCCATTTGCCAAGTTTACAGACCCACTACAAGACTGAGAAACGAACGACTGCTTCTTCTCAGCAAGTAATAGCTTCTGATGTCATCTGGAAACCTACCCCAGTCAAGAAAGAAACAAATAGACCTTTCCCCCTTTTCTTCTAAGACCTCAAAGCTTATAAATCTGGAATCTGTTGGGGTAGGGAAAAGAAGAGAGTTCCAAAAATGGGGGCCCTCCGTAAAACTCAAGCCCCCTGGCAACCAAGACTTTGGATCATAGAGGCAGTCAGAGATCATGTTTATTTTGATCTCAGGAGCTCAGGAACAAAATAGAAGTCGCTGCTATCTCTGTCCATACTGAAAGAGCTTCACCATGACCCAATTTGGAGTTCAGTCCAACCCTGTAAATTACTATGATATTTTTATTGATACCATGAAAATGTACCCTTGTTTCTCTATTGTCACAAAAGCATGTTGTTGAAACACTTAAAATATATTGGCACACTTTAAAAGTGCTTTTTACAAAAGAGACATGAAATTAATGGTGCATTTCAGTCAACACGTCCCTCACAGCGCTTTCTTTCCCCTTCCTCAAAGCCACAGAATAAAACAAGATGGATCCAAACAAGACCTCTGAACATTTCTGTGATGGTAATAACATGTGGGCATCCGGGAATGGGAATCAGTGTTACAATCTCCTCTCATACCCGAATGTGCACATGAACAGCATTAAGCTAGCTTTATCATCAGATTTCACTCTTTAGTGAAGCTTTAATAACCCACCCTTATAATGTCATTTCTGCGAGGGAGTCTTGTACTTTGCCTCCCATTTTCTTGCTTTCCAAATCTGTCTCTTGGGGGACTCCAGCCAGCTCCTAGTCCTGCCTGCTCTTTTCATGCCCTCATTCAGAAAGTTTCAGCTCTGAAGCGACCACTCACCACTCCTTCGGCGTGATTTTTTTTTTTTTTCTCTCATTTGAACCCTGTATGATCCTAACCACACAACAGTTTCCAGCCATCAGGCACATAATCTGAGTTGCACATTAGCCTGGAAATGGGCTTTTCCCCCATTTGGTTATCTTATCCACAACATGTGCAACGATTACCTCATTCATCCTTGTGCTGGCTCCAGAGATTAACCCCCAAACTGTCACGATAAATGTATAATTTAAAAAATAGTCAGTTTCCTCAAACTTTATTTTGTCAGTCTTGTTTTAAATTTCATCCCCCGTTATGACGTGGCTACTAGAACCTGTCATCTTTTATACGGTCTCATTTCCAAACACGCGAGCCAAAGGTGATGTCATATAATCTAGTAGCACTGCACTTATCTAAAGGAAAAAGAATACCCAGAACTTTTTCTAATGTTTTTATTTGCTATAATAACACACAGTGCAAGTTGGAAAACATATTTTTAAGGGAAATCCATGAGACAAGCTTTAACCTTTAACCATGGAAAGGATTCCTTAAGTATTTCAAAGGAAAGACAAATTCTGTTCCTGAGTTGGATTAGGCACAGAGTGGCAGAGGTTTCTGTTTTTGTCTTCCCATGACCATTCAGTGTGAGCAGAATCATTTATAAATCAAGCAGCAATTTTGTCATGAGCATCATGAGGGTATAATGGAGAGTGTTAAGAAGTGAGGGTTAGTGTTCATATCCAAAAGAATTTAACATTTTATCTTTTTAAATTGGAAAATAAAAGAATACAATGATTCTTCCATATTCTGATTAGCACCGGTAGCATCATATTTAATCAGCATAAATGGAAGATGGTGTCATGGGAAACAGAAGATCAGGGCATGGACCTCGGAACGTGATACTGGGCAAGTCTCTTACTTTTCCTCATTTATTAGAGATAATCTCTTTTATCTCAAAGTGCTTGAGGAAGATTAAACAAGTAGTTCATGCAAAAGTGCTTTGAAACTATAAAGCACTAAACAAATATATGACATCATCTCTGCCAATTTTTAGTTCCCACTCTTAATTTTTAAAATTAGCAGCACTGGGGGACTTCCCTGGAGATCCAGTGGCTATGACTCTGTGCTCCCAATGCAGGGGACCCGTGTTCAATCCCCAATTGGGGAAATGAATCCTGCATGCCGAAGCTAAGACCCAGCTCAGCCAAATAAATAAATACAAATAAAATATTTAAAAAATTATCAGAGTTGGCACTCAACCCCATTTACACCTGTGCATTCTTTTCTCCCAGTGGTGACCACCCTGTCTTGTAACCACATCTGTGTAATTATTCTTCCTGCCAGCCTGTGTGCATGTATGTGTGTGCTCAGTCATATCCAACTCTTTGCAGCCCTATGGACTGTAGTCCACCAGGCACCTCTGTCCATGGATTTTTCCAGGCAAGAATACTGGAGTGGGTTGCCTTTTCTTACTCCAGGAGATCTTCCTGACCCCAGGGATGGATCCTGCGTCTCCTGCATCTTATGCACTGGTAGGCGATTCTTTACCACTGTGCCCCCTGGGAAGTCCCTACTAGCCTGCAAGATCCTTCAATTCATCTTTATAGCTCAAGTGCCCAGGGCAGTCTAGGTAGGTGTCTGTTGAATAATTTACTTGCCAATTGAATCTTTACATAGAGGCTCCCAATTTTCATTTCAGCTTTCTCATTTTCCATTTTTCCATTAAAGTCTTAAGCTCTTGTCTTTGCCTCATTACTATATCATCTATACAGAATACTGTTAATTTTTGTTTTGCCTCCTAAACCTTCCTCTTCTTCTTTATTTTTCTGTGGAATTTTCCCTATGGCCAAGAATAGAGACTTAGTACCATAACTGAAGCCACCACGTATGAGAAATTTCACTGAAGTCTTAAGAATTACTTTTTTAAATATATGGAAAATTTGAATGGAAATTCATGACGTAACTGAATTTATCTTAAGAAAGATGATATTTCCTCTTAAATATTTGGGTAAAATTGGTATTTCAGAAAGATGGGTCCATGCACTCAAAGACCCAATATCTTGGCACACAATGCACAGGAATAATCCACATTAAAAGTTGTATTAATATAGAAAGATTAATGAGGACATTTGACCTCACAAGTAAAGGTAATGTAACTGTATATTCTGAGCATGCCATTAGCACCAAATAAATGAACTAAAAAGTCCAGAGTATATAAGTAACTGATTTTTTTTAATCACCTGGGAAGATTTTTGTTTGTTGATTAGTAGAATGTACAAGCCTGCTCTTGCAATCTCATTTAATTGGTCTGTTAGATTTCATGAGAGTACTTTTTAAGCTTCCAAGATGCTTCTACTGCACAGCCAAGGTGGATAATTTCTGAAATACACTCAGAATTGAGAAACACAAGAGGAAAATATAAACCAAGAACTTGGGAATTACATCTTGTAGATGTAATAAACACCTACAAGTTAAACTCCAGAATCAGAATCCAAAATTGCAGAGTACAGATACTTAACTCAGAAGGAGAAAATGGCTCTCGGGTGCAGAATTTATGATTAGGATGTTGATAGGTACAAATAAAGGATATTTCAGTCAGAAGAAGGTGCTAATTACCCATAGAAATATGAAGAAAAAATCAGAAGCTTCAATATTGACAGAATGAGGACAGCATTGTTCTAGAGAGATAAAATGACCTCCAAGTATAACCTCCAGTGGAGGAGGCAACCCCATCTTTGGGTGAGACACAGAGGTCTTAGATTCAAAATGACCTGCTGGCTAAATCCTGGCTTTAATCACTTATCAGCTGTGTGATCTTATATAAGTCGCCTGATCTCTCTGATCTTGTATCCTCATCTATAAAGTAGTTTTATCATATTGAAATGTAAATCCATGTGAATCAGCACAATGTCTCCTATGCAGTAAAAGCTCAATACTGGTGGCTATTAGTGTTATCATTAGCTATTGTAGCTTGATGGCCCAATTATGGACATCACTCAATTAAAACTCCTTGGAGAAGGAAATCCCAACCCACTCTAGTATTCTTGCCTGGAGAATTCCTTGGACAGAGGAGTCTGGTGGGCCACAGTCTATAGGGTTGCAAAGAGATACAACTGAAATGACTTAGCATGCCTATGTTTTCACACTTAGGAAATAACTGTCTCATTATAACCTTGTTTTTCCATAAGTATCTATCTATTGGGAAAGAATGTAGTGATCAGTGATCAGAAGAAGCTGATCTACTGAATAGCTCAATGTCTCTTTAGAAATTAACACATTAGAATTTTTGTTTTATTTTTTGGGAATTTTTGTTTTTATACATCAGTCTTTTGTGACTGTGGTTACTGAGTTCTTTGGAATAAAGTTACCAATACTTAATTTTGCTTACCTAGTGGCTCAGATGGTAAAGAATCTGCCTGCAATGCAGGAGACCTGGACTTGATCCCTGGGTTGGGAAGATCCCCTGGAGGAGGGCACGGCAACTCACTCCAGTATTCTTGCCTGCAGAATCCCATGGACAGAGGAGCCTGGAGGGCTACAGGCCATGAAGTCACAAAGAGTCGGATATGGCTGAGCAACTAAGCACACATACTTAATTTTAACGTCAAACATTTTAACCTTAGCCTAGCTGATGTTGAGAACTAGCCCCTGGGCTGTAAAAACCCAACCAGAGACTTCCTTGGATGCCAATGGACCTTACCCAGACAAGGACCCTTCTTCTAGTTGCCTACTGCTCCAAACTTCAATGCACAGGCTTAAAGAAAGAAAATAATTTTTTTTTTATTTTGAAAAAATTTTAAAAATATTTTATATTTTAATTTTATTGGAGTATAGTTGATTTACAATATTGTGTTAGTTTCAGGTGTACAACAAACTGATTCTGTTATACATGTATTCATTCTTTTGTAGATTCTTTTCTCATATAGGTTATCACAGAATATTGAGTAGTTTCCCGTGCTATACAGTCAGTTATCTAAAAAGCACTTTTCCTATTTTTTTAAGTAGATCTTTGGATTTCTCACTTATAAAATGAAGATAACTTCTTTTCTACTTAGAGAAGACCATTTAACATTTCATTTTTTGATGTGCTCAGTTGCCCAGTTGTGTCCGACTCTTTGCGATCCCATGGACTATGGTCCACCAAGATCCTCTGTCCATGGAATTCTCCAGGCAAGAATACTGGAGTGGGTTGCCATTTCTTCCTCCAGGGGATCTTCCTGATCCAGCAATGGAACTGGCGTCTCCTGCATCTCCTACATTGGTAGACAGATTCTTTACCACTGAACCCAACATCTCTTTTAGGGAAGATTTAGTCCTGATGAGCTCTTTTCAATTTTGCTTGTCTGAGACATTTTTCTCTCTCCTTAAATTCTAAACGACAGTCTTGCTAAGTAGAGTATCCTAGGTGTACGTGGTCTCAAGCAGCAGGGAAGGAGGAAGCAGAGAGTACAAGGAGATGCCAGCTGCTTGTCACAGACAGAGAAGACAATTCAGGCTCCGGCTTTGTTGCTTTTGATGTTGGATGTTCTTTAATGCATGTAAGGTACAGACTATCTGCATTATGATTTTTTAGTGTTTTTTCTATTAATATAATTCAGGGGAGAGAGGGAATTTCTTACAAATTAATCTTTAAATTATGTTTTTGGTATATTTTTTATCTCTATCCTAAAGAACACGAACAGCATTTTCTTATTCCCATATGAAAAATCACTCCCAGAATTTGATTTAATTTTGTGACCTCCAGTAGCTATTTATGAATGACAGGTGAATAATTTGAAATATTTTTTTCTAGAAATGTCATTGAATTTGTTTCACTGCCAGTTAAGAAACAACTGAAAGATATTATGCATACAGCATACTTATTTTATGTACTATTTGCAGGATTTTATGTCAACCTCTGCACATCAAAAAGCAGTGGCCCTCCTGATACCTCCTCATACTCACCCACAACATGCTCTGCACACAAAAAGAGTAATCTTATTGATGAGGAAGCAGTAAAATGGAAGTGTGCATATGTGTTATTTTCATTGTTGTTTTCATCATCTCTGTTTCTAACCAAGAGACAGAAAGCAATGCTAGTGGAATTTCCATGTATATCGCACTTATCCTGTTACCGAGCCAAACTTGGATCCACTTGCCCTCACGTAGTAAAGCCAACCATGGCAGAGAAGGAAAGTGCAGAGTTTATTGCAGGTGCCAAGCAAGGAGTCCAGGGCAGCTAGTGCTTAAAAGACCTGAACTCCTTGCTTGGGATAAACACTGCAATTTCCTTCATCACAACCCTGGCGTTTAATGGGCTTTACTTCCAAGTGGACCCCAGTTTGATTCAGTAACAGTCTTTTCTGGGGACTGTTACAAAACTTTACAGACTCTGATGAATGTCATGGTAATTTCTCCCACAGTTAACAGACACAAATTTTTACTTTCCATTTCAGGGCCTTATGGATCTACTGAAGTCTATTTGTATCCTAAAGGCCCAAGGTTAAGAACTTCACTTCTAAGAGATTTCAGAATCCGGCCACGGTAGGCTCATGGTCTCATGGTACAGTGAGCCAGATTCACATAATTTATTTTCCTTTGCAGGATTCAATTTGCAGATGAAATTATGTTCATCTCTACTTTGTAAAAGAGGAAAGGCTAGACACTCAGTATCTGAGCTGATTCGTCCTAAGAAATATAGTTGCGGGCACACAGCTTATGATGCCCACGAATCTGGAAAATAATGTAAACAAGCAGGGACCGTGTTGACAATGTGTGCATTTGTATTCACAGAACAATATGAAGAGTAGTAGTTCTAATATGTATTTTATTATATTTGATCAGTTTAATCTCCGAAATTAATAGGAAGCCCCATAATACAAAAATATACATTTACATAGATAGCAATTATTGAAATTTTATTTCTATATGAGTTGAACATGAAGCACTGAAATACCCTGCCTTTTCTCTTAAACCCATTGCCATAGGAACGGGGTGATATTTTCTGCACTGGCCTCTACTTGTGGCCTCTTATCTTGTAAGTATTTAAGTCTGAAGAGATATAGTTAGAACTAAATAGAATTTTTCTGAGAGTATGGATTTTTACTTCCTGCCAAGCATTCTATTCTCATACACCCTTGTGACCCTATGGAAATGGGAACCATGAAAATATTTTCTGGCTCAGAGGTTAATCTATGGTTCACTTTCTCCAATGTACTTCACCAAAGACCAGATGGAATACTAAAATGAACTAGGTTCTGACTACAAAGCACCCTTGTAGCCTGAGGCAGGGGAAGGCATTACAAATATGTGTGCTATGTGGAAGTCCCAGCGGGATTTCCACAGAGAGCCTGTCTGAAGGCACATCGCCACTCTGGGAAGTAAACCACTCTGAAATTCCCAATTCTCTCTGAGCACTAATCCTGCAGCCTGGGCATAGAGGCCAATTGGAACCATGTGTAATGGGCTGCAGCTCTGGGCAGATCACAGTGCCCTGGCCACACTGTCTTGTGGTCATGGTCCCAGAGCCTTGCCAGTTCCACGGTTGTGGAACAAGCTCTCTACAGCCATTGACTTAGCCTTCTAGAAAAAGTGTACCACTTGTGATTGGGGAAACTCATGCTTTGGCATCATTCAGGCCTGAGTTGAATTCTGGCTCTCCCACTTTCTAGTTATATCGTTTGGTACAAGAGATTGAATCTCTGCACTTTGTACCTTGTGTACAAAAGGGATAGTTACACCTAACTTGCAGAATATTACAAAGATTGAGTCAGAAAATACAGTATTCTGGAGAAGCTAGCTAGCAAAACGGTTAAGAACTTTAAAGCTCTACATTGTCAGCTTCAGTTTCCTCATCTGCAAAGTGGAAATAACAAAACACTTATCTAATAGGGTTCCTAGGAAGGATTCAGTGACTTGATATACTCAAAGGGCTTCAGCCAGAGTTTGCTATATATTAAATACTTCAGAAATGTTTGTATTATTGAATGATGCTCCTATAATATTTAGCAGAATGCCATGGGAAAGTAGAACCTCAAAAATAGCAATACTGTTATCTTTTTTATTTCTCCCTAAACATGGTATGAAAGGAAATTGTAATGATTACTTCCATGGCTGTACAAATTTAATATGTTTAATGGTCTCAAAAGTGTCTCTTTTAAAATGTCCTAAAACTTCATATTCCATATTCAGCCTGTCTGTGCCAAACTCAGCCTGTGTCAATTCCCCACATTTTCTCAGAATATAAAGCACAGACTGGAATTAAACGGATTCAGTGAAAGTTAAAGAAAAGTGCACAAGCAGAGAAATGCTGGTGCAAGATCAAAGTGTGTGGCTGAAGAATTTAGTAATCTCTACCTCCAAATACTCCGGTCCGTCTTGAAAATCTCAAGAAGAAAAACAAAATGTTTCCAAAAAAAGAATCTTTTCCCAGCAGCCAAATGAAAGATTTGTACAGTATTTTACTCAAAACAGCAATTTTCATTCTGCAGCCAGGATACTTTAAAGAAGAGAAAGCCCAATTGTGTGCACGGCCATGAAAATGATTCCAGGTGCAACAAGCCATCAAGATTTATATAACTCAGCTCTTAATTTATTTCCTTTAATCCACACGCTATTTCCTGGGTTCTCAATTGTCAGCCACATGTTTCTCAATGAAGACCATAGTAGCACCAAAATTCCCAGTTAGACGCTGTGAGTGCATTTCCTGAATGGTCAACATGCAAAGTAGTTACTGCTTTTAATTATTATTTCTGTTGTGATATTTCCAGAGGACAACGGAAAGGTTTTATGCCAAACCTTGATCTTTATAGAACCTGTCAATGGGCATAGGGTTACCAGAAAGCTGAATTTGCTAACTCTGATGGCAGTGTCAGCATGAAGCAGCCCTGTAATTGATAAGCAACTATCTTAAGGTATAATGCACAGAGCATTATAATGCATGAGGAGAAGGCAGCTCATTACAATGGAAGTCCACTGCAGTCTCAACATAGAAGCATTCTATATAAAAAATTAAAAATAAAACCATAAAAAACTATAATATAGGAATATTAACCAATGGGCAATGTGCTCTTACTATCTAACAAGGGAAAACAATATAAAGCTTTGTCAGTAACTACAAAAGGCTTCCCTGGTGGCTCAGCAGTAAAGAGCCTCCTGCCAATGCAGAAGACGTGGGTTCCAGCCCTGGGTCAGGAAGATCCCCTGGAGAAGGAAATGGCAACCCACTCCCGTATTCATGCCTGGAGAAGCCCATGGACAGAGAAGCCTGGTGGGCTACAGTCAATGGGGCTGCAAAAGAGATACAACTGAGCAAGTAAACCACCACCACCACCACAAGAAAGTCTGTACTACATGTTTTAGTGAACTACAGTTCAGACTCCGTCATTCAAAATCCATATTTTGACAGATAGAAATAAGCTTTTATCTAGAAGAAGTTTACTTTTATACCTGCCTACTTAAACTTTACCTACAAGAGCAATTTCTTGCAGTTAATTAATTAAGCAGAGATCATTACACAAAGAGAAAATTTTCATTACACTTGTTTTAAAATCATATCCATAAAAAATAGACTATGTAAAATTAAAAAGTCCCACCAGAGTGACACTATTAACACTTTCTTCTAAGAGGTCTGAGTATGAATTCATTAGAATGGAAAGGTAATTTGTGAACATTTTATATGAAAAATGATATAAATCCCCTTGTTAACATTACACAGTAAAGTATTACATTATTCTTAAGAGAAAATAGCAGAATCTATTCTACACTATAAGTGACCAATGAAAATTCCAGAAGAAGCCATTTTATTACTTTTTTCATGGCATTTCAGAGCCATTGTTAATATAAGAAGCAGTCATTTCCAGTTGTGAAACTTGTGAAGAGAACTTACTTTTTAGGATGAAACATCCAAATGAGCAACTTTTCACACCCTCTGAGTGTGGTGTTCATGTCGACATCACGCAGAACAAACATGGCTTATGAGCAGAGGTTAAATGATAGATAAATCATTTCATAAGCAAAAACTTGAAACTTTTTCTATTCTTCATGGTTATCAGTGCCTTGGTGCTGTCTTTATCTTTGCTACAGCCTGCGGTCTTTTTTTTTTCCTTTTTAATATGATTCCCGGCGTTTTGATGTCATATGTTTTGCCTTATTCAACCATTTGGAGTACAGGTGTGCCACCGTGTTTTTGATGGAGTGTTGCTATTCCAGAAAGCTCCATCCAAAACGCAAGCCCACACATGTAATCCAAACCCGAGGATGAGTCAGCCACGGTGCCTTTGCTCCAGTTCTTAAGAGAATGCCTCACATCGCTCCCCAGAATATAGGATTAGTAACACACGTGATAGTTAAGGAATAATCCTGAACTTGAAAAGATCTAAATCTTCCTCTATGAATTTTCCAGGAAGAAATTTGGTTTTAAACGCTGGGTGCATTTTACTAGGCTTACAGTCAGTGCTTTTAGGTTACAAGAGTCTGTCCTTGGTGAATAAAACCCTAAGTTCATGACTTACTCCACCTCAAAAATGAGGACATTCCACAATACTGGTCCAGTGATTTTTTTCAATAAGGACAAGAAGCTTAAGAGATTTTCTTGCCATGGAAATACCCTCTCAAGTGCTAGTGAAGATGTTGCGGATTCTGACAAACACATCACCCAATTCTCATCTCTTTGAAAATGTTTCCGTTTCTTTTCACATTAAGAAAACAGCCACTTTCCAAAAGCAGGCAACAACAAAGAGAATAGTGTGGTCTTTTTGTTTTTTTGGTTAATCTGGGTATTATGTTCAAGACACACTTCGGAGAGAGTCTCTGAATGTTGTCGGAGGCATGTCTCTGCCAGTGTTTATTTCTCATACTGATGCAGTTCAGAGGTTATTAGTGAAAAAGATGCTGAAAGAAAGGGCGTAAACGAGCGGACAGGTGTCGTCCTTCCGGCGCTCCAGTTGAGAGCCCGCACGGCTGATTCCTTGGTGGCAGATTTGGTGCTATGTGGGTGGCTGCCTGACTTCAAATGCTCAGCTGCTCAGGCTCCCTGGTCACTGACAGACTGCCTCCTCCACTTGGGAACTCGCAGATGATGAGTCTCTGACCCTTTAAACAAAAAGCCTGAGCACCATATGGTGACTCTAAAAAGTGCTATCTCAAGATACAAGGTCTTTATGAAGAACATTTGCACGCTGCTTCCATGCCCGGGGTCGGTTCCTCGCATTGTTTTTGTTGGTTGAAACCACCTACCAGTCTGCACCCTTTAATAGAAACACAGCCACAAATGAATGGAAGTTTCAAGCTGGGAAGAACTTATAAACCGTCTGGTCCAAACAGCTTCAAGCATTAAAAAAGATAACATGTGGGAAAACACTTTGTAAACTGAAAAATGTTCCCTAAGAAGAATGTATTTTATTTTGAAGATGAGGGAAACCAATGACAAGAAAATGATGACTTATTTACTATACCTTAGGTTGATCAATAACTGTATAATTAATTTTAGCATTTTCATACAAAGTTTTAACAACCAAGTTCCCATTTAAAGTTTAAAAATTAGACCACGGGTTCCATGACTTTTCATTTGAATGTATGATTTTGGATGAGAAATTTGGGGCTTTTTTTTCATTCAAATAGTCTATCTTACAAGCAATGTGTGAAACTTCAAAGAAGCTGTCATTTTCAGTCAGAACCCTTCTATAAAGGTGACCACGTATGCTGACCGAATGGAAGGAAGTATGTGTCCATTTCACAGGACAGATAAAAACACTTTGCTGAGGCATGTTCTTTGATTAAAAATAAATGTATGGTATAAACTGTTGTGTAATATCTTAATATCAGAAGTCTCCTCATACCTTTGTCTAAGGGTATCTGCAATCCAAAAAAGCAGAAAGATGTAGGTAGCTGTCGAAAGTGGAACCATCAGATTTCTGAGTCTGATTCTAAGAATCACGAAACTAACAGAGCCACAGGGGTACAGAGAAGCCAGTTCTGGGTCCTGTTTCCATGCAGCATCACACAGGAAGGCACAGGAAAGAGACAGGCCTGCCAGACAGGCTTACATCTGGTTGATCTCAGCCCTGGCTAAGGTGGCCAGGAAGCCAAGTGCATCCTTACCTATACAAGTTGGGGCCGTCAGTGATGCTCACAGATTTGAAGGAGTGGGGGTGAAATAATTGTTCATTGACTTCTGGACACCTCCCAGCATCCACAGTTGTCACAGAATCTGTATGTCTACAGGAAACAGCTGGAGGAGGCCTGGTTAACAGGTGGAATCTGGCGGAGTCATGTTACTGCTGGGATCCCACCTTCCCCATCATCTTGTATGACCTGAGTGCCTCCTGGCCCTCTCCACAGACCTCAGGATTCCTGGCCCAAGCATGTTCCTGTTCCTCCATTAAAACCTTCTCCCACCTCAGCCACAGTACCTCTCAGCTGCTCATAACAAGTTAAAGAATCAGGATACTGATCTATGAAGCAAGAAGTTGAGAAATTCAGAGAGAAAAAAGGGAAAGAAGTGCAGCAAAGCTGACTCAACTCAAAGCTAAGCCATTAAATGGGCTTCCCCAGTGGCTCAGCGGTAAAGAATCCACCTGAAATGCAGGAGATGAAGATTCGATCCCTGGGTAGGGAGGTTCCCCCGGAGAAGGAAATGGCAACCCACTCCAGTATTCTTGCCTGGAAAATCCCATGGACAGAGGAGCCTGGTGGGCTGTAGTCCGTGGGGCTACGAGCAAAAGAGTCGGACAAGACTTAGTGACTAAACAACAAGCCATTAATTGCCTTTTTATAATTTGATTCATTTTAGCTTCTTCTTAACCATGAAAATCAGCAATATGGGAGGATATGGGTAAGAAGCTGGAGAGATTTTCAAGTTATTAATGAAAGGTGATTCATAAGACAACCTTGAACAGTGAGATTGAAACCCAGGGCCCTTCAGTGACATCCCAAGCCTGGAAGGTGCCAGATGTCCACCCTCTTGTATTTCAGTACCGAGACCCCTTTTATTTGTTTTCTTTCACAAAGTGGTGAAGCTGGGGACGGGGATGTATAATTGTTGTTTATTTCAGTAGCTCTGTCAAAGTTCTTGATGACACCTGTCATCACATTGACCACCCGCAACTCCCTGGTTGGAGAATGCCTCCTAGTCACCAGGCCAGAATCTGGCAAAGCCAGGAATACAATGGCAGAACTGGAAGAGACTTTATTTCTCAACTCTGCCTGGGAGAATTTCCACTTACCCGGCCTCCTTTGTCTCTTCCATTTCCATGACTGAAAGAAAAGACTGCATTCAATTCCTCCAATATCATATTAGGAAATTTACAACAAATTTCCACATTTATAGCTTAAATTTGGTCCTGATTTACCTTGTAAGCTACCAAGAGGAACAGAAACTGGTTATAATATTGAGACTGAATCTCTCATGGCTAGAGAGTGAATCTGTCTCTCTCAGTATGGTGCTTAGGATAAACATACATTCACATACTGTTTATTATACTTCAAAAATTAAAAAAAAAAGTTTAGTGCGGGGCAAATTTTTCTAGCTGTATTTAGAGAGTGACCTGAGATGTGGGAAAGTTGTCTATTGCTTATGTTATTTTTTTCACCCACTTTTGAACACTTTGAGGCTACATTTCCCCAGAGTTGAGCAGAGATTGCCACCCACCTTGGCTCTTCCTGCCTCTGCCCCAGCAGAACCTCTTTGTTGTTTTATCTAATCAGATTCAGAGGCCCTGCTATGGTTGGCTCGCTTGGATTTTTCAAGGAGGCTCTATTTCTTATTTCCCAGGCTTCAGAAGAACTAAAAATAACTGGGTGAAAAATCTGAAAGGCAAAACTGCTCTATCTGCCAGCATTCTAAGGAGACAGGATCCAGCTCAATCAGAAGAGAGCGTATCTCTGCCCTTCTGGATGATTAAAGCAAACTGACATCTTATATCAGTTTGGGGGCTAGAGCCCCTGGATTGTCGGATGCTCCTAGTTAATAGGCTTACATTTTCCTTCTTCATCCATTAACATTATTCCTGTGAACACCTATGCTTCTGTGTAAAAATGAAACTGCCCTTAAATTATGCTTGGCCTTCACTTTCTGTATCTACAGTAAATAATAATAATAATAATAATAAACTAGTAAATTTGAAATAGCACCAATGGAAAGTGTTCTGAATGGTACTGTCACCATTTTCCACTTCTCGTCACCTTCTACATTGTAGTTGCAAGCTAATTTTTTTTTTTTTTAACCACGTATTGTCCAGTCTCATCCAGAAATCTGAATGGTGTGTGGCCCTAAGACTCATTATAAAGGATTAGCTAAGCAAGACAAGCAGTCCTCTTTTCAGGAGGCTTTGGTGGCAGAAACATCCATCTCTGGGTTTTCAAACAATGGATTATGCCCGTGAAACATGGGTGAGGGAACATCTGTCATACATGAAAGATAAAGTATATCTGGCTTTGCCTTTTCATGTGTTATTTTTCAGAGCCATAAAAAATTAAGAGACTAAGTCAGGGGAAAAAGTTCAAAAAAGGAGTTTGTACCATTAACTCTGCTAGGGCATCAGAGGAGATATAGGGTTTCAGTTTTGAACTTACAAATATGTGAAACTAGAGATTATGAAAATAAATATTTAGCCTGATTCCTAGTTGTCTTTTCACAAAGGTTAACAGTTTCATACTGAACTAAAAGCAAACAAACAGTGGTGAATTAAGAACTTTGTTCAAACTGCTTTCTTGGTTGTGTTCACAGTGATAATCTCGCCTGACAAAACTAAGCAATAAAAAAAGTTAGACTCTCCAAGATAACACTGAAGGGTGACACTGTTATTTGGAAGCATTTACATATGACATGGAAATTTTAATAAATAATTCATCTTAAGTGTAACATATACATAACATATAAATGTAAATGAGTTCAACATCAGATTTCCAGAATTGTTTCATATTTTAATAGCTGAGCTAAGTCTCCACTGATAAGTCAGAATAATAAAACTTACTTAAATGAGTGGTGTGGGAGTGATGAGTAGGACCGTCGGCATATGGGAACAGGATCATTTCCAATAACTTTTGAATTTTCTATACTGGATCACAAAAATGGTGAGCAGAGATTCTGTTTTCTATGTGGTTTTTGCAAAACTTTTTATACTTTTGACTATTTTTAATCTCTGTTCAGGTCAAGAACATCTCTACCTTATTCCCAGTTCTTCTCTAGAGCTTATCAGTCACTGGTGCTCACAAAATATTTGTTGACTAAACAAATGAAGGAATGCATGTGTGAACAGCCTGGGTAGAATTGATCTCATTTGGGATAATAGATTTAAAATGGGAAATAGGAGAAACACAACACTTTTTGTGAGTGTTGGTGATAACATTTTCCTTTCCTTCTCACTCTAAGTTAATTTTCCAATCTAAAACTTTGCAAACTAAGAAGTAGAAAATTTAAGCCAGAAGTCTGC
The DNA here is from genome assembly GCF_019320065.1 of Cervus canadensis. NCBI lineage: Eukaryota > Metazoa > Chordata > Mammalia > Artiodactyla > Cervidae > Cervus > Cervus canadensis. The sequence goes on from NC_057418.1 coordinate 1,296,799, forward strand.
AAAACAGAAGTCTTCTGTTACTAGTTAGTCCATGCAAAGGTTTGTTTAAGAGGAAGAAAAGATGAATGGATTCACAAGGAGCAGGAAATCTCTTTGAGGAACTTGGTGTCTGATAAAAAGGGACAAAGAGAAGAGAATATGGTACCAAAAGGCCACAAGCAACTGACAAAACACTATTTTACAAAAATGAAAATGGTCACTGTCTGCATTATTTTGCCTTGTACAATACCCCTAGTGCTTATTTTCATTTCCAAAGCTAGTTTCACTGGAAAAAGCTTTTAAATCATAACCAGTTTGTTCCAACCCTGCTAGGTGCTTGGAGGCAAAAGGCACAAACATTTTTGCACAAGCATTTCTGTAGGTCCACCCTTGCTCACAGATGATTAGATGGGGGATATCTTGACAATATCTATGCAGTTCAAGTCATTTTTGAAACAAGATCTTGCACACACAAAGTTTTTAAAAAATGCTTTTCTCCACAACCAGGAAAAGACACGGTTCCCCTTATACATGAAATGAGCTCACATACTCAGCGTCTCTCTCATCTGCGTATAACCACATATTTCTTCTGTCACATTTATACGCACCCACATAAGAGAAGTCAGTTTTGAGTGAAAAAGTCAGAGAACAAAGTGGAATCCCACCTCAAAGGGCATATGATAAGGACACTCATGTTAAATATCTAGGGAAATAGATCAGACCTACTTTTCTGAATTATTTGCCAAGTGCTACCAGAGCCAAGCATATTACCAACATGATCCTATATCTTAATAGTCCTGAGAAATAAGTGTTATTATTATTATTCCCATCTTACTGATAAAATCAACGGTTTGCCGGACTTCACTGGCAGTCCAGTGGTTAAGACTTCCTTTTCCAATGCAGAAGTGCAGGCTTAATCCATGGTTGGGGAGCTAAGATCCACATGCAAAAATCCAAAACATAAAACAGAAACAACATTGAAATGAATTAAATAAAGATTGGAAAATGGTCCACATCAAAAGAAAACACACACACAAAAAGAATTTTCAAGGAGGTGAAGTAACTTAAAGTGCAAGCCACACAGTGCTAAATAAGTTATACATAGCATATAAGTTGCACATAGCATAAATAAGTTGGCCTTGTTCTGCTGGAAAGCCATTGTTCTTTCCAAAATAGTACAGTAGTTAGTGAACTGTGTTCCATGGGTAGCTGGGCATTTCTGAGTGGATATTGATGGTTTAGATATCACCCCGCTCTCCCCACACACGTTCATACATACACATGTACACACAAGCACACCCTTACAAATATATCTGCTTGACTTCATTTATTTGCCTTTACTTTTTATCAGGGTGAGAGACAGAAAAAGAAGCTATAGATGGAAGGGATGGTATGGTATCTGATCCCATCGAGACCAGTAGGCTGGAAATATTTAAAAGCCAATGGCCATAGGCAGATGGAACTATATAACTGTGCTTTGGTGGGGAGAAAGATATGTCAGAGACTGGCAGAGAAGACCCTTCTGCCCCACTGTGTTCAGCACCCAGCGCTTTCTGGTGCCCAGGTTAGGGAGCCTGGCTAGGGCCCTGAAATGGTGTTCTCGGTGTGGACATTGCGGGTTTCCTGGCAGCAGTGGCAGGTGCATAGAGGTCACTGCCAGCAACAATGGGAGGCAAAAGAGAAAGAAGGCAAACCCACGGCTCAGCACAAGTAAGGAACTGGGGGCTCTGGAGAGAGGCTGTGGATCCACACTCACAGATTCACAGGCATCTGCATGCAGGTGTCTATCACACCTGGAGACTTGGCATTCTGAGGATGGACCTTCAGGCCCTTCTTCAGAATCGAGGGGGCAGTCCCAACAGGTAGGATTTCAAGGCTCCCTGCCTACTTCAGCCAGAGCCTATTTTCAATTGTTTTATAAACTGGAATTCCCTGCAATAGGTCATCTGAAAAAAATATTCTGTTGATTTAGAAATGTAAATGACTATCTCCAACTGCACCTTAAGTTCAATAATTCAGCATACACCCAAACCTCTTTAGCTTACTTAGTCAATGGCCGCAGCACCTATATATCCATCTGTTCATCCAACTGAGTAGCCTCAAAGACATCATCAACTTCTTCCTCTGCCCCACTCCATAAGTCAGCAAACCAATACATTTAGCTTCCAGAAAACCTCTCAAATCTCCTTTTCCTCTCTCTTCCTCATTGCCCCTTTCTTTTAAAGCCCTTATTATCTCTCACTTGACCATCACAATTGTCTTCTATCTGGGATGCTCATCTCTATCCTTCCTACCAAGCTCAAACAGACAAGAGAACTATTTTTAAAATACAAATATGATCATAACATTCTCATATTTTAAAGTCTTCATTGTGAAAAAAACATGTGGCATGACATACGAGACCCTTCATACTCTACCCTAACCTTCCAACTCAAACATGAGCACTATTGATGTAAACGTGGTCCTTTAGTTGCAAGAATTATGGCGGATAAAACAGGGAAGGTATTTATGACAGGATACATTGAGGGGTTTCCAAAAATTTGGGGTGGAGGAACCAAACTCAGAAAAGGCAGAAAGAAAGCGAGGCAAAGCAGAAAAACCACAGCCCAAAGCAGACTACATAGTCAAGGGAGGCAAGACCGCCATCCTTCCCAGCACAGAACAATGGACCTATGCTGCAAGCCACCGCTGCAGCTGTCTCTGGACACTGGGTGTGGCATTGTCCCCACAGCCACTGCCTCTGAAACCACAACCCCAATGATGCTGTTGACACAGAAAGATTCTCCACGCAGTGTGTTTTTCTGCTTCTCTTGCTCCATCTGACTGGCAGAGCCGAAGTCAGATATCCATTCCCTGTCAAGAAAAGGGGGAGGTAGGAAAAGAAGCAAAAACAAGAGGCAGACTTTTCAGCATCATATGGAGAGGCTGGCTATAACAAGTGGAATCAGATGCTGGCAACAAAAAAATCAGTGTATGCTTGATACATACATTGTATCAAGTATAATGTATGCTTCCACTACCTGGGCTATGAAACCTTTTTCAAAGGAGACATGTTTCCTTTTGACTCCTTAAAAATTCTGTTGTCAATATTTGAAAAGATGGTTCCCTGTTTCTAATAAGGGTGCACCTATCTGCCCCTGGTCTGATGTTACCTCCTCTGTGAAGTGCTGGCTGGTGCCCTCAGGCAGAGCTGGTGCGTCTTTTGTTTGTGGTCGTCACACTTACTTGGAGTACTTCTTACAGGGTGTTGTCATTCTGACGTCATTTCACAATTCAATGTCCTACCTCAACAGAGAGTTCCTCTTGGCAGGGACTATGTCTTTATGTCTGTGCCCTCAGAGCCAGACACTGTGCCTGAGGCAAGACAATGTTCTCCGTAAAGTCTATTGAGTAATTTTTGTGTTTCCCCTAGGGAGAATGTGTTGGAGTCTCTTGGTGATCCCTACAAGATGCTGGCCTCAACTGCCAATAGTAGGGGAACCATCTTCTTCTTGTCCAGAAACTGACAGTCTCTGGAACTTTACAAGGCAACTGCAAGCTGGAAGGCACTCCTGGCATGAACACTGTCCACCAGCCTTTTAACCAGAACCTCTCAACTGGGTTCTCAGTTCTAACATTCCTTACAGTGTGCTCTTTGGTGTAATACTAAGGTCACAGCTGTACCAGAGCTTATGTGTAGTTGTTTTATTGCCTAAACTAGTTATAATGTGGGTAGTATAGAAATTGTGAAAAGTTTTCCATTATTTCATAGAGGAAGGTTAAAGCAATTTCAAAAGTAGTCAAATCCTGTTGGGTAGAACTCATATGTGTTACTGTTTAGTCACTCAGTTGTGTCTGACTCTTTGCAGCCCCATGAACTAAAGCCCACCAAGCTCCTCTGTCCATGGGATTTCCCAGACAAGAATACTGGAGTGGGTTGCCATTTCCTTCTGCAGGGGGTCTTCCCTGCTCAGGGATCAAACCCACATCTCCTGCATTGACAGGTAGATTCTTTACCACCGTGCTACCTGGGAAGCCCTGAACTCATACATACAAAAATTTATAGTCTTCCCTGTGTTACGAAGACAGTAAAGAACTGATTTTCTCTACCTAGATTTCAGATCGCAAATGAGATAAAATTCTTTAAACTCTTTAATGTTGCACAATATATCAGCGTAACAATAGAAAATTTGATAAATTTCAGCATATAGTATAGCTATTAAATTTCTAAGGGCAGTAAACTTCATAGTAAGTATTAACTTTTTTGTATTATTAACATAAATAGAATATATTCTTTATACTATTAATATTGTCTGAAAGTAACAGAAAGATTTGTGAATAATGTTCATTTGTTCTAGGAATGAGATATGCTACTTGTTATCCACTTTGATGCTGGCCTAAAATAACATGATTCTTCAACAAATGTCGGCTATCAGCTGGATGTCTCCCTGAGGCACAGAGAACTATTATTGTTCTTCAGGCATTTGAGAGATAGTGGTAAAAAAACACAGTAATTATTCCACCAACATGCATCAAGCTTGCAAAAAGGAAATGAAACTGAAATAGCTCGCTGGAGAGAGCAGCGAGCACTATATACATACACCGTCACTGAAACGGGAAAACTGTATGAATGAACACACACCGGTTCAGGGGGAGTTGTTCTCTTGTTGTAAGGTTCGGTGAGATAGTGTTTTCACACATACGTAAACTTATTTTTTCAGTTCACAACTTACAGCTTTCTTTCATCAGTGTGTTCTGGAAGCTTTGCACTCCAGCAGCCCTCAGAAGCTCACTTGGGTAGAATTTCCGGATCTTGGTTTCTTTCTTTATTTCTTTACAACCTTTACATCAGGTCTTGGCCGTGGCACGTGGCCTTCCCTCGCGTGAGCCCCATGGCACGGGCTCTCTAGTTGCAGCTCACAGGCTCAGGAGCTTCATTTGCACAGGTTTAGTTGCCCCTCAGCATGTGAAATCTGAGTTCCCAGAACAGGGATTGAATCCACGTCCCCTGCATTGGAAGATGGTCTCTTAACCACTGGACCGCCAGCAAAGTCCCTTGACAGTAGTCTTTGAGAAACTTTTTATTCCCAGTGGTCTTGCTTGGGTTCCATCATAATATATTGGGCCAGTGTAGGTATGAGACGTATTCTTATGAAACTATTAATATGTATTGTTTGTCCTTCCCTACTTCATCTGTAAATTCATTCTCTTCCTCATCCTGGGTCCATGACTTTGGTTCAGTACACCAAGAAATCAAACAATATGTGAGTCTCCAGCCTTAAGAAGAAATATTTAGATTCACCATGACCTAGATAAAGAAACAACAGTGGAAGAAAGAAGTTTTGTTACAAGTCTCAACCAGCGCATCCACCATTCCTAGGTTAATATTTATTTTGGTATTAGGGAATTATTACTTTGGATCCCTTTCACAACACGAAAACTTTATTACAAACATGCAATAATTTTATTTTCATTTAAACTATAAGTATCCTTAAAAGTTTACTGATTGTTCCGCTTCTGTGGACTTTTTGAAATATAAAACTCTCACAATAGGTCTTACCCAAGGAGGAGGCATAAACATGGAAAATGCAACCATATTTACAATAACTTAGAAAATTAACACCTTGATGGCTTTTTTGATTAAAAATATACTTTAAATAGAAATTAGAGAACATTTATTTTATCTCTGATAATTTATTTCTTTACCTTAAATCTCAATAAAAACATTTAAAAAAAACCCACTGGAAAAAAAAAACATTTAAAAATGTAAAAAAAGTAAAGCATATTGCACATTTCATATATTCTTGGTACTTTCCCCCTTTTTTCAAACTTAAAAACACTACACTTTTAATACAGATAATTAGAAGAATAAAGTACCAAGAAATTTAATCAAATTTGCCATCCAGCCCAGATAATTTTCATGTATGGCCGATGCCTTTTTTCCTAGGCTAAATGTATATAGTTAATGAAATTCAAATTAAAATTTGATATTTGAAATAATGTTATATTGTGAGATTTCAATCTTCAAACAGTAGAGAACTTTTCAAAATTCAAAAAGAAATGAAAAAGAAAATTACCTTTTGTTCTTGAAGAGTTGCCAGAACTGAAAATGTAAAACAAATTCAGCTTATATTCTGGTTGTATTGTTCAAACTTTAAAACACCGTTGATCTCAGACAAAAATATATAATTCTCTTCTAATGTCAGATGCTACCTTCTCGGTAGCCTGGCCATCGTGGGCTTTCACGCCATTTCCGAGCCTGCCCTGCCAGACCTGCCTCCCACCCCCGTGATGTCCCAGCTCTGACCCTGCTGTGTTGGGCAGGGAGCCCTCAGACCAGCCAGCTTCACCCTCCATGAGGGCAGACATCTCGGACATTTGTCTGCCATGTTCCCAGATGCTTGGGTTCAAACAAACTATGTTCGTGATGGTGACATTTTCCAAGGTCTATACAGGGTTAAAAATGTGGCTGGGGGAGGTCTCCCCCCTAGTAAACTGATGACCTCTTCTTAGATTTACACAAAAGGTTTGTTTTTGTTAATATGTGACTTAATTTCTTCTTTTCTTGCTGTGTTCATATTACATATCTTGAAATAAAAAAACAATTTCAACTAAAATGAACTCAAATGTATTTCCTTTCAAAACAGTATCAAGAAATCAGAAACAACTTTGAAATGGTCAGAATCTCATGAGCTTTACTTTTTTGTTTTTTAAGAAAAATAAAACATTAACACCTCTCTTCCCTGTGGAAAAAAGGGAGGAGAACATAAATGCTGCATCCTTATCTATATATTAGAATTTTGCTTCTCAGAGTAGATAAACAGCCTAAATGTGTTTAGAGCCAGCCCCCTACATATGAACCTTCAAGTTACAAACTTTCAAAGATGGGAACATGCCCTTGTATGCCAGTTGTTGTACTGTACTACTGTACTTTCCAAGGTTCTTTACTGTAAGATTAAAAAGGTTTTATTTTGTGTGTTTATTTTTATGTATAATTTGTGTGAAGAGTATTACAAACCTGTTACAGTACAAATACTATACAGCCGATTGTGCTAGTTGGGTAAGTAGGCTAACTTTGTTGGACTTATGAACAAATTAGACTTACGAATGTGGTCTTGAAACAGAATTCATTTGTATGTAGGGGACTTACTGAATTTTTATAAGAGGAAGGAAATAAAACTGCTGAAACTATTTTAACTTGTTACATTAACTTATGAGGAAAATATAATTTAAAAAAAAAGCAACACTTATTCAGACTTCTCAAAAACATCAGGATCAGGTACTTTATTCCAAAAGCTTCCCTGGTGACTCAGCAGTAAAGAATCCACCTGCAATGTGGGAGACGCGGGAGACGCTGGAGATACAGGTTCGATTCCTGAGTCAGGAGGATCCCCTGGAGGAGAGCATGGCAACCCATTCCAGCATTCTTGCCTGGAGAATCCCAAGGACAGAGGAGCCTGGTGGGCTACAGTTCGTGGGGTTGCAAAGAGTCAGACACGACTGAAATGACTGAGAATGCATACACCTGATTCCAAAGGTCATCACCAACTGTCATTCTCACTCTAAGGACTCTAAGGAACCCTATTATGGAGCAATAAGCAGTTGGTTGAGACTTTTACATTTATTCCAGGCCTTTTGGAATTGACAGTGGTGTAAGATGGTGGAGGAGAAGGACGTGTGTGCACATGCTTCTGGGAGAACTCCAAACTACAAGTCACTGCCGAACAGTCATTGACAGGAGAATGTTGGATCCCACCAAAAAGAGATACCCCATGTCCAACGGCAAAGGAGACGCCCCAGTAAGATGGTAGAAGGGGCAAAATCACATTTAGAATCAAATCCCATCCCTGCTAGAGACTCGGAGAGCTCAAACAAAAGTGCGCACCAGGACCCAGAGACCCCACAGAGACGGAGCCAGAACTGTTTGAGTGTCTCCTGCAGATGTACGGGTCAGCAGTGGCCTGCCGCAGGGGCAGGGGCCCTGGGAGCAGCAGTCCTGGGGATGGCATAAGCCTCCTTGGAGGAGGTCACCATTAAACCACCATAGAGCCAGAACTTACACAGGACTGTGGAAACAGACTCTCGGAGGGCACAAACAAAAGCCCGTGCACACCAGGACCCAGGAGAAAGGAGCAGCGACCCCACAAGAGATTGACCTAGACTCGCCCATGAGTGTCCAGGAGTCTCCAGCGGAGGCGTGGGTCGGCGGTGGCCTGCTGCAGGCTCGGGGGCACTGAGTGCAGCGGTGTGCGCATGGGGCCTTTTGAAGGAGATTGCCACTGTCTTCATTACCTGCACCGCCTCAGGTCAAACAACAGAGCGAATACAGCCAATAAACAGAAAACTGGATTAAAGAATTACTGAGCATGGCCCTGCCCATCAGAACAAGACCCAGTTTCCCCCTCAGTCTCTCCCATCAGGAAGCTTCCATGAGCCTCTTATCCATCAGAGGGCAGACAGAATGAAAACCACAATCACAGAAAACTAACCAAACTGCTCACATGGACCACAGCCTTGTCTAACTCAATGAAACTATGAGCCATGCCCTATAGGGCCAGCCAAGACAGACAGGTCATGGTGGAGAGTTCTGACAAAACGTGGTCCACTGGAGAAGGGAATGGAAAACCACTTCTGTATTCTTGCCTTGAGAACCCCCTGAATAGCATGAAAAGGCAAAAAGATAAGACACTGAAAGATGAACTTCCCAGGTCAGTACGTGCCCAATATGCTACAGCAGATCAGTGGAGAAATAAATTTAGAAAGAATGAAGAGATGAACCCAAAGTGAAAACAACATCCAGGTAAGGATGTGACTGGTGATGGAAGTGAAGTCTGATGCTATAAAGAGCAATATTGCATAGGAACCTGGAATGTTAGGTTCATGAATCAAGGCAAATTGGAAGTGGTCAAACAGGAGATGGCAAGAGTGAACATCGACATTTTAGGAATCAGTGAACTAAAATGGACTGGAATAGGAGAATTTAAATCAGATGACCATTATATCTACTACTGTGGGCAGGAATCGCTTAGAAGAAATGGAGTAGCCATCATGGTCAACAAGAGTCTGAAATGCTGTACTTGGATGCAATCTCAAAAATGACAGAATGATTTCTGTTCATTTCCAAGGCAAACCATTCAATGTCACAGTAATCCAAGTCTATGCCCCGACCAGTAATGCTGAAGAAGCTGAAGTTGAACATTTCTATGAAGACCTACAAGACCTTCTAGAACTAACATCCCCAAAAAGATGTCCTTTTCATTATAGGGGACTGGAATGCAAAAGTAGTAAGTCAAGAGATACCTGGAGTAACAGGTAAATTTGGCCGTGGAGTACAAAACGAAGCAGGGCAAAGGCTAATAGAGTTTTGCCAAGAGAACACACTGGTCATAGCAAACACCCTCTTCCAACAACACAAGAGAAGATTCTACACATGGACATCACCAGACAGTCAATACCAAAATCAGATTGAGTATATTCTTTGCAGCCAAAGATGGAGAAGTTCTATGCAGTCAGCAAAATCAAGACCAGACTATAAAGAAAGCTGAGTGCCAAAGAACTGGTGCTTTTGAACTGTGGTGTTGGAGAAGACTCTTGAGAGTCTCTTGGACTGTAGTGAGATCCAACCAGTCCATCCTAAACGAAATCAGTCCTGACTATTCATTGGAAGGACTGATGCTGAAGCTGAAACTCCAATATTTTGGCCACCTGATGTGAAGAAATGACTCACTACAAAAGATCCTGATGCTGGGAAAGACTGAAGGCGGGAGGAGAAGGGGATGATAGAGGATGAGATGGTTTGATGGCATCACCGATGTGAGGATATGAGTTTGGGTAAGCTCTGGGAGTTGGTGATGGACAGGGAAGCCTGGCATGGGGTCGCAAAGAGTCAGACATGACTAAGCGACTGAACTGAACTTCAGAATTAAGACACAAAATGAAAGAATTTTCCCATTGATGTGATATTTGTCTAGATTAAAAGAAGCAATTTATTCACCCATTTGCCCAGACCCTGGGAGGGTACAGAACATGTGGGATGACTCTGAGCAACTGTTGAGCTGATAGAAGAGAGTCTACAGTTCCCACAGCTCTCATTGTTCTGGACATTTGGTTTTCACTGTTATCCCTGAAATTAGAGAAAGTAATAATGGATCACAACATTTATAGTGTAATTGTAATTATTCCTGCTTTCCCATGCTCAGGCCAAAGGATAATCTTTCTATCTAGTACACAAGAGTGGGCTGGGGGGCCGGGGAGGGGCAGCATTACCTCCATAGCAATGACAGTCATTTTAGAAAAGTTTTAAGCTAAAACTTAAATCATTAGTAATAGAATGATTTAAGAGAGACAATCAATCCAATAGTTTTAATCACAAGCTACTGAACACCTATTTGTGCAAAACATTGGTATGATACAAAATTTATTAACAGAATACCTATTCTTAACGAATTTACTATCTGGAAGAAAAAAAAAAAGACGGTTGCTTCTTGGAAGGAAAGCTATGACAAACCTAGACAGTGTATTGAAAAGCAAAGACATCACTTTGCTGACAAAGGTCTGTATAGTCAAAGCTATGTTTTTCCCGGTAGTCATGTACAGATGTAAGAGTTGGCCCATAAAAAAGGCTGAAAGCTAAAGAATTGAAGCTTTTGAACTGTGGTGATGGAGAAGACTCTTGAAAGTCCCTTGGACAGCAAGAGATCAAACCAGTCAATCTTAAAGGAACTCAATCTTCAATATTCATTAGAAGGACTGATGCTGAAGTTCAAGTTCCAATACTTTGGCCACCTGAGGTGAAGAGCCAGCTCATTGGAAAAGACCCTGATGGTGGGAAATATTGAAGGCAAAAGGCAAAGGGGGCTGCAGAGGGTAACATGGTTAGATAGTATTACCAACTCAGTGGACATGAATTTGAGCAAACTTGAAGAGATAGTGGAGGACAGAGGAGCGTGGCATGCTACCGCCCATGGAGTGACAAAGAGTGGGAGATGACTTAGTGACTGAACAACAAGGAGAAAGAGAAAAAGCAAGTATGCAATAAGTAAATAAATATTTTAAAACATAACATTTCTACTAGAAATATAAGCAAAGAAAAACCATTGTTTCCAACTTGAAGTATCAGAAGGTCACTGAAGGCTTGGATGTGAGCATGAAATAAAGTTGAACTAGATGTTCTTTTCCTTATTATGCAATTTTCCCAGAGTTAAATGGATTCCTTTAATACGGCAGTGGTGTTACAGAACTAATGCTATTCTCAATATCGTTGATTATTGAATATGGAATAATGCAGATGGTAGGTTATTCAGGATTTGTCTACCTTTGCCTTTCACCATGAGAACCAATTCATTGCTCATAAAAGCTCCTGCAGAGAGCAAACAAGTGAGGGCATGGAGTTGAAATTCATTTTGGAACTTGTTAGAGGCACTGGTGAAAGGCCTGGTGGAATTGTAGAAACAGTCTCTTTATATGTTTTTTTCTTTCACAGAAACCTTGTTTTCCATCAATGAGATTTATTTGGTGACTAGAAAGTGGTTCAAGTGTTTTGACTTTCAGGATAAAGGAGTTCTTCAAAGAAGGACTTCAAGAAAAAAATCAAAATTTTCCCCCACTTAAAAAATTTTTCCAATTTCATATCAAATATTAAGTTATAGTTTTCCTCTTAAGATTTATTACATAACCAAAACCAAAAAAAAAAAAAAAAAAACCACTAGATTAAATATTTTTAAACTAACAGAACACATCAGTATTCACACAAGTAGCAGAATCTATTTTCATGTTAAAATTCAGTTCAGTTCAGTCACTCAGTCATGTCTGACTCTCTGTGACCCCATGGACTGAGGCATGCCAGGCCTCCCTGTCCATCACCAACTCCCAGAGTTTACTTAAACTCATGCCCATTGAGTTGGTGATGCTATCCAACCATCTCATCCTCTGTTGTATCCCTCTCCTCCCGCCTTCAATCTTTCCCAGCATTAGGATCTTTTCCAATGGGTCAGCTATTTGCATCAGGTGGCCAAAGTATTGGCGTTTCAGCTTCAACATCAGTCCTTCCAAGGAATATTCAGGTCTGATTTCTTTTAGGATTGACCGGTTGGATCTTCTTACAGTCCAAGGGACTCTCAAGAGTCTTCTCCAACACCACAGTTCAAAAGCATCAGTTCTTCGGCACTCAGCTTTCTTTATAGTCCAACTCTCACATCCATACGTGACTACTGGAAAAACCATAGCCTTGACTAGACAGACCTTTGTTGGCAAAGTAATGTCTCTGCTTTTTAATATGCTATCTATGTTGGTCATAACTTTTCTTTCAAGGAGTAAGAGTCTTTTAATTTCATGGCTGCAGTCACCATCTGCAGTGATTCTGGAGCCCAAAAAATAAAGTGTGCCACTGTTTCCACTGTTTCTCCATCTATTTGTCATGAAGTGATGGGACTGGATGTCATGATCTTAGTTTTCTGAATGTTGAGCCTTAAGCCAACTTTTTCACTCTCCTCTTTCACTTTCTTCAAGAGGCTTTTCAGTTCTTCCTCACTTTCTGCCATAAGGGTGGCGTCATCTGCATATCTGATGCAGATATTTCTCCCGGCAATCTTGACTCCAGCTTGTGCTTCATTCAGCCCAGTGTTTCTCATGATGTACTCCATATAAGTTAAATAAGCAGGGTGACAATATACAGCCTTGACATACTCCGTTTCCTATTTGGAACCAGTCTGTTGTTCCATGTCCAGTTCTAACTGTTGCTTCCTGACCTGTAGAGAGGTTTCTCAAGAGGCAGGTCAGGTGGTCTGGTATTCCCATCTCTTTGAGAATTTTCCACAGTTTATTGTGATCCACACAGTCAAAGGCTTTGGCATAGTCAATAAAGCAGAAATAGATGTTTTCCTGGAACTCTCTTGCTTTTTCGATGATCCAGCAGATGTTGGCAATATGATCTCTGGTTCCTCTGCCTTTTCTAAAACCAGCTTGAACATCTGGAAGTTCACGGCTCACGTACTGCTAAAGCCTGGCTTGGAGAATTTTGAGCATTTCTTTACTAGCGTGTGAGATGAGTGCAATTGTGTGGTAGTCTGAGCATTCTTTGGCATTGCCTTTCTTTGGGATTGGAATGAAAACTGACCTTTTCCAGTCCTGTGGCCACTGCTGAGTTTTCCAAATTTGCTGGCATATTGAGTGCAGCACTTTCACAGCATCATCTTTCAGGATTTGAAATAGCTCAACTGGAATTCCATCACCTCCACTAGCTTTGTTCATAGTGATGCTTTCTAAGGCCCACTTGACTTCACATTCTAGGATGTCTGGCTCTAGGTGAGTGATCACACCATCGTGGTTATCTGGGTCGTGAAGATCTTTTTTGTACAGTTCTTCTGTGTATTCTTGCCACCGCTTCTTAATATCTTCTGCTTCTGTTAGGTCCATACCATTTCTGTCCTTTATTGAGCCCATCTTTGCATGGAATGTTCCCTTGGTATCTCTAATTTTTTTTGAAGAGATCTCTAGTCTTTCCCATTCTTTGTTTCCCTCTATTTCTTTGCACTGATCACTGAGGAAGGCTTTCTTATCTCACCTTGCTATTCTTTGGAACTCTGCATGTTAAATGTTAAAATTGAAGGGCCCTAAATTTAATAAAGAATCAAGAAAATATGAGCAACAAAAAAAAATCTAAAAAAAAAACTTTTTAAAATAGAAAAAATGACCTTAAAACAATTACTTTTATCAAGAACAGAGCATGAATTAAAATAACAAAATCTGTGAAAACTTCTGATGTTGCAGATTCTAATCTACTTCCCTCAAACACCACACACCCATGAACATTGTATGCAAAAAGAATGATTTCAGATAGGAGCAGTATGGACGTTTCCAGAATTGAGCCACTGGAAGACAAGTGATGAAACCCAGTAAGACAGAACTGACTCAAAAAAGAGGACAGAAATGAGGGGAGGAACAATTGCATGGACATCACTGAAGTCTAAGTTCTGGCTGTTAAAACTACTAATCCATAAAAATTTATTTCTCTGTGAGCCACAGACTTCTGTTTTTATTACTTATTAGACTTTTTAATTGTTGCTAGGCCTCTGGGACTCCAAAAGACAAAAGAAAAATGTCTTTTATACACTATATTGGAAAACTAGATCCAATACTGTGTGCTTAGTCGCTCAGTCATGTCCAACTCTTTGTGACCCCATGGACTGTGTAGCCTGCCAGGCTCCTCTGTCCATGGGGATTTTCCAGGCAAGAATACTGGAGTGGGTTGCCATGGCCTCTTCCAGGGGATCTTCCCGACTCAGAGATCAAACCCAGGTCTCCCGCATTGTAGGCCGATTCTTTACCATCTGAGCCACCAGGGAAGCCCAAACCAACAATAATAGTGATAATAATAGATAATAAATCACTGTTTACCACATACACCATAGGATGTGCTTCACGAAAAACAACAGGACTGCTAACATACATTGAGCATTATGACACACAATCACTGATGAGAATTTTTACATGCTTTAACTCATGTATTTCTCACAACACTATGGTATAGACTATGTGTACATGCATTGTTGTGCAACCGTTAGAGCTTTTTTCAAATCCTGAAAAATTGAAATCCCATTACCCATTCAATAATCCACAGGCCCACCATTTTACATTCTGTCAGCATGCATCCGTCTATGCTAGATACCTCACAGTTTTTGTCTTTTTGTGATTCATTTCATATGTCACAGAATTTTTTGAAATATACAAAAACTATGCTCATGTGAAAATGTTAACGATCATTTTATAAGGAGGCTTTTTATTATGACTACTCACCAAAAAGAGCAATGACAACTGATAACTTGTGTTTTTACGACACCAGTGAAAATTATTTTAACTTACTGACTTTTTGTATGTCTAATAATTTGCCTAGGGCAATAAAGGCTTTAAATTAACAAATGCTACCTATGACAGACAAAATACATATCGATAGTAGATACTTAAAATCTACTATCAATAAGATATTTGATACATTGTGCATTGTTAGTGTGAAATGAAAATATCTCCTGCATATCAATATACAAGAAATGTCACAGCCATCAGCGATTTCTGGCCTCCAAACGTGAATGAGGGCTCCCACAAGTGCAACCCAGAGGATGCTGCCACCCTCGTGGTGACTGCTGAAGAGTTGGAATGGGAGAAGCAAGGTGATCAAGGAAACAGGGCTGGCCCCGGAGAGCCAAGGTGTGTAAGAAGGGAATGAACTCAGTGAGCCCAGAGGCTTGCATCTTCCCACACACAGAATGCTAAATTCCTTAACTTGATACCTGGTCTTTGATGTTCAAACTGCTGGCTCTTTATGTTGCAAACTTAGTTTCTCAAATGCAAAGTTCATGAGACAGACTTTACTTTGTTTTATGAAGTAGATGCTATGTGCACTAACAAATGTACTTCTAAACATGTCTAAGCTTTAATTTTATTTTCCTCCTTTTTCATACGTGAGATACTTCTTTTGTCAATTATAGACCCCAGAAACCTAGCTGAAATTAAACATTGTATATTCCCAAGACAAGGAGTCATCAACATTTGCATTAAAAATTTTAAAATTTTGCATTATTTAATGCAAAATTGAAAATTTCTTAAACTAAAACTTCATAGCACCAGAGGCAAATAAGAGCCTCATGCTCTTGTAACCTATCAGAAAATTTTATTGTTAAGAATTATTTTTCTTTCTGTACAAATAACATTAAGTAGATAGTGGTTTTTCTTTTGTAAAAAGCCTTCTAAGAATGTTACAGTCCCGATTTCAAACAAGATTTTTTTCAGCAAAGCTCAAATTTTCTGTTCAACATTGTTCTTTCATGACCTCTGATGGTGAAAATGTAAACTGACATTACAAATACCAACAGAAATAATGCCACAAATTCCCTTTATCTTGTTAGTGAACCTCCTTTCCCTTCTTTTCACATTTATTTACCTTAAAAATGTAATGGTATCAATTATTCAATAATCTAGAAAGTGTTGCACAAGTTCATACCACTTCAAAGCATAAGAAACTCCTCTTATTCAGTCTATAAATCTCTAAAATGTATGTGTGTATTTTATAAAGCAGAGTGAACATTTTAATGATGCAACAACTTACTACTGTGACACCTAGCTCTCAAATGGAAATGGAATAAAGTTAGGATAAGCTGAAACAATTATTTTAATTTTCAAAGCCATCACTGTTCCTAAATCTGTCTATACATGAATAAGGCAGCATGATTGCATATTAAGACCTGAATTATTTGGATTTGTTTATTTATTACTTCAACTTAGTTAATAAGATTACTGTCTCAACCTGAGTCACTCCTGAAAAGGTACTTTATCTGGGAATATGACCCCAGAGGGCTTCCCCGGTGGGGCTAGTGATAAAGTACCAGCCTGCCAATGCAGGAGACTAAAAGACATGGGTTTGATCCCTGGGTTAGGCAGATTCCCTGAAAGAAGGCATGGCAACCCACTTTAGTATTCTTGCCTGGAGAATCCCACGTACAGAGGACCCTGGCAGGCTACAGTCCATGGGGTCACAAAGAGTCGGACAAACTGAAGCAACTTACATGCATGCACATGATCCCAGAGCCCAGGAATAATGAATTAGGGAGTAAAAACAGGCAGGAAGGAAGAGCTGAAAAAAGGATGCATTATCAAAATGACTATGGCCAACCTATGCTGGATTCCACAGGCCTTCTAAGAGACTGCAATGAAACCCATAAAATAAACAGAAGGGGGATTTCCTGGATGCCTAGTGGTTAGGACCTGCACTTCCACTGCCAGGGGCTGGGTTCGACCTATTAGGGGAACTAATCCTGCATGCCTCATGGATCAGCTGGAAAAAAAAAAAAACAAAAAGAGAGAATGATTTTTTCAATGGGCTTTCATCTCTCATAGGGTTTCCCTGGTGGCTCAGATGGTAAAGAATCTGCCTGCAATGCAGGAGACCTGGGTTCGATCCCTGGGTCAGGAAGAACCCCTGGAGAAGGGAATGGCAACCCACTGCAGTAGTCTTGCCTGGAGAATCCCACGGACAGAGAAAAGCCTGTCAGGCCATGGGGTTGCAAAGGGTCGGACATGGCTGAGCAACTAACACTTTCACACTTTCATCCCTCATAGATTTAGTGGCCCTTAGACTTTGATTACCATATACCACGTGTATGTTGAACATATGTGGTAGTTCAGTGGGCATTCCACACCCATACTTCTCACCAGAAAATGTTCCGGAAAGGAAGCAAGAGGCTCACACCTTGGCCAGAGGTGAGGCACTTTCCAGTGGCACCTTCATGAAGCTGGTCAAAGTCAGTGAGAACTGGTTGTAGAAACAGTGACTTCAGTAGAATGCAGGGCCAAGTGAATTTTAGGTGATGTACAAAGTGGTCGCTGATGCACTAGAACCTCTGCAACACACAGATTCACTTTTTCTCTCTATTGACTCCAAATTTGTCACCAAGTCTCCTGCCAGAGGCTAGCCAGCCACAATTTCTGAAAGAGGGTTTGTGGAACTAGCTACAGTCCCTGCTACCGCAGTTGGTCCCCAAAGCTTGATAGTCAATATCTCTCTTCTCTACCACTGATTCTAAATTTCTCTCACCATGGCCAGTATCTCAGCTGACCTAAGGTTGCTTGCCTGGAGTGATCCAGACCTGCTTCCTCTAGGTTTGATTTGCTTTGCCTTCATCAGGGCTTCCCTGGGGGCTCAGATGGTAAAGAATCTGCCTGAATACAGGAGACCAGGTTTCGATCCCTGGGTGGGGAAGTTCCTCTGGAGAAGGGAATGGCAAACCACTCCAGTATTCTTGCCTGGATAATTCCATGTACAGAGAAGCCTGGCGGGCTACAGTCCATAGGGTCACAAAGAATAAGACACAACTGAGCAACTAACAGTTTCACTTCACTTTCACTTTTCCTCAGGGCATAGTTGCTGTAAGTGCAATTCATCATGATCACCTGTCACAAAACATGAGGAAATGCATTAGTCAAGCTGTTGGATATTTTTCCCTGCCTCCATCATATGGCAGTGATTCAAACTCTTTGTGTTAATAAGGGTAGGTTACCCTTGCAAACAGGCTTCCCAGGTGGCACTAGTGGTAAAGAATCTGCCTGCTAATGTAGGAGATGCAAAAGATGCGGGTTTGATCCCTGGGTTGGGAAGATCCCTTGGAGAAGGAAATGGCAATCCATTAGAGTATTCTTCCCTGGAGAATCCCATGGACAGAGGAGCCTGGCAGGCTACAGTCCATGAAGTCGCAAAAAGTCAGACACTGAGCAAAAAAATTCTCTTTTGCTTGATGATCCAGGAGTGAGGAGCCAAATTACTCAAATGAGGAGCCCAGAGTGATCAGGTGATAATTTCTGTGGAACTCTTTTACTTTGACCTCTGGTGGCCCTGATAAATAGTCATAAGGCCCTTTGTGGAAGTGTAGTGAGAATGCTTATAACCAATCTTATTACATTACACATACTTCCTCAAGGGCACTCACCCTCCCTGTGAACCCTTGGTAACGAGATCTATTGAAATTAAATATATCCAGAAACAGGGTGAAGGATCTGGATTTTCCATTGTAATAGCTGACGTTAGTATTCTGTTCACAAGATCTCTTTGTTACATACACACACACACACACACACACACACACACATCAAGTAATCACTTAATCAGCTGTCCACTTAATCTCATCCCTCAAAACACTATGATTTATTAGCTATCGGCACAGATTTCTGCAGGTCAAGGCAACCTCATTGGTATGGCAGAATTCTGCCCATTTCAGTAATTACAGCCATCTTGCCTTTGATAGTTTTGTATTGCTACTGCCACTGAGAAATCTCATAACTCCACTGACCCTGGGGAAACTAGTTCTACAGCAGTATCTCCTGTTAAAAACTCTGACCTGTGGAGGACAGAAATCACCAAGTTCTTTTACACCAATGAATTTCTCCTTGCCTTACTGAAGGGAATGTCCTACTGAGTCCTCCTAAGGAGCAAAGTCAGGTGCTAGGCTCTAGATATCACATAACAAAACTACTCCAACATTCTCATCTCTGTGAGCCTCCTGACATCTTCAATAATACTCTGCCAGAGCAATTTCAGCATCTCTACTTCATCTGCCTATTGGCCATTATCACAATCAGGCTTCAGGGAAACATCTTAGCAGCAAATGACCAGCACCAGCTGTTCTCACTTGCACGCTGAACTCCAAGGCATGAGTGAGTGTTCCCAAGTCCATAAATCCTTATGCAGCCTTATTTTATCCTCCTTATCAGTTCAACATTCCAAAGATCCTCTCCTTCATGTGTTCCCCTGGTTCCTTTCTAGTATGTATAATGGTTTCTGAAAACCATTTTCTCCCAGAGCAAGGATTATATTTCCATGCCCAGATTTTGAGGCTTGACCTGAGTCACTGGCACAGAGATGGTGAACGGTGGCAGGGCTGGATCCTGAAGAGGACAAGTGTCATGTTGTGAGTTGCCTTTCTCACATGAGGGCCCTAACTCAAGATAGCCAATGAGACTGTGCCTTCATTCTCTATTGCACTTGTGCTGAAGAAAATGAGGATCTCCTCAAACGCCCATAGAGGTCCTTGCCATTTATGATGTGCTTTGAATTGATTTTGGCTGACCTGAACCAGTTATTTTCTTTATTTCAAAGAATTCAAAGAAATCAATAAAAATCCAGCCATCCTTATAATTCCCACTGCCACCATACCATTCAAATATAACAGTAAGTATATGAGTCAACTCTCATTTTCCACCTGTACCTATCCCCAACCAACCTCATATGAGAAACGCAGAGCTGTGTTTCAATGGTTATCACCAAACCATTTCCCATTAGCAGTGGAATCTTCAGCGCCATCTGACTGCTGACTTACCCAGCTCCTAAATACCATCCTAATGATCCCCTTTCCAGGGTTAATCGTGATCTATCCATCTTTCCTAATGTTTGCCTGAAAGCAGAACATGAGACACAGCTTTGCATGAGTCACCTATTAATATTCAGAAATGGGTTGCCAAGTAACAGTAGCCATGAACAAAAAGTGACACAGAGAAGGATTGAACGCCAATACAAGAGTGTGCTAACAAGTCGGCCTCTGTGGTGAACAACTGGCTCTGGATCACAGAGGACACTCTGGCAAGTCTTACGAAATGAGTATCAATTCTGTCCAGGGTCAATAAGGAAAATCACTTGTTCATCAGCTCCAATCCCCATTGATCAAGCTTAGACCTATAGAGATTAATTTCCACACACTTCCAAGCTTCAAGTATTGAGTGCTGAGTGGATTCCCTCAAGAGCCAGAGGAGCCCCATGTGATGATCAGAAAGCCAGAGGTCCACACCGCAGGCTCCAGGCAGGCACACAGATGAATTACACCTGTGTGTAGCTAGTGAAAGCCTGACTGGAAGTGGTCCCAGCAGCTGCAGCTAGAGTAAAAAAATGAGGCAAAGGAGATCTGAGGCTAATAGATATCTGTGAATGACTGTGAAGGAGGCCTAATTTGCAAAATGCTTCCTAATAAGGATGGGTGAGAAAGGTTCCTAGAAGAAATGAAGGCTAAATTGAAACCTAAACCCCTAAAGGAGGAGTAGAGGGCAGCAAGAATTGATAAAGAGGAAACAGGTCATTTTCACAGAGAAAGTAGCTTTCTCCATCTCTCAAGGATTGAGGGAGCTTCTAATGTCTTCTAACCACACCCTACTTCTCCTACAAGTTGTGCTTGCAAAGAACTGCAATTGTCCAGTCATAGTCTGTCTGCTCCACTAGATCAAAGACTCCACCAGGGTAGGGATTATAACTGTCTCCACCCACTCAGCACTTGTTAGAAACAAAAATATGGACTTAATTGAATTGTCTTTTAGACTGTAAAGCGGTGAAGTAACCCATGTGCAGCTCCTAGCAACTTAAGTGGTCAATAAAACACCAGCTTCTTAAAATCTCTATCATAATATTCAAATCTTTATCATAGGGCACAGTTCCTGGCATGCACACATTTGTATTACAATAAACAATTGTTGAAAGAAAGTTCAGGCAGGACACGATGAGGTCTTTATGTCTGCCAGCATCAATGCTTTCGATTGATGCTGATTTTTCTTTTTATACCCTAAATACTGTCCTCTGAAACTCCAACGTGCTTTGCTTCTATTTTTTTAGAGGAAGAAATAGAAAAAATAAAGTAAAATTCAGGAAAATAATTGTAAGATGCCGCAATAGAACAGAGGCAAAGAAATAGTGGGAAACCACAGAGATGCTCTGATACACTAATAGGTAGGGCTTGGGATGTGTCTGTGTATTTTCAATTTCTTGTCCACTAGATGGTGGAACAGAGTCCCTGTCCTGAAAACAGAGCTCTTTCCTGAAAACAGAGTTTCATTCACAACGCGCACGCAGGGCGTTGCACATGAAGGAAATCACTCAATATTTTTCAAGGTTTCCTCTTGGAAGGCAAAAGGCTGAAATAACACGGGAAGAGAAGGTTTGGAAGAGATGACAAGCGGCGAGAAACTCTGAAACACTAGGACCGGGGGAGCTAAACTACATTTCCCAGGAAGCCACGGGCGGGCCCGCCACACCGCTCACTCCTGTTCCCGCGCTCACGACCCTGTCGTACATCCACCACCCCAAGGAGCCCACGGAAGGCCGCAGAGTCTCCAATGATGCAGCAGCAGCGGCTCCCACCCGCCAGACCGTCCTGCTGAGCCACGACCACTCTAACCTGCGCTCGCGGAGGCGAGAAGACGCAAGCTGCAGTCCCTCCACGCCCGCAAGCCACGTGACCAGCTTGCATCATGTGACTCCGGAAGGCTGGCGGCTGACGTCCGTTACCCTGGCAACTGGCTGCGCCCCCTTCCACCCCCACCCCTTGGACCTTCCGGGAAAGCGCGGAATTCGGAAGCGAAGGTAGGTGAGGCGTGGATACCTGCTTCCCGCCCGGTTCTGCAGCGTCCAGATTGTGCTCAGACCTGCTTCTTGGGGCCTTGAGTTTCGGGTCAGTCCCCACCTCCGTCCTGACTCCTGCGAGCGCCTTTGTCTTCTCGCGGACGCCAAAGGCGCGTTTCCTGGGGCCGGGTACTCTTAGGGCGGGATCCGCCTTTGACCTAGAATTTGGGGCCAAGACCTTAACCGCCGCCACCCTGAACTGAACCGAAATGCAGAAGAGGAGGAGGAGGAGGTGTTACTGCGCAGGTTGGCCAAAGTGTTGTCCAAGTCTCCACACCTCCCGTCTCTACAAAAGGAAGCTGGGGTCGGAGCTGCTTCAAAGGAGTTAGAGTCCATAAGTTGGCGCAGACGCGCCGTTGGATTCATGAGGGGAGACTGGAGAGAATTTAGCGTTGCACGTCACCATTGCATAGTTTTTGTTGACCTTCCCTCCCTCCGAAGGATGCTTAATTTGTTCTAATTTGTATACTCCACTTTGTTTTAGGTAGATTCTGAGTCTTAATAACTCAGTCCAAAAATTTGCATCTGGAAGCGTCCCCAGTATCAGGAACAGTGTATTTTGCAAAACTTTTAAATATGGATTGATAATTACCTGAATGATAAAACTGCACGAACTCTGCCTTCTCCTTTGCAGAAGGAAAACAGTCTTTTGAATATGCTAGTTTTTAAGTTTTCTTGCGAAGCCCTGGTTTAAGAGTTGTTAATACACACACACACACGCATAGATTTAGGAAATATTGTGGAGACCACTTTCTAATAATTGGATATTAAGAATGAAAATGCAATTCTGAAAAAAAAAAATGCAATTCTGAACTCAAGTATAATGCACACTGTAAAAGCTGCTTGTTAAATCAGTTTTATTAATGAATTAGGACTCTCTCACTCGGTTTACTGGTCAGTGATTGTACTTATATGCGAAATCATAAGAAATACCTGCGCAGGGGCGGGATCACTGGGTCATATGGTAGCTGTAGGAAAGGAGCAAACTAGCCAAAGTGGCGGCGGTCAGGCGCTCTCACCCCACGGTTTGTAAATACATGGTCATGTGAGAGCTGAGGTCACTTATGGCAGTGGGCACGCATGTAACCTGTAGAAGCCCCACCTGAGAAGCCCTTGCCTCTGCCTTGTGGCCGGGGGATGGCTGTGTCTGCGGGCTCAACCACGGCAGAATACCCTGCATCTGCTGTGCCAGTCAGGAGAGACTAAATATGTCTGTAGTTCCTCGGGTTCCTCGAGTTTTCTTCCAGCTGATGGCTGGCGACTTGCCTACCCTGGGTTCAGCAAACGGAACAGTGAGCTATAGCAAGAGAGTAGCTAGATTTTTGGTTCCTTATAAAGAACCTCCATGCTGTGCTCCGTATTGGCCACACCAGTTTGCATTACCACCAGTAATGTAAGAGGGTTCTCGATTCTTCACACCCTCTCTAGCATTTAGTGTTCGGAGACTTTCTAATGATGGCCTTTCTGACTAGTGTGAGGTGATATCTCATTATAGTTTTGATTTGCATTTCTCTAATAATTAGTGATGTTGAGCGCCTTTTCATGGGCTTCTTGGCCATCTGTATGTCTTTGGAGAAATGCCTATTAGGTCTTCTGCCAATCTTTTTTAATTTTCTTCCTTTTTATGTTGACCTGTAAGTGAACACCTGAAACTAACACTGTTTTCTGTACATCTGAAACTAACATAACATTGTAAATTAACTATGTTTCAATACAATTTTTTTTTAAAAGAAATGTCTGAAATTCAAGCCTGCCTGTTTTTTTGACGTGATTACTGATTTCCTTAAAGGATGTTTATTATCTCTTGCCATTTAGTGTTTCCAATGTTGTAAATACTTCAGAATGTTTACTTTGGAAAGTGAAAAGTACTGATAATGGCCCGCTATTCCAAAGAAGAGCTGGATGAAGAGTTTGAACAGTTCATGAAAGAAGTAAGTTTCTATTTTTAGAAGCTGTATTGTAAATATATAAATACGTGCATATTTATAAATATATATAAATATAGCTTTCTCACCAGAAACACATTTCTTCAATTCTCCGTTTCACCTGTAAGATACAGTCAGTCAGTCATCAGGCTCTGTCACCTGTCTCCAGAGTATATCTATCATCCCTCTAGTTCTTTCCCTGTTCACTGCAGCCACCCTAATCCAGGGCACCATTATCTCATTAGGCTACTGGAACAGCTCCTACTTCCTGTCCCAGCATTCCGTCACCACACTGCAGCCAGCATGGTCTGTGACATAAATCAGACTCTGTTCCTCCAATGTAAAACACTATTCCTTCCCATCACGTAGAGAATAAAATCCAGACTGCTTCCTGGGGCTGACAAAGCCCTAGTGCTTTTGGGTATGTCCACCTCACTGAACTTTACACCATTCCTTCCCATTTTCCAGTCATGCCTTTCTCCTCCTCCAGATATGCCAACTCAATTCATGTTAGGAGCTTTGTACTACTAGCTGTTCCCTCTGCCAATACTAGGAGCTTCCCTGGTGACTGAGACGATAAAGAATTTGCCTGCCATGCAGGAGATGTGGGTTCAGTCCCTGGGTGGGGAAGATCCCCTAGAGAAGGGAACGGCAACCCGCTCCAGTATTCTTGCCTAGAGAATCCCATGGACAGAGTATCCTGGCATGACTGACTCACTTTCCATGCCAACAGTGCTCTCTGTTCCTCCGTTCTTTACCTGGGTGGTGAAGATCTCTTCTTAAAAATCCTACCTGGGAGGTATTTTTCCTATTGACCCAGTTAAAGAAAAAGTAGCCATCAGGTTCCTTCCTAGTATACCATGTACTTAATTATCCATGTTGCACTTACAACCATTCATTATTTTACTTCTTTAGCTCTGTTTTCTGACTCCCTTAAGAATGGTCTATGACATAATGGCTGTATTTTTTTAATTGAAGTATAGTTGATGTACAACATTATATTAGTTCAAATAGTGATTCTATTTTCATAGATTATATTCCATTTAGAGTTATAAAATACTGGCTATGTTCCCTGTGCTGTATGATATATCCTTGTAGTTTGTTTTAAACACAGTAGATTGTACCTTTTAATCCCTACCCCAACCCCTATTTTGCCCCTCCTCCTTTCTCTCTTCCCACTGGTAACACTAGTTTGTTCTCTATGTCTGAGAGTTTGGTTTCTGCTTTGTTATATTCTTTCATTTTACTTTTTTTTAGTTTCTACATGGTAGTGATAACAGTACTTGTCAACCCTGGCTTATTCCACTAAGTATAATACCCTCCAGGTCCACTCATCTTGTTTCAAATGACAAAATTTTATTCTTTTTATGGTTGAGTAATATTCCACCATCAGTTCAGTTCAGTCGCTCAGTTGTGTCCCACTCTTCACGACCCCATGAACCACAGCCCGCCAGGCCTCCCTGTCCATCACCAACTCCTGGAGTCCACCCAAACCCATGTCCATTGAGTCGGTGATGCCATCCACCCATCTCATCCTCTGTCGTCCCCTTCTCCTGCCATCAATCTTTCCCAGCATCAGGGTCTTTTCAAATGAGTCAGCTCTTCGCATCAGGTGGCCAAAGTATTGGAGTTTCAGCTTCAGCATCAGTCCTTCCAATGAACACCCAGGACTGATCTCCTTTAGGATGGACATATATATGTATATACCACACCTTCTTTATCCATTCATCTGTTGATTAATACTTAAGTTGCTTCCATATCTTTGGTAGTGTAAATAATGCTGCTATGAAAAATTGGGATCCGTTTATCTTTTGAATGAGTGTTTTTGTCGTAGGAGATATATCCAGGAGTGGAATCACTATATCATATACTTCTGTTTTTAGTCTTTTGAGGACCCTGCATACTGTTTCCATGGTACCTCCACCAATGTACATTCCCACTAATGGTGTATGTGGATTCTCCTTGCTCTACACCCTCACCAGCATTTGCTATTTGTAGCTATTCTGATAGGCTTCACAGGTGGCTCAGTGGGAAAGAATCCACCTGGCAATGCAGGAGACCTGGGTTTGTTTCCTAAGTCAGGAAGATCGCTGGAGGAGGAAATGGCAACCCAGTCCAGTATTCTTGCCTGGAGAATCCCTTGGACAGAGGAGCCTGATAGGCTCCAGGGGTTGCAAAGAGTCAGACACGACTGAGCATGCGCAGAGCCGTTCTGACAGGTGTGAGGTGACAGCTCTTGGGAGTTTTGATTTGCGTTTCCCTGATTAGCAACATTGAGCATCTTTTCATGTGCCTGTTAGCCATGGGTATATCTTGTGCCCATTTTTTAATCAGATTGAGGGGGGGCTGCTCTATTTTTGATATTGAGTTACATGAGCTGTTGATATATTTTGAATATTTCCCCTTTATTGAGCATATGACATGTGATTGTTTTTTCCTATCCTGTAGGTTCTTTTCGTTTTGTCAATGGTTTCCTTTACTGTGCAAAAGCTTTCAAGTTTGATTAGGTCCCATTTGTTTATTTTTGCTTCTGATTCCTTTGCCTTAGGAGATAGACCCCAAAAAATAACTGCTATGATTTATAACAAAGTGTTCTGTCTATGTTTTCTTCTAGGAGCTTTATGGTTTCAGGTTTTACGCTAGGTCTTTAATCCATTTTGAGGTTTTTTGTATATGATGTGAGAACTGTTGTTTTACATGGAGCTATTCAGTTTTTCCAGCACCACTTACTTCAGTAAGAGACTTTTTTCCATTGTATATTCTTTTTTCCTTTGTTGTAGATTCATTGACCATAAATGCATGGGTTTATTCTGGGCTCTCTATTCTGTTCTATTGATGGATGTGTCATTTTTCTGCCAATACCACAGTGTTGTGATTACCGGAGCTTTCTAGTATAGTCTGAGGTCAGAGAACTTAATACCTCCAGCTTCATTCTTTTTTCTCAAGATTACTTTGGCTATTCAGGGCCTTTAATTGTTCCATATAAATTTTAGGATTATTCTAGTTCTGTGAAAAATGTCATACATGTTTTGATAGGTATACGTTAAGTCTGTAGCTTGCTTTGGGTGGTATGTACATTTAATAATAATCTTCCAGTCCATGAACATGAGCTAGCTTGCCATTTCATTGTATCACAGTCAGTTTCCTTTATCAGTATTTTATAGTTTTCAGACTGTAGCTTTCATGGACTTGCCAGGTGGCTCAGTAGTAAAGAACCCCCTCTAATGTAAGAGACAGGGGTTCGATCCCTGGTTCAGGAAGATGCCCTGGAGAAGAAAATGGCAACCCCCTTGAGTATTCTCGCCTGGGAAATCCCATCAACAGAGGAGCCCGGTGGGTTACAGTCCAGGGAATGGAGTCAGACACGGCTTAGCGACTAAACCACAGGCACGTTTTTCACCTTCTTGGTTAAGTTTATTCCTACGTATTTTTTTCTTTTTGATGTGATTTTTGTCACACATAGGGACTGTTTTTGTCCGTTTATATCTGTTAACATTTGCTTTATATATTTGTTGTAGTTATGTCATGTCTGACTCTTTTATGACCCCATGGCCTGTAAAGCACCAGGCTCCTCTGTCCATGGGATTTCCCAGGCAAGAATACTGGAGTGGGTTACCATTTCCCTCTCCAGGGGATCTTCCTGACCAAGGGATCAAACCCAAGTCTCTTGCATTACAGGTGGGTTCTTTACTACTGAGCCACTATATTAGGTGCATATATTTTAATGAACGTTGTATCCTCTTCTTGTGTTGATCCCTTTATCATTATACAATGCCCTGGGTCTTTGTTATAGACTTTGGTATAAAGTCTATTTTGTCTGATATGAGTATTGCTACCCCTGCTTTCTCGTTGTTTCCATTTCTGTGAAATAACTTCTTGCAACCTCTCACTTTGTTTTTGTGTGTCTTTATTTCTGAAGTGAGTCTCTTCTAAGCAACCTATAGATGGCTTATTTTGGTTGATGTTGTCCAATCAGCCACCCTCTGTCTTTTGGAGCATTTAGTCCATTGACATTTCAAGCAACGGATTTGTTCTTGTTGCCATTTTATTGCTCATTTTGGGTTTTGTACTACTACGTTTTTTTCTCCTTTATGTCTCTTCCTTGTAGTTTGATGATTTTCTTTAGTGATATGCTTGTGTTCCTTTCTCTGTGGTGTTTGTGTGTCCATTGTAAGTTCACACACATTCTAAAAGATCTGTATTTTTTCCTCCCCTGTCCAGTATTTTGTGTTTTTGTGTTTTGTGCCATATTTTATCCCTTACCTGTTTATTGTAGTTATGTTGATGATACAATTTTTCTTTTCAGTCTTTGTGATAATTTATAAGTGGTTGGTTCACAGCCTTTACTATATATTTGTCTTAATTAGTAAGATTTTTCCTTTCCTATATATACGTGCTTGCTTCTTATAGCATTTTCTTTTCCACTGAGAGAAGACTCTTCAACATTTCTTTTAGGATCAGTTTAGTATTGATGAACTCTTCTAGTCTTTGCTTGTCTGAGAAGTTCTTCATCTGTTCTTTAGTTCCAAATGATAATCCTGCTGGGTAGAGTATCCTAGGTTTTAGTTTTTTCCTTTTTAGCATTTTAAATATATCACGTCTTTCTCTTCTGGCCTGCAGAGTTTCTGCAGAAAAATCATCTGATCGCTGGGTGAGGGGAGGAGTGGTGGTTTGCTTGTATCTGAGCCTTTGTTGTTCTGTTGTTGCCTTTTAGAATAATCTCTTCCACTTCTAACATTTTAATAACTCTTCAGTTACGATATGTCTTGGTGAGGGTCTATCTGGATTCATTTTGTTCAGGACTCTCCACACCTCCTGTACCTGGATATCTGTTTACTTCTTCAGGTTCAGGAAATTTTCAGCCATAATTTCATCAAATAGATTTTCAACTTCTTTCTCTCTGACTTCTTCACCTGGGACCCCTATAATATGAATATTGGTATACCTGATGATGTCTCAGGTCCCATAAATTGTTTTTATTTTTTAAATTTGCTTTTCTTTTTCCTGTTTGATTATTCTGTCCTCTAAATTCTGCTGTTAATTCGTTCTAGTGTGTTTTTCATTATAGTTGCATTCTTCAGATCTGATTGGTTCTTTTATATTTTCTACTTTTTTGTCAAAATTCTCACTGTGTTCCTCTATTCTTTCTTCTAATTTAATTAACATTCTTATTACTAATGCTTTGAACTCTTATCTGGTAAATTGTTTATCTCTGTTTGATTAGTTTTTGTTCTTTGGTTTGAAGCAAATGCCTCTGTGTTCTCATTCTGTGTAACCTCCATCTCTCTGAGATTAGGTGAAGCAGTCACCTGTCCCCGTCTTGAAGGGGTGTCCCTTTGTGGGAGCGTCCCCTATACAGTCTGTGTGCCCTGTGGCCTTGATGGGAGGGCTGGGTCTGACATACGCAGGAGTCCTGTCTTTCTCCAGGGTGTGCTGACAGCCATCATTTTTGTAGGCAATGGGACTAGAGATGAAGGTGCTCCAGCCAGAGCCAGCTGTCCGCCAGGGTGGCTTCTCTGCCCAGTGACAGACACCGCCCTGTGAGGGTGGGAGCAGCTCCCGAGTTGCTGGGGCAGAAACCCTGGGGGTCGGGTCCCAGCCGGCTCTGTCCCCTGCGTGTACACTTGCCTCTCCAGTGTTGGCGTCTTTCCCCAGAGAGGAGCAGAACTGGAGCAGGCAGGGCTGGACTAGGGCGCTGGCTGGTTCCAGAGTGGTTACAGGACGGCAGCCAGCCTTCCTGCGGTGTCGGTCTGCTTCCTCCACCTTGTTCGGGAGTGAGCAAGTGTGTGCACACTCCTCACGGGCAGAGTTTGGATTTCTCACAGCCGTGCCTTCACTGGCTTTCTCACCAGCTAAGGGGACTCATGTTCCCAGTGTCAGAGCCCAGGGCTGCTTCCCCAAACGTGTAGTTCTAGGCACTGACTCCCCAGGGTGGGTCTCTGAGCCTTTTAATCCGCTTCCTTTTCTGTATCCCTTCCCTGGAGAACAGGTCCTGACCTGATCTCTTTTCTTCTCTTCCTGCCCAGGTTCATATGGCTCTTCTTTTTTTTTTTCATATGGCTCTTCTTGTAGCTCCTGCCACTTAACACTTCAGGGCTCATCCACGTTGTCATATCCGTTAGTGCCTCGTTTATAGCTGAATAATACTGCATTGTGTGGATTGACCGCATTTTGTTTACCTACTTATCAACTGATGGACATTTGAGTTCTTTATACTTTTTGGCAATTATCAATAATGCTGCTGTGACAATTGTGTATAACTTTTGTGGGTATGTGTTTTCATTTCTCTTGTGTATATACCAGAGGGTGGGAAATGCCGGGTCATGTGGTTTAACCTCAACATTTAACCTTTTGAGGAACTGCCAGACTGTTTTCTAGGTGGCTGCACCATTTTACTCTCTCATCAGCACTTTATTAGTAGTTTTAGGCTTCCAGTTTCTCCACATCCTCCTCATCACTGTTGTTAACTGGGGAACCAGCTTCTTTGTTTCGTTTTTTATGATCGTAACTAGAAAGCAATGTGGAAGATTGTCGAAAGTGAGAACACCTTCTGTGGATTAGACAGTGCCTGCCTGGGCATTCTTCATTTCTTTTATGATCTTTGCCACAACCCTGCAAGGTCGGTGTTACCTGGCCCGTTTTCTAGATGTATAAACAAAACTTACTTATTTTGAAGTTAAAATTTGAACTCAGATCTCTCTGGTTCCAAAAACCTGCAGTCTTTTCATGCTCTTCCATAGCCATGAATTTAGGAGGAAAAGACTGAATCTGAGGCAGGTTATCAGAGTTGGGTAAACAGGGAGAGACAGAAAGAGAGAAATGGAACATTTCAGGGTGACAGTGAAGTTTAAGGGTGAGTGGAAAGTGATCCAGTGAAAATTCAGATGGAGTAAAGAATATTCTTTCTTTCCCTCTCCCCCGTCTTCCTCCCTGGTGTTCAGGAAAGAATGAGTTCTTTTTGAACATTTTTAAATGGTGTTCTTACAAGTCCTTGGAGTAGAGTTGTTTGCTCGGCAGGTGGAAATGTGTGTGTAATCATCTCAAAAGTTTAGAAAGTCCTTGTATTGCCCTAGTTGGGGGACCATACAGTGTCTTTGAAAGTGGACAGGTGTCAGTCAGGGAAAGCCAGTTTTGAACCCCAGCTCTGTTATCACTTACTGACAGTAGCAACCTGGGAAAGTTGCGTAACTTCTCTGCATTTACTTCCCTGTCAGCAAATCTCTGCTGGATTGTTTGAAGAGTGAGGTAGCCTGGGTATAGGTCCTGACATAGAGCAGGCCAGTCATTAATAAAAGTTAGTTTCTTCTCCAGGAAAAGTGTGTTAAAAGTGAGGGTAAAAAGGACCCAGAGCTGAGTTCTGGGTAAGTTTCGCATTAACAAAAGAGCAGAAGAGCCGAGAGCTAGCAGAGTTGGTTAGGAAAGGTCACAGAGATGAGGTGTAGCCTGGAGGAGGTGGTCTGTGAACTCCAAGAGGGTTCCAGGAAGTGAGAGCTGGGCATGTGTCCAGTCCTGTGGTCTGTCAGGGACACAGCTGGCGGTGGCTCTTTATCTGTGGATTTTTGGAGGCCTTTGGTGACTGAGGAGAGTTGTTTTGGATGGGTACCAGACTTTAAGGAGTTTAGCAATGACCTTGAGAAGTTAGAATATATATTAAAAAAAAGTGATGGGTAGAGTGAAAGGGAGATGTAGGACTAAGGACCTCTGCTTCTTTCTTTTGTTTGTTTTGTTTGCTTTTTAATTTGTTGTTTAGTCTGACTCTTTTGTGATCCCATGTACTGTAGCCTGCCAGGCTCCTTTGTCCAGGGAATTTTCCAGGCTTGAATACTGAAGTGGGTTGCCATTTCCTTCTTCAGGGGATCTTCCCGACCCAGGGATCAAACCCGCGTCTCTTGCATTGGCAGGGGGATTCTTTACCGCTGAACCACCTGGGAAGTCCTTTTCTAGTTAGAGGAGACTTGAGTGTTCATTCTTTTATCCTACGATTATGCCAGGTGCTGTGCTTGGCCCCGGGGATGCAGCAGTGAGCAGGTTTAGTGACCTGAGGGAAGGAGGGATGGGAAGTTGGGGAGGGAATGAGATGGCAATGCAGTAGGATCACCTGGTAGAGTGGAGGGAGTGAGAAGAAGGGTGGTTTTGACTGTAGGGTCTTCATTTTCTGAGAGAGAGATACTGGCTGAGAGTAAGGGAGGTAGATTGGATTTAGAGTAGGAGTTTATGATTGTAGTAAGATTTGGACCTAAAGGGTAGAAAAGGAGAAATAAAATTTTTTCACTAAAGTTTATTAATCATTGTGACAAGCACTAATTGTCAGGATCTAAGAGAAACATTTTCAGTGATAAATCTGGGATTCTTGAATATAAAATTCAGTAGCTTATATCTGATTTAGCTTTCAGATGATTCTTTTGAAAATTCAAATAAAACACCTAGACAACCTAAAGAAGCCAAGAAGAAAGATACAGTGCCATGGTGGATAACTGAAGATGAATTTGAAAGTGGTGGTAAATACTGCTCATTTTAAATTGTTTGACCACAAGGGGGCAGACAAGACTTTTGATTCTGGATTTTCTTACTGTGCTGTTTAAGTTGGCCAAAAAGTTCATTTGGTTTTTTAAGTAAAACTGAAAGACACATTTTTCATTTTCAACAAGAACTTTATTGAACAACATATTCACCATTTTTTTCCTCTACCTTCTGCCATTTTTCAGAAAACTTTGTAATTCCATCTTCCCCAGACTATCTTTTTGAGCAAAGAATTGTTCCAGGTGCCTTTTACAGCCTTCCAGGGAATTGAAATTTTTTCCATTAAGAGAATTTTGTAAAGACCAAAGTAAATGGGCATCCAAAAGTACAGTGTCTGGTAAATACAGCGGATGAATCAAAACTTCCCAGCTAAGCTGTAACAGTTTTTGCCTGGTCATTGAAGAAACTTGTATTATCTTGATGGAAGATCGTGTGGTTTATATTGACTAATTCTGGACGCTTTTTGTCAAGTGCTACCTTTAGTTAGTCTAACTGGGAGCAGTACTTGTTGGAATTAATTGTTTCTTTTTCCAGAAGGAGCTCATAATAGAGGGCTTCCTTCCATCCCTACCATATATACAACATCACCTTCTTTGGATGAAGACCAGTCTTGTGTGGTTGGTGGTGGTTCATTTCACTTGCCCCACAATCTCTTTGGTTCCGCATTATTGTACAGTATCCGCTTTTCATCACCCATCACAATTTATTTTAAAAAGCACCGTTTTTGTTACGTTTCAGTAGAGAATTGCATGTGGAAATACAGTCAAGAAAGTTTTTTTTGCTTAACTTATGTGGCACCCAAAGTGATTAACGTAACCAAACTGGTGCAAAGGATTTTCAGTGCTTGACTTAGATATTTTAAGTATGTCAGCTGTCTCCCGCATGGTATAACATTTATTCTCAATTAATTTCTCGATTTGATCACTATCAACTTCAGCTGGGCTCCTTGACCATGTAGCATCGTCAAGTGAGAAAACTCCTGCACAGAACTTCATAGACCACTTTTGACAAGTTTGATCAGTCACGACACCTTCCCCATTCACTGCACAAATCTTTATGTTTCAGTAGCATTTTTACCTTTCTTGAAATAATAAAGTATGATACACTGAATATGTTGCTTTTTTTCCATCTTCAGTATTAAAATGGATATGCGGCAATTCACCAGTTTTGGTAAGGTTTTTTTATTTTTTAAATGCACCCTGGTATGCCAGCCGTCACAGTATAATCTAACAAAATTTTTTCTAATGACGTTAAAGACAACTAAGCGCTACTAGAGCCATTTTTTGGAAAAAGTCAAATGAACCTTTTGGCCAACTCAATATATAAGGAAAATAATACTAATAGTGAATTTTAAGCTTGCATTGATTCTCATGTTATATAACTTTATATTTGCTATATAATTGAGAATCTGTATTTCTGCATTTTCAGATTATTTTACATTCAAATAATTTATAATTACTTAGTTTTAGATGGTGAATAATATAGGTATATTTATATGTTATGTTTAATGGTAAATTGATTTAAGGTGATTTAATAAGATACTCTGACAATGTGTTGATGTCATTGGATTTCGAAGATTTTAATAGACCTGTTGATTTTGGTATCACTGTCTGTTAATAACAGTAAAAAAAAAAAAACAAATACCATTGTCTTAATGGTAAAGAACTCATTGATCCTGTCTACCACATGCATATACCTCTCTCAGAACCTTCCCTAGTCACATTTTTACAATGGAAAAATTACTCTCTTGCCTGTTTCCTTCATTATAGCTAGTATATGTGATACTGCTGAATTCATAAGGATCCCCAGGCTACCTCTGTTAAGTACCTGTGATAACAGAATCTGTGGATCTTTAAGCACTATTTTATGAACTGATAGGATTTCTATAGTTCTTCTTTTTCCTTGTACTCCTTGACCCTCAACAGTAAATAATAAATGTATTTAATAAGGAAATGTTACAATTTAATAGTCATTTCCCTGTTCTTTTTAACACTTTACAGTAAGGAATTGCCTTATTGAAAAATTCAGTGTATTTTTTCATAAATCTATAAATTATGCACAGTGCTAAAGTTTATATATGAAGAATTTTTTGTTTTAGAATCTTTCCCCATATTGGTGCTTGAAGAGGATATTATATGATTAAGTACTATTGAAATAGTTGACAAAAATTTGAGACTAATTAGCTTTAAAATTAGCTTTAAAATCTCTCTCCTAGAAAGTAGTGAATTAGAGTTGGGGTGTGCAAACTTATGCAAACTCACCCTAAACGAAAGAATGAGTCCTAGACCAACACTTAGTGTAACCTGATTAAAGAGACTAAATTTTTCTTAAAAGAATGTATCAGTCAGTGGATTTGATTAGTAAGGGATGCAAAGGATACTTAGGAAGGAAACTTTGACAATGTCCATTTAAACACAAGGGAGAAAGTTTCTCTACCCAAGAGCATAACCTGGTCCCTCGTCCATTCACAAGCATTTACTGAGATTGTATTGCCTTCTGAGTATTTGGCACTAGTATACAAAGACAAAATATGATTCCTGCCAGCAAGAATGTAGAAGCTTCTAAGGGAGAACTGAACCACCCCTCTTGAGAGGAATGCATTTCTTAAAGAGACACTATTAAACATCAACATTGAACCAATTCTACCTTATAATTTTGCTTTTTCTTTAAATTGCCATTAAGACAAAATGTTCTGCAGAGAAGGTGAAACTATCTTTCTACTGGTTATACTCTTCATTATAAATAGCTGAATCAGATCTTGGTTTTGGTTGTATTAGTCTCTTGTGAGGTGGGTTAGTGTGGGTCACATCCCTGAGTCCAGCTTCAGAGCCCCGCTGAGACCCCTGGACAGATGCCTCGACAGCGCTCCAACCTTGGTATGCGTATTTTCATGTGAAATCTGATTTTCTCTGTGTTAAAGCTATTATTGGACCCATTAAAACCATTATTCACACAGAGCCATAAAATTTGATTCTGAACCCTTTCCAGTAGGACACTAAATAGGAAATTGAAGTCAGAGTTTGTTAACTTATTTTGATAAGGCTTTCTTCTAAGCAAAAGTGGTGTTTTTCTAATCTCAATCTTTATATCATACATTATAGTTATTTTTTCCATATATCAGTTTTTTGCAACAATTATGTACTGCTGGGATAAAGAAAGTTTGATATTGTATAACTTTTACAGTGTTTTCTAATGCTTTTAGAATGACGAGCAAAATCCTTTCCCCAGCCTATGAAGATGAGCATGGTCTGACCATTGACTCCTGCCTTAGGGTTACTTCCTCCAGACTACCCTCACTGACCTTTTTGTATCCTTGCGTGTGGCCTGCCCTCCCATTTTTGACCCTTGGACCTCCTTGTTCCCCAGCCTGGAGTTGTCTCCCTTCCTTCCTTCACGTAAGGCAGGAGATATCTTTCAAGTGGCATGGTTTATGTATTAAGTACTTGTGCTTCAGAATAATTAATTTTTAAAGTCTTGATGCAAATTTTTAAAATATTCCATTGGGTAAGATTCACACAATCAAATAGAATTTTAATTTTCCTTTTGTGAATTTTTCGTCTGGTGAATTTTTATTTCACGTAGCAGATTTAGCTACTGTCTCCTAGTATAACTCATATAATAGCATAACAAATCCAAGCTAATTTAACAGTATTACTATGTTGACATAGTGGTCAAAATAATTCTCTTAATGTAAATATCCAACTATATTAAATCCCATCCCAGGACCGTTTGGGACAAATGTAAGCTATTTGAAAACAAAGAAGACTTCTCAGCCTGTTATGGAAACAGAAGAGGAGTCTGCTGAAAGGATTCAGTTTCTTAAGAGCAGTGGAACCTCTATCTTGAGTATTGACAGTTTAGAAGCCAATGGTAAGAATTGTGGGGGATATAAGTTGACAGATTATGATGCTTATAGTCAGAATTTTTAGAAAAATTAACTCTTAGCTCTCTTGGAGCCTCCTTAACTGAAGTGTATAGACAGATTTAATATCTTCCCTGAAGGTTTAGAATTACACCTCTGGAGAATCCACATAACCTTATGTATTATGAACATAAATCTATGTTTGGTGGTAAGAGAGTAGGTAAAATGTTATAGATTTTTTTTAAGTTTTGCTATATAATTTCAATAAATGCAACATTAAAATTAATTTCTTCAAATTGTATTTGTTAATGAAATATATTTGTGCTTTCTATTTAGAGATAGTTTCTGAGCTTAATCATAGTGTTCTCGGTTTGGGACTGGACACGTTAGAAGAACAAGAGGAAAAAGAACAATTTTTTGCCAGGCTTGAGAAAGGCTTAACATCGTCCATTGATTATTCAAGGTTAAATAAGGAATTGGATTCTAATGACTCCATACATTTTAAAGCTTTACACAGGTAATGTAAATACAATATAAACAAATCATTAAATAATTTTTGTGTCTTTCTATATTTTTATAAAGCTAGTATATGCGTGTAATTAAAGGGGTAAATATAACAGGCAAAATTTAAATCTTATTTTTAATTCTATTTTCTGTTCATTATTTTGATCAGGGTGTGTGTGTTTATGAGTGTGTAGAACATGATTGGTATGTATATCGACTGGAATATATTTGTATTTGAGTCTCTAGATATCTAAAATTTCATGCATGATATATTTTTGAGGTGAACAACATATTGCTAAGTAGACCTAACCAGGAAGATAATTTATTAAGTCGTCTTCTACGGATAAAGTGAGTCAAGGTAGCTATTAGAAGCTCAGTGGATGGACTTCCTTGGTGGTCCAGTAGTTAAGACTCCATGCTTCCAATTGCAGGGGACACAGGTTTGATCCCTGGTTGGGAAGCTAAGATCCTGCATGCTGTGTGGTGCAGCCAAAACCTTTAAAAATAAAATAAGATAGGAACAAACAGGGAAAGAGGAACCAGGGAGCAAAGACAGATCTACCTTTGTGTCCTACCTTTGTGTATGGTTCACCGTAAAGATTATCAGGAAACCTCATTTATCCTGGAAATTCTACTAGTTTACTTAGCTGGTGCCTTGTGTATGCCATAGACCTTTGGCATTCTCGAGATTTGTGTGACCTGATATCTTTAATATCCTCAGTTTTAAGTGTTCCGTTTAATTTTGAAAATTATAAATAGAAGTCAGATTACAAGTTTAAGATTTTAAGAACACCAAACTACAATTAAATTAAGGGTTAGGAAACGCATACCCTCTGGTCATTAGAGTGCCTGGTCTCCTCGGGATGCTTGGTTTCTTAGAGACAGTGGACAAAGCTGTGACTGTCGTGAGCTATGTAGAGTCTGAGATTTTTACCCTACATGCAAACCAGACTGTGGTTTATGGATGCTGACAATTGACAAGGGTTCTTAGGTCAGGCACAAAATGACTTTCTCTTGACAAAAGCAGGACCCAAGCGCCGTGTTGATCTGCCTCAGTTTCCCTGTCCCACAAGGTTCATGGGGTCCATGATGGCTGTCCACCCATGTAGTAGGTTGCTTTACAGCACAGGGTCACTGAGCTTGGGGACTTGATTGCTTTTTTAATAGGTAGAAACAAGCCTGTTTTGAGGGCAGAAACATTGCCTGTCTTTTGGAGTTGATCACTGCAACTCTTGAGAAATGACCTAGGAAGGAGGGTCTGTGCCTTATGTTCTTGGCTTACCCAGCAAGAACTTGCAGGGACCGTAATGGCCCGTGGTGATGGCCGTCTTAACAGTGACAGCACAGAATAAGCATACACAGGTTTGCTGGCCACAAGTTCTTGTCCCTTTGGAGTATTTCTTAATGTTTCCTTGTTTTTAGCAGTGTTCCTAGAGATCTCTTCAAGATAGACTAGAGATCTCTTCAAGTAAATTAAAGATACCAAGGGAACATTTCATGCAAAGATAGGCACATGCAAAGATAAAGGACAGAAATGGTATGGACCTAACATAAGCAGAAGATACTAAGAAGATTTGGCAAGAATACACAGAAGAACTATACAAAAAAATCTTCATGACCCAGATAACCATGATGGTGTGATCTCTCACCTAGAGCCAGAATCCTGGAATGAAAAGTCATGTGGGCCTTAGGAAGCATCTCTACGAACAAAGCTAGTAAAAGTGATGGAATTCCAGTTGAGCTATTTCAAATCCTAAAAGATGATGCTGTGAAAGTGCTGCTCTCAATATGCCAGCAAATTTGGAAAATACAGCAGTGGCCATAGAACTGGAAAGGTCAGTTTTCATTCCAGTCCCAAAGAAAGGCAATGCCAAAGAATGCTCAAACTACTGCACAATTGCACTCATCTCACACGCTAGCAAAGTAATGCTCAAAATTCTCCAAGCCAGGCTTCAGCAATATGTGAACCGTGAACTTCCAGGTGTTCAAGTTAGATTTAGAAAAGGCAGAGGAACCAGAGATCAAATTGCCAACATCTGCTGGATCACCGAAAAAGCAAGAGAGTTCCAGAAAAACATCTATTTCTGCTTTATTGACTGTGCCAAGGCCTTTGACTGTGTGGATCACAATAAACTGTGGAAAATTCTAAAAGAGATGGGAATACCAGACCACCTGACATGCCTCTTGAGAAACCTGTATGCAGGTCAGGAACCAACAGTTAGAACTGGACATGGAACAACAGACTGGTTTCAAATAGGAAAAGGAGTACGTCAAGGCTGTATATTGTCACCCTGCTTATTTAACTTATATGCAGAGTACATCATGAGAAACGCTGGGCTGCATGAATCACAAGCTGGAATCAAGATTGCCAGGCGAAATATCAATAACCTCAGATATGCAGATGACACCACCTTTATGGGCAGAAGGTGAAGAAGAACTAAAGAGCCTCTTGATGAAAGTGAAAGAGGAGAGTGAAAAAGTTGGCTTAAAGCTCAACATTCAGAAAACTAAGATCAAGGCATCCGGTCCCATCACTTCATGGCAAATAGAAGGGGAAACAGTGGCAGACTTTACTTTTTGGGACTCCAAAATGACACAGATGGTGACTGCAGCCATGAAATTAAAAGGTACTTGCTCCTTGGAAGGAAAATTATGACCAACCTAGATAGCATATTAAAAACCAGAAAGATTACTTTGCCAACAAAGGTCCATCTGGTCAAGGCTATGGTTTTTCCAGTGGTCACGTATGGATGTGAGAGTTGGACTATAAAGAAAGCTGAGTGCCGAAGAACTGATGCTTTTGAACTGTGGTTTTGGAGAAGACTCTTGAGAGTCCCTTGGGCTGCAAGGAGATCCAACCAGTCCATCCTAAAGGAAATCAGTCCTGAATATTCACTGGAAGGACTGATATTGAAGCTGCAACTCCAATATTTTGGCCACCTGATGTGAAGAGCTGACTCATTTGAAAAGACCCTGATGCTGGGAAAGATTGAAGGTGGGAGGAGAAGGGTACAACAGAGGATGAGATGGTTGGATGACATCGCCGACTCGATGGACATGAGTTTGAGTAAACTCCAGGAGTTGGTGATGGACAGGGAGGCCTGGCGTGCTGCAGTCCACAGGGTCGCAAAGAGTCGGACACTATTGAGCAACTGAACTGAACAATGTTCCTAATTGTGATACTTCTACTGGAGAGCAGCCTAGTCAGAGTACAGTGTAGTATTGAATATATGGTGTTTGCTGCTACTGTTACTAGAGTTTATAGTTTCTTGGACCTCCTAATGATCTCACTAAAGACTTGGTTGGGGGACTGAAAAAGGTAGAACTGATTCTTTGGTTTGAAAAAAGCACAGTATATGAACTAATATATACAATACAGTTAAAATACCTTGCTGAGTGTTTATTGGTTTAAGGCTCTCATTCAGCTTCCATTTTGGGATGAAATTGCTTATTAGCATGGAAATGCTGACTCTGGGAGGTTTTTTTTTCTGGCTTCCTCATATACTTGACTGGTTCTTGCAGCTTGTGGGGCATACCTAATCTGTAGTGTAGAAAGGCGGTCTGGGTCCTGAGAAATATAAGGCACACATTTATGTATAAAATTGTATATATTTGTGTATAAAGTTAAGAAATATGGCATTTTCTGCCCGCCCCCTCCCTTGTATTTCTTTGGTGGCTACAGTTAGTTTCAGGCTTGGAAGATCCTTCATTTTTAAAACATTGCCTTTATAGTTTCCAGATTTTTAGCTTTTGCTAGAACAAGAGTACATAAGAAGAAATACGTGATGTTAAGATTTTTAAAAAAATATTCACAAAAGATTTCATGGAAATATATTATTAATGTGTGATATTAAATATTTTCTAGTAATCAAGCTAATATGGAGCTAACTGAAGATAAACATGAGAATGAATCAAAACATGAAGAACTGGCAGGTAATTTCATTGATTTTAAAATTTACACTATTTGAAAAGATAATATAACGTTTAATAAAGACATTGATAAGAGCGGGCTTCCCTTGTGGCTCAGCTGGTAAAGAATCAGCCTGCAAAGCAGGAGACCTGGGTTCGATCCCCTGAGAAGGAAATGGCAACCTACTCCAGTATTCTTGCCTGGAGAATTCCATGGAAGAGGAACCTTGTGGGCTACAATCCATGGGGTCACAAAGAGTTGGAGACAACTGAGCAGCTTTCATTTTCACTTGATAATAC
Organism: Cervus canadensis; assembly: GCF_019320065.1. Taxonomy (NCBI): domain Eukaryota; kingdom Metazoa; phylum Chordata; class Mammalia; order Artiodactyla; family Cervidae; genus Cervus; species Cervus canadensis. The sequence goes on from NC_057418.1 coordinate 1,337,699, forward strand.
AATTTTATTTTTAATTATTTTTCTCTTATTTTGGAAAGAGCTTGAACAGGTAGAGTGAGTTGCCTGTGTCACAAACAGAACTACTGAGAAATTGTTATAAGAGCAGGACTGTTTTGTTTGTTGGGAGTGGATAGTGGACCTATTGGGAAGACGGAAAAAGGAATTTTTGTGTTAGGACCCGGGGAATGTGTACAGCCAGGACAAATACCTCCAAAGCATGGTTAGGGAGATACATCTTTTTCTGCCTTTTGACTTTAAATGTGTCTGTGTTATAATACTTTAAACGGTTTTCTTTTGGTAGTGTATAGCTGAGTTTTGGTTTTATTTCCAGTCAGTCTCAGACTTTTAGTTGAAATGTTTCTGCCCTTTGCAGAAAGATATTCATTGGTATGGTTATTTACTATTTTGCCATTTGTTCCTTTCAATCTTTTTGTTGTTGTTGCTTTTGTGCTACGTTTTATTGATTTGAGTATTTATAGCATTCCATCTTAACCTTCCTTGTGGCTTGTTAGTTGCACCTCTTAGCTGTGTTTTTTACAGTTGCCTTATGATTCACCTGTGCTTGTGCGTCTTTACTTCATTAAAGCCTACTTTAAAATAATCTTATGCCACTTTACATGAATTTTAACAGGAGTAAACTTCCCCCAACCTTTTGGCCATTTTTGGCATACATTTTTCTTCTACATCTCTTAAAAACCCCACAGTACAGCAGTATTAGTTGTTGAGATAGTCTGAGCGCACATTGGAAAAGAATTTCCAGACATAGAGCATGTCAGAAGGGAGTGAATTTATTAAGCACAAAGAGCAGAAATAAAGTGGGTACAGCAAGCACAGTGGGCTGACAGATGGGAGAGTCGACAGTTTTTCTGGGTTAATAGCCAATTTTTATAGCCTTAAGACAAAATTCTTGCTGGATGGTTGGCGTTAGGTGATGGGTTGGGGTACTATAGGCTGCTTACTGGAATGGGCATCTTTGCCTAACTGGGAATTAGGAAGCTTGATAGTGATTATCAGGGTCCTCTTGGCAAGGTTACAAAGGGGCTCAGTCAGCTTTGGAGGTGTCCTTCTGTGATGCAAGGCTTCGAACCTGTGGCCTTGGGGAAGGACTCAACATTATTATTGCTTTTAACAGACTATTATAAATCTTATACATAATGTAAAAGTCTATATTTATACTTTCTCACATAGTTACCATTCTCAGTGAATTTTTTTACTTTTTATTTTGAAATGAATCTTTAAAATTTATTTTTAAATTAAGTTACAATTAACATATATAACTTATTAGCTTCAGGTGTATATTATGATTTAATATCTGTATACATTGTGAAATGTTCACCATAATAAGTCTAGTTAGCATCTGTCACCTTCAGTTCAGTCGCTCAGTTGTGTCTGGCTCTTTGCGACCCCATGGACTAGAGTAGGTCAGGCTTCCCTGTCCATCACCAACTCCTGGAGCTTGCTCAAACTCATGTCCATTGAGTTGGTGATGTCATCCAACCATCTTATCCTCTGTCATCCCCTTCTCCCGCCTTCAATCTTCCCCAGCAACAGGGTCTTTTCCAGTGAGTCAGTTCTTCGAATCAGGTGACCAAAGTATTGGAGTTGCAGCTTCAGCATCAGTCCTTCCAATGAACACCCAGGACTGATCTCCTTTGGGATGGACTGATTGGATCTCCTTGCAGTCCAAGGGACTCTCAAGAGTCTTCTCCAACACCACAGTTCAAAAGCATCAGTTCTTCGGCAGTCAGCTTTCTTTATAGTCCAACTCTCACATCCATATACGACTACTGGAAAAATTAAAGCTTTGACGAGACCGACCTCTGTTGGCAAAGTAATGTCTCTACTTTTTAATATGCTGTCTAGGTTGTGATAACTTTTCTTGCAAGGAGCAAGCGTCTTTTAATTTAATGGCTGCAATCACCATCTGCAGTCTGTCACTGTTTTCATTGTTTCCCCTTCTATTTGCCATGAAGTGATGGGACAGGATGCCATGATCTTTGTTTTCTGAATGTTGGGTTTTAAGCCAACTTTTTTACTCTCCTCTTTCACTTTCATCAAGAAGTTCTTTAGTTCTTCATTGCTTTCTATCATAAGGGTAGTGTCATCTGCATATCTGAAGTTATTGATATTTCTCCCAGCAGTCTTAATTACAGCTTGTGCTTTATCCAGCCCAGCATTTCTCATGATGTACTCTGCATATCAGTTAAATAAGCAGGGTGACAATATACAGCCTTGATGTACTCCTTTTCCCGATTTGGAACCAGTCTGTTCCGTGTCCAGTTCTAACTGTTGCTTCTTGACCTGCATTCAGATTTCTCAGGAGGCAGGCCAGGTGGTCTGGTATTCCCATCTCTTTCAGAATTTTCCACAGTTTGTTGTGATCCATACAGTCAAAGGCTTTGGCATAGTCAATAAAGCAGAAATAGATGTTTTTCTGGAACTCTCTTGCTTTTTCGGTGATCCAGCAGATGTTGGCAATTTGATCTCTGGTTCCTCTGCCTTTTCTAAATCCAGCTTGAACATCTGGAAGTTCACGGTTCATGTATTGCTAAAGCCTGGCTTGGAGAATTTTGAGCATTACTTGGCTAGCATGTGAGATAAGTGCAATTGTGCAGTAGTTTGAGCATTCTTTGGCATTGCCTTTTTTGGGACTGGAATGAAAACTGACCTTTTCCAGTCCTGTGGCCACTGCTGTGTTTTCCAAATTTGCTGGCATATTGAGTGAAGCACTTTTACAGTGTTGTCTTTTAGGATTTGAAATAGCTCAACTGGAATTCCATCACTTTCACTAGCTGTGTTCGTAGTGATGCTTCCTAAGGCCCAAATGACTTTGCATTCCAGGATGTCTGGCTCTAGGTGAGTGATCACACCATCGTGGTTATCTGGGTCATGAAGATTTTTTTGTATAGTTCTTCTGTGTATTCTTGCCAATTCTTATTAATATCTTCTGCTTCTGTTAGGTCCATACCATTCCTGTCCTATATTGTGCCTATCTTTGCATGAAATGTTCCCTTGGTATTTCTAATTTTCTTGAAGAGCTGTCTAGTCTTTCCCATTCTATTGTTTTCCCCTATTTCTTTGCATTGATCACTGAGAAAGGCTTTCTTAGCTCTCTATGCTGTTCTTTGGAACTCTGCATTCAAATGAGTATATTTTTCCTTTTCTCCTTTTCCTTTAGCTTCTCTTCTTTTCACAGCTATTTATAAGACCTCATCAGACAACCATTTTGCCTTTTTGCATTTCTTTTTCTTGGGGATGGTCTTGATCACTGCCTCCTGTACAATGTCATGAACCTCCAACCATAGCTCTTCAGGCACTCTGTCTATCAGATCTAATCCCTTGAATCTTTTGTCACTTCCACTGTATAATTGTAAAGGATTTGATTTAGATCATACCTGAATGATCTCGTGATTTTCCCTACTTTCTTCAATTTAAGTCTGAATTTGGCAGTAAGGAGTTCAGGATCTGAGCCACAGTCTGCTCCTGGTCTTGTTTTTGCTGACTGTATAGAGCTTCTCCATCTTTGGCTGCAAAGAATATAATCAGTCTGATTTTGGTATTGACCCTCTGGTGATGTCCATGTGTAGAGTCTTCTCTTGTGCTGTTGGAAGAGGGTATTTGCTGTGACCAGTGCGTTCTCTTGGCAAAACTCTATTAGCCTTTGTCACCTTCTATCACCTTACATAATTGCAAAAAATTATTTTTTCTTGTGATGAGAACTTTTAAAATGTTTTCTCTTAGCAGCTTTCAAATAGTTGGGATCTACTATTATTTTTAGTTTCTGTCTAGTAGTATTTTTCTTCAGCATGTAAAACCTCCCTGGCTTTTCTTATAGTGCAGGTCTACTGGGAATAAGTTCTCTCAAGTATTGTTTGTCTGAAAGTATATTTTGCCTTTGTTTTTGAAGAACTTTTGCTTGATACAAAATTGTAGGTAATTTATTTTCTTTGAGCACTTTAATGATTTCCTTCTGTTGTCCTCTGACATTTCTCATGAGAAGTCCAGTAATAACTTACTGTGATTTTGTGTATACAGTGTCTTTTCCCTCTTTGAAAATTTTTCTCTTTAGGTCAGTTTAGTGGCCGTTTGGTTAGTATGATCTTGGTGTGCTTTTCTCATGTTTATCCTGTTTGCAGCTGGTTGAGCATCAGTTGATCTGTTAATTTATGGTTTCCATCCAAATAAATGTTTTCTGCCATTAATTCTTCAAAGTCATGCCTGACTTCCCTTGCTTTCTGATCCTAATTCCAAGTATGTTAGAAAGTTAAATTTTGTCCCATAGGTCAAAAGACTGTCATTTTTTAAAGCTTTTTTCCTCTCAGCTTTAGTTTTATTGTTATGTTTTCAAGTTCATTAATCTTTTTTCTTCTTTAATCTCTTATTTTTTTTAACTCTAGAAGTTTCTTTTGCATTTTTTTTTTTCATTTCTTTTAGTATATTTCCTCATGTTCTTTGTTTTCAAGTCCTCAACACTGAGTGTATTCTGCAATCCCAGTATTTGTTTATTTCTGGGTCTCTTCTAGTTGTGGTAACTTTCTCCTCCTTGTAATTCTAGTAAATTTTTAATGGAGTGTTGAATATTTTGTAGATTTTTACATTGTTAAAATGAATTTTTAATATTGTTTTCTTCTTTTCAACAGTGTTGAGCTTTGTTCTGGCTGAAAGGTTGATCTTTTCAAGGCTTTTCTTCTGCTTTGTTAGGGGAAGTCCTGAATAGCCTTACTTTAGCAGAGTTTGACACTGCTGCTGAGACATAGCCCTCTTGATATTTTCACTGGATGCCCCTACTGAACAACAAGGATTTTTTACACTCAAGCTGGTTAGAGCTTCAAAACCACTTTTCCCTGTACAAAATATGGAAATTTTCCAACTTCCAACATCCCACTTGTTCTTTGGTCAAACTAGACTTAAATGATTCAGTATGCAGCAGAGACTCAAGGGGGCTCCCTGCAGATTTCTAGCACTTTGTTTCTGAAAGTTGCTCAGTGGAGTCCAACTCTTTGCGACCCCATGGACTATAGAGTCAATGGAATTCTCCAGGCCAGAATACTGGAGTAGGTAGCCATTCCCTTCTCCAGGGGATCTTTGCAACCTGGGGATCAAACTCAGGTCTCCTGCATTGCTGGCAGACTGTACCAGCTCAGCTTCATCCCTTTATCACTTGCCTGCAGCCTACCTTGTCTTTTCAGTACTCTTATCTCTGTTTTCTTAATACAGTAAGACTGTCCTGGTCTCCCTGATCCTGCTTAGCACTCCAGGATGTATGTTCAGTTCAGTTCAGTCACTCAGTCGTGTCCGACTCTTCTACGACCCCACGAGTTGCAACACGCCAGGCCTCCCTGTCCAACACCAACTCCCAGAGTCTACCTTCCTTCCAAGGAGTAAGCGTCTTTTAATTTCATGGCTGCAGTCACCATCTGCAGTGATTTTGGAGCCCCAAAAAATAAAGTCTCTCACTGTTTCCACTGTTTCCCCATCTACTTGCCATGAAATGATGGGACCAGATGCCATGATCTTAGTTTTCTGAATGTTGAGCTTTATGTACCTTCTAGTAAATGTAGACTTAAGCTCACTTATCTTTCTTAAGAATCATATTTTTGCACTGCTGATTGTCCAGTATCTGAAAACATTTGTGTCATATACTTTATGCATTTTATGCATTATTTTGGAGTAGGAGATAACAACTCTCTCTGGTATTCTTGCCTAGAAAATTACTCAGATAGAAGAGCCCTGGTGGGTTACAGTCCACGGTGTTGCAAAGAGTTGGACACACCTGAGTCTGCATGTACTCACCATTTACAAAGTTCTTGAAATCCCACACGGTACGGCTGAAAACCCTCTGAATTCCATCATACTTAAAATTTATCAGCCAAGTATTCTACCAGAAAAGGAAAAATATCTCCAAAATGTATCTTTTAGAGCTTTTACATCAAGAATTGCTTGCTTGTTTTCTGTTTATGCAAATTATATTTTGAAAGTTACAGATGCGGAGTATAATAGTAGAAATCCCTAATGTTGAATGCGCAATGTCTTCCAGTCAAACAGATCAGAAGCGTAAAAGTTGTTGTTCACTCAGTCGTGTCTGACTCTTTGAGACCTCATGGACTGTGGTGTGCAAGGCTTCCCTGTACTTCAACATCTCCCGGAACTTGCTCAAACTCGTGTCCATTGTGTTGGTGATGCCATGCAATCATCTCGTCCTCTGTCGTCCCCTTCTCCTGCCTTCAGTCTTTCCCAGCTTCAGGGTCTTTTCTCACGAGTCGGCTCTTCACACCAGGTGGCCAAAGTATTGGAGTTTCAGCTTCAGCATCAGTCCTTCCAATGAATATTCAGGACTGATTTCCTTTAGGATGGACTGGTTTCATTTCTGTGCAGTCCAAGGGACTCTCAAGAGTCTTCTCCAACACCACAGTTCAAAAGCATCAGTTCTTTGATGCTCAGCCTTGTTTATGGTCCAACTCTCACATCCATACATGACTGCTGGAAAAACCAGAGCTTTGACTATACGGACCTTTGTTGGCAAAGTAATGTCTGTACTTTTTAATATGCTGTCAAGGTTTGTCATAGCTTTTCTTCCAAGGAGCAAGCGTCTTTTTAATTTTATGGCTGCAGTCACCACCTGCAGTGATTTTGGAGCCCAATAAAGTAAAATAAAAATTAATATTTTCATTGTTTTCCAAACAATGTGAAAGAGCTGGTGGAATTTATTATCTCTGATATTTCTCATATGAGAACCACCTTCTCAATTGCGTTTTAGTCTTTCATTTTTATATAAACTTAATTTCCCTTGGTGTTTCTTTCAGAAATTGCTGATTCATTGTTTTCCTCTCTTTTATTTCTTGTCCCTCTCATTTCTCTCTGTGTCTACCAATGGCATTTCCTTCTTGCTTCAAACCTAGTTTATTTGTGACACAATTCCTGAGATTGGTCTTTTACATGTTCGTAATATTTGCCTACAGACTATTCCGTTACTAAGTGCCAAGAAAATGTAGTTCTGAAAATTGCATATTAGATTAGTACATTTCTTAAATACTATTTGGCTTTATTAACTTTTAATTCAGATTAAGTATAACACAAGCTATAATACTAACAAAGATAAATTATTACCGCTCAACATAATGGCGAAGACTAACATATAGTGCATATTGTATAACAGTAACTCTTAATCTTCTCGTCAATTCTCTGAAATAAATACTCTTACTGTTCCTACTTGATAGCTGGGAACATGAGGCAAGGAGTTTGTGACTTGCTTTTGGTTCCACAGCTGAAAAATGCTAGAATCAGAAGTTGAATACAAGTCTTCTGGTTCTGGGTCACGCTACAAGCACTGTGCCACAGTATCTGAACTGTTCCTTGTGATGCTTCTTTGAGGTGACACAAACACCACACCCTCTTCCACTGATGTTAGAAAGTCCCTGAATCCCAAGTAGTTGTTTAAGTCTATGTCATACTCCCCATAGGACTTCCCTGTAGCTCCAGTGGTAAAGAAGCTGCCTGCAATGCAGGAAACCTGGGCTCAGTCCCTGGATCAGGAAGATCCTCTGGAGAAGGGAAGGGCAATCCACTCCAGTGTTCTTGCTTGGTGAATCCCATAGACAGAGAGGCCTGCAGGGCTACAGTTGATAGGGTGGCAGAGTTGGACATGACTGAGCGACTGACACTTACTTACTTATCCTTATACCCTCCCACATGTCTTCCCTCCTTGTTCATCATCTTTACTTAAGCAAGACTAATTCCTGAGGTACTTAAAAATCAGTGATTCCCACTAGAATATGAGAATGTTAATCATCTGATACTGGCCCTAGCATCTAGAATTTAATACAAGGTAATTTCTCTGTAACTGTTATGTGATTATGTCTACTGATACTATAAAATTCCAGGCAGAGTTCTTTTTCAGATAGAAGAAAAATAGAGGTGAGCTTCTCAGCCTCAGAATATAGATACTGTTGTAATTAACCAGCCAATCTAGTTTATCTGCCTAAGTCACAATACCCATGTTCTTCCACCCTTGTATACCTGTGAACTGAAATGGAGATATGTCTATAGGTAGGTCTCACTTGGAACATCTCTGTTTAGCTTACCTATTTTCAGACTTCTATTTTAATCTCCATTCAAAGAGAAGACTGAAAGACGGTCATTCCAGAAGCAGACTCTCAAACCTCATGCAGCCTTTCACCCATCAGGCCATCCTGTCTCTGAATATGATCTAATTTTTTAAATACAAATAAGATTGTAAATGATCAGTTCTCTTCTGAAAAGGCCATTCTTGTTCTGCAGCCCACAAATCTCACTCAGTCCTTCAATTGGAGGGCTATAGACAACCAATTAAAAATTGATGATGAGATCCTGGTCAGACAGTTTCTGCCCATCTTCACCATAAGAAGCCTGATAGCATCATGTTAACTGGACTGAGCTTGCCTTCTGCTGCAGAGTCTTTGAGATAATAATTTGGGAGACTTCAGCTGAGAGATGTCTAGGATTGGGAAACAGTGAAGGTCATTAAGGCTAGTATTTTCCTAAGGGAGGTGTCAAAGATAGAGTTTTCATAAGTTTTCATACCCTTTCATACTGCTTAAGGGTAACAGTAGAAATAACTGTAAAGACTAAAAAAATCAACTTAAGTAAAATCCAACCTTTGTTTAAGCATGTCTAGATTTTTCAAAAGTGCCACCTTTTAGAAGTAAGAAATTTGAGATTTTTATCTTTAAGAATCAAATAACTGCAGTTTGTTTTAAAAGTATATAATATTTTGAACACCTCTAGAAAATTTTAGTTGGAAAATAATTCAAAGTATTAATAATATAAAACTGATAACTACTTGAAAGTACCAAAAAAAAAAGCCTACTCAAGTCTTAATAATTGAATTCTCATCAATCTTTTCCTCAAAATAGTGTGTTCTTAAAGATATCTTTATGTTAACATTTAAGTAACTACTCTTACGCAGACTTCTTTTGGAAATCAATAGTCTTTCCCTGGGAATTTTACTTTTTTGACTATATTATTCTTGTGGTTTTTTTAAAAACTATTTTCTTCAGAAAATTATAGTGATGATTTTGAAGATGAGGATCTTGATGCACCTTTGACTCCTAAAGGAGAGACTAATTCCAAAGAAAATTCCAAATCAGAAAAAACAAATGTTCCTAAACAGGTATGTATCAATTATATGTTTGACAGTTTGGAAACTTCTTTCATTACCTTAGCTGACTACTGACTATTGCTCTAAAAAGAGCTTGAAATACAGAGTTCTTTATATTCTTGCTATTGTTGTAAAGTTATAAGTCTCTTAATACTCAGACACTTTGTTAACTCAGGATGTCAGTTTTAATCTTAATGAAATACATAGCAGTTGATGGTTTTCTGAAAGATTTCTTTTGGGAAATTTCTTTAAGCTTTGAAAATTGAAAATTTCATTAAAATCTCAAATCCTAATTTTTAAACAGGTATATTAAACTGTACTTTTCTTTGCTTGGTCTTGTCCTTGTGAGACAGTCCCTCCCTAGTATTTATGCCAATAGTGATGTTACTGACTGAAACTTAATGGGCTAAGTTTGTTAATAGTATTGTTAATTGTCAATTAAATTATTCAGTTCACATTCAGGGATGTTGTACTCTTAATTCTGTCCTTTCTCAGTTTTTACCAAGACATGCCAGACAGAACTTATCCTTGAAGCTACCTAATAGTAGACAATTGCTGTTTGTCATAAACTAATGATGTTATCTTGGAGTTCAATTTAAAGAGGGTGATTTCTGAGCAAGGTAGATGAACAGATGACATCAGGTACTTTAAACAAGGTGCATGAAGGCCTAAATTAATTGCTGGTGACCACCAAGGTTCAGAAGAGACTTGCAGAAGTTCTCTCACTGCTCCACTGTCTAGTCCTACAGAATGGTCAGTGAATGAGCATGGTGAGAGAAATCCAGGAAGCGTATTTCTTGGTCTTTTCACAATGGGGTAAGGTGCTGCCTTTCAAGTTCTGTTACTCTTTGCAGTGTAGTCATTTCATATGAGTTCAATTTCAAACCATATAATTTTCTTTTTTTAATTTAGGAAGAAGAAAAAACTGGCATGCTGGCTAATGGTAAATATTATGTGTATTCATAAATTTTTATAGACAGTTGGTCTGTTCAGAATTATATTTAAGTCTGAATAAATTACTGTATCTTGTTTTTAAATAATTTCTGATGAATTAAAATTTATAGATTTTTCTCAATATGTTCTTTATGCCTACCTTAAATTCTTCTTATTGTATTTAAGGATATATGTTTTTTAAAAACCCCGGACCAAATGCCTTTATGGATAAATTTTACCAAGCATTCAAAGATGATTAATGTTAATCCTCCTTAAACTCTTCCTAAAAAACAGAAGAAGAGGGAATTTTTTCAAACTCAGTCTGTAAGACCAGCATCACCTTGATACGAAAGCTAGACAAATATTCCTCAAGAAGACTACAAACAAGCAATTCTATTTGCAGTGACATTAAGAAGAATACAAACTTAGGAATAAATTTTATCAAGGAGGTAAATTATGCCTAGAACTATAAAATATCAGATAGAAATTGAACACTAAAATAAATAGAAAAATATTCTGTGCTCATAGATTAAAAGAATTACTACTGTTAAAATGTCCATACTATCCAAAGTGATCTACAGATTCAGTGAAATTCCTATCAAATTCCAGTGACATTTTCACTGAAATAGGAAAAAAAAAATCCTAAAGTTTTTATGAAACCACAAAGGACTTCACATAACCAAAGCAAGCTTGAGAAAGGAGCAAAGTGTGGAGGCATCACACTCCCTAGTTTCAGAATGTATTACAGAGCTATAGTAACCAAAACAGTGTGGCATTGGTGTAAAAACAGACAGAAAACCAGTGAAACAATACGTCCATGCACCTGTGGTCACCTGATCTTCAACAAGGGTGCCAAGCATATACAATGAGGACAGATAGTCTCTTCAATACTTCATGTTTAGAGAACTAGGTATCTACATGCAGAAGAATGAAATTGGATCCTTACCTCATGCTACATACGAAAGTCAACTCAAAATGGATCACAGATTTAAGTATAAGACCATGAATGCAAAAATGAAAAACATAGGAATACAGCTGCTTGATGTTATACTGGGCAATAATTTTTTGGATATGACCCCCAGATCACCAGCAAGAAAAGCAAAATAGCTAAATGGGATTGAATTAAACTAAAAAAGCTTCTACATACATAGCAAAGGAAAACAGCAGAGTGAAAAGGCAGCTTATAAATTAGGGCAAAATATTTATGAACTATGTGTTTGGTAAAGGATTAATAACCACAATAAACAGAAAACTCATGCAACTCAGTAACAATAACAACAAAAGTTAAAAGTGAGCAGAGGACCCAAATAGACATTTCTCAAGATATGCAGCTGGACAAACAAGTGTATGAAAAATTACTAAACTTTGCTAATCATCAGGGAAATGCAGATCAAAACCATAATGAGATATCACCTCACACTGTTAGATGACTGTTATCAAAAAGAGGAAAAATAATTTTTGGCGAGGATATAGAGAAAAGAGAACATTAGTACACTGTTGGCAGGGATATAAATTGGTACAGCCATTACGGAAAGCAGGATAGAGGTTCCTGAAAAAAAAAAAGTGAAACTACCTTATAATTCAGAATCCCACTTCTGGATATATGACTGGAAGAGATATCTGTACTCCCATATTTGTATGTGTGCTCAGTTGCCAAGTAGTGTACAACTCTTTGTGACCCTGTGAATCGTAGCCTACCATGCCCCTGTCCATGGGATTTTCCCAAGTAAGAATACTAGAGCCATTACTTCCTCCGAGGGATCTTCCCGACCCAGGGATCGAACCTGCGTCTCCTGGGTCTGCTGCATTGGCAAGGCAGATTCTCTACCCTGAGCCACCTGGGAAGCCCCACTCATGTTTATTGCAGGATTATTCACAATAGCCAAGACATGGCTAGAACGTACATGTCCATCAAAAGGTGAACGGACAAAGAAAATGTATTTATAGTTAAAAAAAGGAAATCCTGCCATTTGCAGCAAAATGGATAAATGTGAAGGTATTGCAGTAAGTGAAATAAGCAGATGAAGAAAGATGCATACTTATGTGTGCATACTTATATATGCATACTTATATTCTCACTTATATGTGGAATCTAAAAATGTCAGTATCCTAGAAACAGTAGAATTATGGTTACCAGGGGCTGGGCTTGTGGCATATGGAGGTTGGTTAAGGGGTACAAGTAAGTTATGGATATCTGATGTGCAACAGTGTGACTGCAATTAATGTTGTATACGTGAAACTCACTCAGAAGGAAGATCCTAAGTGTTCTCATCACATACACCAAAAAGGGTACATGGATATGTTAATTAGCTTGATTTGGTTGATTATTTTATAGTGTATCACTTCAGTTCAGTCAGTCAGTCATGTCCGACTCTTTGTGACCCCATGAACCGCAGCACGCCAGGCCTCCCTGTCCATCACCAGCTCCTGGAGTCTACCCAAACTCATGTCCATTGAATTGGTGATGCTGTCCAACCATCTCATCCTCTGTCGTCCCTTTCTCCTCCTGCCCTCAATCTTTCCCAGCATCAGGGTCTTTTCAAATGAGTCAACTCTTCGCGTCAGGTGGCCAAAGTATTGGAGTTTCAGCTTCAACATCAGTCCTTCCAATGAACATCCAGGACTGGTGTCCTTTAGGATGGACTGGTTGGATTTTATAGTGTATATGTTTATCAGATCAACAAGCCAGGGGGTACTCTTTTGCCCCCTTCTGATGCCTATGTCAGAAGCTTTCTCTATCTCCTTTATACCTTAATAAAACTTTATTACACAAAAAAAAAACAAACAAACAAAAAAAACAAGCCATAGATCTCAAATATATACAGTTTTTAATCAGCACTATGTGTCAATAAAATTAAGAGAAAAAGGTGGGTTTTTTCCTTTGGTTATTTTCCTCAGCCCTTTGCCTTTTACATATAAATATACGTTAGACCTGTATTTAAGCATAGATAAGTTTTGATGTAAGCCTACTGTGTTGTATATAAGAAGAAAATCATTCTTGTTCTAGGTATATAGTTACATATTCTTTATATGTAAACATTTATCTTTGTTTTTATAGATTGCATGTGATTTAAGTATTTTATTAATAAAACCATACAAGCTTATTTATATTCCTAATTTTTCTTTTATGTTATTCCAGTAGTGCTGCTTGATTCATTAGACTCTGTTGCGGAAGTCAACCTTGATGAACCGGATAGAACAAAAACTGAGCCAAAGGCTCTGCCGGATACGACTGATAATGAAATGATAGGAACAGGTAAGAATGGGAAACTATAGCTAGTCTCTAAACATGTAATATTTTGTGACTAGTTGACTTCATTTCTGGGGAAAATATGATATATAACAATATGTATAATTATATCAATAAGATTTTATATTTTGTATTGAAGTATAGTTGATTTATAAAGGGTTAGTTTCAGGAGTGATTCAGTTATACATGTAGACATAGATACTCACATGTGTGTATATATATTTTTAGACTCTTTTCTGTTATGCGTTATCACAAGATGTTGACTGTAGCTTCCCTGTGCTGTGCAGCGGGCCCTTGCTGTGTATCCATCTTGTACATGGTGTGTGTCTGTTCATCCCAGACTCCTCGTTCATTCCTCCCTCAGTAGCCAGAGTTTGTTTTCTGTGTCCCTGGGTCTGTTTCTGTTTTGTAAAAAAAGTTCATTTGTATCATTTTTTTAGATTCTGCATATAAGTACTCACATACAGTATTTCTCTTTCTCTTTCTGACTGACTTCACTTAGTATGATAATCTCTAAATTCATTTATGCTGCTTCAAATGACATTACTTCATTATTTTTCATGGCTGAGTAGTATTTCAGCACACGTGAACATGCGTGTGTGTGTGTGTGTGGATATACATCACATCTTTTTTATCCATTCATCTATTGGTAGACACCTGGGATGCTTTCGTGTTTTGAGTCTTGTAAATAGTGGTGCTATGATTATTGGGGTGCATGTATCTTTTTTGAATTAGAGTGTTCATCTTTTCTGGATACATGCCCAGGAGTTGGGATTGCTCAATAATATGGTAACTCTGTTTTTAGTTTTGTAGGCAACCTCTCTGCTGATTTCCATAGTGGCTTCAGCAGCTTACATTCCCACCAACTGTGTAGGAGGGTTGCCTTTTCTCCACACCATCAGCATTTATTATTTGTAGACTTTTTCATGATGGTCATTCTTCTTCATGGTGGTGTGAGGTGGTGTCACATTCTGGTTTTGACGTGGCGTTTCTCTAACAGCGATATTGCGCATCTCTTCATGTGCCTGTTGGCTGTCTGTGTGGCTGCTTTGCAGAAATGTCTGTTTACGTCTTCTGTTCGTTTTTGATTGTGGTTTTTTTTTTTTCTATTGATCTGTTTGTATATTTTGGAAATTAAGCCCTTGTCAGTTGCATCGTTTGCAAATATCTTCTCCCATTCTATAGGTTTATGGTTTCATTTTGTTTATGGATTCCTTTTGTGCAAAAAGCTTATATGTTTGATTTGGTTCCACTTGCTTATTTTTGCTTTTCTTTGTTTTGCCTTATGAGACCTAAGAAAACATTGATACAATTTATATTAGAGAATGTTTTGCCTGTTCTTTTCCACGAGTTTAATGGTGTCATGTCTTATGTTTAAGTCTTAAGCCATTTTGAGCTTATTTTTGTGTGTGGTGTGAGGGTGTGTTCTAATCTCATTGATTTGCATGAGACCAACCAGCTTTCCTAACACCACTTGTTGAGGAGACTATTTTTTTCTCTGTTGTATAGTCTTGCCTTTGTTGAAAATTAATTGACCACAGGTGTGGGAGTTATTTCTGGGCTTTCTATTCTGTTCCACTTATCCATGGGTCTGTTTTTATGCCAGTACCCGGCTGTTTTGATTACTATAGATTAGTGGTATTGTCTGAAGCCTGGAAGATATGCCTTCAACCTTTCTTTTTTTTCCTCACAGATTTGTTTTAGCAATTTTGTTGTGGTTCCATATAAATTTTAAGATTATTTGTCCTAGTTCTGTGAAAAATGTCATGGGTAATTTGATAGGGATCACATTAAATCTGTAAGTTGCTTTGCGTAGTATGGCTATTTTAACAATATTGTTTCTTCCAATGCAAGAGCATGGAGTAGCTTTCCGTTTCTTTAAATCATTTTTAATTTCCTTCATCGGTATTTTATAGTTCTCAGCATGTAAATCTTTTAGCTCCTTGGTCAGGTTTATTCCTCGGTACTTATTAAATAAGGGTGTCCCTGGTGGCTCAGAGGTTAAAGCACCTGTCTGCAGTGCGGGGGACCTGGGTTCCATCCCTGGGTTGGGAAGATTCCCTGGAGTGGGAAATGGCAACCCACTCCAGTATTCTTGCCTGGAGAATCCCATAGACAGAGGAGCCTGGTGGGCTACAGTCAATGGGGTCGCAAAGAGTTGGACGCGACTGAGCAACTTCACTTTCACTTTATTTATTAAATGCATTATTGAAAGGGATTTTTTTTTTATTTTTCTGATATTTCATGTTAGTGTAAAGAAATGCAACAGAGTTCTATAACCTTGTATCCTGCTACCTTGCTGAATTCATTTATTAGTTCTAATAGTTTTTATGTGGAGTCTTTAGCATTTTCTATATAGAGTATCATGTCATCTGCATGTAATGACAGTTTTACCTCTTTCCTTCCAGTTTGGATCCCTTTTGTTTCTTTTTCTTGTCTCATTGCTATGGCTCAGACTTCCAAAATATGTCAAATAGGAGAGGTGAGAGAGCATCCTTGTCTTGTTCCATATTTCAGTGGGAAGGCTTCCAGCTTTTCACTATTGAGTACTGTGTTGGCTGTGGGTTTGTCATAAATAGCTTTTATTGTGTTGATTTATGTTCTCTCTGTACCCACTATGGTGAGAGTTTTGATCATGAATTAATGTTCAGTTTTATCAGATGCTTTTTCTGCATCTATTGAGATGGTTATATGGTTTGTCTTTTCTTCTGTTGATGTGGTATATGTATCACATTGATTGATTTGTGTATGTTGAACCATCCTTGTCACCTTGGGCGGAATCCAACTTGATCATGGTGTCTGATCCTTTTTATGTACTGTTGGATTCTGTTTGCTAATACTTTGTCAAGGATTTTTGCATCTGTATTCATCAGAGATATTGGCCTGTAATTCTGTTTCTTGGTAGTGACTCTGTCTGGTTTTGGATCAAGGTAATGGCAGCTTCACAGAATGACTGTGGGCGATCCCCCTCCTCTTCAGACCCTTAGAAGATCTGGAGAAGAGTCGGTGCAAATTCTTTCTTGTGTCTTTGTTAGAATTCCCTAGTGAAGGCATCCAACCTGGACTTTTGTTTGTAGGGAGTTTTTTTTTAATTACAGGTTCTATTTCACTTCTAGTAATTGGTCTGTTCACATTATCTGTTTATTCTTGATTCAGTTTTGGTAGGCTGTATCAACAATAAAATTTTCAATCTCACATTTTCTACCTATTTTAACAAGTTAAATAGTCTGAACTTGCTAATGGTGACACTTTATGCCAATAGGCTGAGTAGAGTGTTTTAAAAGAAATACTTGTTATTAAATGCTGTTGATACAAAGTATGGTACTGAGATGAATATTAAATAATTTCCTGTGGCCCCCCCCCCCGCCCCCCAATTCTGTTAAAGTTGCTATATGTAGGAGGATTAAGACATTGTTATTGTGCTTCTTTCTGGGTAGGAAAAAGCTAGATCACATCCTGAAATTCTGAAATGTATAGGACCATCTAGACTTGACTAAAAGTTGTAGAGACCTTTAAGATAGTGCCTTTTCAAACTTTCTTAAAGCAGTGGAACTGTTACCTACCTCCCAAATGGAATCTTAGGTAGTACTCTCTATATAGATACAAAATGTATTTTACCAGTACAAATATAAATGTTTACATTTGTGACATTTACTTAAAAAGTTAGAACAGTAATGGTCTTTTGAAATTTTTAAAATTAAAAGTTACAGATACTTGTTACATTCTTATATCATCAAATTTCCAGTATGTTTATATATATTTTTATTGTATAATATGAAAATATTTTTGGTTTACCACATAAACAAGTGCAAATGGGATCTTTTCAGCTTGCTTTTGCAAGTCTTAGGTGACAATATGGTCAACTAAATCAACCCAGACACTAGTCAAAAAAAGAGCAATAGAAATGGTAAATCACTAGCCAACTCTGAACATCTGCTTGCATTTTAATTTTACTTTTTATTTCTCTATGGCAGTATAATATACTTTTATGGCAGTATAATATACTTGTAGTAGAATTCATAGTGCAGTTTGATGAATTTTCAAGTACTGAACACATTCATGTCACTGGCAACCAGATCAATAAACGAAGCATGATCAAAACCTCAAAGTCCACTCACATCTCTTTTTCTAGTCATTGCCATTCTAAGACTCACCACTGTCTTGTTTCCTTTACCTTCATGTTAAAATGTGAATATAACAGTTACAAAGTTAAAACAACAACAAAAAATTGCAACAGAAGTTATCCATCAAAACATTACTCTTTTACTTGTTATTGCCTGACTAAATATTCTGCCATGATGGAAGCGGGTGCTGGGCACATGTTCCTTAGTCATATTACTGTTTTTATTTAAATACTTGTCATATGTGCTCTGGTAGTCTGCTTGCACTGTTTTCAGTAAGTAGATATGGATTCTTTTAAAAGACAAGTGTAGAGCTACAGCTTTTCTGATCAGTGATACATTATAGGAGGTTCATTTATATACAGGATGGCCAGAGAAACTTTTTTCTAAGATATGCATGATAACAAAGCCAGAGGAAAGAGTTATCACTCTGCTCTTCATATTTTAAAATGAAAATTCAAACATCTGTGGAACCCATGATTTTCTCTGAATGAAAATCAGAGCAGTTTGAAAACTTCTGCTGTACATTATAAGAAGACTCAGAAATAAAAAACATTATTGCTGGAAATAGAAACTCTAATATGATCTGGGAAATTATGTAAAATTAAGAATTTTTGGTCTTATTTCTTAAACATTCTTGATTCTGAAATAATTTGGTGAGTCAGTTACTAGAAGAGTAGAGTGTGACCTTACTGTCTTTGGTCTTGGACTCATATTTCCAGCCTTGCCAGTTACCAGCTGGGTGACAATGGACAATTAGTGCATCAAAGCCTGTTTGCTCTTCTTTAAAATGACATCATTTGATGATCAATTGAGATTGTGTAGTGCCTAGCATACTGTTGCAGTTCAACAAGGAGGAGCAGCTCTGTGGTTCTCGTCACTTTCTATTTCAGTACTGTTAATGGTCAAACTATAATAAAGAACCTGAAGGCATAAATACCTTTTGGCTATGAAGTATTAAATTTACCTACTGTTTACAAAAGTACACTGGAAAATTTTCAAATCAGAGTCTGAGCTTGGATTAAGAACCGAACGTATCAGCAGCTTTGTTTGTTTACCATGCGTCTTCCAGCCTTAAGCAGGCTCAGTTTAGGTGATACATTGTCAAAGATTTTTATCTCTTTTTATTTTGATAATACTGTTCCTGAAACTTGTGCTTTACTGTCTTAAAAAGGTTGGAAACTGTAAAATGATGGTCAGATCTCGCCTTTTGCTTGTTGTCCTCTGTCTCAAGGGCAGGGGCCACGTTGTGCCGTGGTCACGTGACTGCAGCAGCCACAGGAGGACGGTGTTGGTTCACAGCCACACCCCTGCCTCTGCCCAGCAGTATCTGACACTTCCCTGCCTCTTGAAGTAGAAAATACAGTGGGTGTTTGACTTGTGGTAATACATAAAATACATGCAAGAAGTCAGCCCTTTTCTCTCTTTAAAATGCATAAAAAGGTTTTAACATAGAAAGGACCTGAGAAAATACTTGAAGAGATGGTAGCTGAGAACTTCCCAAACAAGGAAAGGAAACAGTCAGCCAAGGCCAGGAAGCACAGAGGATTCCCAGGCAGGGTAAACCCAAGGAGAAACATACCAAGACACACACTAATCAAACTGATACAAATTAAAGACAGAGGTAGACTATTAAAAGCAATAAGGGGAAAATGACAAATAACATGCAAGGGAGCTCCCATTAGGCTATCAACTGATTCCTCAACAGAAACTCTACAAGCCAGAAGGGAATGGCATGATATATTTAAAGTGATGAAAGGGAAGAACCTACAACCGAGAAAACCCAGGAAGACTCCTTAGGGTTTGATGGAGAAATCAAAAGCTTTCCATGTAAGCACAAGTTAAGACAATTCAGCACCACCAAACCAGCTTTACAACAAGTGCTAAAGGAACTTCTTTAGGCAAGAAACACAAGAGAAGGAAGAGACCTACAGAAAGTAAACCCAAAACAATTAAGAAAATGGTAATAGGGTCATACATATCAGTAACTACCGTAAATGTCAATAGATTAAATGCACCAACCAAAAGACGTAGACTGACTGGGTGGATGAAAACATCTGCGTGTATGCACCTCCACTTACCACATCACTCTGCTTGACACACCCCCATTGTATGTAATTATTTTATTTTGTCAAGTTAATCATGTTCCCATTATGGCTTCCAATTGCAATTATCTTTTGTTTTTTGTTTGGCTATTGATTGTGAAAACTGATAAACATCTTTTACTCTTGTGATTATGTAACTATTAATACCATTGTATCATAATTGGTCAATAGAAAAATAATAGAACTCTTTATCACCAAAAATAGGATCTAATAGAAAAACCTGTAATCACTTTTTAAAATCCAGATGCATATCAGAATTATCTTGAAGTTTTTTGAAAAAAATACAAATGCTCAAGTATTACTCTTTTTCTCCAGAGCTCCAGATATGTTTCTGATGAGCAGTCATGTTTAAAAACAACATGATGATCTTTTACTTTTATCTAGTATGTTTCACTTTTTCTATTTCATATTCAGTGCTCCCATTTCATTTAGTTTATGTTCTCCAATTTCTCCATCTTTTTGTTTTTTATGTTCTTTCTCAAGCCTTTATCAAGTATAGTAGAAAAGCTTTTGTATACATATATATAAATACATATAATGTATATATTTTAAAAAACTTATGAATTTTTGCCTAACTAAAAAAATTGTGACATTTTGATTCCACTTGTTTGACTTAGTATGAATAGAATGCTAGATTTCTAATTAAAGGGCTTCCCTGGTGGCTCAGATGGTAAAGAATCTGCCTGCAGTGTGGAAGACCTGGGTTCAATCCCTGGGTTAGGAAGATCCCCAGTATTCTTGCCTGGAGAATTTCCCAGGACAGAGGAGCCTGTCGGGCTACAGTCCATGGGGTCGTAAAGACAGAGAGACTGGTGGTCTACAGTCCATGGGGTCACAGAGAGTCTAAAAAATAGATAACGCAATAAGCAACAAAAGTTTACTGTATAACACAGGGAACTATAGTGAATATCTTGTAATAATCTATGATGGAAAATAATTTCAAAAATAATATGTGTGTTTGCATAACTGAATCACCTTGCTGTGCATCTGAAACACTGTAAGTCAACTATAGTTCAACAAAATATATATATATTCAAAAAAGGTCAACATCTATGACCCTGAAATTATTTTTAATATCAGTTGGATTAATGAATCAAATTAGGAGACAAGTACCTTTCCCTTGCTCTGTTTTCTGAGCAGCACCTAGTGCTTCTCCATCTTGCATTTCTAATTTTTAACTTTTAGGTAATTTGCTTTTCCACATGTTTGCTCAGCTGTTACTTTAAGCCAAAACCACTTCTTTCTGGCACCTCATGCCTGTTAAATTAGGTGTGAGCTCTCAGTACTGTGATGTTGTTTCCCTTTGGGATCATTTCTTTCATGCATACTCACCAGATACTTAAGCATCCAGGTGTTTCTCTAGAGGAGGCAAAATGTCTTCTGCCTTTTTCATTTCTTCATAAAAATTAATTCTCTTCTCCTTTTGAGTCTGATAGATGGTTTGGGGGAAAAAATATGCTAACTTTAGCAGGCAAGATTGTTTTCCTCAAGTCGTGCTGGACATGCCTGCCACTTAACTGTTAGTGATTCCAAACTGGTGGTATCCCCCACTTTTTAAATGTGTTTATCTATTTATTTACTTGGCGGCATTGGGTCTTAGCTGCAGCCTGTGGGATCTTCCGTGGTGGCGTACAGATTCTCTGGCTGTGGCGCACAGGCTCTGGAGGACGCAGGCTTCAGTAGTTAGAGCACTCAGGTTCTCTAGTTGTGGCACATGGGCTTGGTTGCCCTGCAGCATGTGGGGTCTTAGTTCCCCGACCAGGGATCAAACCTGCACCCCTTGCATTGCAAGGTGGATTCTTGACCACTGGACCTCCAGGGAAGTCTCCTTCACTTTTTTGTTTTTAGTTTATTTAAGCAAATTTATTCCACATTGGGCAGGCTCCAAACAGCAGTGGTGCCCTGATGACCTGAAGCAGCAGATGCAAAGCTATTCCATTGTGAGGCATTCTTACGTAATCACATGTGGTACTTGGCGCCCTCTTACATTGAGTTGAAACTAGTTCCTCAGAATTTTATGCTGTGTAATTTACAGATTATATAGAGAAAGAGGAAGCTGTACATATGCTCTTTTATTTTTAGGCATTAATTAATAGTCACAGTTATCAAGAGAACAAGAGTCTCATCACCCTATTTCTCTTGTTCTACTCTTCTATGATGCTTTTATTCTTCTAATTTTGAAAATTCTGTTCATAATGAAAAGTACAAAATGAGTAAGAAAATAGTCAGAAAAATCTTAGATCATCATTGTCATTAGATTCTTTGAATTCTTTTCTCCAGAGTTTATCAGTTGGTGGGAAGAGAAGGAGGTTAATAGGGACGGAAAAGTGAACCGTGACAGAGGTTCTCTGTTGGGGATAACTGATCACGCCACAGCCAAAGTAGCAGATACTGGGAGCAGAACAGATTTTGTCGGGGAATGTAACTAATTTACTTGAGGATGTATTAGATGTGATTTGCTTATAGAAAAGTCTACATGTCTGTTAGGAAGTTCAGT
This sequence comes from Cervus canadensis, assembly GCF_019320065.1. NCBI lineage: Eukaryota > Metazoa > Chordata > Mammalia > Artiodactyla > Cervidae > Cervus > Cervus canadensis. The sequence continues at coordinate 1,359,741 of NC_057418.1, forward strand.
GTTCAGAAAAGAGACAGAAGATAGATTAAACAGAAGACAGGTTTGGGAGTCAAATGTTTATGGGCAGTTACTAAGCAAAGGGTGTTAGTGAAATTATCCATCACCGCCCCCCCCCCACCCATAAAAAAGAGAAGTTTGAAAATAGAGAGCTGAAGATGGAGCCCTGAGATGAGCTATTTACCACAGAAGGTGGAAAAGCAGCCATCAGAGCAGTGAGAAGAACAAGAAGGTGTCATACAGAAGACACAGCCCCCAGGAAAAGAGCAGGGTCACATGTCTCACAGGGCAAAGAAAAACTTTCAGGCTGAAGAAAGTTAAAGGCTGGGTTTGTCTACTAGGAAGTTATTTTTTTTTTTTTTTTATTATAGCAGCTTTAGCAGGGTTTTGAAACACACTGGACTGCAAAGTTAGAGGACTGAATTTCAGTTGAAGAAATAAAGAATACTAGATGGCTGGTGGCTCCGGAAAGCAGAGAGAGAGAAAGGTCGGGGGGGAGGGCGTGTGGAGCAGAGGAGAGGCAGAATCTTTGAAAACTTTTTGTGTTTGAGAAACTTAGGAGTAGTTTTCTCCAGCGCAGAGAGGTTGTATAGGGATAGTGGGCAGAGATGGTTTCACAGGTAGCCTGTCGGAACACAGTTCAGCCTGCTGAAAGAGTCCCCAGGCCTGCTGAGATTGCACGCCGGCAGGCTGTGGCTGCCCGTTACTGAGGTCTGTATTTCACTGTGTCATGTCGGCATTGTCCTACAGCTTAACAGATGAACGGAGAACTTAGTGTTTTATGTTTCTCATGTATTTGTGTGGTTATGCTAGAGATTACGTTTATCTCAACAGGTATTTCTTACGGACAAAGCAACAGTGACATTGAAGCTTTACATCAGGCTTATTGTCACATAGCCCGTTCTTTGGGAGATGCAGATGAACAAAGAACTGAGAGCAATGCAGCAGAAAATACCAAGAGCTCAACAAAAGATCATCCTCAAGAAAATGAAGGCTCCTCTAAAAACATCTCTACTACAGAGTCGGGTAAAAGCGTCTTTGTTTGAGCCTCTCTGAGCTGTTTTCAGTATGTATAATTTAAATACAATTGGCTATAGTAGTGATTTCTCAATATCTGAATTTAAAAGTTTGTTTAAATAAATCTGGGAATTACCCTTTTAACTATAAAGTTAGCATCGAAAATAGGTTAAAATTTTAATTCCTCCACTAATATGCTTTGACCAAATTAAGAAATCTCTTGAATATTTTCACTTTTTTTAATACTTTTCCATGAACATATAGTAATGTTATTTTATTTTAATGGAGAACAGTTTTGGGGAATCAACTAAATACATAATGTTTGTGGATATACCCATACACATATACTTAGAAAGAGGGAAAGAAAGTAGATATATATTTCAAATATAAATACCAAAGATTTTTTTGGTACAAATAAGTTTACAGTGGGAACCTGGGATTATTATATGTATCATTTTGTTAACTATGTCAATCAGAGAAAATGTGATTTTGGTGGTATTAGATGTTAAATTAAGCAATTTACATAACATTTTTGGTTGCTGTTTTAACTTTTCTTCCCTCAGATCTGCCCACAGTAGAGGAGCTGATGAAGCCTATCAGAATAGATTCCTTTGGGGTCAGTGGTTTTGATTTACAATCCGTCAGGTATGAGTTTCTTGGAATGGGTTGTGTAGGTTGTTTGTTTATTGTTTTGTCACTGCAAACTTCTAGAATCATTTGTTCTACCTAACGATTCCTAGTGAATAATTAAAGGTAGCTGGTATGAGTCCTGTTTTCTTTTCCTATTAATCTTTACTCAGTTTATCATAATTCATCTAGTTCTAAAATAAAAAAATAAACAATTGCTGCTAAAAACTTGCTGCCCTTAGGTGGGTGGTCCTAAAGATTTTCACTGAAAAATAAAATCCCTTCAGCTCTAAATAGTTCAGGGACAGCTGATTCGAACACTGAGCGTGAACATGAATTTTATTCTTTGTGTGAGTCATCTACTCGCTTCCTTATAAACCAGTAAATTCTGCACTTAGTCACAGACTAGCCGTCATCTCCCAGGGTGAGATCTTGGGTCACAAGAGAAATGGGCTTCACAAAAATCTCCAGCACCAGTACGTTTTAATGACAGCTTACAGGACCTGGCTGTCATCCACCAGCACAGAGAATCATATCAGTCACCTTGTCGTAGGACAGCTTGGCACGCATGCAGCACCAAGAGTGTCGCATCTGTTATCTCGTGAGATCTTCGTAACAAATAGGTCAGCATCTTTATCCCCGCCGTTCAAGTGATGCACGCGAGGTAAGCAGACTTAACTGGTAGAGCTCTCACGGGAACCAGGCCATGATGACAATAACAGCTAACATTTTAATCACATGCTTACTGTGGACCCGGTGCTGTGCACAGCTCTTTACCTATCAGACTTTATTTAATCTTACAGCGATTCCATGAAGTCTGTTCTATTATCATCCTCATTTCATAGATTAGAAACTGGGGCTTACGGGAGGGGGGAGGGGGGATCGGGATGGGGAATACGTGTAAATCTATTGCTGATTCATGTCAATATATGACAAAACCCACTGAAAAAATAAATTAATTAATTTAAAAAAAAAAAAAAAGAAACTGGGGCTTAAAGAGGTTAAATCAATTTCTCCAGATCATATGGCCATGACCCAGGAACACACTCAGATTGTCAGATTTTATCTCCATAAAATATTTCTGTGAAAAGCCTGTCATCTGTTCATGTATTCACTTGTTCATTTGTGTTTTAACAGACAAGTTTTTCAGCCCCTCTTTGAACTCCATCTTCATCATGTAAATCCACTTGCAGTGATTTCTTGGTCTTTTTCCTACGTTTGTGCTAGTTGAGACAATTCAGTGTAGTTTATACTAAAACTTGTCTGGTTTTGTTGCTAAGCCGTGTCCAACTCTTGTGGCTCAGTGGACGGTAGCCTGCCAGGCTCCTCTGTCAATGGGATTTTTCAGACAAAAATATGGAGTGGGTTGCCATTTCCTCCTCCAGGGGATTTTCCCTACCCTGGGTTGAACCCTGGTCTCCTGCAAAGCAGGCAGATTCTTTACCAACTGGGCTATTAAGGAAGCCCATCTACTTGAATACTAAGTCTAGATTCTTCCACTGATATGCAGTGCTAGTTAATAGTTTTAAAAGGCAGTTGTGCTCACATAATCGTTGCTGTTTTGGGCTATGCTAGTGTTACTGAAGAGGTTTTTTTTGTTTGTTTTTTTACACATCTTGTGTCTTTGTTGGCTTCAGTTCAGTGAAGTCGCTCAGTTGTGTCCAACTCTGTTGTGACTCCATGGACTGCAGCATGCCAGGTCTTCCTCTCCATCATCAACTCCCAGAGTTGACCCAAATTCATGTCCGTTGAGTCAGTGATGCCATCCAACCATCTCATCCTCTGTCGTCCCCTTTACCTCCTGCCTTCAATCTTTCCCACCATCAGGGTCCTTTCAAATGAGTCAGCTCTTCGCATCAGGTGGCCAAAGTATTGGAGTTTCAGCTTCAACATCAGTCCTTCCAATGAACCCCCAGGACTGATCTCCTTTAGGATAGACTGGTTGGATCTCCTTGCACTCCAAGGGACTCTCAAGACTCTTCTCCAACACCACAGTTCAGAAGCATCAATTCTTTGGCAGTCAGCTTTCTTTATACTCCAACTCTCACATTCATACATGTATGCTGGAAAAACCATAGCCTTGACTAGACGGACCTTTGTTGGCAAAGTAATGTCTCTGCTTTTTATATGCTGTCTAGGTTGGTTATAACTTTCATTCCAAGGAGTAAGCGTGTTTTAATTTCATGACTGCATTCACCATCTGCAGTGATTTTGGAGCCCCAAAAAATAAAGTCTGCCAGTTTCCACTAATTCCCCATCTATTTGCCATGAAGTGATGGGACCAGATGCCTTGATCTTAGTTTTCTGAATGTTGAGCTTTAAGCCAACTTTTTCACTCTCCTCTTTCACTTTCATCAAGAGGCTTTTCAGTTCTTCTTCACTTTCTGCTATAAGGGTGGTGCCATCTGCATATCTGAGGTTATTGATATTTCTCCCGGCAATCTTGATTCCAGCTTGTGTTTTTCATCCAGCCAGTGTTTCTCATGATGTACTCTGTATATAAAGTAAATAAGAAGGGTGTCAATATACAGCCTTGACGTACTCCTTTTCCTATTTGGAACCAGTCTGTTGTTCCATGTCCAGTTCTAACTGTTGCTTCCTGACCTGCATACAGATTTCTCAAGAGGCAGGTCAGGCGGTCTGGTATTCCCATCTCTTTCAGAATTTTCCACAATTTATTGTGGATCCACAGAGTCAAAGGCTTTGGCATAGTCAATAAAGCAGAAATAGATGTTTTTATGGAACTCTCTTTTTTTTTTAATTTGTTTTTATTAGTTGGAGGCTAATTACTTTACAATATTGTAGTAGTTTTTGTCATACATTGACATGAATCAGCCATGGATTTACATGTATTCCTCATCCCGATCCCCCCTCCCACCTCCCTCTCCACCCAGTTCCTCTGGGTCTTCCCAGTGCACCAGGCCCGAGCACTTGTCTCATGCATCCAGCCTGGGCTGGTGATCTGTTTCACACTTGATAATATACATGTTTTGATGCTGTTCTCTTGAAACATCCCACCCTCGCCTTCTCCCACAGAGTCCAAAAGTCTGTTCTGTACATCTGTGTCTCTTTTTCTGTTTTGCATATAGGGTTATCATTACCATCTTTCTAAATTCCATATATATGCGTTAGTATACTGTATTGGTCTTTATCTTTCTGGCTTACTTCACTCTGTATAATGGGCTCCAGTTTCATCCATCTCATTAGAACTGATTTTTGATGATCCAGCGGATGTCAGCAATTTGATCTTGGCTCCTCTGCCTTTTCTAAATCCAGCTTGAACATCTGGAATTTCATGGTTCATGTATTGCTGAAGCCTGGCTTGGAGAATGTTGAGCATCACGTTCCTAGTGTGTGAGATGAGTGCAATTGTGCGGTAGTTTGAGGATTCTTTGGCATTGCCTTTCTTTGGGATTGGAATGAAAACGGACCTTTTCCAGTCCTGTGGCCACTGCTGAGTTTTCCAAATTTGCTGGCATATTGAGTGCAGCACTTTCACAGCATCATCTTTTAGGATTTGAAATAGCTCAACTGGAATTCCATCCCCTCCACTAGCTTTGTTCATAGTGATGCTTCCTAAGGCCCACTTGACTTCACATTCCAGGATGTCTGGCTCTAGGTAGCATCATTTTAGTAATGTGGATTCTAGTATGGATTTTTGCATTTGTGTTTAAGAGCTGAAAACAAGTGTACTTACATTAAGGGCATAACAATAATCATAGAAATGTCAGTAGTATAAACCCTAGTATACTTATCAAAAAACATTTTATAGTAAACTAGGATAAGTAATTCTAGCTGCTGTAACAACAGAAAAAAATCCCTTGAAATTTTAACAGTTTAGCACCATCAAAAGTGTATTTCTTGCCCACGTCATAATTCCATGTATCTCAGTGGAGTTGGGGTGGGACTCTGGTCCACATAGTCAGTTTAGGGACCCAGGCTGTTTCAGTCATCAACACACAGCTTTAAGGTTCTCATGACTTCATGTAGAGAGTCTATAAGGAGAGAAAAAAGATGGTTTAGCATACTTCCTTTTAACTGCCTCAACAGAAATGTTACATCACTTCAGTCTATGTTCTATTGGTAAGAACCAGCACCTCTAGCCAACAAGATCCAAAAGGAATGGAAAATGGTTTGCTTTTGTACCCAGAAAGAAAGTCAGTGCATTTGGTAGGCATCTAGCCTATCTCCACCAGAATCTCCACTTCTGTCAAATATCCATTCCACTCTTCTTCATACAAAGACGTATTTCACACAAAGACCTACTCAGCTCCTCCCCAAAGCAAACAGCCAGAAGTCCTATTTAAGACTGTATTCATCTGAAAGGCCAGAATTTCTAGGTGAAGCACAGTTCTCTTCATCAGGTTTGAATATAACTCCTCATTATCTGCTAATCAATGAATTAAAAAGACAAGTTCATACTTCCTTACGCACACCCCTCCCATTGAGAAAGGAAAAGTATGAGAAGAAAGTAATAGCCATCAGTAATGCAACTCTGAAATCCACTGAAAGACCTCATAAGGAATTTTCCTTAATTACGCCATGATTCTGCTCTTAAGGAGGAACTACCAAGTAACTATTGTTTCATATAGCTCTTGGTTCCAATCCTTGAAGAATTTGTCTTGTATTTTATCACCGTTGGCTTCAACTGAAGTGGTTTTCAGGGGGAAGGTATGCCCTTGGAGGAGGTGATCATTTCTCCATCTGCTTTCTGCCTGCAGGTGGTTTTAAGGCTCCCAAACAAGTCTCTAGCCTTTTTCTTTTTTTGAGAAGAGTTGTGGTTTCTTTGTCATTACAGTTCCTTCAGAAAGTTTATTAGGCTTCTGATGTACTTGGTTCCAGTTAGTCCCATGTGCCAGTAACTACACTTAACGTTCTTTGCTAGACAAAGGCTTTAAATCTGTCTTATGTCTGCTTCCTTATTTCCTCTGTTTTTTTCTCTCTCAGTTGCAGCTGTCTGAATATATTATTAGGAACAGTAACCTCAAGTTTGAAGATGACACTTAGAATAATATTATATTTGCCAAGGGACTGCGTCACTCTTTTCAACCAAAAAGTCTCATTGGTATCTTGCTTTTTCATAGCATTTTGTAATGCTGAATCTTACTGTTTGAGTTTAGACACTGAGAGTGAACCTAAGACACCTTAAATGCCCAGACTTTGTTCCCTCTGATTTCTTCTTAACAAACCAACCCATTCTATCTTGAAATTATTTTTTTCTCATAATATCTTGTCAAAAGTAGCTAGTGGTAGCTGGCACTTAAAAACTGCCTGTTCTCTCCTACTATTTTCTTAGTACCCTAGACTGGGTAGCCATGTGGTCTGCCTTATAAACTATTGTAGGTGACAGTTTAGCAAATGTTCTGTTACCATAAAGCATGGGTTGTTACCTCTCCAGCCTCTGTATCAATTTCCTTGCCACCTAAAACCCACCTACTAAGCCTCACATTTTAGATTCTTGTCATTGTAGCACTCACATTCTAAAGACAAGAACTAGTGTGTGGCCCCATTTAGACTGAAGGCAGTGATGAAATGTAGTTCAGTCGGTTCACAGCAAGAAAGGGGAACGATTATGATAATAATCGGATTCTGCTACCGTTAAGAAGGAAAGAACTGTTACCGACATGCTTTCTGATTATTCCAGCTACTTCAAGTATTTCTAACAATTATTAAGAAGCCAATTTATCTTATGTGAAAATGGTAGCCTCTTAAACTTTCCTTTTATCTTATTTTACAAATGTAAAAATCAAGTAACCTAATGGGCCATGATCTAGTAATTCAAAAATGACAATATACATATTTCTGGAACTCCCATCATATGCCAATATTTAATCATATTTATAATATTTCTTTAAGGGATAGTTTCCATATTTTAAAAATCTACTGATCTGAAATGTAACATTGCATTTAAGTGTTTTAAAATAAAGGAATGATTCTATTTTAAAGTCCTAGTGATTTTTCTTGTTTCACTTAAAAAATTTCCTGTACTGTGGATGAAATTATTCATTTTAATATTTATGTTTTATGCCTTAATTTAAATTATGGTTACTTCTTAATTTCTTCTGCTCTGTGTACTTAGTTGCTCAGTCATGTCTGACTCTTTATGACCCCATGGACTGTAGCCCCCCAGGCTCTTCTGTTCATGGGATTCTCCAGGCAAGAATACTGGAGTGGGTTGCCATGCTCTCCTCCAGGGGATCTTCCCAACCCAGGGATCAAACCCAGGTCTCTGGCATTGCAGGCAGATTCTTTACCAGCTGAGCCACCAGGGAAGCCCAAGAATACTGGAATGGGAAGCCTATCCCTTCTCCAGGGGATCTTCCTCAACTAAGAATTGAACCAGGGTCTTCTGCATTGCAGGAGGATTCTTTACCAGCTGAGCTACCAGGGAAGCTAGAAATGTGTAAAATATGTTTCCTGCCTCAAATGCATGTTGACTTTATGAGCTATATTACAAGAAGGCCATTTAGAAATTCATTTTTAAATTTTTCTTGGACAGGAGCAATCTCAGTCTTGTTTGGTTTGTCTTTCCTTTGAAGTAGGTCTCAGAGTCAACCATGAAGTCCCTTATGCAGCATTGAAATTACTATTTTAAAACAATTATGTGATGCTGTAAGTTTACTGTCTTAAACCAGAATTATAAATAATATGTTTAACAGTAACCTAATTTAAGCTTTTACAAATATTAAGTATATTTAATATTATATATTAATGTAAATATGTTTTTATATAATATGTATACAAATATTAATAAACCTGATATTTGAGGACTTACATAGGGTTCATTCTCTGTGTCCTGTTTTGTTTTATAGCTATAAGAAACTGGCTGAGAATAAAGAAACTGAATTTGTTAGCCCTTTACCCCTTAAGATTAACCCAAATGTTGTGTCTCAAGAAGCACAAACTGTGAGCCAATTTCTGGACAAAAATGAAGAGAATGTAGTTTTAGAAAAGGCAACAGATGAAGGTACAGAAAATAACTATCCAAGAGTAAATACTGTGGAAGAACAAATAGATAAAATGTACCTTGATATTTTGAAGAAAAAAATATCTGTTGGTGCTTCATTATTACCTCAGGATGACAAAACACATAAGGTAAGTTTTTATAATTTGAATTGATTTGACATACTGATAAATGAAGCTATGTAAATACTGTTGAGAAGTGTGTGTTTCCTAAGTTAGCGGGATCGCGCACACACTGACCTCCACATAACTCCTGGACATCTGTGAGCAGCATCTATTATAACACTCTGCGGTCCCCAAATTTAAAAACGCCACTGTAGCATTAGCTCTCTTTTAGAAGGCATTCTGTATATTTACACTTTTTAGTAAACGCAGTCTAGCGCTTGAGCAGCAGACTCTGCGCTCACCATCCTAGTGCTTTGCGGTCCCCTCGTAGTCTGTGTGGTACAACAGTGGGCACGTTGGCGTTCCCTACACGTGCTGCTCACAGCCCTTGAGAAACTTACATTTCACTGTTCCTTTTTTCTCTGCTCTTGATTTATTCTGATTATGTATAATCAGACCATGACCACAGTATTCCATTTTTATTTTACAGTTTTGAGTTCTGTGTTTACCATAAACTATCACCTTATAGAACAAGGCAGGGTACTAATAAATTTTTACATTGAGAGCTCTGAAGAAAAAAGAAGATTTTTGTCATTTCAAAACTTGTTCTTCTCTGCTTTCCTCCATGTTCATTCATTGCTTTCTGGCAAGCTTATTTTGTTTTATTATTTTGCTTTGTCTTACTCTTGATTTTGAAAATGTTGGTTCCAAATATTAAAATTCTGATGAATTTAATTTAGAGGACTTTAATATAATGGTTTGCCTTCTATGAATTATGTTCTTTAGTTATCAATATGATTTTACTACCTGTTAATCTTATTTGTAACTGTAGTTGAAGTTTATTTAAGTACTAAAGAGTTTGTACTTGTATGCAGACTTTAAGATCTCAGCTTGATTCTGGAGAAGGGACTGTAACTGGTAAACAGCTACCATACAAGAAGGCCAGAAGTGCACCTCCTTTATTTAAAAGAAAACCCCAGAGTGGATTATATGCATCAGTTAGGAGTTCAGGGTATGGCAAACCCAGTTCACCATTCAAGACATTTTCTAATCTTGAAAAGAAAACTTCAAAGGATATCATGAAGAGCAAAAACTTGAGATCTCTTCCTGCCTCAAATCAAAGTAGGAAAAAAGGTAATCATTCTGTACATATAGTATATTATTTTCCTTGTTCTCTGCTTTCCTTGTTTCCTTTCTCCTTCTATGAACTTTACTTATTAATAGGAAAAAAATGAGTTGTAAGTCATTACATTCCTTTTCTGAAAGATTCAATTCTGTTGAGTTCAGGAGGTTTTTCATCATTAGTTCTAGGTCTTTCTGAAAGAAACCCAGGAAGTATAGGAAGTGAATATAAAATAGGAGAGTCCAACTCCTCCTCATCTGGCTGGCTTTGTAATATCCAAAATGTTTGCAAGAGCAGAGCCATCAATTCAGAATCAAGTGGCAATGTACAGGTGAAGGTTGATCCGGAAAGAAATATCTGGGTATTAGTTCAGACTTTGGAACTAATGGAGACTTTGGAGAGTCAGGATGTTTTCTGGATCACAGAATGCCTGCTTCTGTACGTCACAGTTCAGGTCGGTTCAGTTCGGTCTCTCTGTCATGTCCGGCTCTCTGCGACCCTATGGACTGCAGCACACGAGGCTCTCCTGTCCATCACCAACTCCCGGAGGTTGTTCAGACTCATGTCCATTGAATCGGTAATGCCATCCAACCATGTCACCCTCTGTCGTCCCCTTCTCCTCCCACCTCTCGTCACAGTGCCTCCTAATCTAGTTATTTCCTTATGTAGTCATTTGTTAATATGTTGGCAGTAGGCAAGGGTAATTTTCCACTTAGAAGCCCATGCTGCTAGTAAAAGAAATAGAGATGTTTGACTTAGACCCACATTTCTGTTGCCTTTGGACTTCATTGGGGAAGGGAGAGCAATAGAGCCAGAAGCATTTTGTCCTTTTCTGTATGATTAAATCAAATAGGTGACCAGTTCCATCATTGCTACCTGGTAACAATAGTTGTCAGAGGAGAAATAACCTCATTGGAAAATTTGCTTCTGCCTTAGAGTGTCTTCCCTTGCCTTTCCCTGCAACTGTCAATTTCAGAACCACTTTGACTGTATTTAAAATTCTTTCACATCAAAGATTCTTTTCTTCTGTCTATGCTTATGCATATTCGCTGCAGAAACTCCTGCGTGTAAGCTGGAAAGGCTGGGGCTGACCCGTGTGAGCAGGGTAACAGCAGTCACGGGTGGGTCTTCTGGAGACACAGAATTGTAATTGCTGGCTTAATGCAAGCATCCTTTCCTCCTGTTCTCAACCTGTGGACCTCTAATCCCTTCCTCTAAGAAGTCTCCTGTGGTTTTGTTTTCTCTCACTTTTCTGTGAAACAACTAGAGGGAAGGAGAAAGGCAAGCATGTGAACGAACAGACAAAACATTTTATAATAGAGCACACTTTGTAAGTTCTTTCAAAATAAATATTAGATTTAGTTTTACTTAAATCCTTAAGAAAAAGAAACTTCCTCCTAAGAAATATTATATCCCAAAAGATTGTTTTAATAAAATAGACCATGAAAACCCCTGAAAGGTTGCCAAAACCATGTTGTTGTTTTTACCTACATTTTTCAATTCTATACATTATCAGTTTCCCTTCTATGAAATATGAAGTAGTAAAACCCCCACTCACATGCCTGCTGCTCATTTTTGTTGGTTTTATTTTTACTTGTTCAAGATATATCTATTATATTCTCTCCAGCAACTGTAATTCCCCACAGCTTTTGAATGTGGGTCTTGGTTCTGGCTGTTACAGGACCAGAATGCTTTTCACTAGTCCCTTAACCATCACTTTCTAGAATTATTTTGGTTGGTTTCTTATTTGACTAAATTTTCTTTCTTTTTTTTTTTTTTTTTTGAGCGACTAATGCTTTTACTTTATTTATTTATTTATTTTTTTGCTATTATATATATATATTTTTTTTATTAGTTGGAGGCTGATTACTTCACAACATTTCAGTGGGTTTTGTCATACATTGACATGAATCAGCCATGGAGTTACATGTATTCCCCATCCCGATCCCCCCTCCCACCTCCCTCTCCACTCGATTCCTCTGGGTCTTCCCAGTGCACCAGGCCCGAGCACTTGTCTCATGCATCCCACCTGGGCTGGTGATCTGTTTCACCATAGATAATATACATGCTGTTCTTTCGAAACATCCCACCCTCACCTTCTCCCACAGAGTTCAAAAGTCTGTTCCGTACTTCTGTGTCTCTTTTTCTGTTTTGTAATCCATTGTTTTTTCAAGAAGGGCTCATGAGTTCCAAACACTGCACTTTTCACATTTGAATTTTACATCCAAGCAAATTTTCTTTCATGTATAAAGAGAAAAGATATTGTCCGTGTACTGTTACTGAAAATAATTACCTAGGGAGACCAAAATTAAGAACTCAGGAAGGAAGAATTCTGGCATAAAAGCCCTGGCCGACTGCAGCTTGAGCAAGAACCACTCGTCACTCTTGGCTGCCGTGTCCTTGGAAGAAGCACAATGCTTGCAGATCACACCCCGTTCATTGGCCATGTTAGTGGACCTCCAGTGACTTGGAAGGTTTAATGCCTGCCTTTACAATGACTCAGACTGTTCCTTTATGAACAGTGTAAGAAGTTTTCTCCAGAAAAACCTTTCACATCACAAGTCCAATTAAATATGATTACTACTATATGAGGAAACACTGGCATGCCTGGAAGAGAGTAGAAGGAAATCTCAGGGTGAGGTCGTGTTGGGGACTTGCTGTTTCTTTTGACTTTTCTATATTTTCCAAATCTTTAATGACCATGTGTTTTAACTTCAATGAAAAAGCCAACCTTGCATTTAAAAAGTTGGCATCTTGAAGAAATTATATTAAAAATATAAGTTTCGAATGTTTCATTTACATCTAAGGCAATCAAGTACATGTTTATGCAATATTCAGTTCAGAATCTGTAATATTAGAATATGGGCCTGAGGATCTCGTCTCAGTATTTCTGTTAATTTTTTTTTTTTATAAACTGAGCAACTTATTGGTCTTAGAATTATTTCTTCTTTTTGTAAGATTTACAAGGTACCTTAAAAACTGAGAATTTGACTGGAATATGTGTGTGTGTGTGTGTGTGTATGTATAAACCACATTTTTTTCTAATTTAATAAACAGGGTATTATAGCAGTTTTATCATTTTATTTTTAATCAGATTTTAAACTACTTGTTATGAGGTTTGCGTGAAATTTATGTTATTCCAGTGATACTATATCTTCATATACATTATTTATAAAAACTGTGCTTTGAAAACATACTTTAATCTGAACCGAAATATTTTATTATCAGCTGCTCTTTGATTCATCATTTAAATACTTCTGTTTGCTATTGCTATGAACATTTAAAATGATGACTTATTGAAAAATAATAAAACCTGAAATTACCCTGATCCACATTCTCCTCACATTTATTGAGCTCCGTCTGTCGTTTAATATGAATCTTGGGTCAAGGAGCCTTCTGTGTCAAATCGAATAGAATGTTGATTGTGGGCTGGCGTTCCGAGTGCAGTGAAACAGATGCCTTGCAGTGTTTGTTAGGCATTGGCCTCCTTTGAGATGCTCATTTGTCTTAGTGTCCTCATTGGATTAGTACTTACTGTTAAATAATTGCCTGAATACACACTCAATATGGTTTGTATTTGTGGTGCTTTTATCCATTGTTCACAATATTTAGAAATCTTACCTGCAACAAAGCTGATCAAGCCTGCATCTTTGGGTAAACCAGCTCCCCAGACTGAAAGTTGGCTGGCTACTCCTAAGTCGTCTGAGGGCCCCACAGAAGTTGACTCCTGTGTTCAGTTTCAGAATGTAGGTATTAGATTTAAAAATAATATTCATACTGTTTTATGTTCTATATATACTAAAGCAATTATAAAAAATGAAATATTTGAAATTTCTTTCTTGTTGACGGATGCTTATCACTTTTATTGAACAAGTATTGATCTTCTTGATTAGTAGAATATTGTTAAACATGTCATTTTTATTCTTTGTGGGTTTTTTGCCCCCTAACCACCTATGTTTGAATCTATTATGTAACTCTACATAATGAAGTAATGCTTTTCATTAAAAGGATTCTTCAGGATACCACGATGGGAACAAGGAGACAGAATTGATTATGTTTAAAAGAGTTCAGGAAGCAGAGGAAAAATGGAAGGGTGCCCAAGCTCTGATTGAGCAAATTAAAGTCACTTTCTCAGAAAAGGAGAAAGAGCTGGAAAATAAGATGGAGGAACTAAAGAGACAACAGGAAAAAGAACTCTTCAGACTGAATCAAGACAATTATATTCTTCAAGCCAAGGTACTAGACACATTGTCCTATTACTTCTTTTATTTATTAAAAAGAACTTGTACTCTCTGCTAAATGCATTGTTATTTTCTTGTCCCTGGGGCCTCTTGACTTGATATATTTGCTGCATAAAACATGAACATGGTTCCTGACAGTGCCTCCTTACGAAAGGCCTACTTGGAATCCTTGGGGGGGAAATCAAAAATTAAATTGGTTCATTTTTATAGTTTTCTTGTTAGCAGTCTTTTTTGAAAACTCATCACTTGGTTCACTGTGACCTTCAGGGAAGCCAACAGTTTCAGAAAGAAAGCTGTAGAAGTTCTAGAATCAGGAAAGTGACACTGTAGCATTTCTTGAGTTACTTCCGCCCTCAGAACCGTCAGTACAAAGCATCACTGTAGTGACTTAACTGTAGTTGGTGTTAGATAATTCTGGTGTGCTTATAAGACAGTCTTGGGTCTATACACCGGGAGTTTTCTGATGTTTTTCCTCACTTCTCACTGTATCATTTTCTTCCCCAAATGAAACAATACCTGCGATTTCTCAAAGTTGAGTAGCTTTGAAGAAGCAAGCAAAAAACACAGGTGGTTGCATTTGGGAGAAACAACTGATCCTGTCACTGAAGAAAAATTGAAGCAAATCCAAAAAGAAATACAAGAACAAGAGGTGCTTCTTCAAGGATATCAGCAGGTATGGCTCTTCAACACAAAGTTAGTCTTGAGATTCTTTGGTTATAAAAATAAGGCATTTAAAAATATTTCTGTGTCCATTTAACAGGTGATGGCAGTGTAAGAAAGTAGTAATTTGACTAGTCTGTGTATTTTTTATGGGGAGAATTAAAGCGGTTAAGAGCATGGGTTCTGGATTCAAAAAAATCTGATTTTAGATTTTGCTTCACTACCTGCTCTATAGCCTTAGGCAAATCACATTACCTCTCTCCAGCAGTTTCCTCATCTGTGAAATGAGGATAATAATACCTGTCTCAACGCATATATATGGAATTTAGAGAGATGGTAACGATAACCCTATTTGCAAAACAAAAAGAGACACAGATGTATGGAACAGACTTTTGGACTCTGGGAGAAGGCGAGGGTGGGATGTTTCGAGAGAACAGCATCGAAACATGTATATTATCAAGAGTGAAACAGATCACCAGCCCAGGTTGGATGCATGAGACAAGTGCTCAGGGCTGGTGCACTGGGAAGACCCAAAATGATTGGGTGGAGAGAGAGGTGGGAGGGGGGATCGGGATGGGGAATACATGTAAATCCATGGCTGATTCATGTCAGTGTATGGCAAAAACCACTACAATATTGTAAAGTGATTAGCCTCCAACTAATAAAAATAAATGGAAAAAAAAAAAACAAAGCCTGTCTCACAATGGTTGTGAAATTGAAATAAGACTGCAGATCAACCTCTTCCTGCCTTCCGCACAGTAACCAGTTAGTGCATGTTGGCCTGTTAGTAATTCTAATAGTCAGATTTCCTTAGAAACTGTCTTTTTTTTTGCTTTGAAAGTGTTAGTCACTCAGTCATGTCTAACTCTTTCCAGCCCCAGGTACTGTAGCCTGTCCGACTCCTCTGTCCTTGGGATTCTCCAGGCAAGAATACGGGAGTGGGTTGCCATTCCCTTCTCCAGGGGATCTTTTTTTTTTTTTTCCCGTAGTAATATTGACTAGTTTTGATACTATATTGAGAACTATAAATTTGAAATCAATTGCCAATGCCTTGAGAGTAAAAATAAAAAATGAATTAAATGGGAGAAACCGTGTGTGTTCTGCAGAAGCCTTACGTTGGTTCTCTGTGATAACGGAGTCTCGGTGGTGTTGACCGTCCGCCGGGGCAGGTCTGGCGGTCTTCCAGCATGAGGCTTGTCTTAGTTTAACTTCTCTATTCTTTTCCTCTGTCTCATTCCTTTTTTCTCTTGACAACTGTAACCTAAGCATCCAGCCTCACAGTAACAAGCGTTTTCATTCTGGGGACATGCAGAGAAAGCATTACCACATCAGAAATTACAGCTTTTCTTTTTACTGTTTATTTTTTCACTGGTCTCAGTTGGGGCACTCAGGACCTTGACTTCTTTGCAGCATGTGTGATCTTTAGTCGCGGCATGTGAACTCGTCATTGAGGCACACGGGATCTAGTTCCCTGACGAGGGATTGAACCCAAGGCCCCTGCGTTGGGAACACAGGAAGTCTTAACCACTGGACCACCTGAGAAGTCCCCAGACAGTCCTGCTGTAAATCAGATAGTATGGATTTTGCAAGATACCTGGCCCTGGAGTGAGTTAGCACCTTCCAAACCCTCCCTGCCATTCTGAGCTTGCTATGTACAGGGCATGGGTTTTTTGTTTTTTTTTGTATAAGTCAATTTTTCTTTTTTTTTAATTAATTAATTAATTTCATTTATTTTTATTAGTTGGAGGCTAATTACTTTACAATATTGTAGTGGTTTTTGTCATACATTGACATGAACCAGCCATGGATTTACAAGTAATCCCCATCCCGATCTCCCCTCCCACCTCCCTCTCCACCTGCTCCCTCTGGGTCTTCCCAGTGCACCAGGCCCGAGCACTTGTCTCATGCATCCAGCCTGGGCTGGTGATCTGTTTCACCCTAGACAATATACATGTTTCGATGCTGTTCTCTTGAAACATCCCACCTTCGCCTTCTCCCACAGAGTCCAAAAGTCTGTTCTGTACATCTGTGTCTCTTTTTCTGTTTTGCATATAGGGTTATCATTACCATCTTTCTAAATTCCATATATATGCATTAGTATACTGTATTGGTCTTTATCTTTCTGGCTTCACTCTGTATAATGGGCTCCAGTTTCATCCATCTCATTAGAACTGATTCAAATGTATTCTTTTTAATGACTGAGTAATATTCCATGGTGTATATGTACCACAGCTTCCTTATCCATTCATCTGCTGATGAGCATCTAGGTTGCTTCCATGATCATGGGTTTTAAAGCAGGATTTCACAGACCTGTGATTTTGCCAACCACCCACTCCCATAAAGATAACATGAAGTTGATGTGTCTATGTATGTATGTGTTTTTTTGAGTTTCATTAATTCTGCCGAAAATCACCCACAAACTATGTATCAGGCACTGGGCCAGACATGGTGCGACAGTTCATGGTTTTCATGAGATCCTCAGTGGTCCTTGGTTTTCATCAGTTACTTGATTTTAAAGAGGTTAACAAGCCAGAGCACCTGAGCACAGATGGGTACTTTCTCCCCTATCCTCATTATTTGAGTCCCTTTCGCTCAAACCAGATGCTGTACTGGGTCTAGTCTATATACTCAACTGCCCTGATCTCCCATGAAATGCAGTACATTACTCTGATGGGCTGTTTGGTTTGGGGAATTTTTTTTCAACTAATCATTTTGAACATTTTAGAAAGAACTGTTCTTGGATTACAGATTTTCTTCTGAGACAAAAAGTTTGAAAAAGATGTTGCTTACTCAAAAACTGAAGAAATTGAAAAACCTTTAAAATTGCTTAAAGGATATATCTTTTATAAGTGAATAAACTTACGTAAGTACTACTGGTTTTTAACTAAAATGTAATTTTTTGTTTATAAAAAGGAAAATGAAAAATTGTATAATCAAGTGAAAGATCTCCAAGAACAAAACAAGAAAAATGAGGAGCGAATGTTCAAGGAAAACCAGAGTTTATTCAGTGAATTAGCTGCCTTAAAGTAAGTCCTTTTTAAATTCTTAAGATCAAACATACTAGGACTATTTCTAAGCATTTTATTATTATATTAATAATACATTCAGTTATACTTAGAAATTATAGAAGTTGTACGCTGACTTACAGTTCTGTAACTTTTATATTTTTCATATTTAGTGATTATCTTTGGTGTTCAATGATCAGTACATACTTTAGTATTTTCAATATATTGGTGTTAGAGTTTCACATCAATTTCAGGAAACAGAATTATTCCTTTTAAACCTGAGATACTTAGGTAATATAATAATAAATAATAAACTACAGTATTATTTACTGTGTTAGGTCAGGTTGCATACAAGTAGAGCCTGAGATGGGGATCTTTGTGGAGGTGATTTCCTGGAAGATAACTCTTAGGAGAAGGGGCAGGAGAAGCGAAATGAGGTGGGGGTGGGTGGTGAGAGGGAAAATCAGTGAGACTGAGTCTCGGCTGGAGGCTGGCTTCATTCCACTCTCACGAGGACATGCAGGAGAATAGATTTCATTGCATAGTTGGTTCCTACTTGAGGCAAGTGGAGAGCGGCCCTTTGAACCCCTCAAGGCAGTCTGTCACTGGATGAAGTGGGTCCCAGGAAGCAGGTAGCAGGTGTCCTCTGGGGCAGGGGGCAGGAGCTGCTGTTTGGCAAGGAAATTTCTCCAGAGAGGGAGAACCTGGGAGTTATTACAACAAACACACCATGGCAGGCTGACAGAGCGCTAACACCCACTTACGAACCAGTCATACTTCAGACTGTGAGGTCTTTGGGATGTTACTATGTCCCTCTTTAATATACCAAGTGAAAGAGCTGAACCACCAAACATGGGCAGGCCAGGGTTCTGTCTTCTTTTAGGAAATGACTGCCCCCTGTGCATCATTTCACCCCAACACCTGAAATCACAGATAGAACTACTGTCCGAAGAAACGTCTTAGACTGTGAGTGTCATGTACATTATGTTTACATACTACTTCCATTTTTTTGGTAAGATAATGTAGGGCATAAGAGTCACGGCTGCTGTTAGCTCACACTAATCTTTGATGCACAGGAGAAAAAGGCACGCCTTGTAGCAGAGCTAGAAAGTACACAGGTTGGCAAGCTGAGGGCACTTTTGTATAAATTGGGGGGTCACCCCTTTCTCCTGGTAAGTGTGACCCCCGTGCCAAGGCTAATAATCTGCAAAGTTTGATGCCTCAGGGCTTCTACATCTGCTTTCTTCCCAGATGCTTCAACAAAATATTTTAAAATTTTATAATCTTATACTGCCTAGCTTTTAAAAGAGAAGATCTATTCCTGGCTCCAAACCTGAAGCTCTAAATGAATTTCCACAATGGAATAAATGGTTTCTTTAGACTTAGATGATCATATACAGATTCCTAAACTCCTTGCACAATGTCCTCTGGAAAAATAAAAGAAAAACTGACTTGAAGTTACCAGTAGTAGACTGTGTTTGGTTTTGTTAGTTTCCATGGGTATGATTGGCAATTTGTGTGTCTCAGAAAGGAGTCTAGAGTGATATGACAGGGAGTTCAGAACACCACAGGGGAAATGCAGTAAGTCTTTCCCAGACGTTGATTTTCTTTTTTCTGAAAATTGGCAAGAAATATTTTTATGTTACAAATACACCAGTACTCTTAGAGTTTCAATTCTTTTAGATTATACATAAACGTTCCCCTTAAAGTATACTCCTCTTGTAACATTTCAGTATTGTATTATTTAGTGCAAATGAACTGTTTATCTTCAGTGACTCAGTTTTGATGTACAAAGAGTTTAGTTTTTAATAATTGAATATTTTGTACTTAAAGGAGGACATTGTAAACATATATATATGTATTTATTTTCCAAATAAATCAGAGAACAGATGCACAGAAGTCGTTTCCTATCTCAAGCAGTTGAAGATTCAGAGCCCACCAGAAATCAAAATTTTACAGATCTGTTAGCAGAACTACGGGCAGCACAGGTAAGGTACATAATGATTTTAACCATTAGCAATAAAAGTGTGTTACAAAAATCCTTACGTGTGTAAAAAAGAAAAATTTGTTTTTGTAACTTATGAATAAATCTGCTTATAAATTCCATACCACTTAAAAACTAGGAAATACCTAAGATTAGCATTGAAGTACCTGTGACCTCAGTATAGAGGAAACAATGTGATATTGGTTGTAGATGGCATCTTTTACTATCCAGCCTCTTATCAGGCATTTATCATGTGGAACCATGTTGGAGGCATGACCTTTTTTAGGGAAGATCCCTTGGAGGAGGGCATGGCAACGCACTCCAGTATCCTTGCCTCCATGGACAGGAGCTTGAGGGGCTACAGTCCATAGCGTCGCCAAGAGCTGGACATGACTGAAGTGACTGACTATGCGTGCGTGTACATACCTAACTTCAAACAAACTCCTCTTTGAAAATGGAGGGCTGAAATAGGAAGACAATTTGAAAGTGATCATTCACCTTAAAAAGTGAGTTGACTTTTCCTCAGTCTTTAGGAAGACTAAGTGGACTGTGCACTTATGAGGGGCTGAGGCTATATCTGCAGGTATTTGTATCTGATATGCCTGACAGAGCGGTGAAATGGAGTATCTGCTACATAATTTTTTTCTTTATTTTTACTGAATTGTACTAAAGCAGTGTTTACCAATGGGAAAAGTTTGGGAATTTAGGGCAGATTAGTTTTGTCTTAAGCAGAACAGTTATAGGCATTGCTTGATTTTTATCACTCCTGTCCCCAAGAACTATGCTTATAGCACCCACCAGTCACTGTAACACTCAAAACCACTGCCACAGACAGCTCCTGTGGAAGGGCAGTTAGCTTTCCCCACTCCCTCCTATTAAATACTTCCAATCTATTTCAACGATTATGCACATTAGAAAAATTCCAATTGCATATCACATTCTAATTAGAAATTTATTATATAAAGTTAGGCTACACAGAAATATAAACATACCATAGTTCAGTAGTTGATGTTTGACAGGTTTTTGTAATATATAAAGTGCAGCTTCAAATATGAACCCATTAGAGAACTTCCTTAAGATGCATGTGGGTACAGATGATTAGATAGGTAAGCAGATAAATAGAAAGAATAAATGATTGGACACCTTCACTTATCAGTGGGCCCCAAAAACTAGCAAGTTAAGAGAGAAATTGCTGTGGCTTATGAAGGCTTGGGGAGACATGATAGGGTTTCAACCACAGCATTAACTTCATTTGAAGGCTGTTATTAGTGACCTTTTAAAAGTGTGGTTTTGGACACATTTTCAAACAAATGGTAAACCAAAACTGCCACTGAAATCACCAGAACATGCTGGCTAAAATATAATTAACATCTTGTAAATTACATAACCCTATTCTCAAGAAAGGAAAGTGAACTTCTGGGGTCAGAATAGAACAGGGATACAGAGCTAGCAGTAAGCATTGCTCCTAGGCTGTCAGCCCAGTAACCACGAGCCTTGAGCTTGAACAACAAAGTAGAGATAGGACCTCAGGACTTCACAGGGCCACATCCTTCAGTAAAACAGTGTTTTAGGGAAAAAAAATGCACCCACTTTCAGAAGGGACTGAAATGTCAAGAAAGCTTCTTTTTGTTAACTTGGCATCTATAGAAAGAGAGGGGGAAAGGTCTCGTCTTCTCAGTGCTTTATTGATTATTCAGTATAGATGTCATCCCTTCTCGTCTCATTTATGTTTTAGTATTTGAATTGACACCACCTTCAAGGGCAGTGGGGCTTCCCTCATAGCTCAGTTGGTGAAGAATCCGCCTGCAGTGCAGAGATCCCAGTTCGATTCCTGGGTCAGGAAGATCTGCTGGAGAAGGGATAGGCTACCCACTTATTCTTGGGCTTCCCTTGTGGCTTAGCTGGTAAAGAATCTCCCTGCAGCGCAGGAGACCTGGGTTCGATCCCTGGGTTGGAAATATCACCTGGAGAAGGGAAAGGCTACCCACTCTAGTATTCTGGCCTAGAGAATTCCATGGACTATACAGTCCATGGGGTCGCAAAAAGTAGGACATGACTAGGGGACTTTCACTTTCAAGGGTGGGTCATGCTCAATCTGGGGTAAAAAAAAACATAAAATGTGATCTTCAGTCAGTGGTCATCTTAAGTGTGTCTGAAGAAACACGTGCAAAACAGTTTTAAGGGTGTCTTCTCTTAACTCAGTTCACACAGTATTCCTTAAGATTAAATCCTGTTGACAGTACACTTGCAATGCAGAATTACAAAATCCAGGGAAATAGCCCACCATGAGTAAGCATGGGGTGACTTAATAAACAGGGTTAAAACCCAGTAGAATTATTGAGTAGACTATAAATTAAATAGATTTAAAATGATTAAATATATAGAATAAGGGAGAAATTCAATGTGAGGAAGGAACAAAACAGACCAGGGAAATTCAGAGAAAAATAAAGAGAATAAGTAGAAAAGTTAAATAGATGATCAGATGTAACTAAGAAGAAATTAGTCAACTGGAAGATAGATCTAAGAAAACTTAGAGTGAAATACACAAAATAGAGAAATAGAAAATAACAGAAATAGGAGATGCTATAGTATGTAATTAAATATTTTTATAAAGTAATGGCAAAGAATTTTCTAGAAATTATGAAAGATGAATTCTCAAATTCAGGAAATATAGTGAGTCCTGCTCAGGATACATAAGTAAAAATCTACATCTAAGTCCATCGTGGTGAAAGTATCACAGGCAGGAACACCTTAAAAGAAATGTGTTAGTTGAAGATAAAAGTTATTTGGGGATGTAGTTAGTTGTGCAAATACCAAAAGATGGAATACCATTATGTGTTTATTTTCATTCACTCTGGTTTTCTGAGTTTAAATAGTTTTAGAGCAAAAATTCATACTGGGATAAATCTGTAGTATAATGTTCATGTCAAACCTACTTAAAAATTAATTCCCATTAGTGTAGTTGTAAAATATGAGCCGGTTCTTTGTAACCTATGAATGGGCACATACTGAAAACAAAGATCTTGAGCCCTTTGCTTCTAGTTTCCCAGGAGGAGGAGGAGGAGGCTGACTGCAGCTCAGCTGTCCCTTAGGAACTCTTCTTGGCTGTGGAAAAACGGCAGGTAAAGAAGACAGGCCTGTGCCTTGCTCACTAGAAGCAGGTATTCAACCAGGGAAGACAGATAGTAAGTGAATAAGAAATCGGTGCTCATGGAGGTTCAGTTCTTTGAGAAAAACAAGAACAGAGACTAGTGGTAGGCAGGGCAGGGGTGAGGCAGCTCTCAGCAGTGTGGGTCAGCAAGCGAGGAGGCGCTCCTGAGAAAGTAGTGTCTGCGTCAGGAGCTGAGGAGCAGCGGCCACTCACTGTGCAAAGACCGAGCCTTCCAGACAGGGGGACACGGTGCCTCGGAAGCCTCTGAAGAACGAGTGGGTGAGTGAGGACAGGGTGATGGGAAAGAGGGTCCGAGAGACAGGCAGAGGCCTCCGAGTGTCCCACAGTACATTCTTGAAGAAACTCAGCGCTCTCCTGAAAAGACATCCACAGAAGATCCCACAAAAGGTTAAACAGTGAAATGATGCCGCTAAAACCACGGTTATATTCATACAAGGCCTTGTGGGTGGATTTATTTTCTTCATGAGACTGGATTTTAAATTGTAAGCTAGCGTGATACAGAGTTTCTAAGGATTTTCCTCGACACTGAACTATGAAGTGTACCGCCTTGAGCACGGGAGTTTCTCCAGCAGTTGTCAGCTGAGTGTGCGCTTACTGAGTGCCTGCCAGGTGCTTACTGCCAAACGTAAACGAGCAGTAAAATCAGCCTTGATGTCCCCAGAGAGCTCTCAGTCTAATGAAGAGAAAAGGCAGGTGATACAGATGAGTGTCACGTGGAACAGTAATAGATGCTGTACTTCCAGGCACACTGGAGGTTTGTGGGAGTGCAGGGGTGGGGTTTCCCAGGAAGAGCCGCGTTTGAGCTCCACTTTGAAAGATAAATATGACTGTCAGGATAGGAGCAAGGGCTGTTGAGTATGGCACATACAGCATATTGAGAATTTAACTTGTTGTGTCAAGCATAGTTTTTGCCTTTGTGATACAAGGAAGAGAAATACACAGTTCTGCTTTCAAGTAAATATATAATATGTCAGGGGGTGATGAGTATGTGAGAGGAAAGTAAAGCTGTACACCCGGGGCCAGGGTGGGGGTTGCTAGTTTAGAGTGACCAGACAAGGCCTTCCTGGGGCCTCATGCGAGCAGAAATCCTGATAAAGTGAAGCATGAGCCACTTGGCTATCTGGGGGCAGAGGGAGCACTAAGTGCCAATACCTTGGGGCAGGAACGTGCCGGGCGGGTTCAGAGAACAGCTGGGAGGTCTCTGTGGGCGTACAGTGGGATGGGGGGATTTGCAGCCCACGCATCCGAGGAGTGGGCAAGGCTGGGTTCTGTGACGCTGAAGGTCATGGGAAGAGCTGTAGGTTTCCCCTCAAAGAGGTGGGAGCCACAGAGAGTTTCAGACCAAGGAATGATATTAACTGACTCCTGAAGACAGTTCCTCTGGCTCCTGGGAGAACAGATTGTAGATGCTGAGAGTGGAAGAGGCAGCCTGGTTAGGAGGGTGGAGAAACCCAGGAGCAGTAAGAAAAGAGATTGGAAGGGGCCTGGAAGCTGTATTAAGTGATGAGAACTGATTCTCAGAGGCTCTGAGGAGCTTGTATCACTGGAAGGGGAATGGTGATAAAATCAAGCTGAAATTTAAGAAAAATAATTAGCAGTCTTTATGATGAATTGGGGACAGGAGGAGAAGGGGACGACAGAGGATGAGATGGCTGGATGGCATCACCGACATGAGTTTGAGTGGATTCCGGGAGTTGGTGATGGACAGGGAGGCCTGGCATGCTGCAATTTATGGGGTCGCAAAGAGTTGGACACGACTGAGCAACTGAACTGAACTGAACTGATGATGAATTGGGTGAAAGAGACACTATTCTACAATTGATTGTGGTTGGAAATAATTTGCTTTTGTATTTTTATGAATATCAAGAAAGAAAAGAACAGTTTGTTGGAAGACATCAAAAGACTGAAGCAGGACAAACAAGCTCTTGAAGTAGACTTGGAAAAAGTGAAGAAAGAGAGAGACCAAGCCAAAGACCAGATTGCTTATGCTACAGGTAAAAGTCTGAGCTGAAGTGGTTTACCTTTATACTCCTAACTGTTCTCATCTTGAGTTAAGTAATAGCAGTTGGATAGTATAATAAAAATGCTATTCCTTAAAGTGTATTATAATTTTAGAAGCTTTTAAAATATTAGCTATTAATAGGTATGTGCAAACAAATCTCTGATTACAAGATCAAAGAAAATCATGGATTATTTTGAATTTGGGGCATCACATACTTAGTTGTTTATAGTCATCTCAGGTTGACTGTGACTTTTCAGGGTATAGTCCCTCTTTTTATCTCTGAGTCTGAAACACATGCTCTCAGTTCAGTTCAGTCGCTCAGTCCTGTCTGACTCTTTGCGACCCCGTGAATCGCAGCACACCAGGCCTCCCTGTCCCTCACCAACTCCCAGAGTTTACCCAAACTCATGCCCATCGAGTCGGTGATGCCATCCAGCCATCTCATCCTCTGTCGTCCCCTTCTCCTCCTGCCCCCAATCCCTCCCAGCATCAGGGTCTTTTCCAATGAGTCAGCTTTTCGCATGAGGTGGCCAAAGTACTGGAGTTTCAGCTTCAGCATCAGTCCTTCCAATGAACACCCAGGACTGCTCTCCTTTAGGATGGACTGGTTGGATCTCCTTGCAGTCTGACAAGTATTTGCCAAATGAACAAATAACATTGTACTATGTTGTAGAGAACACAAAGATGGATATGACATACCTCACCAGGGAAAACAAAGGAGAGTAAAATAAGAAAGCAGAAAAGTTTAATATTAAAAAAATTAGAAATAAACATGAGGATGCTAATGAGGATTTCAGAGAAGAGTGGCATTTGAGCTGGGTCCTGACAGAGAGATTCATAGGTAAAGAAACGGAGAGGCCCAGAATCTGACATTTATTTTCATAGAAATGACTTTACTTTTATAATGAAAGTCATTGGAAAAACTATTAATCAAGAATTTCTAGATGCCAGCTTTGCTGCAAGTTTGATGATGTGGACTATGAGCACAGTCTTCATCCTGCTTCACTAATACACTAAAGTGGACACAACCTTACAAAAAAACAAGTTTTTTTGCCTCTTAATAGCACTTTCATTAGAGAGGCATTGGTTTTCATTCAAAATGTTTTAACTTAGTTTATTTCCACATTTTGAAAAATTATTACCGAGTTATTGAATTACTTGATCTTATAGGTGAAAAATTATATGAAATAAAAATTATAGAAGAAACCCATAAACAAGAAATCAGTCGTCTGCAAAAAAGATTACAGTGGTATGCCGAAAATCAGGAACTTCTGGATAAAGATGCAGTTCGGCTTAAAGAAGCAAATGAAGAAATTGAGAAGCTGAAACTTGAGGTAACAGATCAGTTCAGAATGTGTTTCTATAGATGAACCCTGTTATCCTCAACGCTCCTTCATAGGCCTGTGTCATTGAGTCAATATACTTCAAATTCTGTTAATTACAGTGGTCGGGTTGACTTTGGTTTGTGTTTATTTGTGTAGTCTATTTTAGATTAAACTAAGAATACAGGCAGCTCTCTGTATCCACAAGTTCCCTATCCAGCAGATTAAACCAACCATGGATTAAAAATAATCAGAAAAAACAGAATGTCAGAAAGCAGAATTTGCTATGTAATGGCAACTATTTTCATAGCATTTACATTGTTTTAGGTATTACAAATAATCTAGAGATGATTTAAAGTATATAGGGAAAAAGTGAAAGTTGCTCAGTCATGTCTGACTCTTTGTGACCCCATGGACTGTATGTGGCCCGCCAGGCTCCTCTGTCCATGGAATTCTCCAGGCAAAAATACTGGAGTTTGCCATTTCCTTCTCCAAGGGACCTTCCCGACCCAGGGATCAAACCCGAGTCTCCTGCATTGTGGGCGGATTCTTCACTATCTGAGCCACCAGGGAATCCCAGTGTAGAGATGGTTTAAAGTATACAGGAGTTACATGCAAATTCTACACCATTTTATACAAGGGGCTTGAGCATCCTTGGATGTTAGTATCTGTGGAGATTGGGAACCAGTGCCCGGCCCACCCCCTCCCGTTACCAAGGCATGGTTATAAATCCAAGCTCCTTACCACAGCCTGTGAGGTTCCCACGTGGTCTGAATGCGCCCGCCTCTCCAGCCCCGTCTGTAATGCCCTTCCCCAGTCACGCTCCTCCAAGCACAGCAGACCTCCCTCTGGTTCCTGAGCATGCTGAGCCCAGGCCACTGGTCACTTTGGCCTGAAGCGGCCTGGCCTGCGTCCTTCCCATGTCTCTTCGTTTGTTTCAGCTCTGATTTCTCCTCCCCAGAAAGATCTTCCTGACCTCTTTATCTAATGTAGCTACCAGTCCTGCTCCCCTCTGACTGTTTCTTTGTCATTCTTTCACTTTATTTTCTTTGTAGTACTTGTCATGCTCAGAAGTTACTTATTTACTTCATCAGCTCATCAGAGCTCTCCTTCCATTAGGACATAAGCCCCATGAAAGCAGGGGTCTGGCTTGTCTTATTTGCTCTCTGTGTCTCCAGCACAGCGCCCTAAAATGAACTCCCATCATGCTTCCCTCTTGAGGTCTGCTGTGTTTCAAGTGTATGTTTCTTAACATCGTCTTTCCTTATTGGTAGGTTGAGAAGCTGAAAGCTGAATCTGGAAATCCATCCATCCAGCAGAAGATACGTTTAAAAGAAAAAGCAGCTGATACCAAAAAAATTCGGGATCTAGAGCGACAGGTATGTGTTCAGGGTAAATTTTCATTAAGATATTTTATATACAGTGCATTTTTGTTTTTTGTTTTAGAAGTTCCTATACGATGTAGTCAACTGGCAAGCTTTTGGTGTTATTCATTCATTTTAATATAGAACTGCCTCTGCTTTCAACTTTGAATACAGTATTCAAAGTAACAATAAAAGCAGGAAACAAAATCATTTTATATAATCTGTGATTCTATGAATAAGGAAATTTTTAGAGTCATGTGTCTCATTAGGTGGTAGACCTGCTGATGGAAGGTTGTTTGCATCTCAACTCTATTTGACATCCAGGAAGAAAGAAACAGAACTTTGACACTCTGGGTGTAGAGCTAGGATCTTTTCTCCTGAAGGAGGATAGATGAGAGAGGAGGCAGGGTAGGAGACCCTCCAGTTGGGAGTGTGTTAGTAGCACTTGGGAAGTCTTGTGGGACGCTCTAGAAACCGGACATCCAACCTCCCAGAGAGCTGGCCACAGTTTTGAGCTCTTGCTCACACTTTTTGTGTGTGTGCACACTCACTTGTGTCCAACTCTTTGCAACCTGTGGACTGTAGCCCACCAGGCTCCTCTGCCACTGTTTAGACTTAGAAATACTCATGTCATGGTCAGTGTGACTGGGAGACTTTTTTCAAAAACTGTATAGTGACACTTAATTAGGATAAAGTTTTTTCTTTTTCATTGAAGTAGTTATTTCGTAAGCAAGAATACTAATAAACTCTTTCCTTATGTTTTTAAAACCTTCTGTAATGTAGTATTTGTATTCATAACTAAATATTAAAACAAAATTAGAATTTCCAGCCCTGTTCATAAGGGCACATGATTCTATAGTTGTGACACTTAGATGTACAGCTATTATTCCATCACAGACCTGAAACTGTGAGGTCATCACTGGGCTGAAGATTATCCCCGTTTTAGAAGAAGAAGGAAAACTGGGCAAAAAATTAACTTCGTTAGTTTTACAGGACCTGTTAGATTAAAAGGTATGATTTGGTAGTTTGGTTCAGTGGCCACAGAAGGAAGAGGAAAGAGGTGGTTTGAAGAGCTAGAAATATTCTGAAATAACTATAGTCCAGGATTGTTTGACTTTTTTTCCCCCAGTGCTTAAGACAGATTAGCCCATGTAGAAGAAGCCATCCAGAATTGCAACAAAAGACCAAACGAACCACTTCAGCACTAGATGACTTAATTTTAAGAGAATACTGTGGAACCAAACGTATAAGAGTAAAAAAATAAAACATGCTTAAAAACAAAATTAAGGTTTGAAATGGTGACCCATATTGACCAGAAATACATTATAAAAGTAACCTCCCTCTTTTACTAGCACTTTCATTAAAAATTTATTGGTTTATTGGATTAGAGCTTTCTAAAATATTATTCATTAATACTTCGTATAGTTTGCTACATGTGCATTTCAAATCCTATTCTCTTTCCATGAGCAGACGTTTCTATCCTAGTAAGTCTTAATATATATTTTATAATCAAGGTATATCAATATATTCAGAATCATTTTGAGCTGTATTCTAAAATTATAGAATAAAACATCCTTTTTTCTAAATAGTACATGAGGGAAAGTGGGGCTAATTGTATGCATGTTAATAGTGAAAATTTCAGGTTATGTTTATTCATTCATGCTCTTATTTAATGATATATTCAATAGTTTAATTTCCAGTGAGATTAAAAAAAAAAAATTGTATGATAGAGCCACACTGATAACAGTGACCAAAGAAAAATATTAAAAAGCCAGATAAGAGAAGATAAAAATTAGTTTTCCACCAAAAATGTAGTATACATTTTAAAATATCAAAATCAGATTGAAAACACTACTTAAAATTTAAATGAATATATTAATTATAGACATGTTAAATCCATTTTTTTTAATTTTTTTTTCTCTTCTTCTTTTTCAAATCCATTTTTAGAAACTAGTTTCCTTTTTAATTTATTTTTAGTTGAAGGATAATTGCTTTATAGAATGTTGTTATTTTCTGCCAAATATGGTCTCTTTTTAATATACATGGAATGTATGTGTGTATGTATATATATATATACCTTTATATGCTTACATCTGATCTAGATTTTTAATACCAGAGGAAGCAAAACTGAAAATTTTGCAGATGAAATTACCAGTATTTGCATCTGGATATATTCCACTTGACATCTGTATATGTTTATGTCCATATCGATGTACATATCTGTACATTTATGAATGTGGAAGCAGTCTTCAGGAATGGAAATATTTGCTGTTAACTTTGCAAATGGTGTTCCGTTTAAGTACCTACTAGGACTAATAGTCTAGAAACAGGATTTTGAGCAATCCTTTTGCCTTAGGAAAGGTGGTTTTTGAGACCAGATCATGATAAAACCATAATCAGGCCCTCATCACATGCTGGCCACTCTGCTAATCACTTCACTGAGATAAATGTCATCTTATCCTCACTTAATTGCATGAACACCATGAAATCAGTATTGTTTTCTTCCTGTTTTACCAGTGAGGCAGAGATTTAGATGAGTGTAATAGGAAGTCACACAATCTATTTCAAATAAATATAAGAGGGTTTCTGTAAACTAATCAGTTAAATTAGATGTTATACTCTAGTGTTTTTTAATCAGATAATCTAGATTAGAAAATTTGAAATTTGTGCTACTGTACATTTGGTTTAGTCTTGAGATGGGATATAAACATCTCTTTGAAATCTAAACATGGCTAATATAATCTAAATGTGTACATTAAACTGCTTAATTTTAATATATCTGTGACTTTAAATGCCTACTACAATATTTCACTAGGTTAAGGAAATGGAAGGAATTCTAAAGAGACGATACCCCAATTCTTTGCCAGCTTTAATACTGGCTGCTTCAGCAGCTGGTGATATAGCAGATAGAAATACAGTGGAGTTTATGGAAAAAAGGATAAAAAAACTAGAAGCTGATCTGGAGGGCAGAGATGAAGAAGCAAAGAAAAGCCTTCGTACCATGGAACAGCAGTTTCAGAAAATGAAGGTAAGTGCTGAGTTAGCCATGGAGGTGGGGCTCTGAGGTGTGCCATGGAGCTGAGAACTTCTTAGAATGAGACAGAAGAGAATGTCTTGGGATGGGGCAGTGGGGAGCGGTGCAGAGACCAAAGAGAGGAATGAATTCCAACCCCTCCGTTTTGATCTGTCTAAATTTTCCCGACTTTTTCCTTTTTCTAGGCCCCATCTCATTCCACTTTTGCCCCCGCTCATATTTTGGCCACTTCTTCGTTTCTGATTCCCAGTGCACATCAAGTGTTCATTTGCCTTTGCCTGTGCTCTTCCTTCTTCTGATAGCCCTGTTTCCACTTATCCCCAATTTACACACACCCCTCAAGGCTGATTGAATGTGCTCTCTCGCCGCCGTCTTCTCCCCTTCCCTCAAGGCCTCCAGACACACTTGGGTGCCTCATCCCCTCTGCCGTGTGTTCACAGGCCCGTTACCACCGTTACCGCAGGACACTGAAACCTGCCGTGTCCCTCTCCTCACCAGGCTGTGAACTGTTGGAACGCAGGACTGGATTTATCTGTAGGGTCTGATGCAGTGCCGGAGGTCGTGGCTCAATAAAGGCTCACTAATGAATGAGCGAAGCTCTCCTCCCTCCTTGGCCTGGACTGTTAGGTTATGTTTGTTAATTTAGCTGCAGTGTGCAGATTCTAGTCTGACTTTGGTGAAATTTCTAAATTGATGTTAAGCCATTGGAAATGTGCTATTTCTTATAGACGTCAGTATCCCCAGCTGCTTTCCCTATTTATCCTCAGGGAGAATAGTTTGTCAGTTTGCATAGAGAAGGGTACACAGTAATGGTGAGACTTAAAATAAGTTTTAGTATACAAAAACATAATTTAATGTTATGAAACAACATACAGCATTATGAAATTATATAACATATATTGAGAATATGTAATGGAATGCCCATCAAAGATTAGGACTTCAACACACTTGACTGACTCATGGAGCATGGCCTTGGAGGCATCAGAATATATGGTGGGTCCCTGATTGAAGGAAGAGGCAGGGCCTGGGAGAGTTCAGGGCTTCAGTAACTAATGAAGCATCTAGCAGTGGTCTGTTGTTGCATGGATTCTTTTCTGCAGATTCAGTATGAGCAGAGACTGGAGGAACAGGAGCAGTTACTTGCTTACAAATTGAAGGAGGCAGCCCAGAACCAACAGGACAACTCCTCAAGGGCTAAAGCCCTGGAGAAGGAACTGGATGATGTTAAGGAAGCGCATCAAATCACCGTAAGAAACCTTGAAGCTGAAATAGATGTCCTTAAACATCAGAATGCTGAATTGGAACTCAAGAAGACTGAGAAGGATGATAAAGATTTCCAGTCCATAGAGTTCCAGGTGGAACAGGCTCACTCTAAAGCTAAGCTGGTCAGGCTCAATGAGGAGCTGGCTGCAAAGGGGAGAGAGATACAGGACCTTTCCAAAACTGTGGAGCGGCTTCAAAAGGAGAGGAGAAAGATGCTCTCTAACCAGCACCCTAGGACTCGAGAGGAGATGACAGCCAAAAGGGTGAAGAAAGATGGTCTGCACCCTGGCAAAGGAAATGCGGACTCCTCCGGAACTCTGGAGGGCAAGCTTTACCAACCACATACTTTTACTGATTCCGTTTCAGAGATTTTACAAGAAAACTGCAGATTGAAAAATGAAGTGGCAAGATTAACTGTGGAGGGGAATGAGCTGAAGATGAAATCTGAAGCTACAGTGAATCAATTTGAAAACACCATGAAAAGGTAAAAATAAGTGAATTTGTCAGTATGTAGAGACATAGAAAATTAAAAAATCTTAAGATGTATTTCCCCTGGGTAATTAGTTTGACCCTGAACTAAATTCACAAACCAAAATTTAAGAACCTGTATAACATGGCATTTCCTTCTCCAGGAGATCTTCCCCAACCCCATGGATCACACCTGGTTCTCCCGCATTGCAGGCAGATTCTTTACCATCTGAGCCACCAGGGAAGCCCCCTGAACCAAATACACAAACCAGATTTTAAGAACCTGTATAACATGGCTAAGTGTAGATCTGTTTGAAGGTTGGATCTCCTACCTGTTGCAAGCCGAGAATCTGGTGAACTGGGATCTTCGTGTGAACCCCGTCCTTCCTGCCCAGTCCTGTTTCTCTGCAGATACGCAAGTGGTGTTAGTAAGCTGACCCATCTCTACAGATTTATGGTTGTGGTAGGCAGATGGCTGTCAGAAAACAGCTCTTGTTAAAACCAGTTGATATCCTAAGAGGAAATGGTGCTCTTTTCCAAAATAACTCTTCAAATTAATCTTGTGATCACATCTGTCCATGCCTTGAAGAACTTCTGTATCTTTCTTTCTCAGACTCTCCAAGACCTCCTCTGAACCTTCTCACAGGCGTACATCTTTTTCACCCAATCAAACCAAGCTCTGGTCCTCTTTCTGCCTTTCGGACCAGGTTTCCCACCGGCCGCCTCTCCTTGCGTTTCCCCGACTTCCTCTCGGCATGGTCCGTGCCCACACTGCTGGCCCTGGTCTCTGGAGGAGGACGGTCCTGTCAGTATGGACTCTTCTGCATGGACACTGTGGAGACAGTGTCGCCTGCACGGCCTTTCCTGAAAGGCTTTCCTCCCTTCATCTCCATGACGTGCCAGCTCTCACTAAAGCTCCTCTACTGCTTTTAAGTGACTCCTGATTCCCGTTCATTCTACTGCCCCAAAAATCTGACTTTGTTACAAGGTTTTTGGCTTTTGACTGTCTATTCTCTGATCCTTCTTTGCTAAACTCATCCATTCTTTATGGCTTCCATGAACCTGACTCCTAGATTTTATCAAGTCTTATTTTATTCCCTGAGTTCAGATGTTAAATCTGAAAATTTGTTGGATTGTTCCTCTTGGAATCAGTAGTATTTCAATTTTTTTCCTCTTTTTAACATGTAAAGTAATCCCCCCTTCCAGCATCCCTGTCTCTGTCTGTGACCATACTTTTTCAATTTCCAGGCCCAGCTTTACCACCTTTATTCCTTGGATTGACAGTCTGTGGGGTGCTTCCTTATAAGTACTTATTTTGCTTTCTTCCTCCATTTATTAGTGTGGCCCGCTTGGTTTACGAGGCAGTTGGCCCACCCTGATCTCCCTGATTTCGCTTCTTTCTCCCCTGATCATCTTGCTTAAAAATCATTAATATTCTTGAGTATTCCTATGTCTGAGTCACTGTCCTCCATTGACTCCCAACTTTCTCAAACATCAGGACTAAATTTCTGTCCCTAGCATCTCAAGTCCCATCACTATTCTAATGCTGCTCTATCAGAGTTGTGTTACTTGCCAAGCTTCTTCCCTGCCTTTTGCTCATTCATGTTTCATTTTCTAGGACAAATATTACCCAGAGCTTCTTAGAAATTTCCTGCTCCCACCTCCAGCTCTTGTATAACTTATGTACCAAGAAAGCCCTGTCATACACCACCTCACAGCTTCTTGAGAACTGATGTCAGATTATACTTCTGCAACTGTAGGCAATAATAGGTCTGAATATGAAGTTCAACATAAGGTTTAAGAGTGTATAAAACATGTGTAATTTATTTGTGAAGCAACATGTTAATTATGAAGTTATATAACGTATTGAGAATATATAATATTATGACCTTCAGAGATTAGAATTTCAGTACACTTGACTAGGGCTTCCCAGATGGCGCAATAGTAAAGAATTCCCCTGCCACTCCAGGAGACACAGGTTCGATCCCTGGGTTGGGATATGCCCTGGAGAAGGGAATGGCAACTGACTCCAGTGTTCTTGCCTGGGAAATCCCACGGACAGAGGAGCCTGGCCGGCTGTAATCCATGGGGTTGCAAAGAGTTGGACACGAATGAACATACAGACACACTTGACTAAATTAAGGAACCCAGAGTTGGAAGCATTAGAATGAGTAGTGAGTGCCTGAATGAAGGAAGAGATAGGACCTGGCAGAGTGGGAGAAGTAGAAGCAGCACCTAACAAATGCTTATTGATTGATAGGCAGCCACGTCTGATTGAGCCATCACGGCAGTTATATCACTTCCAAATTGAAACCTTGATTCTTTGTCCTGAATATGATAGTAGTAATGAAGCCAGTTGAAAAGAATCTTGTTGTTTAGTTATTCAGTCACGTCTGACTCTTCGTGACCCCATGGACTGCAGCACCCCAGGCTTCCCTGTCCTTCACTGTCTCCTGGAGTTTGCTCAGATTCATGTCCATTGAGTCAGTGATGCCATCCAACCATCTCATCCTCTGTCGTCCCCTTCTCCTCCTGCCCTCCATCTTTCCCAGTATCAGGGTCTTTTCTAATGAGTCAGCTCTTCGCATCAGGTGGCCAAAGTATTGGAACTTCAGCATCAGTCCTTCCAATGAATATTCAGGGTTCATTTCTTTTAGGAATGACTGGTTTGATTTCCTTGCTGTCCAAGAGACTGAAGAGTCTTCTCCAGCACCACGGTTTGAAAGCATCAGTTCTTTGGCGCTCAGCCTTCTTTATGGTCCAACTCTCACATCTATACAGTACTACTGGAAACACCATAGCTTTGACTATCTGGACCTTTGTCAGCAAAGTGACGTCTCCAAAAATAGTTTAAAATTCAGATTTTCCTGTAAATTTTCCCAGACACAATTTTTTAGTGTTGTTAGTCTATTTCTGAGACAGCTCTGAACCGGAGATGTGAAAACTAACCTTTCTTCTTTTGGCTGTTTTTTACTATAGTTCAGTTATATCATGGGTACTTTAGACTTTTATGCTTGTCCTAGGACCCTAATAACACTGTTTCAGTGAAGAAGTATTCATATAGTCAAATAAGCAACTGATATGTTTGTTTATAGTTTGGGAATTGCCATATTATCAACAGTGATTGCTAAATATCTGCTTTCAATAAAATTGTGTCATTTTTAAATAATTTTTCCGACAAGAGAGGAAACGTTTATCTGTAAGAAATGTCCCACTTTTTAGTCATAACTTTACCATTTACTGAACTGCTGCTGAATGCATAAATTTTGTCACAGAGACAAATGAGCAGTCCCTCATGTTTAATGGTCCAATTAGGTTCAGACTACCTTACGTCCTGAGAATTACCATAAAGATCATTTTATTCGCACAACCTGAAGCTATCCCTGAAGTTATTCATGGGCCGAAAACTGGTGAGTGTTGCCTAGAGACAAAGCATTTGAGGATCTAAAGAATTGGGGCAATAAATATGAGTTTATCTTAAAAGGTAAAATAACAAGCCCTTTACCTTAAATCCAGACAACATTTACAGCCTTTATTTCTCTCAAAGTGCCCCAGGCTGCTGGTGGTGTCCAGCTCTGCTGGGCTCAAACCCCAGCTCTACAATTTACTGACCTAGGACCCCAGATATATCACTTGTTCCTACACTCAAGTTTGCCTTTATAAAATTGAGTAAATAAGAGCAAGCTCATGGAGTGGCTGTAAGAATTCCTAGGCAGTAATGTCTAAAGCACTGAGCACAGTGCAGTAGATGCTGGTGCCTTCTCTCCGTCTGCTTCTTGAATCTCCTGGCTTCTTATACTATTTATAAGCTAACTGAAGTACAGGTTGAAGAACCACTTTTGTGTGTGGTTTTCTTTAATTTGATCTAAAGGTTCAAGGAAGAAACTGCAGCACACATCACATCTCTCAAAGCATCTCATCAGAGGGAAGTAGAGAAACTCCTTTGCCAAAATGCAGTTGAAAATTCTTCTTCCAAAGTAGCTGCACTAAATCGTAAAATAGCAACTCAGGAGGTAGGTGACTTTAATAAACTTTGACTGTAATGTGATTTTTTTTTTCCCCAAGATCGTTGCCAAAGTATCTGGAAGTACTTAACTTCACTGCTTAAGGTTGGTGATAGAAATGAGAAATTATCGTTGCTTTTTTTTTTTTTAATAGGAGTTGACACCTTTACCATACATGTGTTTAACTATTCAGCTTTACTGTTATACATCTTAATAAGTGTTTTTGCAATTTTGTCCCTATATTTCTCAAGTAGTCTTCCTCCTAAGTAGGTTGTAATAGGTGGTTCAGGGATAAATTGAATATGATTAGGACCTTAGCACTTGAACCTGTGTTGAACCGTCTTCCTTCACCCCAAGTCCAAACTGACAAGTCACTTTTCTTTCCTGTTTTTCACTAAATAATGTTTCCTAGCCATTCAGGCACGGGGGATAAAGTAGTGAACAGAGACATGTACACACTTCTAGTCAATACGAAGCACAGTCGTCTGAGAATCATGGCGAGGCGTGTTGGCAGCTCATCTGCATTTCCTCAAATGTGTCATCCTTCTTGGGTGGCATATATGTCAGCTTGTAACATTTACCAGTGTCAGCTGTGTGGCCTGTCTTCTGTGGCTTTTGCAAGTTGAAAAAAAATCATTAAAAGAGAACTTTCAACTTACTCTCAAATGATGTATCTAAGAAAAAAGAAAAGAAAGCAAATATGGCAAAACATTAGCAGTGAGTAATTCAAGTTGAAGAATATATGAATGTTCCATGTGCTCTTCATCTTTTTTGTAGGTTTTAATTTTAAAAACCAAACTGGGTAGAGGGGGGACCTTCAAGAGATAATTCTCTCATGACCACCTCTCCCACCCATAATAATTTAACAGCATCTTAATTAAAAAGAAATCCATCAGTTGTGGAAGTTTGAGCATGGACAAGATATGAGATATGAAATTATTGTAAATTTTCTTATATGTAAAAACATTATTGTTAGATTCAGGCAATTTTAAAATAGGATCCTTTTAATTTTTTAAATACATACAAAGGTCATTAGTTCACTTTCCTATATTTTTCAAATGTTCATGGAAAAACTTGACTAACTCAGCACTGCTAACATAATTCCCTAGGTACTTATAAAACATTTTCAAAATCAAGTCAACGAGCTGCAGAGTGAACAGGAGTCTCTTGTCGTTTCTCGAGTTCGAGAAGAAATCCTACAGAAAGAGGTAAGAAGTAACCAGAATGTTGGGCTGACGTGAGCTTCTTAGCCATTTCAGTCATATAGTCCCGCATAATTGTTTAAGTGTACAAATGGAGATAACTCAGAAATGACTATCATGTCAAGAGAATATTACTGTTTCCCCAGATGAAGCTCAAATAGCAATTAAATTATTTATGTTTGTATTTGTTAAGATTTTCTGGGGAGTGGGGAAATGGGGCAGGTTTGGTTTGGTTGTTTTGATTTTTTAGGAGGTAAAATTGTATAATTAAGGCCATTTCTGCAATAAGTAGTAAGATTATTTAGTTAAGAAAAAGGTAAGTAAATTATTATGACAGTATTGCTGGATCATCAGGAACAATACCATTACAGGAAATAGATCTTTCTGGAAGTTTACCATTTTGATTACTCTGAGATCCTTTTGATTCTAAAAAGTGTGAAAAATCAAATAAACTGTTCATTCTATTCTTTGAAGCTTATACATCATTTTTTTTTTTATTATTCAAGGTCTTATTAAATCACATGATAAAAGTGAAACATACAACTAAATTGCATCATGGAAAGATTAATGTAAAATACTCCACAGTCACACAACTATCCACTTAAACATCTTGTTCTTGGAGTTGAAGGACCATAGTTGGACACTGTGCATACTTTTCACTGTCGAAAATACACATAAACTTTGTTGTATAAGTAATAAACTTACAGAACCTCACAGACCTGAAGTAAAATTTTTAGGAAAACTGTGAAAAGAAATACATGCTCATGTTTGCCGAGTGAAGATCAATTCTGGTCAAGTTCCTGTGTTCTTGCTTTGGGAATAGCTCAATATTTTGAAAATAGAAAAGCTGTAACACATGGTTCCCAAGCCTGTGTAACTAGAAGACTAAGGAAATCACTTCATTTCTTGAATAAAGCTAATGACAATCCGCCTTTTGATATGGACTGTACTTATAGTAGCTGTTTTAACAGGGCTTATTTATTCCCACCATAACCCTCTAAAGGCCCTCTCTGGTGGCATGTGTGTTATGAACCATTTCATCTCAGGCCAGTGGGAATATGAACCGTTCCTAGCCTGTATCAGCTCCAGGAATAATTCAGATTACTGTTTCTAGTGACTCCAAAATTGCTTTCAGCCAACACACTAGGTCGCCATAGAGCTCATCTTGTTTGTTTCCCTTCTCTCATGAGTTATAGTCCTGCAGTACTATTAACCAGTGCTTGAAAATAGTTGTGTCTTATATTGACTGGTTTCTCTGGTTGTTTAAGAAATGTGTTGCTGACACTTACTACACCATGGCCTCGAGTGAAAGCACACTGTGTATGGTATCAAAAATGGTGAATTCTGTTCTTTGACTGCTTGTTTTTTTTTTTAATGTTTTCTTCCCTTTTTTTTTTCTTTATTTTTTATTAGTTGGAGGCTAATTACTTTACAATATTGTAGTGCTTTTTGCCATACATTGACATGAATCAGCCATGGATTTACATATATTCCCCACCCTGATCCCCACTTCTGCCTCCCTCCCCATCCCATCCCATCCCATCTGGGTCACCCCAGTGCACCAGCCCTGAGCACTTGTCTCATGCATCCAACCTGGGCTGCTGATCTGTTTCACACTTGATAATATACGTTTTGATGCTGTTCTCTCAGATCATCCCACCCTCACCTCCTCCCACAGAGTCTAAAAGTTTGTTCTAAACATCTGTGTCTCTTTTTCTGTCTTGCATGTAGTGTTATCGTTACCATCTTTCTAAATTCCGTATATATGCGTTAGTATACTGTATTGGTCTTTATCTTTCTGGCTTACTTCACTCTGTATAATGGGCTCCAGTTTCATCCATCTCATTAGAACTGATTCAAATGTATTCTTTTTAATGGCTGAGTAATATTCCAGCGTGTATATGTACCATAGCTTTCTTTATCCATTTGTCTGCTGATGAGCATCTAGGTTGCTTCCATGTCCTGGCTATTATAAACAGTGCTGCAATGAACATTGGGGTGCACATGTCTCTTTCGGATCTGGTTTCCTCAGTGTGTATGCCCAGAAGTGGGATTGCTGGGTCATATGGCAGTTCTATTTCCAGTTTTTTAAGAAATCTCCACATTGTTCTCCATAGTGGCTGTACTAGTTTGCATTCCCACCAACAGTGTAAGAGGGTTCCCTTTTCTCCACACCCTCTCCAGCATTTATTGCTTGTAGACTTTTGGATAGCAGCCATCCTGACTGGCGTATAATGGTACCTCATTGTGGTTTTGATTTGCATTTCTCTGATAATGAGTGATGTTGAGCATCTTTTCATGTGTTTGTTAGCCATCTGTATGTCTTCTTTGGAGAAATGTCTGTTTAGATCTTTGACCCATTTTTTGATTGGGTCATTTATTTTTCTGGAATTGAGCTGCAGGAGTTGCTTGTATATTTTTGAGATGAATCCTTTGTCTGTTGCTTCATTTTGCTATTATTTTCTCCGAATCTGAGGGCTGTCTTTTCACCTTGCTTATAGTTTCCTTTGCTGTGCAAAAGCTTTTAAGTTTAATTAGGTCCCATTTGTATATTTTTGCTTTTATTTCCAATATTCTGGGAGGTGGGTCATAGAGGATCTTGCTGTGATTTATGTTGGAGAGTGTTTTGCCTATGTTCTCCTCTAGGAGTCTTATAGTTTCTGGTCTTACATTTAGATCTTTAATCCATTTTGAGTTTATTTTTGTATATGGTGTTAGAAAGTGTTCCAGTTTCATTCTTTTACAGGTGGTTGACCAGTTTCCCCAGCACCACTTGCTAAAGAGGTTGTCTTTTTTCCATTGTGTATTCTTGACTCCTTTGTCGAAGATAAGGTGTCCATATGTATGTGGATTTATCTCTGGGCTTTCTATTTTGTTCCATTGATCTGTATTTCTGTCTTTGTGCCAGTACCATACTGTCTTGATGACTGTGGCTTTGTAGTAGAGTCTGAGTCAGGCAGGTTGATTCCTCCACTTCCATTCTTCTTTCTCAAGATTACTTTGGCTATTCGAGGTTTTTTGTATTTCCATACAAATTGTGAAATTCTTTGTCTAGTTCTGTGAAAAATACCGTTGGTAGCTTGATAGGGATTGCATTGAATCTATAGATTGCTTTGGGTAGAATAGCCATTTTGACAATATTGATTCTTCCAATCCATGAACACGGTATGTTTCTCCATCTGTTTGTGTCCTCTTTGATTTCTTTCATCAGTGTTTTATAGTTTTCTATGTATAGGTCTTTTGTTTCTTTAGGTAGATATACTCCTAAGTATTTTATTCTTTTTGTTGCAATGGTGAATGGTATTGTTTCCTTAATTTCTCTTTCTGTTTTTTCATTGTTAGTATATAGGAATGCAAGGGATTTCTGTGTGTTAATTTTATATCCTGCAACTTTACTATATTCATTGATTAGCTCTAGTAATTTTCTGGTAGAGTATTTAGGGTTTTTCTATATAGAGAGTCATGGTCATCTGCAAACAGTGAGAGTTTCACTTCTTCTTTTCCTATCTGGATTCCTTTTACTTCTTTTTCTGCTCTGATTGCTGTGGCCAAAACCTCCAACACTATGTTGAACAGTAGTGGTGAGAGTGGGCACCCTTGTCTTGTTCCTGATTTCAGGGGAAATGCTTTCAATTTTTCACCATTGAGGGTAATGCTTGCTGTGGGTTTGTCATATATAGCTTTTTATTATGTTGAGGTATGTTCCTTCCATTCCTGCTTTCTGGAGAGTTTTAATCATAAATGAGTGTTGAATTTTGTCAAAGGCTTTCTCTGCATCTCTTGAGATAATCATATGGTTTTTATCTTTCAATTTGTTAATGTGGTGTATTACATTGATTGATTTGCGGATATTAAAGAATCCTTGCATTCCTGGGATAAAGCCCACTTGGTCATGGTGTATGATTTTTTTAATATGTTGTTGGATTCTGTTTGCTAGAATTTTGTTAAGGATTTTTGCATCTATGTTCATCAGTGATATTGGCCTGTAGTTTTCTTTTTTTTGTGGCATCTTTGTCTGGTTTTGGAATTAGGGTGATGGTGGCCTCATAGAATGAGTTTGGAAGCTTACCTTCATCTGCAATTTTCTGGAAGAGTTTGAGTAAGATAGGTGTTAGCTCTTCTCTAAATTTTTGGTAGAGAATTCAGCTGTGAAGCCATCTGGTCCTGGGCTTTTGTTTGCTGGAAGATTTTTGATTACAGTTTCGATTTCCTGCCTGTGATGGGTCTGTTAAGATCTTCTATTTCTTCCTGGTTCAGTTTTGAAAGTTATACTTTCTAAGAATTTGTCCATTTCATCCAAGTTGTCCATTTTATTGGCATAGAGCTGCTGGTAGTAGTCTCTTATGATCCTTTGTATTTCAGTGTTGTCTGTTGTGATCTCTCCATTTTCATTTCTAATTTTGTTAATTTGGTTCTTCTCTCTTTGTTTCTTAATGAGTCTTGCTAATGGTTTGTCAATTTTGTTTATTTTTCAAAAAACCAGCTTTTAGCTTTGTTGATTTTTGCTATGGTCTCTTTAGTTTCTTTTGCATTTATTTCTGCCCTGATTTTTAAGATTTCTTTCCTTCTGCTAACCCTGGGGTTCTTCATTTCTTCCTTCTCTAATTGCTTTAGGTGTAGAGTTAGGTTATTTATTTGGCTTTTTTCTTGTTTCTTGATGTAAGCCTGTAATGCTATGAACCTTCCCCTTAGCACTGCTTTTACAGTGTCCCATAGGTTTTGGGTTGTTGTGTTTTCATTTTCATTCATTTCTATACATATTTTGATTTCTTTTTTGATTTCTTCTATGATTTGTTGGTTATTCAGAAGCGTGTTATTTAGCCTCCATATGTTTGAATTTTTAACAATTTTTTTTCCTGTAATTGAGATCTAATCTTACTGCACTGTGGTCAGAAAAGATGACTGGAATGATTTCAATTTTTTTTGAATTTTCCAAGACCAGATTTATGGCCCAGGATGTGATCTATTCTGGAGAAGGTTCCGTGTGCACTTGAGAAAAAGGTGAAGTTGATTGTTTTGGGGTGAAATGTCCTATAGATATCAATTAGGTCTAGCTGGTCCATTGTGTCATTTAAAGTTTGTGTTTCCTTGTTAATTTTCTGTTTAGTTGATCTATCCATAGTTGTGAGTGGGTATTAAATCTCCCACTTTATTGTGTACTATAATTTCCTCTTTCATACTCGTTAGTGTTTGCGCGTACATATTGCGGTGCTCCTATGTTGGGTGCATATATATTTAATAATTTTTTATATCTCTTCTTGGATTGATCCTTTGAATCATTATGTAAAGTGTCCCTTCTTTGTCTCTTTTCACAAGCTTTTATTTGAAAGTCTATTTTAATCTGATATGAGTATTGCGACTCTGCTTTCTTTTGGTCTCCATTTGCATGAAATATTTTTTTCTCAAGCCCTTCCTTTTAGTCTGTATGTGTCTCTTGTTTTGAGGTGGGTCTCTTTGTAGAACAAGCATATATGGGGGTCTTGTTTTTGTATCCATTCAGCACCAATACTTTGTCTTTTGGGTTGGGGGGCATTCAGCCCATTTCATTTAGGAGTAATTATTGATAGGGTGTGGTCCCGTTGCCAGTTTACTTTGTTGTTTTTGGGTTTCACGTTTATACAAACCTTTCCTGCATTTCCTGTCTAGAGACGAATCCTTTAGCATTTGTTTGAGAGCTGGTTTTGGTGGTGCTGAATTCTCTCAAGCTTTTGGCTTATCTGTAAAGCTTTTGAGTTCTCCTTCATATCTGAATGAGATCCTTGCTGGATACAGTAATCTAGGTTGTAGGTTATTCTCTTTCATTACTTTCAGGACGTCCTGCCATTCCCTTCTGGCCTGGAGGGTTTCTATTGATAGGTCAGCTGTTATCCTAATGTAAGCATTTATCACCATAAACTTCTCTCTTAGAACTGCTTTTGCTGCGTGCCATAAGTTTTGGTATTTTGTGTTCCCATTCTCATTTATCTCAAGATATTTTTTTCTAAATTTCTTTTGATTTATTCTTTGATGTATTGATTATTCAGCAGCATGTTGTTAAATAACCATATATTTTAGAATTTTACACTGTTTTCTTACAATGATTTCTAGTTTTTGCCTGCTCCCTCTGCACTGATCCCTGAGGGGATAACTATAGAGTTAAGTGCTCACATACTTAACAAATGCTTCTCTGTTTGCTATGGTCCTGTGGGACTCAAGCACCCAAGCCCTGTTAGCTTTCAGAGCTAGGTGTTTTGGGAGCCATTCTTATGGTGGGGGCCTTAAGCATTGGGGTGCTGGATTTGTAATCCAAATCCCTTCACTCCTCAAGAAGAGGCTAGGAGTTGAGGTTTGCTGGCAAAAGTATACCTAAGTTTTCCCACTCATTTTGATGTGGGTATTTTCTCATTGTCTCAATATGTAGGAGTCACTCAGCTAGTTTCTTTGAAAGTAATTGGTCTGTTTGTAGCTATACATTCAGCAGTGCCTCCATGGAAGGAGGAAAATTCAGGAATCTCCTATGTTACCCTCTTGATCTGGAGTCTTAAAAATATTTACAAATTCTTTTTTTTCTGTCATCATTTGTAAATTATCTAGGCTGAGATATATATTCAGCCTAGATACTGAACATATACTGAACAGCC
Organism: Cervus canadensis; assembly: GCF_019320065.1. Taxonomy (NCBI): domain Eukaryota; kingdom Metazoa; phylum Chordata; class Mammalia; order Artiodactyla; family Cervidae; genus Cervus; species Cervus canadensis. The sequence continues at coordinate 1,403,914 of NC_057418.1, forward strand.
TTTTCATTCTGTTCATGGGGTTCTCAAGGCAAGAATACTGAGGTGGTTTGCCATTCCCTTCTCCAGTGGACCACATTTTGTCCAAGCTCTCCACCATGACCCGTCCATCTTGGGTGGCCCTACATGGAATGGCTCATAGTTTCATTGAATTAGACAAGGCTGTGGTCCATGTGATCAGATTAGTTAGTTTTCTGTGATTGTGGTTTTCATTCTGTCTGCCCTCTGATGGAGAAGAATAAGAAGCATATGGAAGCTTCCTGCTAGGAGAGACTGAGGGGGAAAATGGGTCTTGTTCTGATGGGCGGGGCCATGCTCAGGAAATCTTTAATCCAATTTTCTGTTGAAGGGTGGAGCTGTGTTCCCTCCTTGCTGTTTACCTGAGACCAAACTATGGTGGAGGTAGTGAAGATAATGGGGACCCCCTTTAAAAGGTCCCATGCACGCACTGCTGCACTCAGTGCCCCCAACCCTGCAGCAGGCCACCGCCGACCCACGCCTCCAGTCACATCCACAACTGGGTCTTGTTTTTGCTTTGGCTCCCTCTCTTCATTTTTTCTGGAGTTATTTCTCCGCTGATCTCCGGTAGCATATTGGGCACCTACTGACCTGGGGAGTTCATCGAAATTTTAAGAATCAGTCAACTAAAATGGACTATAATGGGTGAATTTAACTCAGATGACCATTATATCTACTACTATGGGCAAGAATACTTTAGAAGAAATGGAGTAGCCATCATAGTCAACCGAAGAGTCTGAAATGCAGTACTTGGATGCAGTCTCAAAAATGACAAAATGATCTCTGTTCGTTTCCAAGCCAAACCATTCAATATCACAGTAATCCAAGTCCATGCCACTACCAGTAATGCTGACGAAGCTGAAGTTGAACGGTTCTATGAAGACCTATAGGACCTTCTAGAACTAACACCAAAAAAAAAAAGATGTCCTTTTCATTATAGGGGACTGCAATGCAAAAGTAGGAAGTCAAGAGATACCTGGAGTAACAGGCAAATTTGGCCTTAGAGAACAAAATGAAGCAGATCAAAGGCTAACAGAGTTTGACCAAGAGAATGCACTGGTCATAGCAAACACCCTCTTCCAACAACACAAGAGAAGATTCTACACATGGACATCACCAGATGATCAATACTGAAAACAGATTGATTATACTCTTTGCAGCCAAAGATGGAGAAGCTTTATACAGTCAGCAAAAGCAAGACCAAGAGCTGACTGTGGCTCAGATCATGAACTTCTTATTGCCAAATTCAGACTTAAATTGAAGAAAGTAGGGAAAACCACTAGACCATTCATGTATGACCTAAATTAAATCCCTTAGAATTATACAGTGGAAATGACAAATAGATTCAAGGGATTAGATTTGATAGACAGTGCCTGAAGAACTATGGACAGATGTTTGTGACTTTGTACAGAAGGCAGTGATCAAGACCATCCCCAAGAAAAAAAAAGGCAAAATGGTTGTCTGAGGAAGCCTTACAAATAGCCGAGAAAGGACACAAAAGGCAAAGGAGAAAAGGAAAGATATTCCCATTTGAAAGCAGAGTTCCAAAGAATAGCAAGGAGAGATAAGAAAGCCTTCCTCAGTGATCAATGCAAAGAAATAGAGGAAAACAATAGAATGGGAAAGACTAGAGATCTCTTCAAGGAAATTAGAGATACCAAGGGAGTATTTCTTGCAAAGATGGGCAAAATAAAGGACAGAAATGGTATGGACCTAACAGAATTAGAAGATATTAAAAAGAGGTGGCAAGAATACACAGAAGAACTATACAAAAAAGACCTTCATGATCTAGATAACCACAATGGTGTGATCACTTACCTAGAACCAGCTTGACTTCCTGGAATGCGAAGTCAAGTGGGCCTTAGGAAGCATCACTATAAACAAAGCTAGTGGAGGTAATGGAATTCCAGTTGAACTATTTCAAATCCTAGAAGATGATGCTGTGAAAGTGCTGCACTGAATATGCCAGCAAATTTGGAAAACTCAGCAGTGGCCATAGGACTAGAAAAGGTTTATTTTCATTCCAATCCCAAAGAAAGGCAATGCCAAAGAATGCTTAAACTACCGCACAATTGCACTCATCTCACATACTAGCAAAGTAATGCTCAAAATTCTCCAAGCCGGGCTGTAACAGTACAGGCTTCAACTTCAACAGGTTTCAACTTCCAGATGTTCAAGCTGGATTTAGAAAAGGCAGAGGAACCAGAGATCAAATTGCCAACATCCATTGAATCATTGAAAAACCAAGAGAGATTCAGGCAAACAGCTACTTCTGCTTTACTGACTATGCCAAAGCCTTTGACTGTGTGGATCACAACAAACTGGAAAATTCTTCAAGAGATGGGAATACCAGACCACCTGACCTGCCTCTTGAGAAATCTCTATGCAGGTCAAGATGTAACAGAACTGGACATGGAACAACAGACTGGTTCCAAATCAGGAAAGGAGTGTGTCAAGGCTATATATTGTCACCGTGCTTATTGAACTTATTTGCAGAATACATCATGAAAAATGCTGGGCTGAATAAGCAAAAGCTGAAAAAGATTTCTCGGAGAAATATCAGTAACCTCAGATATGCAGATGAAACCACCCTTATGGCAGAAAGCAAAGAAGAATTAAAGAGCCTATTGATGAAAGTGAAAGACAAGAGTGAAAAAGCTGGCTTAAAACTCTACATTCAAAAAACTAAGATCATGGCATCCGGTCCCATCACTTCATGGCAATTAGATGGGGAAACAATGGAAACAGTGAGAGACTTTATTTTGGGGGGCTCCAAAATCACTGCAGATGGTGACTGCAGCCATGAAATTAAAAGACACTTGGACCTTGGAATTAAAGCTAGGACCAAACTAAGCAGCATATTAAAAAGCAGAGATATTACTTTGCCAACAAAATCCATCCAGTCAAGCTATGGTTTTTCCAGTAGTGTTGTTTGGATGTGAGAGTTGGACTGTAAAGAAAGCTGAGTGCTGAAGAATTGATGCTTTTGAAATGTGGTGTTGGAGAAGACTCTTGAGAGTCCCTTGGACTGCAAGGAGATCCAACCAGTCACTCTTAAAGGAGATCAACACTGAATATTCATTGGAAGCACTGATGCTGTAGCTGAGACTCAAATACTTTGGCCACTGATGCAAAAAACTGACTCATTGGAAAACCCTGATGCTGGGAACGATTGAAGACAGGAGAAGGGACAACAGAGGATGAGATGATTGGATGGCATCACTGACTCAATGGACATGAGTTTGAGCAAGCTCCGGGAGTTGGTGATGGACAGGAAAGCCTGGTGTGCTGCAGTCCTTGAGGTCGTAAAGAGTTGAACATGACTGAGTGACTGAACTGAACTGAGAGATATATATTATTTATGTCTTATGGGTGGTGATAATGTGTCTCAAAAAGGTTTGAGAAATTCCTTCAAAGTCATGCAGCCAGAACTCAGTAGATTCAAGATTTGAACTTGGAATTGCCAGAGGTCATTCTTTTTTTTCCCCACATCACATAACTGAATTGCAACATATTTTCTGACTACTATGCAGACTTCAGATGAAATTACCATTAGATTCACTTCCAGACCATGGAAATCCTTTGGACAAAGTGATTGCAGTTCAACAAATATTTCAAACTTTATGTGCATCCATTATTTTTATGTCAATTCATTTTTTAATGGGCGTCCCTGAGAGCACAGTTGGTAAAGAATCTGCCTGCAATGCAGGAGACCCTGGTTCAATTCCTGGGTCCAGAAGACCCCCTGGAGAAGGGATTGGGTACCCACTCCACATTCTTGGGCTTCTCTTGTGGCTCAGTTGGTAAAGAATCCACCTGCAATACGGGAGACCTGGGTTCAATCCCTGGGTAGAGAAGATCCCCTAGAGAAGGGAAAGGCTACCTTCCTCAATATGCTGGCCTTGAGAATTCCATGGATTATACAGTCATTGGGGTTACAAGAGTCGGACACACTGAGCAACTTGCACTTTCATTTTTTAATAGTGAATATACAGAATGCTATAACTGCTTCATATATTTTGCCTTTTTTATTGAGATATTACTTTGCTTATAAAATAAACATATAAATATCATGGCTGACTCATGCTGAGTTTTGATAGAAAACAATAAAATTCTGTTAAGCAATTATCCTTCAACAAAAAAAATTTAAAAAATCATTTTAACAATCTTTCATTCATGTCATCTTTAACAGTAACTCATGTTTTCACCTGTAGTGTTTTTGAAGGGGAAAACATACCTTTTCTTTTGCACACAGATTGCATATGTTTTATTGTCATCATTATCTTTCAAACTTATGATGCTTCAGTATTACTATTGAGTAATATTTAAGTAAATATGTACATCTTTAATTTGAAGGAAAACATGAGAAGGTAAAGACTGCTGAGTCTGTCTTTAGGCTTTAAAAGAGTAGACTTGAGCAGTGCTCTGTTGTGTAGTATTAGCAGCACAGTAACTCAAAGGATGTAACTATGTGGTGATAAATGTTGTATTTAATGGACTGCTATTTCATAGCCCACATAGTTCATGGTGTCTAAGATATTGTAAATATTAGAATGTTTCTGAGATTCCTGTGAACAAATAATATCAAACAATGTTGAGGGGGGTTTTTGTATTCTTTGTTGTTGTTGTTGAAATAAAGGAATGCAAAAAAGAAATACTACTTTTATTATAATACCTTATCAGTTAATGTTGGGCTAGTCTATTTGCCTACTAGATAACATATTTTGCATATCCACCTATATTCTAAAATTACTTATTTCATTTTAGATATAGAAACATTTTAAGGAAGTAGACTGGTTTTTAATATTTGCATGTAAAGACTTACACCAGATGTGTAGAAAATCACAGTATCTTGTGGATTGTGGCTCCATAGATGATTGACCTGCCCAAAAAGAAATGTTATCCAGTTGCAAAAGCCAACAACTTTTCCAACTATGTGAAAGGATGTTATGGATTTCACTGGCTCTGTTTGAGCTAATTTATTCAAATAAGATTCAATCTCTGTGCTCTTACAATCTTTGCACTTGGCCCACTCCCACCTTCCATAGGAGGATTTCCAATGAGGATGGAATAATTTTTCCTGTGGTCTCCACTTTAAAAGATGATGTATTTCAGAACAGATGCAAGTCAGTTGTATGGAATTACTGTTTTTCTTAGTTTATTTGAATGTACTGAAAAATCAAAATGGTTGTGTTTTTGTACCTTCCTTCCCTGGTATGCTAATTTGACTGTGAGGCCTTTGATCAATTTGTTATATGAGTTCTATACCTTGAGGTCAAAGACACTGTTTTCATAGAGCCATTACTGACACTAGAGGGTTGTCACCTAATTTAAAGTTTGAAACTTATACCTTTTCTCTATATTTTTAGAAAGACCAGGTGTGAAATAGAGGAAGGGATAAAAGTATCATTGGCCAATGTTAACATGCCCATGTTGGTGTATAAATACTAAAAGTTCCAGAAAGTGATAAACTAAATGATTATATTTGGCCACATTGACTATTTAACCAGTTTCAGTTTTCTGGATGTCTTATGGTAAAATTTTTTTAGTTATTATAATACCCTAAATACTGCCTGTTCCTTTTGTTGGATGTCTTTTACATAAGCACAATCTAAAGTTTTTTCATCTTGAACTCAACCATAGAGATTTAAGTAATCTATGTCTTTCTGCATTTTTTAATTGAGAAATCTGAGGGATATAAGCAAAAATATAGATTTTTCATGATATACTTTAAGGGTAACAGATGGATTTGACATATTGAACTCTGAAAAGTAAATTTTGATGTGTCAGATCTGTCAATATACAAAGGAGACAATGGTAAGAGAAAGAAGGATTTTTTTCATGAAAAATGAAAGAAAAATACATATGTGTTGTGCCTTATAAGTCATTTGAAAAAAGGAAATGAAAATGTAATACTTGAAAGAACTTAGGAAACAAAAAGTTCTTCTCACTTTCATTGACAATATAATTTATAATCCACGGTCTGGATTTCTGTATTTTTTTCCAGTTCAAAGGTCATCATGACTAACAGCATGACTACATTGAAGTTTTAAGTTTCATTCCTTTAGAAAAACTAACCTATAAGGTATACTGCATGCACCTCACCACTGAAAAAAAA